>NW_017728995.1:31058863-31081046 GCF_001723915.1 Gavialis gangeticus | reverse complement strand
AGAGAAGGTAGGAAAGGAGGGGGGGTGGCAATCTATGTCAAGGAGCACTACACATCCTCTGCCAGCAGAATGGGGTTAGAGGAAGGGCAAGCTGAAGTGCTCTGGGGGTGTGACGGGGCGGGGCATGCGCTTGGCGGGTGTGACGCTGGAGGGGTGAGTGTGCCATTGGGAGGAGAAGGGCGGGATGGGGGGACCCTCATCCCCCCATGGGGAGATGGGACCTGCCCATCCCCCCATGCAGATGGGCCTGCTCCAGGGCCACGTGCTGCACAGGGCCATGGGCACTGGCAGCATCTGCACCCTGGTCTCAGAGTAGAGGTGGCAGTGCCTGGCGCCAGTGAGGACCAGCACGACCAGGACCACGACCCTGCTCCGGTGGCCAGGCCGCCACAGCAGACGCAGGGACAAGCCACTGTCTGCACAGGTCACCACACCGACCAGCCGTCCGTTCCCCCGTGACAGCAGGAGCCGACAGAATCCACGCCTGCATGGTGGGAGAGCAGCCGTGTGCCCATGCGCACCCCTCTTGTCCGAGCAGAGAGAGCGCCTTTTGGGCTCCGGTTGCTGCATGGGCAGAAACATCCAGTTTTGACACCAAGCTGCCCTGATGTGAAAGCCTCCGAGGGAGGCGGCAGCCCACACTCCTCAGGAACGCACCCAGGCACATCTATAAGAAGAAGATCCCCAATAGATCCCCTGGAAGAAGATCAACGGGAGTCATCTGGGCTCTGGACACGCTTGTGATTTGTCCTCCAATGTGGTGGTGTCAAAATACTTTGTACAAGGGACGTACGTTTGTAGAGCTTCTGTGGGGAACGTTACTGGAGTTAGGACACGCTGGGGTATGAAGGACAGAGCAGGGTGGTCTGAGAGTTAATTGTATCATGGAGCCACCTAACAACTCTTCATGTTTTGGTGATTTTCTAGGTCTCTGCAATGAGATGGGACAGTAGCTTGTCATCATGGGGGACATCCTAGCCTATGAAGCTGAGTTACTTGGGCTGGTGAAAGAGGTCAGTGTTCCCTGTGAAAGGGGAAAGACATTGGCTGGTATTTGCATTTAGGAAGAGGGTGTGGGGTGATTTTTTGCAGCTCTGGTTTTCCTGCTGTTATAAAATCAGAGAATCATGGAGAAGGGCTGGAAGGGAGCTCAGGGGTGACATCTAGTCCAACCCCTGCCTAAGGCAGGATCAGCCCTGTGCAAACCAGCCTAGACAAACCATACTTTAAACTTTGTGCAAGACTGACACAACACAGACCTAACACCCTAACCTGCCACAGGTAAAGCAGGAGAATCATGGGAGCCAGCGTCCTGCTTCTATGAAACGTTGTCAGTATATGCTCAAGAGATCCCGGGTATAGGGCCATGCCCCCCTGCTACAGAGAAAGGCAACCCCTCTCCCCTCCTCCAGTCCATACCAATCTGTGGGGTAAAATGTGGACAGGGGTTTCCAGCTGCCTGAACCCCCATTGACTGCTTTGGCAGGCGGTGTGCTTGCCAAAGGTGCCATAGGCAGAGGATACCAGCAGTAAAGGCTGGCATCAGAATATCACTGCCGGTTGGTAACACCTTTGTAAAACTAGGGCTTTATTCACAGGAACACCCATCAGGAGATGTTTGATCTCAAGGGTTAGATTCCCAAAGGATCAGAGACACCCAAGTCTGACATTTAGATGCTGCTGAGATCTCAGAAGTTCTGTTCAACTATCTCCTCATTCAGCCTGAAATCTCCTATAAATTGGCACTAGCAGTTCTTTGCCCGGGTTGTTATTTTTGTAATTGTAATGTTTGTTTATTTTCAGAGAACTTAGTACAACATATTTAGGTCAAAAATATTGTTTATTGTTAACATAGCACAACATTTAATGTGGAGCAAAAAAAAGGCAAGTGTCAATATAGCAATGATCGTTGAGCTGGAAAAAAAGGGCAAGTGTCAATATAGTAATGACAATTGAGTTGGAAAAAAAGGGCAAGCATCAATATAGTAATGACAATTGAACTGAATTCACTGCATCCAAAATGGAGTGGCACCAGTTTATCTGAGAAGCAAAGTGATCCCAGTCAATGGAAGCCCCCAAAAAGGTCAAGTGAAAAATAACCCACCTATAATTTTCTTTGAGTGGTATTCAATGATTTTGGAAGATAGAGTAGATAGGACCAGCCATTCTCAAGTTATAAATGAACATAAATACAGACAAACAGGCCTACACTTCATTTTATATATAGTTTTCTGCTGGACCACATGGGCAAAACTAAGTCCTGATACCACCAGTCTGCATAGTGACAACCCTGGCAGGCTTCTCCAGCTTAGGAGTTCCTCCACTGATCTTATCCAGCCTAGCAGGCATTCTCAGAATATCCTGCTGCATCAGGACTCACTCAAAAGATAGTTGGGGGTGAGACTTCTTGGGTTGGGGGAGTAAAGGAGAAATGTCTTTCCCTTCAGCATCCACTCCAGACAATGTCTAGTGGTTATAGGGCACTTATCTTGAAGGTGGGGGCTTGTTTTCAAATCTTCAGACAGCCTGATTTGGAGCAAGAACTTGAAGTCTCTCATCCTAAGTTAGTGCCCTAGCCATCTGGCTGTCACTTATTTTGGGGTGAATATACCTCAGTCTCCTCTATTAGGTTAGAGAAGGAAAGTGAGAGATTGATTATAGAATCCAGTAGTTGCTTAGATTTTTGGAGAATCAGGTTCATGTTGGTGCTCTAATTAATATTTAATTATACAAAGCTGAACAGCTTCTGAGGAGACGTTCAGACGGAATTACCCTAAAATGGCCATTCTGGGTAGTGAGAGACCTGGGTTCAAGACCTAGCTCCAAACTGGACAGAGAGGAGATTTGCAAACATAAACAATGCATTAGTGCTGACAGTAGCGGGGCACAACTCTGTGGCGCTGTTGCAATGCTGGGGGCACAGCTCCCTTGCTCAGCATTGTGTCTGGCCAGACTGCAACCCCCATGCCCTGCCTTTGGCACAGAAATTGCATCGCCGCCGCCACCCCACTCCCTGGGTTGAGGTGGTCCGCAGTCTGTGCCTACTTCGGCTAGGACTTAAATGCTGGTCCTGATGGTGCCTGGGAACTCAGTGGGTTGAGACGCCTGGTGCCAGTGACCCATACTCTGGCCTTGTAGATGGCATGGCTCACAGGGGCCTGGTTATGAAGAACACTTTTGGGCAGCTGCTGCCTACTCATCCCCCACCAGCCCCTCTCTTGCACCCCCATGTTTAGGACCTTCTGGATGCGGCCATGTACTGTGATAACCTGAGCCCGTACCAGCGGAGCTCATGTCCCCACCTGCAGCTCCCAGCCATGGCCCCTGTGGGCTATGGGCTGGGTGAGTATGGCCCCCCTAACCAACCCTTCTGGATCAATGGAGCGGTCATCAGCTCCTCTCCTTACCTCACTGGGACCAACGGGGTTTCCTTCCTGCCTGTGGGGTGTGGGGTGTCCCTAGCAGTGAGGCCTGTGCTTCCTGCCTGTACAGGGGCCTGCTTCTCCCACTTCTCATGCAACATGAGCACTGCGACCCACGGCTTCGCCAGGCTGCTCCTAGCAGAGCTCAGTCATGGAAGACAAAGCACCCCTGGCTCTTGCTCCATGGCTGCAGAAGCCAGCTGCCAGGGCCCTGCCATGTTAAACCTCCAACCTGGTATGGGCTGGTGCAGCTGCTGCTGGGCGGCTTCAGCCTCAGCAACCTGATTTACAGCAGGGAAAGGATGGAGGTTTAACATGGCCGGGAAGCAGCCATAAGCCAGACTGGCTGAGCAGTGCCACCTCCACTGCCTCTGGGTCCTGACTCTGGTCAGGCTGCAGCCCTGCTGCCAGTGCAGAAATCTGGGACGTGCCCCCATGCCCTTCCCAGTGTGTACCCAGTGTTTGCAGACAGGGGTCCTACTTCAGGCAGTGCCCTAATTACTGGATTTTTGGCTATAAAAATTTTCTCTTTGTTTTCTTTTTGCAAGAAAAGGCCAACATGGCTGTAGATATCTGCTTCCTTCTAAAATGGGGTTCATGGCTGGGAATGCTGAGTGGATACCAGCATCTTTCTCCATCCCAAAGTTAGGTGCATAACTACCTTTGAGTGGCAGGGCTTAGGTCCTGCCCCCTCCTTATCACATCCTATTGGCAATCTTAGGCAGCTTGTCCTTAGTACATTAGCTTCTGTGAACCCCATTTTTGGGGCATCCCTCTCCCCATATGTTGCAATTTAGGCTGGGGTTCCACTGCACAGCAGGGCATCTAAAAGTTAGGTGCCTCCTGCTGAGTATTGTAACGTCAACCTCTGGTTGTGCATCTAGCCAGAATGTTTTGTTTGCTAAGTTTTTACAAAGCCCAGTGCAAACAGACCGGCATTTATTAGATGTGAAAAAGTAAACAGATAAAAACATGGACTTAAATCTTTCACTGCAGTGTTAGGCAGTGAACCCAAACACTAGAATTAGAAAGTGAATGTGCCCGGTTTGTAATTTTCTCCCCCAGAGCCTGGATCCTACAGGGGGTTAGCTACATGCTTAATTTGGAGTACTCATTGACTTTGCAGCCAATTTTGTATATTTTAGATGGAAGAGGGAGAAATCTTTCCTGACCTTTCCAGCTTTTGCCCTAAGGGATGAGGTTGGATTACCTCCACCCTTAAGTTCAGTTTCGTAGCTTCAGATATGATGAATGATACTTACTTATCTCGCCCATTTTAAAAATTCACTTCAGTATTTGTGATCTCCAGTATCAGGACAATCTGAAGTGACCTGCAGCTGATGCTACCTTCAGAGAGCATCACTTACAAGTTACTAGCCTGTCTCTTGCACCAAGTTACTGCATTTCTTGGTCTTTCTTTCTGGCTTAAATGAAGCAACTGACTATAGGAAGGCTTCAAATCATTCTGGCAACTCATCAGTCAGTATTTTAAGCATTTATTAGATAAGAGTATTATCTGTGTGTTCTTGTGTTGCAGTACTTGGATTTTGCAGAGTTTGAAGAAACGGTGAAAATATTTACAAAGGAATGTAAAGTAAAAGGGAAGCCATTACCAAAAAAAGTTGGAGGTTCCTTGAGAGACTCAAAAGCTTTGATCATCCAGGTAACAAATCCTTACATTTGGTTTAATTAGGTAATCATCAGAACATTAGAGACCTCTGGTGTTTTTTTACAGCTGATGATCTCAACATTTTAAATGCTTGAGCTAATTTTGAGTTGTGAGAGGAAGCTGGGAATAGATGATTTTCAATGAAGGGCCCTCAGTTCAAATTTACTCTCCCAGTAACTTGAGTCCCACAGAACCCAAACTATACATTTTGGTCTTTTTGGTTGCCTCAATTTTTATATTTCCAGCTTGGAGCTCCATGAAAAGAGCTGGTGTTTTGAAAGGTGGTGAGCAACTGCCTTTATAAAATCAGACCACCCGATAAAGTTCATAAGCTGAATCAAGTAGGTTACCTGAACTTGAGGCATCCAACCTTCTGCAACCTGATGGTCCTGTAGTCTGCAAAGCTTATAAGGGCAGTAAGGGTGCATTCACATTTTTAATCTTAATTGGTTGGACACTTTGAAATACTATGTCTGGTTTTACATGATTGGCAGTGGATAATAGGGATTTTGGAATCAAGGATGACTCCCGAGGTCTCAGGCTGTTCTGAGTGTGATAGAAGTCTAAGGTAAGATCAATCAACGTGAAAATTAGAAGGCTGTTTTCTTCAGAAAATGCTTATTTCTTCAGGGAATGCTTAGTAGTAGAAAGCGGCCATCCAGCCAGGGGCTGTTTGCAAAGATGTGCGCAAGCAGACTGAAAAACAAGGATCAGAATGTGTCCTAGGCTGGGTACATTTCTGGTTTGGTGCTTTAAAAATGCAGAGGGAAGTTGATATTAAGAAACACATCCCCAAAGAAGAAGCTACAAAAATGGAGGGGAAGCCAAAGCAATCAGTGTTAATAAATTGAGCCTTATTTGTGGGTGAGATAAATTTAATAACATGCAGGCATTCTTCTGATTGGTTGAAGTCACAAGGGCAAAGGTATATTGAAGTGGGGCTTCACAACCGCTTTGTATTTGTGCTCTGAGCACAGCTACTTGATGCTGGCTGATGAGCAGAGGAAAATTTGTAGTTGTGGTCAGAGGACATGAGCTTGGGTATGGAATTTCCTGCAGACCTAAAGGCTAGGGACAGAAATTACACGTAAACCGGTATGAGTGATCGGAAACCGGTCTGTAACACAACAGAAGTTCAGTGCACAGAAACCACTTTCAAAATGGCCAAAACCAGTTTAAGGTAAACCTGGATGGGTGTAACATCAGACTTAACTGATTCACATTAAATCAGTTTATTAATCTTCTGTCCCAGATCCCCTCCAGATTCAAATTAACTCACAGTCCCCCAGCATCCCAGGATGCTTTGTTTCCCTGCAACCTCCCCTCACAGGGTGGGTGGGCTAACCTTGGCCCAAGCTGTCTGCTCCAGCTGAGCAGGGAGGCATGCTCTAGCACCCCCTGGCTTCTGGCCTGGGCCACTGCAGGCATGTGGCTGCATTTTGGGAATCAAAAGTGAATGTCTGTTCACTTTCTTTTTGGTTCAACCTACACAGCCTAAACTAACCTGTGAAGATTGAATCAATTCAGCCTCTGGCTTTTTGACTGTTTGTACTTAGGCACAATGTCTGTGGGTTACTGTGCACTTGATTATGGTTAACGTAATTGTTTTGGGAGATGGTGAAATGGTGACATTTTCAAAAGCACCTCTGTGACTTAAGTGCCTTGAAAATGAAACTTTGGCTTTTAAATCACCGAGGTTCTTTTGAGAGCTTTCCCCTTTGGTACCCAAGTGATTTCTGTTCTCTTTTGCAGAAGGATCTGCTCATAGCATTTGAAGATGGTGATCAGAAAGTTTTCTTTGAGCTCTGGGAGGAGCATATCTCATCTTCAATCCGGGACAACGAACCGCTTGTCCAGAAGCTGGAGTTTTACCTTCACATACACTTTGCCATCTACCTCTTGAAGCATTCGGTGGGAAAGCCGGTAGGTTTGCTATTCAGTTTGGACATCTTTTAATTTTAATTTGTCTGGTTTCACCACCCGTGTCTCTACCAAGCTAGTGTAGCCTGGGATGGGGGGTGCTGAACAGAAAACCCCAGTCAGTTCCACTCCAGTGACAATACCTTGCATTGCAGTTGGACTTGAAGCCAGCACTTGGCCTTGGGAAGTTAGCAGGTGAAATTACTGACTTGGCCCTTGGTTTTGTTGAAGCATCAAATGCTTTTAAGTTCCAAAGGATACACGGGGATTTGCTAAGTTGAAATTCTGCTTTGAGCTATTGCAGATCATTTGTTTCTAAAGCTGCTTGGAATAGGTTTTCATCAGTAATGGTTGCTTTTGATAAAAATCAACATCTATGGGAAACAACTGAAAGAAAAACAAATGGACATTCCCCAGCAGTGTGTCTTATTTAGATAGTGCGCTGACTCAGTGGGGCAATCGTCTCTTCAATGGAACTGAATAGCCTGTTGTTTTTAACTTATTCAAACTTAGGAAATTCCACAGTGTAACAAAGTAGCATTAATAATTAAAAATGAATTTGATTTTAAAACGATTTTTATTAATCCTGAAGTTATCAGTGGCTCAGGTGAGAACATTTGTTTGTTTTGTAAAAAAATCATGATTTTTAATCCAACAGTATCTCTTCTGTGCTTAGTGTGACATTTTATTTTGAAGTATTTTATTAAACAGAATATCAGAAAAATATATTCCCAGGACCTCTACCACTGAAGCTGATTGATTGACCTATTGATTTCTTTCCATTGCACCATATAAATATATTTTAGTTATGCTACACTTGCTGTGGGATAAGAAATGGCTTATACAAAATATCTAAAATCAAGTAGTGCCTGCCTAGCCCTTTGCCGAATTTGGGTATAGCACTTTGCTTGCAGAAATCTGTTCCAAGTGGACAGATTTGCTTGGTAGAGTAAACAGCCCTCCCTTAATTTCCCTGGCCTCCACCATCCTGTTCTAGCATGAGGAAAAAACCCTTTTATATTTTCTGCTCAGAGCAAAGAACAAGTAAAATGCATTTGCGCTGCTGGGGTGAGTGCTGTTCCTCCAGCTGACCACTGGGAAGCACTAAGCAATGCTTGGCTATCAGTTATTCTGGGATTTATAATTGGGACTTGATCCTGTGTTTATGCCTCCACTTGCAGCTGCCACTCAGCTTTCACAGTAGCTGTTTTATAAACGATACCTGTTTCCTAGGACAAGGCTGAGTTTGATGAAAGGATTTCTCGCTTTAAAATGTATCTCGAGACAAAGGGAGCAGCATTGAGCCAGACCACAGAATTCCTCCCCTTCTATGCCTTGCCTTTTGTTCCCAATCCCATGGTCCATCCGTCATTTAAAGAGCTTTTTCAGGTAAATATTTCTTTTGCACAGGTATTTTTTTGGCATTGACTTGTCTCACAAGGCTGACCGAAGCTGAAGAGACTGTAATCTAGTAATGCTTTTCTGTTGTGTCCTTCACCAGACATAGTAGGATATGTTTTGGTGAGATACTATGTGCATGCTATCAGTACACAACTTACGCTTGCTTACGTTGTCTTAAATCCTGAAAGATCCCAAGTATTTTATTGACTGGTGTTCTTAACCAGGGATCACTGTCCTCTGTGCCTTTGAAATACATATGCCCCTGCATACAAGGTGGCAACATTACACTACAGTTCAACCCCACTCTTTTATAGTCCATGCCCCTTGTGGATTGTCGCCCAGTGTAACCACTGTCTCTGGGTCCCAAAGCTGAATGAGAAACCTGACACATTTTAAATAGCCCATTAGAACCACATTTTAAGAAACAAACCTTAGTCTTAGATAGCGGATAGAAGAGGGAAAAATCAAGTTTTGAAGTAATCCTCCACTGACAGTGAGTGTAGCTGTCCCTATATAGACAATCAGCCAATGTTAGTCATGACTTTGTGGCAACACGGCATATCACTTCCTCTCCAAAAATGCCTTATTGAGAGTATATAGCTACATCTACTGAGTGTCTCACGTAGTTTTTTCCCAATAATTTTTTTGTCAGCTGGGTATGTTTGCCTTTGCCCTCACTTGGGGTGTTTCAGATTCTACAATCCATTTTTTGCAGAGGTGAGATGAGAAAATGCAGGAAGCTGTGATTAAAACTCACAGGGAGTTTTGATCCCTGTCTCTACTTCTTTCACTTTGGAGATTTTACAGTGCTGTGTAATCGTGTTCTTGACTTAACAGTGTTAAGAAAGCACCCTTTTCTCACTTCCTAATTGCCCAGGTGAATGGTTAAGAAAAGATGCCTAAATGAAACTGGCCATTTTGTGGTGCTAGTTTGTGCTTTGGCCAGACTATGTGCATTTGACAGCTGTCTATCAGCTGGTAAGGCAAATTAATACCAAAAATAGGCACAGGCTATGACTTCCTTTGAGACTTTCTGTAAATAATGAGAAACAGGCTGGTTGATTTCAGAGAAGGGGTCTGACTACTTTCTTGCTCTCACTTCGTCATTACCCTTGTTCCATATTTTCCTAGGAAAATCAACCCAGTTTATTCACAGTCCAAGACCTCAATCTGTTTTCACTGATCGTTTCTTGTGAGAATTGTACCATTCAGTTGCCTCCTTGGCATTTTGGCAACTGTTGTGTTTACAGAATGAAAACAGCAAACAGTAAGGAGTTACAAACCTATTAAGCAGTCTTGTTACAGATGGACAGGAGTTTTGTTTTCAAGAATCCTGTGATACTGGACATTGATTGTATATACAGTGTACAGTGCTAGTTGGATTGAAAAAGTAATAGGCAGAAAGGGTTGTAAGAACATATGATATCCAGGGTGATATACCATATTCCATAGCGCAGCATTATCTTAAATTCAGATAAGCAAACCTGCCAAGTCTAAATGATGTATCCTTTCTGACATGGTGAAACTCAGACTGTAAGGGCAGCTTTGAACACCCAGAAGAGCAGTAAATCTCAGGAAGATTTACTCTCACCTGCAGGCTACCTTCTCATCAAGCAGCAAGCAGAGTGGATGGAGGGTGGAGACTGAGGAACTGAGTAGTCGGTAGAAATTCTTAACATACAGAGACTTCATTTTTCCTTCCTGATTTACTGTGTTTTCCATTGCTCAGAGGAGGGTGACTCCACTAACAGGTACAAAGAATAAACAGCATTCCAGATAGCAGCTGATTCACGTTAGTCCATTTTTTCACAGTTTTCCTTCAATCCAAACTGTTTTAGTGATGAGGGAGTCTGATTTACTGAAGTAGCACCTAGACCTTTGCATGGACTATGACAAAACGCTGTATAGACAGAGGCTAGAACATAGACGTTCCAAGCTCAATCAACTGTGAAGTGTGACTGTAGTGATTTCTGCACCTTTCCCTGTCAAAACCAGTTTGCTATTACAGTACATTATGTAAGAATGAAAAATTCTTCTTCATGGTTCATTGTTGACTTGGCTGTTTACATTTGTGCAACTTGAAGCAGCGTGTTTAGAGTACGCCTACTCTGAGGTTTCTTTCAGTCCAGTAAGATTACATAGCATGAATAATTTACAGTTGAAATAAATATTGCATAACATTTCAAGGTCTTGTTTTAAAACAAGTCTGCACATAAAATACAAATCACTTACCATGGAATTGATTTGTAATTTTTTTTGCATATTTTCCAGGAAGCTAACAGACAAACTAGCCTTCATTACATCCAGGAGAGAACTTTTCACAGTCCTGTTGGCTAATGCAAGGCAGTTTATGACTCATGTATGTGTATGGTAGACATAACTTGGTGAACAGCTCTCATTTTTTGTTTTTCTTTTCAAGGATTCCTGGACAGCAGATTTGAAGATGAGGTTGGAAAAGTTCCTATCTCAAACTGTCAAAGCCAGCCATACTCCAAGACTTCTCACTTTATATGTATCCTTTGAACAATGTTTAGATCGTTAATTTAGACTGACTTTTAGAGCAATTCTACTGAAACAGTGTGCTGTTCAGATTTTCTGTATAATTACCATTATGTTGTATTAATAGTAGGAAATATTGTTGACATACCACATTCAGAAAAATAATTAAAAAAAAAGGCATACTGAGCTGTTTGTTTATCAGCTAACCATTATTTAATATAATGTGGATAGTACTGCATTCTCGAAGGCAGAGGTTCCCAACCCCTGGGCCATGGTTCAGTACCAGGCCATGAGGGGTTGGCTGCTGGTTTGCAGGAAGGTTGGCTGCCGGACCAGAAGTCCAGAAGTGACCAGCATACTGTGGACCAGTATGCCGGTCTGCAGTATGCCGGTCACTTCTGGTCCGCGATTTGCTAGTTCATGGTTTGCTGGTCCGCAGTCACTTCTGGTCTGCGGTTTGCCAGTCTGCGATCTAAAAAGGTTGGGAACCACTGCTCTAAGGCACTGTTCAGATGACAGCCATGTTCTTGGCATCCAGTTTTCATCGCTAGTTGTTTCAGTGGCTAGCTGGAATTCTCCCAAGGCTTTCAGGAGTGCAAGAGAGAATTGTTTTATTAGACAAATTATGCTGCTAACTTTATTTTATTGGTCAAATCATCCCTGTTCCTCTGCCTCAGTCCAGCCCAAGAAGAGCTGGATTTGGTACCTTGCAGTCAGCTGTAAGGAGCCCTAGGAGTAAAGAAGGGTTCAAACTGGATGCTTGCACCATAGCAGAATTGAGTTGTCCCAGCTCTTTCCCTATTGCATCTTCATTTCTTCTGACCCATCAGTTTAGTTGCCCTGTCCACTGCAGTGGGGAGAGAGCTAGGATTGCTTTTGCTGCTGTTCCACTCCCCTTTGCTCTTGTCCACTCCCCTCCACCTGGCAGGATGGAGATCAGTGATGAGCAATGGCAGCTTTCCCTTCTAGGTTGCAACTCCCCGTGTGGAAAGGCTACATAAAGTAGTAGCCTTATTCTTCTGCATGGGTGGCTCATAATTGACCTCTAAATATTCCTTGGTTTGGAAAAACTGTTCACTGCAAACTGTTTGCAGGTTTTCACCTTACAAAAACTAGTGTTTGATAACACTTCCTTGGATATTAGCCCTTTTGAACCATTTCTTGGTTACTGGCTGCTAGGACTTTAGCTATCAAAGTTCATGCTTCAGGATTTACATTGATGTCTGTAGGGCTCAGCAAAGATTTTTCCAATCTGTTTGGTGCAACATTGCTCACTGGGATAGATGTGTCCCCATTCCACCCTCGCCTCTTCCATGGAAGTGTTTGGCAGTGGCTCTAGTGTGGCTCTAGGCATGATTTACCTTCTTGGTCAAGTTCACTCATCTGTGTCCTTAACCTGAAACCCTCTGACATGGATGTCTATTTTCCTGAACTATACTTTTTCTGGTACCACAGAAGGAGCATGGGCAGTGCAGCAAAGGTAAATGACCAGATTTGTTGGGGATGGTTTATAGTCCTGTTTTGTTAACAGCAATGGAAACTAGGAGAAAAGTGGGCCTGAAACCAGAGGGGAGGTAGTGAAACTTGGCAAAAAATAGCTTAAAATTAAGACTCTTGATGCCTACTTTGAATGGATTTTGAAGCCAGTGAGACTGTTCATGGGCACAGCTGACTGCCAGCAAGTGAGAAGCTGCAGGAATGGGGCCTGATTGTGCAGCTTTCTATTTTCAGCTTGGCTTTGACTCAAGAGCAAAATGAACAGTGTGCTTGGTGGAACGTATATGTTTCAGCACATTTTGCCACCGTGGTAAGATGCAAGCTTTTTTGACTTCCGGGGTAGTCTGTTCTTGCAGCTGCTCATATGTAGGTCCTCTGCCCCCAAATGCAGTAAATTATTCTGTAGGTTGTCAGAAACTGGCAAAGAAACAGAGGTTTAAGGCATTTAACTCCTCTTCCATATTTTCTTTTATTAGATTCTTAAAATAAAATCCATTTGTTTAACCTGCATAAAAGCATGTGAATCTTGGAGTAACTTTCTTACCATGTGTTGTTAAATCTCACTTTCAAAGGTGACTTTAGCATCTCCTTGTCATTGACAATTCAGTGAGACCAGATCACCCAAGTGCCTGAATCCATTAGATGCTTTTGAACATTTTCCCTCCAGTTTCTAACGTTCATTTTGGCACTGTGGTTCTCATTGGGTGCATCTACACATGCAGTTAATGGAACATGATAAACTCCAGTGCGGTCTACGCTGGAGCAAACTGTTTCTGGGCGCAGCGTCTGCACAGGCTTCTGGGACTGCAGCACTTTGAGCTGGGGCAGAGCAGTCCTGGTCTGGCAGGAGGCCCCAGGCTCCAGGTTGGGTGGTAGAGAGGCTGGCTGGGGCATGAAGGTGCTAAAGTGCAGGGCTAGGTGGTAGGCATGCCTGCACTATGGCACCCACATGCCCCAGCCACCCCCTGTCACCATCTACGTGTGTGTTTGGTGGAGTGAATTACTCTGCTGTAGGATACTAGTGTCCTCAACAGTACTATCCTACGGCGGATTTAATTAATTTACTGCGCCTTAATAGTGGTGCACATGTAGACTGTGATGCTTTACTGCATAGTTAATTAGTCAACTCTGCAGAAAAGTGCATGTGTAGATGCATCCATTGACTCCTGTATGTGCACAAAATCATTAGGTCCCTGTGTCACTTTATCCATTGAGTTTTGTTTGATTTGTATTTTTGCTCTGAGATTAGTTGTGCTCTGCCAACTTTCGTCTGCAGAACAAAAAAAGAAATGGCATGTGTCTTCCTGTCTGAAAAGCTTCAATTATTCATTTTGTTATTTTATGTTCTATTTTGCACATGATTCTGTGAAGTATAAAGGAAGCATCTTTCCAATTTGTATTGTTTTAAAGGTGGGACGCTAGAGAAATGGCAGTTATTTTTCCCCTAAGCAGACTTTTTCAAAGGGAGCGGTTTCTATAGAATGATATTAAGTTGGTCTTTTAACATAGGCCCCAATCCTCTGAAAACCTTTTGCCTGGATAGACTTCTGCACAGGATAGATACTGCCTGTGTGGTTCTGTGAGGAGACTCAGACATGACACCCTTTAATATATAACTCTCTTTTACTCCCAAGGGCATGTTGGTCTAGACTTTTAAGAAGACTGCTTGAGACCTGCTTTATAGGAAAGGGCATTGGCTTCTGAGGTGTGAGCTTGGCAATGTGCTTGCTGGATCGCAAGGGCAAGGCTTGGTGTGGGACCCATAGAATATATTCACTGTTGGCGACGTGTGCTTTATCAATGAAGGAGAAAGGCAAACAAAATTAACAGACAACACATGAATGAAGCCTAGCATGGCAAAGCGTACCGAACACAGCCCCTCGCAAACACCTGCCGGTCGTTAGTCTGACGGGCTGAAGCACTTTGAGGTTAGCTGTGCGCTGATGCAAATATACTGGAGAGTTAGTGTGTTTGTCTCCTGATTAACCTGCTCGCTTCTTTGGCTCCCCTCCAGTTTGCCAGAAAACATTGATACCTGTATGGTGCGAAAAGCCATCTGCGTGGCAGTTGTGCTCATGTTACTACTTTCCCATAGGTGTTTTGTTTGCCTGGGTAGATCACAAGAATTACAGAATATTGGCATTGGGCACATGAAGCCCCTGACTCTGTGTGTATCCTGAGCGTTAATGGAAAATGGTGGAAATGAAAATTTCCCTGGTTGCTCAGTTACTGTGCTTTGTATTTCCTGACATCAAAAATCAGGGCAAAGTTTACACTTCTCTCTTGGTTTTTATATTCTAGATTTGTCTCGGGCTCTATTGTTTTTAGTTCATTGATGTGAAGCCTGTGGGGCAATCAGAAAAGGAGCTGTAGTGCCAAATAGAGCTAAAGCACCTGAAGCATGGAGGGCTCCAAAGATGTTTGTGTCCCTAGCCTGAAAGACAAGAAACCTTTCAGCAGATGTCCATGCCTAAGAGCGAGTACACTACAGAGCAGCACAAGAATAATAAATAATGTAATTTCTGCAGTATCACTTCCAGTAACTGATTGGGTGAGATTTTAAGACACAGATGTATCTAAAGCAAAGGGGGCGCAAACAACCCCAGGGCTGTTTGGAATTGCACATGACTCTCCTCAATTACTCCACGATTTTATTCTCGTGTATCTGTCTTACTCTTGGCCTTTGAGATTTGTAATTAGTAATTGTAGTTACTAATTAATCTTATTAGTCTATTAAAAGTCTTAGCCTAGGTTTGAGGCTGCAGTCTCCTGTGGGTCATGCACAAACAATGACTTTTCAGAGCTGATGTCCTTCATTGTAAGATCCCCAGGCAAAGATGCATTATTTTGGATGTTAGCATACTTCAGGCATGGTGAACAGGAGGGATTGGTTTGCACTTCAGTGTGTTTTTGTTTTTTTTTTCCTGTGGGTTCTTGCTTCTTGGCCTTTTGGCTAAGATTAAGTGCAAATAAATCATGAGCCATCATCAGTCTGAAGAGAGATGGCTAAGACAACCTGCCAGAAGCAAGAATAGGCGGAATCATAGAGTCATAGAAAATGAGGGCTGGAAGGGACCTCAGGTGGTCACATCTAGTCCATCCCCCTGCTCCAAGCAGGACCAGCCTCAGCTACATCATCCCAGCCAAGGCTTTGTCTAGTCAGGCTTTGAAAACCTCCAAGGATTGAGCTTGCACCACCTGTCTGGGTAACCTGTTCCAGTGTTTTACTACCCTTCTAATGAGAGAGTTCTTCCTAATATCCAACCTCAACTTCCCTTGCTGCAACTTGAGGCCATTGCTCCTTGTCCTGTCGTCTGCCCCCACTGAGACCAGTCCAGCCCCATCCTCTTTGCAACGCCCCTGCAGGGAGTTTAAGGCTGCTATCAAATCCCCCTCAGTCTCCTCTTCTCCCAACTAAATAATCCCAGTTCCCTCAGCCTCTCCTTATAAGTCATGTCCCCCAGCCCAAGAACCATTTTCCTTGCCTTTCCCTGGACTCTCTCCAACTTGTCCACATCCCTTCTGTAGTGATGTGGCCTCACTAGTGCTGAATAGAGGGGAAGATTCGCTTGCCTTAACCTGCTGGCAGCACTCCTACCAATGCAGCCACATTAGCTTTCTTGGCAACAAGGGCACACTGCTGGCTCCTATCCCTCTTATTGTCCCCTGTCACCCCCCCCCCCGGGTCCTTTTCTGCAGACTGAAAGAGGCTGTAGACCCCCAACAAAGACTGCAAACACTACTGACAGTACTTAATATGTGGCCAGTGTTGACCACATGCTAAGCACAATGCTCAAGAATGCTCTAACTTCCTTTGCTTATGTACCAATGTGGTTACCAGGCATGGGGTACTGCTCTTCTCTGAACTCTACCAGAACAATCATTTGACCAAGGAAGGAGTGTAGGAGTGACATAAAATCATGGAAAATGAGTGTTGGAAGGGAGCTCAGGAGGTCACATCTAGTCCAACCCCCTGCTTAAAGCAGGAGCAGCCCCAACTACATCATCCCAGCCAAGGCTTGTCTATCTGGGTCTTAAAAGCCTCAAAGGATGGAGATCCCACCACCTCTCTGGGTAGCCTGTTTAGGGCTTTACTACCCTCCTAGTGAGAAAGTTCTTCTTAAAATCTAACCTAAACTTCCCTTGCTGCAACTTGAGGTCCTTCAAATGGAAAGGGTATTGATACCGTGCTTCCTTTGTTTTAAAGGCTGTTTTTTTAATTAAGAATCACTGTTCGTGACTAAAGAGCCCTGTAGTGGGCAGCTGTCATACATAGGTGGACAGTTTTAAATGCCGAGACCCGCTTTCATGCAGTTAGTGGGGTGCCTGAACATTCAAAGGTGTCAATTCTCCTGCAAACTATGTAGCTGCAAGATCGATTCTCATTACTGACTGTGTTTGTTCCCCCATCAAACTTTGGAAAGCAGATGAAATAGTGGATTTATTCTCCATGACTCATTTTAATTTTTCCTCCACTTCCAGTGCTCTTGATGGCATTGCCTTAATTAGACCTATCGTATCATAATTGAATGTTCCGGTTTTGTCATTATGGCAAAAGGACTGGGGTACTGAGCAGAAGTTTTTGTGCCACGTGTTCTCAGGATCTTTACCATTTTGGAAAAAATACTGTATTTTGTAGTTGCGTGGTCTAGAAACCTGGTACGCATTTTGCATTTGCAGTCATAAGGGTCAGAGCAAAATCAAGACCAAATGTTTTTGTGTCAGGGAAAAGATGTTTTTAGTTGTTTATGAAAGTTCTCATGATTCTTTTGACAACTGTGAAATTAAAGAAAAAAATGAAAGAGAACAGACTATTTACAGCCTGGGGAGCTGGGAGATTAGATTCTCTCAGTGAGTTTGCCATCAGGAGGAGCTATTAAGTTGGCCCTTTAGATATTTTTTGCCAGACATAGATATGAACTATGACCTGTCCCAAGCTCAGCTGTTATTCTTTCTCACTGATTTTGTCTGTCTCCAGAAGAAAAAAAGCCCCACTCCTGCAGATGCAGGATGCTGCAATTCATTATATGTGACTCTCAAAAAGAGACCATTTTAAAGGAGAAAGGAGGAGGATGGTGGGTGCATCTACACAAGACATTTAGGACTTGCATAACTGGCATTATTGCGCAATAGTGTCCCAGTGCGCAGTCATAATGAGCTACTGCACAGTAAGCATCTCTCTTAGACGCCCCCTGCGAGGGTGAAATAATTGTCCTTTTATTCACAAGCCACCAAAAACACAGCTTAGAAGTCAGAAAAGGCAGTTTCTCTGCAGGGTCTGGCTCTGTTTTCGCACCTGTCTATAGATAAATTTTTTAAGCGTCTTCTTAAAATGATTATATTTCAGATAAGTGGAAGCATGACAGTTTGAAATGGCTTTTTCACGTGTCATAAAAGCTTGGACTGTACTAATTAAAAATGTAGTTCTGTCTCATAATTTTAAAATTATTTGCTGGAGTCTGTTTAAAAAACCAAACAAACCAGCAAACAGCTGTGCTCAGTATAGCCCTTCTGCTAGAAATTGAGCATGTTTCTGAAACTTTAAAAAATACAGGACATGACAGGTTGTAAGCAATTCTTAGCATCAAAATTCATATTGCTATAAAGCAACCTGTATTTTTCTCATTGGTAGTGAAAGTTGTTACAGACAGTTCAGTTTGAATATTGTTATTTTTGGCAGATTTACATTCACATGCTTATTGCTTGGTGAAGCAATCTGCCAGAAAGTAAGTTACTCTACAGAAATCCAGCAGGCATTTTTGGTAAAAAACATCTTGCAACATAACTGGTCCTTGACTGCACAAGACCCCTGGAAAAGTACATAGCTAAAATATTAGTTTCTGAGCATCTAAAGTATGCAGCAGAAGCATGCAATAAATTTTTTGAACTAACATAGCACCCTCCAAATGAGGATCTCAGACCACTTTAGAAATAAGTTAGATATTAGGAAAAACTTTCTCACTAGGAGGGTAGCAGAGCCTTGGAACAGGTTACCCAGAGAGGTGGTGGACTCTGCATCCTTGGAGGTTTTGAAGACACGGGTAGACAAAGCCTTGGTTGGGATGATGCAGTTGGGGCTGGTCCTGCTTGGAGCAGGGGGCTGAACTAGATGTGACCTTCTGAGGTCCCTTCAACCCTCATTTTCTATGAGTCTAAGATTTCTATGATGGTGGGAGGAACTGCCACATTTCAGAGAGAAAAGCAGCATTAGGAGTCAAAAAGATTTGCTCAGGCTCACAGAACAAAGCTAGGAAGAGGATGTCATTCTTATGACTCCATTTTGTATTTTAATCATTTGTTTGTGCTTTTTTGCCTGTGCATCCGTTGGTGTGGCCTGAATACTTTGCTGACACTCCATGAATCTCTGGCGTCTGGGGATAAGGAGTCCTAGTTCTGTCTGCTTTTCGGTAGTAAAAAAAAGTGGGTCTCTGAAACTTGGATGTCAGAAAGTGCCACAGAGGGGATTCTGTCCTCTTACAGATAAGTAACCATCGTATCATTGTAGCATCAGAATAAAGTTGGAGTTTCGTCTAGTTATTTTAACACAGAATCTTAGCAAGACCATAAACCAGCTGTGCTTGCACAGTCCCTCTGTCAGCTTGTGGCAGCGTTCACTATGACTCAGGATGGTAAATTCCCAAGTGGCGTTTGCAATTTTATGCCCTTATTGGTAGTCAGTAATGTGATAACGATTGCTGGCAGAGATACAGGAAGTGCGCTTGAAAGCTTGTGGCAGCCTTGTTAAGGCTGAATTTTGGTGCTGTTTACCTAAAGAGTAACTTAATTGAAAAGAACATGTATGGATATGTCACTCATTAACATGCCTTAGCATCCTTTTTGGTGCAGAAGGCATGCCAGTATAGGAAAAGTGGCATCGTTTTCTCAATTCACCAGTTTTGCTACCAATCAAGTCAGCCGAACAATGGAATTGCTTGCCAAAGGATGTGATGAAGTTACCACCGCTGGAGAAAACTGAGGTCACTGGAGTCAGGCAGCTCTAGGGGATTTTGTCAAGTTCTGTGGACACAGCCATGTGGGAGACTGGGTTAGAAATTGTCCTAGGACATTTAAGATTGCATTCTTTTGTAATCCCGTGAACTAGCTAACTCTTGCTCTTTAAATCTAAAATGGACAACACCTAGGATTTACCCCGCCACAAAAGGTACTGCATCACCACATTTGTACAAAAACGGTCCTCTCAAGTTTTATTATAGGGTACTCTCCCACTAATAGCACACCTCCCCAGGCACCAGAACGGCCGTCTGTGAGTGAATGGCTCGGTGACCTTCTTCTCTTTTGCTGGTTTGTTTCTGAAGTGACAGTTCTGACTTGGATGGAAAAAAACCCTCTTCTGTGTGAAAATGTTTTATCTGCTGCTGTTGCAGATGACTTTGAGCGCATTGTAGTAGTCTAGTTACAAGGCAGCGAAGGGCAATTCTTCAAAAATTGTTCTGTAATTAGTCTGCTCTGAGTTCTTTCACCCCTGGACACAGGGTCTGGGTGCTGGCCAAATGCTGTTGAAGTGTGGTAATTCTGCAAAGCCAGCTGGAAACCTCTTCCCTCTGCTGTGGGATTGGAGGACTTGGAGCACAGATGCAAAATACAAAATTGTCCAAAACGTTGTCATAGCCAAAGACCCTTTAATCAAATACATGTTCACTTTTATCACGCACTTTCTTCTGGTTTTTACTTTTTGTGTCTGAAAAGCTAGAGGTTTTTATATAACCAGATCCTGGCCTCTGTGCTGAGCAGCATCTTCAAGCCTGCCACAGTCTGGTAATTGCAGTGATGCAGTTTGTAACTATGGGAGCATTTGTGATTGTGGTTTCATTGAGCAAACAGGACAAGAAGAATAGGCCCAGCTAAGCTCTGATGCAACGTAACAGGGACAAACCAGTAGCCAAGCCATGACCTCGGTACAATTTATTTGAAGTCCACCTTGTGAATAAAAAATAACCCCCTAGTAACAGGTCAAACTATTCTCCTACCAGCATGCTTCAGATTTTGTCAGTGTTATTTTTCCTGGAAGACTAAGGGTTTTTATTTTTGTTTTTCAACCTCTTCATAGAAATGTTGCAGCAGCTTCATCAGCAGCTCATGGAAGCTGACCGCAGGAGCATGACCTATGTGAAACGCTTTAATAAAATCCAGGCAGACTATCACAATCTCATCGGGGTTACTGCTGAGCTGGTTGATTCCCTCGAGGCCACAGTCAGTGGCAAGATGGTAAGAGGAGACTTCCATGTGTACTTGCTACTATTAAAAAGAAAAAAATATGGAAATATAATACCTCTGAGGTATGCACTGTGTTCTACAGCCACCTGCCTGTATGACTACATCCAGCATTTAATATGCAGCACACTGCTGTGGTGGGACAAAGATGCTACAAGAGGGTGCCACACAAATCTCAGGGCTCAGAAACAGTTTAGGGCCAGTGTTCCACCCCTCGCAAGGTGGGCTCAGGGGGTGCAGCGGGGACAGCAGTCGCAGGAGCAGCACTGACTGTGACACAGACTGCGGCAGCCCTCAGAAAGCTGGTGCAGATACGCGTTACTGCGAGAATCTGATTCACACCACAGCCCGACCACTTCCACAGCTGACTCGGAATCAAGTGGCAGAAAGGTAACATAAAGCCTCCTGCTTCACCTGCGTGTTGTTAATTTAGTTAGTAAAGGACAAAAATGGAAAGAAGTGAATTGTTGCCTATGCAGAGCGGCCTGGATCGGTGTCTGGAACCCACAGCCTCGCTCCAGGTAAAGAGTGCGAGGAGTGTAAACCTGCTTTTGTCTCCTGAGTTAGGGCAGGTGTTCTGGCATCATTTAGGACAGCATGGAGACTGTTCATGATCACTGCCTCCCTGCATCTTCCAGCGACTTGTTGGGTTGCCAAGGTGGTGGAAGCATAGGGCTCACTGACGTGCCTCTGTGTCACTTGGGGAGCACTGTGTGCTAGTGTGAACTGTTTGCTTCTGATGGGTTACCAGCAGCAGCTGTTTTCCAGTCCAGCATCCGAACTTTGCTTTAGGGCAGGTTGGGAAAGGCACCTGCTTTCACATTGGCTTTGGAGATTAGGAGCAAATATCCAGTTGTGTCCTTGCTCCTTTCTGTTCCCTATTTTAGTGCTGTCCACAGTGATTCCCTCTGTTTTCTTACATGGAACTGAGCCAAGAACACCCGGCTTGGTAACCTGTGTTTTGATTTTTGTTTCCATTTGCTCCAGAAGCCAAAATTGCACAATCATTTCATCCTTCCCAGATCTGCCCAGCTGATGGCACTCTTTAGCCACATACTGTTACTGCTTCTGTTGTTCATCAGAGGGGTTTTGAACATTAAGTGCAGTCCCATTAGATGGATAGCATTCATTCTGATTAAAGGGTTTGACAGCTCCCTGGGTCTTTGCTTGTTAAGATCATGAGGGTTGGGGGATAGGGATAGCTCCACACTGGACTGCCGGGAGCCTTGCTCCTGCTGCTGTTAGAGAGTCTGGGACATGCTATCACAATTTGGGAGTCCATAGAGAGCAAGAAACTCTTAAACCCTGGAGAAATTAGGAATGAGCATGCTCACAGTATCACTCACTGCCCCTGGTAAATACAGGGCAGCGGTGATCATTTCCCTGCAATAGGCAAGTCCACTGTGATTTCATTTTCTTCGAGCCATAAAGCCCACTGGTGTAATGACCTTAGGATTGTATGAAAGGAAACACAAAACACATCCTATATAATTCAGGCTTCCTCTCTTTTCTGGGTGGCTTCTGGTGTGGTGGGAGAACTGCC
>NW_017728995.1:31049561-31053863 GCF_001723915.1 Gavialis gangeticus | reverse complement strand
GATGATTGAAGCGTTAACCCTGCAATACAGAACAGGGCTGTGCAACTGGCAGCCTGTGGGCTGCCAGCCTGTGAAGGGTTAATGTGTGGCCTGTGGGCTCCCACCCAGTTGCCACTCCCCACGTTGCTTCAGCTGCTATGGAGCAGTAAGTGGGCTCTCAGGTATAGGGAAGAACGCCATTTAGATAGGCTTGATTGCACTGAGATATTCAACAGCTTATTATTGACCATGTCACCATTTATCTTTTATCTAAGGAAAAGGTCTATGCAGGCTTCAGTGTAATGAATTTTTCCTTCTTTGTGGACCGTGTGGGAGAGGGTGTTGTACCACAGTCTTGTAGACAAGACCAAGTCCGAAGAATGTTTTAAGTATTTCTAAATGAAAAAGATTTTCCATTTTTGTCCATTCTCAAGCATAGGTTTCTGGTCTGCAGGGTAGAATGTGTTGTTCTATAAATGAACTCATTTTAAGGGCTCCGTTTCTGACAACAACTGGTAAAACTACCTCCAGGACCAGAGCATGAAAGAAAAAGGAGGTATTATGTAACTTTATGTGCTTGGTTTGTTCCATTATTTTAGATCACGCCGGAATACCTTCAGAGTGTCTGCGTTCGCTTGTTTAGTAATCAGATGCGGCAAAGTGTAGCGCATAGTATTGACTTCACAAGGCCTGGAACTGTAAGTATGATTGATTGTTACCAATATTTGCTTTTATCATTGTAACCATCTCAAAATGCAAGCTAGTGAAACTGCATATTGCACTGTGGGTACAGGATTATGATTATACCTCTAAAATATAAGGCGGAGGCTTGTGGGATGGCACTTTGGGGATTCAGAAGACTTTGTAATCTGCAGTGGCAGAATTATGCTTCCAATTCTTGAATCATAGAAAAGTAAGGTTGGAAGGCACCTCCAGAGGTCATGGACTCATAGATTCATAGATGCTTGGGTCGGAAGGGACCGTAGCAGATTATCGAGTCCAGCCTCCTCTTAAAGACCTCCAAGGCAGCAGAGAGCACCACCTCCCTTGGACGCCCATTCCAGACTTTGGCAACCCTTATCCTAAAGAAATTCTTCCTGATGTCCAACCTAAATCTGTTCTGTCGGTTTGTGGCCCTTGTTCCTAGTTACTCCAAGGAGTGCCCTGGTAAATAGGGCATCTCCTATTCCATGCTGATCATGTAGGCAGCTACAAGATCACCTCTCAGTCTTCTCTTGCGGAGGCTGAAGAGATTCAGGGCCCTCAATCTCTCCTTGTAGGATTTTGGCTGCAGGCCCCTAACCATATGAGTGACCCTCCTCTGAATCCTCTCAAGGTTGTCCACATCCCTCTTGAAGTGCAGTGCCTAAAACTGGATGCAGTACTCCAACTGTGACCTGACCAATGTCGCAATAGAGGGGAAGTATCACCTCCTTGGACCTGTTCATCATGCATCTGCTAATGCATGATGAAGTGCGGTTAGCTTTACTGGTCACTTCATCACATTGATGACTCCTGTTCATCTTGGTGTTAACTATGACTCCAAGATCCCTTTCTGCTGCTGTGCTGCTGAGAAGGTTGTCCCCCAGCCTGTAAGCGCGCTGGTGATTCCTTCTTCCTAGGTGCAGCACCTTGCATTTGTCCTCATTGAATTGCATCCTGTTCTGTTCCGCCCACTTTCCAGCCTGTCCAGATCCACCTGGATTCGTTCTCTACCCTCTGGTGTGTTTACTTTGCCCCATAATTTGGTATCATTTGTGAATTTGGACAGAGTGTTTTCCACGCCCTCAGCCAAGTCACTGATGAAGACATTGAACAGTACCCATCCAAGCACCGAGCCTTGCGGGGCCCCACTGCCCACATCTTTCCAGGTTGATACTGACCCATCCATCACCACTCTCTGGGTGTGACCCCTAAGCCAATTTGTCACCCACCTGACCGTGTAATCATCTATGTCAGAGCTGCTCAGTTTATCTATGAGAATATAATGAGATATCGTGTCGAAGGCCTTCTTGAAATCCAAGTAGATGACATCCACCTTGATTCCTGTGTCTAAGCATTTTGTGACCTGGTAGTAAAAAGTATCAAGGTTAGTCCGGCAGGGTCTGCCTGCTTTGAATCCATGCTGGTTGCCCTTTAGCATTGCTTTCCCTGCTGGACTCCCATAAATGCGATCCTTAATGGCTTTTTCAAAGGTTTTTCTGAGGATAGAGGTGAGACTAAACTGTCTATAGTTACCCGGATCCTCCTTTAGTCCAACCCCGTTGCTCAAGGCATGAACGTGCTCGTAGCGATGGAGATTCTGCAACCTCTCTAGGGCGGTATCCGACAACATTTTTTAGTGGCAGGCTGGAGACAGGCCTGTTGTAGTTGGCCACTGCTGCCACTTCTCTTGGGTGCAGTGTGGTCAAAAGCCCCAACGTGGTAGGCTGGATTTAGTGGCTTCTCAGGTCAGATCCAGCATGCAGGCCATAGGTTGCTAACCTCTGCTATAGGGAATCTGTTTTCATGTTTAACTACCCTTTGAGTTAAAAATAAATAAATAAAAAAATCATGGTTAGAAATGGAATTAGAGCCCTGTATGTATGCTTCCGAGACATCTTCATTGCTCATAATACACGTAACAAGTCACATTTTGGGTAAGTCTGTTTAGGCATGTATCATGTCTGTCTTAGTTCCATTGCATCCAGGCTGTGAGAGGAAAAGTCTTAACTCTTGACCGTGGACCCTTCTCCAACTGCCTGAGGTTTTTCCCTCAATTTGTCTTCCCTAGTTGCTCCATATCCGGTAGCATGGCAGATCCAATACAGCTCTTTTCTTGTTCTGTGCATCTCTACGCTGAGGAAAGGTCAGCTTTGCAAGGCGCTTAAAAATACAGATGGACAGTAATAAGTGACACTTACACAGTCATTTGGGAAGGTTAGTCATGTAGCCCCATTGAAATCTAGAGCTCCAATTGTGAGGTTTTAAATGATCTAAATATAGTTAGATTAAATTGTGAGATTTTAGATTAAATTATTATTATTGAAAAATTTAAGATCTTTTTAGCTAATCTATTTAGTCGAATTTCCTTTAGATTTCATTAGCCAAGCCACTGTAATATTAAAATATTGTGTGCCCTAGCATGGTTGGTCTTAAACTAAAATTGATGATTTTCCCTGTTTTTTTCTATGACAAGCACCCGGGCTTTCTAACTGTGTGGCAGTAGTTTGGAAAATGTAATGGGAACAGTAAAAGGAAGCAGGAGTTAGTGCTTCTCTGATTATTATTTTTTTTTTACCACTCTAGCCAATGTTTATACCACCCATAAAACAATGGGTACATGTAGTTCTTCTTATAACTCTCTTGTAGAAAGAGGAGAGGCTTGTAAAAGAGGAGAGGCTTGTAAAAAATAAAAATAAAAAAAGTTCCAGCTCTGATTCACTCTTTGATTCCAGGAAAGTTGATAGTCCCTGTGTGGTTAGGTTCCCGTGTAGTACATTGTACTGGTCAGGATTCTCTGCCTTGCCAGGGTATTTTGAGGAGCTGCACATGTCTTCGGATAGCAGGGTTCCTTATGATACCAGGATTTCACCTTCTCTCTCTTGTGCCAGGGCTCTGTGCACTTTGTTTTTCCCCACTGATTCCAGGGCTTGGTTATTCCAATAACCACGTTCTGCTTCCCACTCTTTATCAGAGTCCTCCGTTGTTCTTGTCTTCCTGGGGTTGTGTGTGTTCCCCCTTGACAGAGGGTCCATCTATGCCACCATACCCCACTCTACCTCTGTATACCTCCCTTCCTCCACTATGGTCATTTCCCTTTTACTGTCTGGAAGAGAAGTGTTTCAGGGAATTAATGGGTTAAACTTTATTTTGAGGATGAGCAGGGGATATTATGTTCAGTAGCATTGTCAACTCCTTTTTGCTCCAAAGAGTCAGAGAGGTACCTGAGCCCTTTGTTCTGCTGCCCACATGGTAGGCCCGCAGCATGCCTCCCATCTCCCCTCTGGTTTTTACACTTCCCTCCAGATCAGTTGGGTTTCACCCAACTGCCCAAAATGTTCCCTGGAATTTGAGCATTGGTCAGGTATGGCATCAGAAGTGACCATGTTGTATCCATACAGACGGAGAAATGGCATCAGGCTTCACCTGTCTCAGGTGCCCAGAACGTTGTAGGCCTTAACTTTACTAACTGTCCATTTACAACTGTCCATTCTTAGCACCAGATGAAATAGGTTGTTGCCTGCACAAGTTCATGCCTCTCTGAACCATTCGCTCTTTAAGGTGCCACTATGCCTTAAAGGGGCTGCGGGTGCTCGACCATCTGGGTGACAGCGATCATCG
>NW_017728995.1:31027372-31048972 GCF_001723915.1 Gavialis gangeticus | reverse complement strand
GTTCATGGGTCGACTCCGGGCCCAGGGGCAGCACCAGGGGCTGCATTATGGGACTCTGCGGGCCATATCTTTGACTCCCCTGATCTCTCCCTGTCCTAGCTGGGTTGGATGAGACAGTAGAACTGTTGGTGTCCCACTGCTTTTCCACGTATTCCCACTCTTCCTGCCACCAGTGGATCTGGGCTGGTTATGATGGTGTGAAAGTGTGTCCCATAAAAAGCTGATGTAGATCTAGATCATGTTTGCAGGGTGGATTCCACTCTCCAGCCCTCCCTGCAGTGCGCAGCATCCTGTCTACCTGGAGACACTATGTCTAGATAAAACAGAATTTGAATGTACAGCCCAGAAGCCATTTTACACTACCTCTCTGTGTGGACACGCATTATTCTATGCCAATAGTTCTCAGCCCTTTTAGCCTCAAGGCACCCTTACATAACTATTCCTAATTTAGCAGCACCATGGTTGAGGATCACTGAGATCAAAACCAAATTCGGAATGGTTATGGAGGGAGACCACGAGGATGAAAAGGGTTGAGAACCACTGTTCTAATTGTTGTAAGGGAGGCAGGGGCTGGACCTCACCCCACTCAGCTCTGCTCTTTCTACCATCTGCCTTCCCCCTGCCACAGGTCTGTACCTGAAGGAGAGGGGCAGGCCATGCCACTGAAGGTTGCTCTTCCAGCATCTCACCAGGTTCAGGAGCGTGGGTGGACAAGCTAAGCCAAATAGCGCAGTTTTGAAGCCCCTGTCTGCCTGCCTGCCCCCACCCCTTACATGGGGCACACTGCTCCGTATATGAGGTGGCCAGCAAAAGGGCTGCTAGGGCATTGGGGAGCAATGAGACCTGCCAGAGCACCCACTGCAGGCACCGCTTGTCTGTAGAAAGCAGGGGCAGGCATGGGATGCCTGACAGAGAGAGGAGAGTGCTTACCTCTTCATGCAGGGGCTGGGCATTGCAGCTCCCATGAAGACCCCAGCTGAGAATCACTGTTCTGTGCCAGGAGTGACTGTGTGTGGTCTCTGCTGCTACTGCTACTTGAGCTAATCAAGGTAAAACTAGCTTGGTGCACCTGTAGTAGCTGTTCTGGGCTATTTTCCCCATGAAGGAAAGGTCCTAGATCCTGATAGTTATCCTGGTCATATGGTAAGATGAACATGACGTAAGAAACAACAGTTGCCACACTGGGTCAGAACAGCAGTCCTTCTAGCCCCATACCCTGTCACCATACTTAAGGCTAGTACTGAATGCTTTAAAGGAAAACTAAGAAGCAGGGCACATGTCACTTGGAAGACTGGTGTGCACATGTTGGCATTTACAGGATTCTTTATTGTGTTCATATGATCTCTTCAGTTCTGCTGAAATATTCTGTTTTGGGAGAATACTGTATCAAACAGCTCCCTCTTTGTTCTTCCATTTTTGGTGGTCACTTCCAAGTCTCTGAGCAGGAACTATGGGCGTGTCTGCATTAGAAAATCCTCTGCTGTTCTGTTTGGGCCACCACAGCTATGTCAGCAGAGCCTCCTAGTGAACATGTAGCATTTTCCTGCAGGCACAGGAAGTGTGTGGCATAGGCTTGCCCTTACTGTAGCAGGCAGTGGCATGCCCAAACATGCTGCATTGCTCCTCGCTTGCTATCTCCCTCTCTGGAGTGGAGCTGTAGACAGGCTAATTAGGAAGTCCGTGGGGTGCAGGCAGGCTAATTAGCATCCCAGTTTCCACATGCAGATGGTGCTAATTTGGCAGCTCCCAGCACCATGTGAATATATCTCCCTTGCTTGAGGGTTAGCATGTGTGAAGCAGTGCGATGTTTGGGCATGCTGCTGCCTCTGTAACTTTGCGCCATGGATGTGCCCTAGCCCCGTGGCTCCAAGTGACGTAAGTTCAGGTGCCCAGGTGCACATACCACAATCCAAGAGTTTTGCTAGCATAGATGCATGGGAGTGTGTTCTGCACTGCTTTCCCCGACCCCACTCCTCGCTGACAACTGCCATAGCTGTTGCCAATACAGTTCTGCAGAGTCTGTGACTTCCTACAACTATAATTGAATCAGGGAATCCAGTTACAACCTAGCTGTCCCTGATCTGATTACAGCAGGGGCAACATTTGGTTGTGTGGATGGAAGGTGATCACGTTTGCCATAAGCAGGCTATAACCTGGCACTGCCAAAGGCTTTTACCAAGTTTTGGAGACAGACCCTACAGACTCTAACCATGTTACACCCAAGGTCCTTGTCTCAGTCCTTTCATCCATCTGAATGATAGATGCCTTGTTTGTTGTGGGGTCAGACAGTGTGCCTTTTGTAATCATGCCAAGTATGTGAACAATGAACACTGCAAGACACCAGCAAAGTTAGTAGTACAAAAACAGGTGCATTCAGCCCAGCTGCCTAAAAAAAACTTGACTGACTTGGTTTTGTACAAATTCAAGCACTGCTAGTGCCTTGGTTTCTATAGGCTAAATGCACTACCGCATTTCCAGCCTCTGCTGACCCAAAAAATGAGAGGCTGGCACTCAGTCAAATCCAGATCACTCACTACGAGCCTACTGAGGCAGCCCATCATACTTTCTCTTAAGATTTCCCAAGGATTGGTTATTATTCAGTTAGATACTGTTGTCATGTCTTGAAATGATTTCAAGTGTTTGCATAAGCTTTGGAATAAGGCTGGAGGCATTGTGTCCCAAGCTCCCACTGGTCAACATTGGAGCTAACAACATGTGTACTGGGTACGTGTGGAAGGTCGCTTCACTGCGTATTTTAAGCCTGATAGAGAGACCAAAATTTAGTCTCCCAACAACTCACTCCCTTTTCCAAAGCTAGTTGTGGCTTGATGCATAGCCACTTGGGTAAGTGGCAAAGGAAGAGATGTAGATAAAGACAATTCCTTTTCTCTTCCTCCCCCTCAGTCATCACTGAGGCAGAATGAGGAAAAGTTAAAAATGGGACTGAAGATATATATTTAAGTTCAGGCATCAAATATGGTTTTGCTTCCTCCCATTTCAACAATTTCATTAAGCCTTTTATAGCTCAGCTTCTGCCTGTATCTTTGAGACTCAGGTTTGTTCCTGCCCCTGGGTTGTCAAGGTCAGGCCATCTTAAATCTGTTAGTCCTGGCTTGGTTTTAGTATTTCTAGCGAGGTCAGTGAAAAGGAAAAAGGGCTAAGAATGACTAGGAAGTTCCTTTGTTTGCTGACAGGTAGCCCTAGACTTTTACTTAGGTAGATAGAAGGGATCACAAAGGCTGTCATGAGATTAGGCCTCCACTGTTATCTGAGCCACGAGGGGTGGAAGATAGTCGTGTGCACTCAGCAAACTGTCTGGAAGGAAAAGACGCTGCCTGCATTTGCTAGTACAAATGGGAGACCTTGCTCTGCACTCGTTGCGTATCAAATCCCAGTTCAGCTTTATGCTCAGCACTCTTTGAGGTCTCTTCTCTGTTCTAACAAAGGACCTGGTCTGTCCTCAGAGGGCACAGTGAGCACTGCAGTGTGTTTTGTCATGTCACAGCCACTGGTTTTGGGCACCCATCAGTGACCACGAATGTCAGAGAAGTGATGTGCATTGAGGCTGTACACCAGAGGTGTCAAACTCACCTTGTGCCCTGGACTGGATCCAGACATCGGACTCCCTGGGGGCCAGATCAAGCCCAGGGCACGTAGTGGTGGCAGCTTTAGCTTGGGATGCCACTCCGGCATGTCTCATGCCACAGTAGCAGCTCTGCCTGTGGCGTGGGGCACATGGTGGCAGTGGGGCCACAGCACTAGCTATGGGCAAAATGGCTGGAGAGTGACTGGGGCTGAATCAGCCCTCACTTGCCCTTCTGCATCCAATCGCCATGTCCACTGGAGCCCAAGGACCCTGGATTCTGCAGCAGGCCACTTCTCCTCAGCTCCTGGTGGCCCACCAGTAGCCTGGTAGGCTGGATAGAGGAGCTCCATGAGCTGGATCTGGCCCACAGGGCCATATGTTTGATGCCTTTGCTGTAGATAAAAATTCACTGTTTTTACAAAGAAACTAAGGCTGTGTACCTTGATCTCTATCCTTAACAGCAGTTTTCATTTGTTAATCTTGATTCCTAGTGCATTCTGCTTGACATAGATAATTTTTTTCTTGAGAAAGTATGATTGTGTAATAAAGAATTCTATGGTCTCTGTTTACATGTGAAATTGTAATATAAGCTGGCTGGGCGTATTGGTTACTAGGATATGCTGTTATTGCACAAGTCCCCATATCCTGCTGCCATTTTCTGTAGGTTAAAGGGCAACTCTCATGTCCCTGAAACACATTCATAGGAAAAGGTAAACCCCAAAGCTAGATGTTCTTACTGGACTGACTTTTATGACTCAAGGGGAGGATTTGTCTGGTAATGCAGCAGAACCGGATTATTTGCATTGGGATGGTTTACTGTTCTTAATAGGTTGCCAAATTAAGAACAAGCCACTCAACTAGCTGCTGTCACTTTTTCTCCTAAAGGCACACCCTCTCTGATGGAGTAGGAGCACAGGTGCAGTCCCACACAGCTGATCGGAGAAGCAGTGCCCTTTGAAACTGTAGCACAGCAAACGGCTGGCGTGTCTTGCTGCAGCCTCATACCCCCTCCAAGTTCACCAAGTCTTTGTAGGGGGATTAGGAGCCTCGCCTTGGGAAGAACCCAGATTCTATTGAATCTTTTATTGGAGTGACTCATTAGTTGGAAGAGGTACTTTTCTTGTGACCTAATGGAAGGGTACTTGTGCCTGGAAGCTTGTCTGACATCTCTCCCAAATATAGAGCTGGTCTGATCAAAGATATCACCAGATAGATCTTGCTCCTCACATTCCCTGGACCACCACAGCTACTGTGATGCTACTGCTTTTATGACTTGGGCATGCAGATGCATGACAAACAGAACCAAGGAGGTGATACTCCCTCTTTATTGGGCACTGGTCTGACCGCAGTTGGAATACTGCATCCAGTTTTGGGCGCCACACTTCAAGAGGGATGTAGATAACCTGGGGAGGGTCCAGAGAAGGGCCACTCATATGGTTAGGGGCTTGCAGGCCAAGCCCTACGAGGAGAGACTAGGGCACCTGGACCTCTTCAGGCTCCACAAGAGAAAGTTGAGAGGCGACCTTGTGGTTTCCTATAAATTCATCATAGGGACGCAGAAGGGAATTGGTGAGGCTCTACTCACTGAGGCGCTCCTGGGGGTTACAGGAAATAATGGCCATAAGCTAGCAGAGAGCAGATTTAGACTGGACATTAGGAAGAACTTCACAGTAAGAGTGGCCAAAATCTGGAATAGGCTCCCAAGGGAGGTTGTGCTCTCCCCTACCCTGGGGGTCTTCAAGAGGAAGTTGGATGGACATCTGGCTGAGGTCATCTGAACCCAGCACTCTTTCCTGCCTATGCAGCGGGTCGGACTCAATGATCTATTGAGGTCCCTTCCAACCCTAACATCTATGAATCTATGAATCTCCACAGCTGTAAGACTGACAGCTGTCTAATGCCACTAGTGTTAGGGGTCGGGATCTCAGAACATGGAGCCAAAGCAGCAGCTGTAGCAATGGGTTAAAAACAAAAAATGGATTTAAAGATTGATCAAGTTCCAACTTTCTGAAGTTCATTTGGGCAGTGAACAGGTGCGGGTGTTGATGGACACGATTAAAAATGTTTACGTGCAACGTTTTACAATAGCCTCACCCCAGGGCTGAGTCACCTGTGGCCTGTAGCCCAAGCGCTGCCGATAATGTTGCTTTCTTTTGGCTTATATAGAATTTGGATTCGGATGAAGTGTTAGAACCCCTTTGAGTAACAATCATATCTTATTTTGATAAAATAGTGCTTTGTAAGTAATGGATTATGGCCTTGCAGTCGTCTGTCTGATGCAATCTGTGTGTGGCCTAGAGCTAGCACTGTACCTAGACTCCTGGCAGCCCTGGGCGAACATTTAGTATTGGGCTCCCCTTTGCCACAGATAATACTAATAATAATCAGACAACAGAAAAAAAAATTACCATTTTCAGATTCCCTTTCTATCCAGACCCCAAGTGGCTGCTTGGTTCACCCATGCCTGTGTCCGGGTCTGCCTAGAGGGTAGACAGATCTAACATTTGGAGCACTGCAGATGACTTTGAAGCATGGCAAAGGGCAAGCAGACAGTCATACCTGCCCTTAGAAGCGCTATAAAAATGGCAGAAGTGCTCCCAAAAGAATCCCTGATCAAGCAGTCACTCCTTGAAAGCAGTGGGGGTGGGGAGAGGGCAAGCAGAGCAGCAGGATAGTATCCCCCTGTTGTAATCCCCTGGCTGGAGAGCGTGCTGCTGCATAGAGCCACGGCAGTTTTGGAGCCCTTCAGCCAGGGCTGCATGGGCAGGGAATCGTATGTCTGTCTGCAGCTGAGGTCCCTACTAGACATTTCATATGTTCTGCATTTAACTGCAATAAATTCAGACCAGCCATTCATGCAAAGTAATTACCACATGATAAAAGTGACTAGCCAGCTATAAAAAAAACAAAGGAAACAACCTGCTATAAAGTTAGTGCTTGAAAATGTATAACAACTCTGTAGCTGTTTTTTAGCTAGCTTTCATTTGAATGTGTAGCCAGGGCCCTGAAGTGCTGTGCTTCTGAAGAGCTTCAAAGTGCAGCTGTATTTAAAGACCATCAGATGTTACATCTGTCTATACCACAAGAGCAGAGCTGTCTGGCAGGTGGTGGCAGGAGTCTTTGGAGCACAGCAGCACAGCTGGAGGTGGCCAACTAAGTTGGAGGTGGCTTGGGCTGCCTGCACAGCAGTGTCAGGGGGTGTGTGTGTGTGTGTGTGTGTGGTGGGAGCTCACACTGCTTGCAGGGCAAAGGAATGGGCTTACACAGCAGGTTGGGGCTCCTGCAACAGAGGTGGTTTTGCTGCTGGTGCAGCATGGGGGTCCCAGGAGCCCACATGATATGTGGCCCCCAATGGTGTACATCCCAGGGCCCATGACCAGTAGTGTGTGTGGTCCATGCTTCTTTGAAACTGGACGGTCCTGTCCTAGAGGGTTGACATTAAGGGGCTTGATCCTTCAAGGCTCTGAGGAGTCTATCATAATCCTGCACCACTCCAAAGCAGGTGCTTAACCTGAAGCACATAAGTAAGGCTCAGTGATTTCAAGAGGACTGCACACATGCTTAGAGTTAGGCATATGCATAAGCCAGGGGCTCCTGACCTGACCTTTTTAGACTCAGGGCCCCTCTTGAAAAGTCCCAGCTCTTCACTTTCACTTGTTTTCTTAACTGGAAAAATACTAGAGCAATTGTTCCATTGCAAAGAACTCAGGAAGATCAGCAGGTCAGAATGGTTTGGACCTTCTGGATTCCTATTTGAAATTTCTGGGTTTATCTCAAGCATCATGTAGGTGTTTGCACACCTAACAATGCGAATATAGTGTGGCACCTTGAAGCACCCATAAAGAAGCCCTTCTTGAGACTCACCGGCTTAAGCATCGTGCTTGATTGGTGCCAGTATAGCCGGCATCTCATAGGCTAATGCATGAGTACTGCAGCCAAGCAGACCTGGTTTTGGCCATCCACTTTAAAACTATTTTCTGAGTTTAATTGAAAAGTAGTAGGTGCATTTATTTTTAAAGTTTTCCATAGTCCTATGTGGTCATTTGGCAGGGAAAAACCAAGGTGTGTATCTATAAATGATTAATTTAAATACAGTCATATTTTAATGTTTGGAACCCTGTCCTACACAGATTTAAGTATGAGTTGTCCCTAAATAAGACTAAGAAGCAGAGAAAACTCTTGTGCTAGCGGCAATGTCTTTTGTTAGACCAACTAAATAGTAGCAAAAAAATATCTTTGTTTGCAGGCTTTTGGATCCAAGCACCCTTCTTCAGGCACAGGAAAGTCCAAAGATTATAAAAGTTCTTCCAGGTAGAAAAGAAACTTCATCTTGCACGGGGAGGTCAAGGGTGGTGTGGTTCCCTTGGGTCTCGAAGTCCATTTGTGGAAAAAGTTGCTCTGTGAATATTCAGATTAGGCAGCAAGGCCAAGCTCCAGCAGTTTTCTTCCCTGATTACTCACTTAAGTACAATTCTTCATATGCTTAAATTTTTATAGGACTGACCCTTAAAATTTACCTCACTAGGTCATATTGGAGATCAGTTTGTCCATGGTTTTGTTTGTGACTCAAAATCTCTTTCCAGATATTTGAAAAGTCCCTTAAAAATCTAAGAAATTCCTACAAGAAAAGCTGAGGAGTTTACCATGACCATCTAACCACGTTGAACTTTGTCTTCACTGGGATTTTAGCGTGTGCTAACCAGTACATTGTAACACAAAAATTGCCTTTTTTATTTGGTGAAGACAAGGCCTAAGGTAGAGTCCGAGCCTTTTAGAATACATTGGTGGTCGTGTGCTAGCTAATGCATTCTAACAAATACTCTTTTGTCACATGGGAGACAAAGCTGGGAACTATTTTTATCTATCGTGGCAGCTTGGGGAATTTAGCAGGTATTGGCACTTTTTCCTAATCATGTTCTAAAATATGTTAATGCTGAAATACAAAACCCTAAAAGCCAACAAAGATCCTAATATAAAGAAGGTAAACTGGGGGCTGCAGGGAAGGGGAACGTTTGAGACTTATGGAACTGCTGAGTATTAGGCCAAGGATAAATTGCTTCCTTTATAAAACTTTTATCAGCAAACTTGTAGGTGTGCCTCAATCACTGTGGGATTGTCGTATGTTCAGATAGTTGCCTGCATACATTGGTCCTCTATTTAATTAAATTAAAGTCCTTGATCTTTTTATCTGAAGAGCTTATTACATTTTTTATTGATATTTGCTGTTCCATTGCCTTCTGTTTGCATTTAGTAACTAAATTGTAATGCCCTTTGTGCTGTACTCATCCCTTTGGCCAGTGACGGATTGCTTTTGGCAAGGTCTCTACAGTACAGTGAGAAAAATGCATACTCATTTTTTATCACGCGTTGCTTCTGTGTAAAGTGGCTATGTAGTTTATGAACGGCTTGTAATTCAGTCAAGGCCTTGCTGACGTGGCATCTTGGTTTTATTCATTTTGCCGGCTGCGTAGTGCCCTCTTTTCTTGTGTTCTTCCCCTAAAGCCTGCCTCCAGCACACTTTAATTTCTAAGGCGTCAGTAAGGAGTCTTAATCTGTAGCAAGTGCTCCCTTTTTTGTCAAACGCTATCCGCAGCAGAGCTATCTTAGTAAGCAAAGTAGCTGAGCTCTGACTTATTTTTAGCTATCCAGAATGTGCTCATCAAACATGCTGTGGGCAGGTCATTTTACTGTCAAAATACACATTTTGTCAACCAATATCTGCCTTAAAGAGATTCCAAGAGAAGATATTTTGATCTTTTCCACTTCCACGGAGGAGAAAGTGCTGATATTAGATTGCTCAGGTAATGCAGGAAGAAAACTGCCCTCCCTTCTTAACAAAGAGAAGTTCTGCTTTCCTGGTGGTGCAGGCCAGGGGGGAGGTATTTTGCATTTGAATAAAATTTATTATTTTGGGGAGGGAGGAGATAAATTGGGCTCGTATGTCTTATTTCCCCCTGTTCTGGCCCAGGCGTCATGTTTGGAAAGAGCCTTCTTACAGACATCCTTAAAATTGTTACCTTTATCCTCTTTCAATTCCCTCCTTAAAACTCTCTTCTGTAATGATGCCTAGAAAAACTACCACAGAGGTTAAGCCACTGGTACATTTAGACAGTGCTGACCCATGTTGTCTCATTGTTCTTCTGTTTGTGTCCATCCGTTTCCTGTTGTCTTGCAGCACTGCTGGGGCAAGTACCATCTTCTTGTTCTGTGTTTGTACAGCACCTAGCACAAAGGGGATCCTGGCCCTTGTCTAAGGCTCTTTAGCACTACAGCTGTGCTTCACTACAGGTGGATCTCAATCAGGGTGCCTTGAGATCCTTTCAGGGGTGCCATGGCATGCCATGCAATATGTTAGGTGTACAAACATGATTTGCAAACCAGACCCAGATATTTCAAATAGGAATTCATAGTGTTAAAAGCATCCTGGCTTGTTGTGGGTTTTCTGAGATCTTTACACCAGCAGAGTTGTTCTAGCACAGGGCTAGGCAACCCCTGAGACATGTGCCAGAGTGTGGCACACAAAGGCATTTTGCTTGGCCTGCATGCCTTGGGGTGGACGGCAAGGAAACTGTGTGAGGCCCAATCCAATGCAGCCCAGGCCCCTTCCTTATCGTCTTCCTTGATGCATGCATGCATCTGCTGCTGGCACCAAGCCGGGCCAGGGCACTGTGGACCCCGATGCAGCTGCTTGTAGCTTTCCCACTGCCAGCTGCAGTGCCCAAAAACATTGCCGATCCCTGCTCTAGTAGTTTGCTGCACTCAAAAAAATGAGTGAAAAGTAAGAGCTGGCATTTTCCAAGGTGGGCCTTGAATCTAATGAGAAGTGCCTTGAGGCTGACAAGGTTGAGAACCACTGCCCTATAGTAATAACAAATAAATAAAAACCATAGGTGTCAGCATTTTGCAGGAAGACACAGGGAACACTGTCTCCCAGTCATGGTGAAGAATTCCCTTACTTCTCAAAGGATGGAACAGGAGCAAAAAAATGAAGTTTAGGGCTGGAAGGGACCTCGTGAGAGCATCGGGTCCAGCCCCCTGCTCTGGGCAAGAAAGACTGCTGGGGTCAAATAACCCCAGCGAGGTGTGCATCCAAAATAAGGTGCTTGGTGATTGCAGTGGCTACCTGGCCTGGGGGGGAGAGGGGGGCTGTCACTTATCTGCATAAAGTATTCTCTGTACAGAAACTGGACCCAAATCATTGATCCCTGCTTTATTTATATGGGTGCCAAATTGTGGACACTTTTACTTTGGATCATGGATGTTCTTTTTAGACTTAACACCTATTTCAGTTAAAGCAAAACAGGGAGCTTTGAATCCGAAATGGGAGTCCTCAACCAAATCTGTATGGAAATAATTAAGGTGTAAAACACCACTGATTTAGTTACTTCATCTTCAGTTTGTATGTAGTTAAACCCTGGCTCACCTCTAGGAACTCGCCTCTGCTCAGCTGTGGAGCTGCCTGGAGCGGGGAATTACTTTAAACCACCACTACTAATTTGCACAGTTTTCACTCTGTGCTGTTGAGAATCCCCAAGCAGTACAAGCCTGGAGGATTTCATAGACATTAGGACTGGAAGGGACCTCGAAGATCGTCGAGTCCAGCCCCCTGCCTCAGAGGCAGGAAGTCAGCTAGGGTCAAAGGACCCCAGCAAGATAAGTATCCAAACTTTTCTTACAAGAGTCCAGAGTAGGTGCCTGCACCACCTCCAAAGGGAGTCTATTCCAGGAATTGGGGGCTCGGACAGTAAAGAAGTTTTTCCTAAAGTCCAGCCTAAAATGGTTTTGGAGGAGCTTGTGACTGTTTGACTTTGTCATCCCTTGGGTGTTCTGGTGAACAGGCGTTCCCCCAGATCTTGATGTACACCCCTTATATACTTATAGGCTGCCACCAGGTCCCCCCTGAGCTTGTGGTTCTCCAGGCTGAAGAGTCCCATGGCTCTCAGCCTCTCATCATAAGGCCTGTTGTCCTGTCCTCTGATCGTGCACATGGCTCTCCTCTGGACTCTCTCAAGCTTCTCCACATCCTTCTTGAATTGTGGAGCCCAGAATTGGATGCAGTACTCTGGCTGTGGCCTCACCAAGGCCAAGTACAGCGGGAGGATGACATCCTGGGATTTGCTAGAGAAGCATCTATGGATGCAAGCCAGAATTTTGCTCACTTTACCAGCTGCAACATCACATTGGTGGCTCATGTTCATCTTGTGGTCAGTCATGATCCCCAAGTCCCTTTCGGCTGTGGTGCTAGTGAGTGTAGCACTGCCAAGCCTGTAAGTGTGATGCGGGGTTTTTTCCCCAAAGTGGAGTACCTTGCATTTTTCTGTATTGAATGTCATCAGGTTTTTATCCGCCCACTTTCTAAGCCTATCAAGGTCAGCCTGGATCATCAACCTATCCTCAGGTGTGGATGCCTACCCCAAAGTTTGGTGTCATCAGCAAACTTGACAAGTCCACCTCTGACACCAGTGTCACATCGTTAATAAAGACGTTAAAGAGAATAGGTCCAAGGACAGAGCCTTGGGGGACACCACTGGTCACAGAGCACCATGATGATTCACTTCCGTCAACCACCAGTCTAGGTCCAACCTTGGAGCCAGTTTTCCAGCCAGCAGGCTGTGATGTAGCCGAGGCTGCAGTTGGCCAGTTTTTTCCGCGAGGAGATCATGGGACACCAGATCAAAGTCTTTTTTAAAATCCAGATATATGACCTCAATCTCCTCTCCTGTATCCAGGTGATATGTCATCTGGTCATAGAAGGAGTTGAGATTGGTCAGGCAAGACCTACCCACGACAAAGCTGTGCTGGCTGTCCCTCAGGATGTTGCCATCACCCAGCTTGTTAAGAATGGTCTCTTCGGTAATTTTTTCCAAAATCTTTCCAGGCATTGAGGTCAGGCTGATAGGCCTGTAGTTCCCCGGATCTACTGTCCTCCCTTTCTTGAAGATGGGCACCACATTGGCCTTTTTCCAGTCTTCAGATACTTCACCTGAGTACCACGCATGCTCGAATATCTTTGCCAGTGGCTGGGGTATGATGCCTATCAGCTCCTTAAGTACTCTGGGGTGCAGTCTGTCAGGACCAGCTGACTTGAAGGTTTCCAGCCTCTCAAGGTGTTCCTTTACAAGGTCTACACCAATGTTGGATATAAATTCACCCTCACCCTGGTCATCTCACATCATGTTAGGCAGGGGCGGTCCTTCTGGGCTGGTGAAAAACCAACGCAAAATACCCATTAAGCAGGTTGCATTTTTCCTGGGTGTCGGGTGTCAGATGTCCCATCTGGTTTAGCAGGGGTCCAATCTTACTCTTGTTTTTTTCCCAACTCCCCACATATCTGAAAAAGGACTTTTTATTGTCCTTGATACGTGTAGCCAGTTGGAGTTTGGTTGCAGCCTTGGCTTTCCTGGTTTGCTCCCTACAGGTATGGACTAGTGCAGAATACTCCTCCTTTGTGGTGATTGCTGTCTTCCATCCTTTATAAGCCTCTCTTTTCAGATGTAGGAGGTCAGTGAGTTCCCTGCCTAGCCAAGGGGGCTGCTGTGCCCTTTGCTACCTTTCCTTCGAGATGGGATGAACATCCCTTGTACTTTCAGGATCGCTCCCTTAAAGAGCAGCCACTCATCTTGTACTCCCCTCCCTATCAAAGTGCCCTTGATACCTGGACAGTTACCTGCATTGGCATTTCCTGGTTAAGACCTGACCTACTGCCATCTCTGGCTTTATCTGTATTAGTATCTTTACAAGTACAGCTCCAATAAACCAGTGCAAGAGATATAGATGTATTGGCATGACTATCTGTGAAAATTCCTGCCCTTAACTGATGTTATAATTGTGCAAAAGCTGTGGAAAAATCAGGTGTCTGAAACAAGCCTAGTATTGCTAATTAGCAACTCTAAGCTTAAACTAGTATTGGTAATTAGCCACTACTCATCTTTGAGTGCGATTTGTGTTTGCACATAACGAATCCTTGGATGCAACACTTTAATTTGTGGTGAGCCAAACTAAACTACGTCCCAGAAGTTTTACTTTAATGCACCAGGAAGACTTTTAAAGCATCCAGAAAACCTGCTCATGCAAACAAGCACATGACTGCAGTGCAAGAAAGGGCAAAAAACATGCTGTGTACAAGTGTCCTCTAGGCCTGCCTAGGTTTAAGTCTCACAGTCTTGCATGCTTACCTTTGGTGCAGTTTTACAGGAAGAGAAGGTGCTAGCACCTGTCTCTGCACTCGGTTGTCTGTTATTCTTGAACTAATTTTGATTTCATTTTGTTTTGAACAGTTTTTTTTCCTCTGTGGGTGATTTCTGTTAACTTATTTTTTTTTAAATCTTCTTTATTTTAATGTCTGCCCATAAAGGGATGTTACTCTATGAGCCCTTGTGATGACGGATATGTAAGTGTCTATATCTTTATATCTTTCACATTGCCTGCTGCAGCTTGTGACATTCTGTATTTCTATACCTTTTGCTTTCTGTGTAGCAGTTTCATTAGCTAAATTGGGGTTGGTACTATGTCACTGACTGTTAAACAGTAGAGTTATGATACAGTTGTATGGAAGGCTTTGGGATGCTTGCATGAAGGGCAGAACACCATTTCTAACACAGCTAGGTCTGCCTAATACATTTAACACACAGCACACCAATGAAGGAGGAGCAGCCTTTCCAATGATGGAGCAGCCTCTGTGCAGCCTTTCCAAAAGGCACATCTTTTTTTATACAGACATAGAAAATGGTGGTTTGATCTGTGAGCCTCAATACTTAACACTTATATAACACATTGCATTTTCACAGCACTGAGCAAACACCAACTGACCCCAGCAGCCACCTTGTGAGTAAGCAGTAAAGATGATTGCTAAGGAGCGATACACATTCTTTTCTCCCAGTGGAATTGCTCCTGGGTTTTTTTTTTTACTCCAAAATGTGACCTGGCACCCTCTCTCCATCACAGACATTATCAAACTCTTTCATGCCTCAAAAAATAGATCATTTTCTTTTAACATTTACCCATAAAAATAGTACACTGAGTGCTGGCTGCACCTTCTGCAACCCAGATGGAGGTTTGTATTCTGGCAACAGTACAAATGCATCACTAGCATCTGAAATTGCCCATAGACAGTGCATTCTTTGCAGAGAAAGGAAATTAGTCTGCTAAACAACCCCACACGTAATCAAACCTTAAAGAGCTACTAACACCTCCTTTTAAACATCAGTCAGCATTCTGTTTAGAAAATCATCCCCATTTGTGTCTTTTCTGTGCTAATCTGGCCCTTATTATGGCTGTTTGAATAAAATTCGACTTTTTCTCCTCTAAGTGATTACTCGCAACTTTTACTTATTCCTCCACTGAAATTACAGTGAAGGCTGTAGATCGTACCCCTTTTGGAAAACCTCTTATTTTAGGAAATGAGGTCAGATGGCATCTGAATGCCCTGGATCAGATTTTTTCCTCATGTATTTTGGAAACTCTTCTCTCGTGGTCCACAGAATAGAATCCAGCCTGACCTGTATTAGAATATTATCTCAGTTAGGCAATCCATGTTGAGTGAGACCTTGAATGATCATTGAGGATGGTATTTGCTTGGTGTTTGACATTCCTGTCCTTTCTCAAGAGTCTGTTTTGAGGTCACAAGGATTGATTTCAGCTGTGGAATTTAGCAGGGACAGAACGAACCTTAGAGCAACAAAAGTCTTGTTTTCCATGAAGATGTCCTGAGTTGAATATATATTATATGCAGAATTGTTTCAGAATACATGGATTGTCTCAAAGCTATCCAGAAAACATCCATGAACTCTCTTGTGGAGGACACTGTTGAACATATATAGGAGTGGGATTTTTTCTCTCCCTTCCTCAGTGTCAGCACTCAATAGTCTACTTCGTGGACAGCCCTTAAATTCATGTGTAATCATGCTGTAATATCATGGGGAAATACCATGCTATGGTATAATCAGTCCTAGACTTGTATTATTTATAATGGAATTATTTAGAAGAGCTGTTTCATCTGAGAAGAGAGAATTTTGCATAAGACCAAATAGTGAATGTACCCATACAATCCTAGACAATGAAGATTGGCCAGGACCTCAGGAGGTCACACCTTGTAGATCATCAGGTCCGACCCCCTTCCCTGGGCGGGAGAGAAAAACCGGACTCAAACGGCTGTGGTCATTTGAGCCCAGTTTTTCTCTCCTGCCCAGGGCAGGGGGTCGGACCTGATGATCTACAAGGTCCCTTCTGACCCTAAATCTATGAACCTAGTCCAACCCCCTGTTCAAAGCAGGACCAGCCCCAACTGTGTCATCCCAGCCAGGGTTTGTCTAGCTGGGCCTTAAAACCCTCCAAGGATGGAGGAGACTCCACCACCTCTCTAGGTAACTTATCCTGGTGCTTCACTGCCCTCCTAATGGGTAGGATGGCAGCTCTAGTCAGATACTAAAAACACTTGCCAGGCTTTTGGCTGGGGCAGTTTGGCTTAGCTCCAGTGACTTCACTGAGCTCTATTCATTTACAGAAGCTCAGAATCTGGCCCATTATAGGTTGCAAGTCAGATTTGTGTTGGCACTGAAGCATTATGAATAAAATACAAGTTCCAGACTCGAGGCCTTTATTATTTACATTTCTGGGAACTAACAAGAGTGGCCAATGAACCCAGACTTTGGTCTTCCTGGTTATATTTTTTAAGAGACCTTTTATTTTGACTCTAACTTCTGTTGCACTTACATAAACCCCAAGCACTTCCCATCATGTTTTACACCAACTTTCACCATTGCAACTGGTAGAAGACAGGGCAGGGTGGCACTATAGAGACAAACTTGTTCAGAAAGGCAAGAGCTTCTGTAGACACCAGCCTTCTTCCTCAGATGCTGGGATGTCGGCTGTCTTCTACAAAACTTTTGCAGCTGAATGAGTTAGTCTCTCAGGTTCCCCCTTCCCCCCCCCGACTTCAGACGAATGTGGTCGCTGCTTTCACCACTGTAACCGAGATCAGAATCTGGCTTTCCACTTCGGGTTGGACCAGATAACCAGCGTATACATCAAAGGGGTAGAAGGGTTAATGTGCTGAATGCAGGGTTTCAGTATTTGCTAAAATCAACCTTAGGTTTGGCTCACAGATGAACTGCATCTGTTTTCTTTTACAAACATTGATTTCCCTCTGAACTTTTTGTTTTATTCATCCCCATTCGCATTCATGCCTCGCTTCTCTGAGGAACGAAAGGCAGCCATCTGTAGCTATTTTCCATTGCGACTGAACTACTTAATACAGCAACTGGATTGGCTTTGGCAAGAACTAACACAGCAGTATTTGTCATAGGCCTGTGACCCTGCCAAGCTGATCTGTGCATGGGCTACTACTTTTTTTGATTTCCTTATTTAAGGTACTTAGTCTCTGCTAATGCTTTTTCTTATGGAGAGCTGAAAAATGGTTTGGCCCTAAAATATTGTTTCTGTGGACATCTTGTTCCAAATGAACCTCCTGGGTATTGCACACAAATATTCATATGCTGTATGTTACTCAGAGTCCATCATTTGACTGGTAGCCTGTAAACTACAGTTATGCAAAGAGCTAAAATAGATCAGGACTTGTTCCAGACAAGGTAAGATCAGGGGCACGTGCCCATCTTAAAATGGCTCCTGAGCCGTCCTTTTAATTTCAGCTTATTGTAGATCAAGAAGAACCATGTGTGTTGGGTAAGCTCAGAAGGCAGAAGGAGGCATTTATCTGGGACCTTAATGCACAGATCCTGGCGTCAGGACATCTGAATTCTCACGGCAGCTCTCATAGTCTGACCCTCTTCCTTCTCCACCTCACTTATGCAAGTAAAGTGAGAGAGTAATATTTACCTCTCAACCTTACAGGTGTTTTATGTGGCTTAATTTACTGTAAGGTGCCTCGAGGTCTTTGAATGAAAGAGCGAAAATGTTTTTATAAATACTTGGCCTGACTTTTTTTTTTCCTTTGGCTTTCCTGCAGTTATTTATGATAGCTGCTTGGAAATAAACCCGGGTCTCCTGCATCTAATTTCCCCTTCTGCTGGATCCGCCATGAATTCAAAATCCTTTGCTCAGGATGACATTGTTTGTCCTGTTGCCATAGAAATGGCTAAGATGTCAACAGGTCGACAGTATGACTTCACTGGAAGAAACAGGGAGGAGGAATAAATGGGCTAGTGAAGGATCAGCAATTTTAGAGGTAAAATGGGCCGTCTCACCTCAGGTAACCCTGTGGACTTCCTTAAGCAAAGCAGTCTGTGCTGCCATCAGCAGAGACAGCAATTTAGAGCTTTTCCAAGCATATGCTGAATTCCCTTGCCCTTTTTGGTAAGTTTTTAAGAAAGGGGCTTTGCATTTTCAAATGTATTCCCAGTGTGAAAGTTTGCATTTAAAGACAGCAGGGATTGCTTTTTAGGAACTTAAAAATAACATTTTATTCAGTGGGGAAGGCCAGATTTTCCCCTGCTTTTGCCCCTGTGGAGCAGAGACTGTCCTGACCCAGGAACCAAGAGGGTTTTGCTGCTGAGAAGGGAAGGGGTGACTGCCTTACCCTCGGCATCACTATCACACCTGATTTATCTGAGGGTCTTTGAGCCCTCAATCTGTGTCATTCCTCTCTCAAAAGGCATACTTTGGGGGCATCTCCATGGCGTCCGTCAACCAGCATGTTGAATGTACCTACAACTACCCTAAGATGAAATGTTCTCAGGACAGCTACATCCATGTGGGGTAAGAGAGGAAATAGCCTTGTGCCAGTGACCCACGGTTGTCACAGTACATGTGTTAATCCAGAGTAGGGACGTCCCTTGTTAGGGAGACTGAGAGGTCGGTTTGTGGATCCAAGTGGAGCTCAGGCCCACGTGCTGTTTTTATTGAAGCTAGCATGCACTGGCAGGGCAGGGCTGCTGTAGAAGCAGGTTTTATGGTTTATGTAAAGATGTTTAACTGAGCAAATATCCTGAGATTGGAACTTCTGAGACAGGTCCCAAAGGGTCAATGGAAATAAACAAGATGACAAAAAGGCCCAGTGAAATGTGAAGGAAGTTCTGACATAGTGGGGCCTACCATATATTAGCTTTGGCAGGCATGTGTGCTGCAGCTCTGTGCTGTGCATGTGCCCTTCCCAGGTTATTGTGGGACAAGGTAGCTCCCAGTTGAGGGAAGAGTATTCTGGCTTGGGAACAAAGCACTAAGTTAAAATTGAAGCATTAGTGGTAGTTTGGTCGATTTACTCCACGTTCCATTCTTGGGTTATAAAAACCCTGTTGAAGAAAGTTGTAAGGTTCTCAGTGAAGAGTGTCTCCGTGGGTAGAAGTGGCCACAGTATTAGGAAAAATAATGGTGGCATTTTACTTGCATATTCTGTTCCAAGAGTGAATGAATTGAAAGGTTCTTCATGCTTAATCAGCTGGGCTAAGGACAGAAATTACACATAAACTGGTATAAGTGATCGGAAACCAGTTCATATCTGTAACAAAACAGAAGTTCAGTGCATATAAACTGCTTTCAAAATGGCCCAAACCAGTTTAAGGTAAACCTGGATGGATGTAGTATGAGACTTAACTGATTTAGTTTAAACCATTTTATTGAACTTCTGTCGCAAATCCCCTCCAGATTCAAGTTAACTCATAGCCCCTCAGCATCCCAGGATGCCTTGCGTCTCCCCTCCAACCCCCCCATAAAGGGTGGGCAGGCTAGCCTTGGCTCAAACTGTCTGCTTCAGCCAAGCAGGGAGGTGTGCTCTAGCACCCCCTGGCTTCTGGCCTGGGCCACTGCAGACATGTGGCTGCAGTTCCAGAATCAAAAGTGAATATCTGTTCATTTGCTTCTTGGTTCAATCTACACAGCTTAGACTAATGCGCAAAATTGGATCAATTCAGCCTTGGGTTTTTTGACTGTCTGTACTTGGTAGGGTCTAAGAACGCAGTTGTTGTGCAACTGTCCCTTCTGCACAGCCTCGCATTTCTGAATACACCTCAGGTGATTGTCCAAAGGTGAAATGAAAGCATCCTGGGCATTGAACTTGTAATCTTATAAACCATAACTGTTCTTGTCACTGTATTTTCTGCTTTTTTAAAGGACCTTGGCAGAAATTTAATAATTCAGTAGCAGTGTTCTACTGCCATTTTTGAGCTCATAAAATTATTTAAAAATTGAGATCCAAAAAAGTAAAAAGGCCTTTGTAGCAAAATTACTGGTATTATTTTTTTACGTTGGTTTCTCTTAATTTAATTTCTTTAGCAGAGTCATTCTCTGGCATAGCCAGACACTAAATAATCTGTCTGACTTCTGCTTGGGCGTTGGTTAACAGACCGGAGCATTCAGTTTTCCAATTTCAGGGCAAAATATTAAAAAATAGTTAGTGCTTGTACAATGGTTTCCATCAGTCCATCTCAGAGCATTATACAAAGAGGTCAGTATCATTATTGTTTTTTTAAAGGTCAGGAAACTGAGGCACTGGGAAATTAAATGAATTGTCTACAGTCGCCCATCAGGTTGCTGATAGAGCCAGGATTGTAATGTAAATAAAATGCATTTATCTTTGGGAGCAGGAAAAACCTGCTGCAGTATGTTAAATAGTGTTAAAGCTCAACTCCTGTCCCTAAGAGACAGATCCTGCCAGGCTTGCTAATGCCAAGTAGTGTCTCACGCCAAAAGTAATTTCATTGTCTTCAAGACTCTGGCCTAAAAAAAATGCTATGCTTCATCCCTACCCACAAAACAGGTAAAAGGCTAAGCCTGAGAAAAGTCAGTTCACCTCCCAGTGGACCCAATACAGTCAAGGCCTGGCAGAGGCCAGAATCTCACAGTTGGCAAGAGAGTCCTGCCCACAATAATTGACCATAGGAACTGCCCTCAGCCTGCTCCCTGGTTCTTTGGGAGCTAGGCACTCACTCAAAATTAGCCAGTTAGCCTGTCGTATGCAAGTACTTTGCTGTCCTCACCTATCTGCCCCAAGAAAAAATGCTGAGTTTTTAGGTCTTTCAGTAAACTTTATCTCACCGTGTCAGATTGACTGTAAGAATTCCCATAGCCTGTGTGTTCTTCCAACCAGACTTCCTATTGCTCAAAACTGGGGGGAAAAAGACAACCCCAGCCCAAAATCCCCATGAAACAAGGCTGAGGAAGCCTTGAATGGAAGCATGCATCTTCCTTTAGCATGCATGTCCATTGGTTTGAGTTTGGCAGTACATGTGATCTTTACTACACATCCCAGAAGCACTGGAAAGGAGGATTTCCCTGAAAGACTCATCTTAAGACGTGGAGATGTTTTACATACGTCTGCTTTCTCTTGTAATGATCTGCAGCATTTCTCTTACCACCACAGTCATTAGTCCCTTTCTGCGATTTACATTTTAAATTTTCTGTTTCTTAAACATGCTGCTTATAGGGCCGTGTGAAGCTTCAGGCGGTGATTCGATTTGGAGGAGATTTGGCCCGCTTCGGTGGCTGAATCTCCAAATCCAAATCGAATCAGAGGACCAATAAAAGGCCCAAATTGATTTGAAGCTCTCCAAAGCTTTGGAAAAGATTCAGAGAGCTTTGATGATTCAGGTAATCCCTGCAGAGAGCTGAAGCCAGATTCGGAGCTGGTAGATAGGGGTAGGGGAGGGGGCTATGTGGGGGGCCCCTGCCAGGCCTCATCCCTTGCCTGCTCCCCCAGGCTCTCCACCCCCCACCTGCTCCCCCAGCACCCCCATGGCTGTCCTGCCTGCCCCAGCTTCCAGTGCTTTAATAAAAAGCCCCAACTCACTGGGTGCTGCCAGGCAGGGGCGGGGGGCAATCCCTGCTGCCCCACACTGCATGGGGGGCTCTGGCATGAGCCCCCTGACCCCCTCCATGCTCCCCCAGCCTGCCCATGGGTGCCCTGCCTGCCCTAGCTCCAGTCCTTTAAGAAAAGAAAAAAATCAGTAAAACCCTGGGACTCACCGGCTCCTGCAGCAGCCTTGAGGGGCTTGTGCAGAGCCCCCATGCATTATGGGGCAGTGGGGGGCAGCGGGGATTGCCTCCCTGTCTGGCAGCACCTGGTG
>NW_017728995.1:31023672-31027330 GCF_001723915.1 Gavialis gangeticus | reverse complement strand
AGTTTTTTTTTCCATAAAGGGCCAGAGCTGGGGTGGGTGGGACAGCAGGTGGAGTTGGGGAGCTCATGCAGAGCCCCCCACACAGTGCGGGGCAGTGGGGATCAGCCCCCTGCCTGGCAGCACCCTGTGAGTGGGGGCTTTTTTCCCCCCCAGGTGAGGGGAGGCAGGTGGGGCAGCCATTGCTGGGCTGGGAGAGCAGGCGGGGGATGGGCCTGAGCAATTCAGAGATTTGGCAGCAGCCGAATGTCCGAATCACATTCTCCGGAATCGATTCGGGACACTGAATTGAGTGACTGTCCCCCAAATTGGCCGAATCCAAATCCAAAGCGAATACTAGCTGCTTTGCATAGGCTTAGCTGCGAAGTCACTGCTCTCTTGATAGCGGTGGAGCTGATTGAGGTGGTAGAAATAATTTGTGACTTCATTTCAGGCTCAAGTAGGAGATGGTAGCTTTTGATCAAGGGAAGGCTTTCTTAAAACAAAACTTACCTTTGGTAGCTATCCACATATCAAAGAAAGTGAGTAATAAGTTTAAGGTAAACGATACATTCAAAAAACTTTTCCACTGCGAAAAGCAAGTTCTGTAACATGGGAGAACTGCTGTCAAGATAGGTTAATCTGAAGGCCTAAGAACCTTTAATTTCCTATTATGTGCAAATATTCATTGACTTAAACATAATATGGAATACCTTCTAATGCAACTCACTATAGGCTTATCCTGTTTCAGAGAGAAATGTTCCTCGTATTAGTAAGGATACTTCTGACCACTGTGAAATCGAAGTGTTCAATGCTATGTCAGATGGAGAAATTCAATATTCTCTATGGTATTTCATGCCCTTTGTCTTCTAAATCTCTCCGTTTTAAATTAGACAATAGACATTGATTTTATAGTCTCTCTTGAAAGAGCCTAAGGTATAAGAGAAGACCAATTTTAAAGGTGTAAGTGGTAATGAGAGATTTTTTGAAAGTGAGTAGATGCAATCATCACAAAAAGAAGACACTGAATATTCTGTGAATATTGCACCCAGTTGACATCAGCAGAATGCCTGACACAAAAACCTTTTGTGCCAAAAGTATTTGTTCCTGGGCCTGCCCACAATTAACATGAGCAAAGGTCACTTATAAAAATAGGTACATAGCATACTGCTGGTATTCAGAAGTTCTGATTTATGCAGAAACAGCTATATCTGCTCACTGATAAAATACTGCAAACAAGGAAATGAACTGATTTGATATAGCTTATCTGAGGCAGGACCAGCAAAATGATCTGTTACAAGGTGCTATTCGTGGCAGCCCAGTTTGTGTACATTGTTTGGCTCAGGCATGGTCTTCCTCAGTTCTTTACAGCACCAAGCATACTAATGCTTCTCATTTTATGAGCAGCAAAATAGGAATGGTAGGCGATTGGAAACTGTGTGCGTGTCCATGTATGTCTGTGTGCATTTGACTGTACAGGGGTTTTTAATGCATTAAAGATGTTTATATCACTAATAAACACCCTAGTAGCCTTTCACCTTCCTAAGGGGGCTTGATGCTTAATGAAATAGTAATCATCACTGCTTACAATAGTCTACTGATTCCGGATCTGTGTTTCTTTGCTCCCTTTCATCATTGTTCTTTTAGAAATGGTTAGGTTTGGAGTAATTTCCAGATTATATCTGCAAAGAGAAGCATTGGTCTCAATCATACTGAAAATGGCCTTTTTGCATGGAAAGGATGTTCTGAGCCAGCTCTCAGTGAAGTAAAACCAGTCCCCTCCAGCGAGCTTTGGTTGTGCTTCTAAATGGCATCAGGATGGTAGTAGTGAAAGACTTCAAAGCTCCTTTCCCTGGTGAAAAGGGATACTGTTAACTTGACTAATAAGCACTGCCTCTGTCACATTCGGATTAATATCTAAGATGTCCTTCTTATTTTTATCCAGGCATCAACAATGTTGCGAGCATCTCTCGTCCCTGTGTAAGTGTTTCTAACTAATATCAACTTGGTTCTGTGCGTGCGTGCGTGCGTGCGTGCGTGTGTGTGTATATAATATATATATACAGAGAGAGAGAGAGACTGGGTGCATCTACATGTTCATTAATGTGCATTAGCTGATTAAATTTAGTATCTCCATTATGAAGTACTACAAAAAGGTGCATTAACCTATTTTAATGTGCATTAGCTAAAGAGCAGTGTTTTGTGGCACTTTAATGCACATTAAGATAGGCTAATGCGCATTAAAGCACACATGTAGACATGCCCACTGTTAGCTAAATCCACCACTTAACTGCTACTGAGAATTGCTCACCTCTGTGAACCTTGCGCCTATTCTGTTACCCACAAATGTTGCATATGAATGCAGTGGGGTTCAGCCTCCGGTTCTGAACCCTAGATCGTCAAGATTTCAGTCTCACCAAAATGCTTCTACTTCTATAGCTATGCCTTTCCACACAGGATTTTACTCGCTCTCATTTGGTGGCTGTGTTTTTCACAGTTGCTGCATTCAAACTTGCAGCTCTGTGGTCATAATTGGTTGGCTTCCCAGAAATGCAGGAAGAAGGAAGAATGCCTACTTAAACTCAATGTTATGCATTCCTAGATCCAGTTTTTCAATGGATTTAGTAACTTAGACTTATAAGAGGGAATGATAATCATATGCCTGTCTGTTTTTGTTTTTTGTCTGATTGGGCGCATCTACATGTTCATTAATGTGCTGTAGTTGCTGCGCATTAAGTTTAGTACCTGTAATAATAGGTATTAACTCGATGCGCAGTAATCGGCGTGCACCTTTTAAGTGATACTGATGCACAGTAGATTAATTCTGCCGCACATTAGTGTATTAGCATGGCTTTCGCCATGATCTGCTAATGCGCAGGAGAATTAGTCTACTGTGCATTTAGTGTCTCATGTAGACGCACCCATCGAGTATTTTTGTCCTGGATGTATGCACTCACTTTGTGGTAGATGTAGAATTTAGGGGATAGGGCAGGGAGGTAGATATCTGGGGAATCTGATATGAATAGAAATAACATTAGTGGAACCTCAAATTTCACTCTTCAGAATAAAAATAAATTCGTGAAAGCGGCTTTACAAAACTAGAGTGTTCCCTGGTGGAGCAGAGACGCACAGCACTGGCATTGTGCTAGTATGTGTGACCAGGAAGTGAAACGGAGTAACCTTGACTGTTACGATAACCAGTTGACCACTGTCCAACATGAGCAAAAGGTTATCGATAAACAAACAGAAATGGTGAAAAGCTAACCCCAGTTTCATAAAGTTTCTTTGACTTCTGCTATTTTAAATAAATATTGGTAATAGATATAAGAAAAGCATTTAAAAACATGGTGTTTAATGTCATTTTAAAGGAAAGACATGTAGAAATTGCTTGTGTGGAACCAAGGTTGTTTTCCTGAGTTACCTAACTTCAGCTGTGCCTGAAGAAGTCATTTGACATGGTTTTAGTGAAAGTGCCTTTTTTCATCTGCTGCATAGGAAAATGCAGGAAGTGCCATTGTTGCCCTCATTGGATTATGAGAGGTTGAAGAACGATTTGGTCTTTGGGAGTGATCGCCTCAAAGCCTTCTTACTGCAGGCCCTGCGCTGGGTAAGTGTGAAGGCTTCTCTGTGGATGAGCAAACATACCTCCTTTCTTCAGGGCCAGAGCCACAGTCTGGTATGT
>NW_017728995.1:31017628-31018672 GCF_001723915.1 Gavialis gangeticus | reverse complement strand
GAGCGTTCCCTGGTGGAGCAGAGACGCACAGCACTGGCATTGTGCTAGTATGTGTGACCAGGAAGTGAAACGGAGTAACCTTGACTGTTACGATAACCAGTTGACCACTGTCCAACATGAGCAAAAGGTTATCGATAAACAAACAGAAATGGTGAAAAGCTAACCCCAGTTTCATAAAGTTTCTTTGACTTCTGCTATTTTAAATAAATATTGGTAATAGATATAAGAAAAGCATTTAAAAACATGGTGTTTAATGTCATTTTAAAGGAAAGACATGTAGAAATTGCTTGTGTGGAACCAAGGTTGTTTTCCTGAGTTACCTAACTTCAGCTGTGCCTGAAGAAGTCATTTGACATGGTTTTAGTGAAAGTGCCTTTTTTCATCTGCTGCATAGGAAAATGCAGGAAGTGCCATTGTTGCCCTCATTGGATTATGAGAGGTTGAAGAACGATTTGGTCTTTGGGAGTGATCGCCTCAAAGCCTTCTTACTGCAGGCCCTGCGCTGGGTAAGTGTGAAGGCTTCTCTGTGGATGAGCAAACATACCTCCTTTCTTCAGGGCCAGAGCCACAGTCTGGTATGTAGGCAAGATGGATTGCTCTCCTTCCTGATGAGGGTGAAGGGGGTGCATCTCCTTTGCTTGCATTTCAGTCTGTTACCTGCTGGGTCCTTCAGGAACTGAGAAGATTGCAGGCTGTAACTTGTGAATGACATCTATAACCCTTCTGTCTGGTGAAAGCCAACTGGGAGGGGTATCTGGATTGCCATTGGAAATGGTGCCTCTGGGATAAGGCATCATTTTTTTCAAGCAATCAATCGTACCTTCATTTTAGAACCTTTCTCTGGGAACAGGCAATCTCTCCAATTATTGACTGTCTGGAGGCTTTTTTTTTTTGGACTGTTGTAAAAGTATCATGATAGGTTGGGTGAAGTCTTGTTGCAACTGGTGAGTGTATAGTAACTGCACTTACTTTGGTTAGTTGAAAGGAACAGCAAAGGGACATCAAGCCAAAGCACAAATGCACGGCACTGTCAGAGGCAGAGGA
>NW_017728995.1:31011878-31012628 GCF_001723915.1 Gavialis gangeticus | reverse complement strand
TGATAGGTTGGGGGAAGTCTTGTTGCAACTGGTGAGTGTATAGTAACTGCACTTACTTTGGTTAGTTGAAAGGAACAGCAAAGGGACATCAAGCCAAAGCACAAATGCACGGCACTGTCAGAGGCAGAGGAAAGTCCAAACTGTGTCCACAGCTCTGACAGTAGACTGCAAAGACTGAATTCATTGTCTGAAAGAGGAGAATTTGCTGTTCACAAAGTTATTCCAAGACCTTTACAATCTTGTAAGGCGATTCACATTAGTGCTACTTTATGCCAGTTCTTGATTTCTTCTTCCCTCTCTTTTAGCGTTTGACAACATCTCATCCTGGAGAGCAGAGAGAGACAGTCCTGCAGGCTTATATAGGCAATGACCTCCTGGATTGTCACAGCAATAGTCAGGTCAGTAAGTATAGTTTCATAGTTGGTAGGGTCGGAAGGGACCTGAGCAGATCATCAAGTCTGACCCCCTGCCATGGCAGGAAAGAATACTGGGGTCAAACGACCCTGGCAAGGTGTTCATCTAGCCTCCTCTTAAAGACCCCCAGGGTAGGAGCCAGCATCACTGCTCTTGGAAGTTGGTTCCACTGTCAGCTGCCCTGACAGTGAAGTAGCGTCTCCTGATATCCAGCCTAAATCTACCCTCTGCCAGCTTGTGACCATTATTTCTTGTCACTCCTGGTAGCGCTCAGAGGAACAGTGACTCCCCCAATGCCTGCTGGTCCCCCCTGACCAGTTTGTAAACAGCCACTAG
>NW_017728995.1:30995491-31006878 GCF_001723915.1 Gavialis gangeticus | reverse complement strand
GACCCGTCCACCACCACTCTCTGGGTGTGGCCCTCCAGCCGGATGGCAACCCATTTAACTGTGTAGGTGTCGACGCCACAGTTGCCTAATTTTTTAATGAGAATGGGGTGAGAGACAGTGTTGAAGGCCTTCCTAAAGTCCAGAAAGACTACTTCCACTGCTGCCCCTGCATCTAAGGATTTGGTGACCTGGTCGTAGAAGGCCACCAGGCTGGTCTGACAGGACCTGCCACTAATGAACCCGTGTTGGTTGCCCCTAAGCATGATCTCCCCTGCTGGCCCCTCGTGGACATGCACCAGGATAATTCTCTCAAAAAGCTTACCCAGGATCGAGGTAAGATTGACTGGCTTATAGTTTCCTGGGTCCTCCTTCCTCCCTTTTTTGAAAATGGTAACCACATTGGCCTTTTTCCAGTCCTCTGGAATCACACCAGAGCACCATGAGTGCTCGTACAGCCGTGCCAGGGGTCCCGCAATGACCTCTGCTAATTCCCTTAGTACTCTGGGGTGGAGATTGTCAGGACCTCCTGATTTATAGATATTACCCAAGTCTGTGTCCAGTATTTTTTGCAAAAATCTTTTTGGTTTAAGAAAAGATATCATCTCTACTATGAGTCCTGATTGTTAATTTATAATGCAGTGATCAGCAAACACTGTGTATTACAATATGCAAATAATTTAACAGGAGGATTTGAAACCTACAGCATTGTGTTGTCTACCTATAGATCTTAATTTAGGTATTCTTTGCATATATATATTTGTCTGTGTAGTACTTGGAGAGATGTGGAAATTCATTAATGCAGTAAGGACCTGTACCTCTAATGCTTGAAGTCAATGGGGTTAAGCCATTGGCTTCAGTAGAAGCCAGATCAGACCCTAACACAGTCGGTCAATTCTCACTTACACAAAGTATTACAGAAAAATGGCTCAGTCTGTAAATCTTTTTTGTGTGATTATGGATTGTGCGAGGATCCCGTGACCCAGACTAAGAATGAAGCTAACACTTTAGTCTTAAAATACCCACACAGTATAACTTATTATGCATTTGCTATCACAAGTTTTGAAAGATTTTTGAACAACTTGGGCACCTAAATTTCATGAATAATAAATAGAAGTCGGGCATGTAACTGTCAAGGCTCTTTGGAAATAGCAGCCCCAGTGGCAGAGCACCAGGAACTCTTTGGCATATTAGACTTCCCATGGTTGGGTATGAGGCTGTGGGCTCTGGATGGTACAGTTAAAAATGCTAGCTTATATATAAGTTCATAGTTAGTAGGGTCGGAAGGGACCTGAGCAGATCATCAAGTCTGACCCCCTGCCATGGCAGGAAAGAGTACTGGAGTCAAACAACTTGATGAACCAGAGCATTAATGCAGTAAGGACCTGCAGTAAGGACCTGAACCTCTAATGCTTGAAGTCAATGGGCGTTTATACATGTGATCCAGGAGCAAGCCGGGGAGGAGGCACTTTAATTAGAGTGGCTCCGATAGTGGCTTCATTCTTATTCTGGGCATTTCCTGCATTTTCAGCTCAGGGGCACCGATACACATGATGCTCCAGTTTCTTGAATTAGAGTGGCTCCAATCCAACAAAGCTTAGGTATGCTGATACATGTGATGCTGGAATCTGCTGGAGCACAGTAATTACCATGCTCCAGCAGACACAATTAATCGAGTCTGCTCCAATGCGTTGTAGTTACAGCGTGTTGGAGCAGCCTCCCTGCACGTGCCCAATGGGGTTTAACCACTGACTTCAGTAGAAGCCAGATTAGATCCTAACACCGATGATCGATTCTCACGTACACAAAGTATTATGGAAAAATGGCTCAGTCTGTAAATATTTGTTGAGTGATTATGCATTGTGTGAGGATCCCGTGACCCAGAATAAGAATGAAATTAGCACTTTGGTCTTAAAATACCCACACAGTATAACTTCTTATGCACTTGCAATCACATCTTTAAAAATACACTTCAGTAAGTTCAGGACAGACTGTAGCCTTTTCTTTGTCCCAGTGTGCTAACTTGCATATTACTTTTAAGGGGTCTTCAGCAATTGATAATCCGTTGATGTCATTAACAGACGTGACTTTGTTTTTCTTCACTAACAAGCTAACTTTTTGCACAATAGTAATTTTGTTCTCTAACCCCACTGTCATGGATCCAGTGTTTAAGGTGTGAATCCTGTTGTCCTCATAAAAGGTGTATTTTGTTCCTCTGCCGTTACAAAGAGGTTAATAAAAGTATCAAGTTCAGTTTCTGATGCCTAAAGCTTTCTCTAATAGGAACACGATGTGTAGGAAATACCAGAGCTGAGACTAAAATCAACAGTGATTCTCATCTTTGCTTTGGAAAGGACCAAGCAGTATTGTTCTTTGGTTCCCATGCATATAAACTTTCTAATTCAGGGGTGGGCAATTATTTGGGCTGGAAGGCCACTTAGGTAGTTTTGGTGAGCTGTTGTGAGCTGGGTCAGCCCCCCCACATCTCCCACGCTGGACTGGGTCAGCACCTCTGCTCCCAGCCCTCCATCAGCTCACAAAAACTCCCTAAGTGACTCTGGCCTGCACTCAGCCGGGCAGATGGGATGGGGTGTGGGGAGGCTGGTAGCGGCATCTGGGAGCAGGGTGGGTGAGCAGGGCTGGGATCAAGATCTTGGGGCTACCGCAATCTGTTCCCTGCACTCCCCTGCCTGCAGAACCAGTGTCTGTCACAGGGACATGTGGGTAGTGGACTGTGGCTGTGCCCCAGGCCCTGGCCCAATGCTGTCATCACCCCACAATCCTGAACTTGGCCCCGGCCTGGGCTGCTCATCCCGCTCCTGGATGCTGCTCCCTGCCTGCCCATGGCTCCATCCCATCTGCCCAGTCAAGCATGCCCTGCTTGCATAGGTCCTGGGTGGGCTTCCAGGAAACCCCACTTGCCAGCTCTGTCCAATGCCCCCAGCAGTGGGTGCAAGGTGGACGGGCTGGGGTGCCCAGGGCAGCAAGGCCAGGTCCAGCAGCAGCAGTGGAGACTGGCAATGGCAGCTGAAAGGAGCTGTTGGAGCTGCTTGGGTGGGGCCTCGGGACCGACTGCAGGCCAGATAAAATCCCGGGGCGGGCTGGATCCAGTCTGCAGGCCATGTTTTGCCCATCCCTGTTCTAAATTCAGTCAGAGCGTATGTTCCTTTCCCAAGTAACACTGCTCAGTAGAAAACAAAATCCACACCAAAATGTTCATTTTTTTCAAATGAGCTAACTGTTGTTTTCAATTTCCTTTTCTAGAGTGCTACTTTGTTACGACTTTACTCTCCCTGTCAAAGTTTCTTGTATTATAATTGTCCCCAACAGATAGCCTTTGTTGGCTTTCTGGATAATTTCAATCTTTTAGTTTAATGTGCAAAAAGGATTATAGAAGTCACGTTGTGGCAGCCTGTGTTTGCTGATATAATGCTTCCATTTGTTCTGCATCCCTTACTAGATCTTAAAACATTTCAGAAGCCTAACCTAGCATTTCTCCAGCTTTGGTACATTGTCCTCATAAAAGTTTGCATTCCCCTGCAGAGACATGTGCTGAAATTGTTGCATTCCAAAAGCGAGGTGGTCCGACAGTACATGGCAAGGCTTATCAATGCTTTTGCCTCTCTGGCAGAAGGTAAGAGATCAGTTGCAGATTGGAAGTTCCCTTCACGTATTGGGTACTTAACATTGCGCGTAGAAATGTGCGTACCCTATTTCTAAATACCCTCTGTCCTTTAACGTGTGTATGCACGGTGGGGAGCTGTAAGCATTTGTAGAATAGCCACTGGGGCTATTTATTGCAGCTTATGTCAGAATATATTGACTGCTTCCACTTTTCTAGGTAGTGGTTCACAACAAACAGTTGCCAGTATTTTTTCTAATGTCTATGCCAAGCACTGTAATTGAGCGTTTGGTCCTCCCACAAGAGCAATGAAAGATACCTTTGAGCCCTGGTATCTGAGTAGCTTGCAGAACCACAGTTAATCCCTTATATGTTGCATCAGTAATGCTTTGAATATATAATTTAAATTAACTAAGCCAAAAAAGGCCCCACTGATCAAAGGCTACTTCAGAGAGTTCCAGCTGTTGGACAGCACCAATAACTCAGACTTCTGTGACTGGTACTCAGTCTCCTTCCTTAACGAGTCTCTGAACATTATTGCAGCCTCTTTGGTTGCTTGACCAACTTGTCTGCCATGAAACATTGTCTGTTTTAATCTTAGTTTCTCTGGGATTTTCAAAAGACTTGGGCACCTACATTGCATGAATATTAAATAGTAGCTGAGCATCTACCTGTCAGGGCTCTTTGGAAATAGCAGCCCCGGTGGCAGAGAGAGCAGCAGGAACTTGGGCATGTTAAACTTCCCGTGGCTGAACGAGGCTGTGGGCTCTGGTTGGTACAGCTTGATGAACTGCAGCATTTGGTCTGAATGCCTAGAGGCCACTGATCCATTGAAGGCAACATGTCTGTGAGGAATTACTAGGAATTATGTCTTGCTGGGGGAAACGGTGGTGGGGGACGACTGAGCTTGTGCCATCTTTCTTTTCCGAGGGGCGGGATACTTTCTGTCATAGTCTGATATCTGAGCATCATTCCTTTCATCGCTCTTTGCACCAGGTCGGCTTTACCTTGCCCAGAACCCAAAGTTGCTGCGAATGCTGGAGGAAAGGCTGAAAGCCGAAGACAAGGATTCCCTTACACGGGAGAACGTTCTGGGGGCTTTGCAGAAATTCAGCCTCAGGTGATGACAGTGCTTCAGACAGTGGTGACAGCAGGAAAGGAAGTGTGGGCTAGTTAAGCTCTGTTCAGGGAGGAAAGAAGAGCACTTGATTACTGTACAACAGTCATCAGAACCTGTGATGGCTGATGAAAGAAGTGTCATTTAGAACTGGGGGAGGACTCAGCTTTGCTGGCTGAGTCGATCTCATTTCTTAGCACTTGGCATGCTCAAGGCAATTGATACATATTAGTATTTCCTTTATGTATGTTAATATGTATTTTTAATTGTATTTCCATGCTGAAAATATACCCCGTCCTTGAAAATCCTAAAAATTCTGCCTGGGGGCACGAAACATTGTGCATCCCCACACAGGCTGAGTTTCTATTCAGTTATCTATGAGAGACTGGAAACAAGGTTTGCCCTGTCTGTGGAAAACTATTGTGAAGTCCATCGGTTGATCCTCTGAATCCAGAGCCACACAAGCAGATGCTATTGCTCTCTGGCTTCTGTGTTAGCATCACTTACCCTAGATGTACTCCCAGGAACTGCTAGAGAAGGCTCCCTCTGAGTCCCTGAGGAAGGCAGATAATGTCCCATCCTCCTGGGTCAGGTGCCCTGAATCTCTGTCCCTTCAGAAACACTCATTCCTGTATAATTACAAGGGGTGTATAGATATGAATATATGCACCTAGTTCTTCTATAGCACTTTGCATCAATTTCCCTCTTAATTAAGATCGACAGCATGCCTTTGGGAAATCTGAGGCTTTTTTATATATACCCATCTCATTTGAAACCTGAGTCAAGAAAACACATTCAAACGCAGCCTAAAAAAGTGGATCTATACCGCTCCCCTTTCTTGGGGGGAACAAGCCCAAATATATTTTCTTGCACTCTCAAATTTCTACGTGTGCTTCAGTGCACTGAATCCTCCCCCACCAAAAATGTCAAGATGTTCATCCTAGGAGAAAGGGGACTTTCTCTAAGCAGTTGTGAAGAGTGCAGGGCAGTCATCTGATCTTTTGAGGATAGGCATATTATTGTGCAATATGCTCTAAAAATAGTCGTATACATCCATGGGTGGGTCTAGGATTTTGAAAAGTGGGGTGCAGATGGTGTGGCACATCATTACAGAATGCAACAAATATTTTTCTCCAGTTAAAGAGAAATTAGAAGCTTTACCAATATGCTAGAGGCCTAACACTACATTATTAAGTTTAAGGTCAAAGCAAAAACAAATCCAACTTTATTGAAATGCACACTGATTTCTTAAGACTGCATATAAAGTTTAAGAACCACAAAGTAGACAAAAAAATAATCAAAAGAAAATGGCTTCATTGTTCTTGTAGTCCTTGTAGTTAAATATGCATTTCTTACTCAGTTTCATAAAACAAAATCTAGTGTTTTTAAGCCTCTTAACAGTGCCTCTAATACTTCAGTGTCAGTCATTTCTACACCTAAGTTAATATTTACCACACCTGAGTTAAAGATTTTAGCTAGAGCTAAAAACAGTCTGCAGGACTATGAAATAGAAGAGAGATATTACCAGGAATGGCTAACAAACAGCAAAATTGCAGCAAAAAGGATAGTTTGAATAGTGGAACATCAAGACTGTTAAAAAGGGAAGAGGCTTCATTAACACCTGTGAAGTGAAGAGCTATTAGCAGGAGTCAGGGAAGTGATGATGGGTCATGAAGTCAATTGACTCCATTAGGACTGCCTGAATAGAAAGGCCACTGCTTCTCCCAGGTAGTTGGTTTTAGAGTTTGGGTGGAGCAGGTATCGAAGGGAAGGAGGTACAACCCCCTGTGGAGCTATCTCTGTGTACAAACATACATTAAAAAAATTAAAAGGAAGCCCCTCATAGTTAATCATATGAAGAGACAGCTCCAGTTGCTCAACATGAAGATATGTTAATAGGATCAAACATTCGCATTATTTTCTTTCAAACCATGCCTCAAACTTCAGGTGGTAATTAGGTGAGTGTGGCAAGCTGGAGGGGTCTCTGGATTAATTTCCAGCCCTTTTAACACTAAAGGATATGCCTCTTTTTTGTTAGTTAAGGTTTCATGTTTTGGTCTGTGTGAGACAAATTGCCATCTAGATCAGATGGGCCAGAAAAGGGTTCTTCACTACAAGTTGCATGCCGGCAAACAGCTTTCTGAAGTAAGCTGGATTTGAGCACCAGAGAAAAGGGACTCTGCAGCCCGGGTTGAGTGTCAGGTGAATGACATGCCTTCGTCAGTGCACAGACTTCTTTATCGTAGTGGCTCACTGGCTGCTTATATTTGCAAATCCATTCATAGCATCTGAGGAAGTAGACTGCCTACAAAACTCTCGCCTCTTGAAATAAGTTAGTCTACCACGCTGCTCTGCCTTCTACCCACTTACAGTTAGGCGGGCCTTTAAATATCTAGTGTAATACTATAAAGGGGTGACTGTGTGGGATTTAAGGAAAAAAGAGATGTTAGTCTGAAGGCAAGTTGAAGGCAGGGTAGATTTGCACTTTATAGACTAACCAAAATAGGTGTGTGTGTATGTGTGCATGTGTAGCACAGGCTTTTATAAGATAACCAATCTTTCCAGAAAAAAGCAAACAGATTTAAGTAGAAGTTTTATTGCTGAAGTAATAACTAAATAGTTTTATTGGCCTTTTATGCTCAACATTTTGTTTAAAAAATTGCAGATAGGAAGCGAGAAGTGCTGTTTGACTGGAGACTTTGGAAAGCTGATGGAGAAATTTTTCTTGTCAGCCCAATTATACAGTAACTACATGACTGAAAAAAGCAAAATTTTAGTCTTTTTCACCCTCCGGTGAAACCCTCTTCTCACTTCTATTTTATTAATGCTCTCTTTCATTGGCTCTGCCAAATGGGTAATTTACTTTTGTCAGTAAATAGAAGTGATGTTTTATTGTACTCGTGTTTGATGCAAATGTATCAAGTATAATATGTACTTCCTTTTCCCCCCCCATCTTAGACGTGCTTTGCAGTCGGCCATGATCAGGGATGGGCTCATTTTCTGGCTGGTTGATGTCCTGAAGGATACAGATTGCCTGTCAGATTACACGCTGGAGTATTCTGTCGCCTTGCTCATGAATCTTTGTCTCAGGAGTGCAGGTCTGTTGCATTAACATTGTTGTTATCTTCTGAGGAATGCATACGAAAAGATCAATCCCCGCCACCACCACCCAAATCCCTCGCACACGTGTTCCTGAGGTCCTTCCGGGGGGTTTTACTTTACATCTATTTTTCCCTGTATGAAATGATACTCCCCACAACAATACCTGAACAGCATAAGCCATCTCTTTAAGGAAGCCTCCTTACCAGTTTGCTCTGATACCTTGAAGGCATTGAACTTTTCTTCTTCATGGAGTTTAGCTTGATTATTAAAATAAATTAAGCATAAAACACACTGCTCAGTTCAGTCCTCCTGAGGCTTGACTGTTCCTAGGGTTCCCCCCTAATACTCTGCCCACACATTACATCCTCTCTGCAAAGAGCATCACCCTTTCTCCTGTATGTATGTATGTGTGTGTGTGTGTATATATGTGTGTGTGTGCAGCAGATCCTTCCCAACAGGACTTGTGCCTTCTAAATAGAGTGGGGCACTTCTCACATATGCTGCTAGCTGGCTGCACCATTTTTATGAACTACCTGATTTCCGATTGGTTCAGGCAAGTAGTGCATGACCCTTTATAAAATCCAGAAACAAGCAGATGAGTAGTAGTATAGGGACCAGTTCTCCATTCAGAGAATCAGACCTGGAGCAGGCAGCAGTCTTTTTTACTACATAGCAATCCCTGTGACAAGAAAATGAGATAGATCATGCCCTGAGGTCTTAAAATCCTTTACTTTAAAGGAAAAACCCCCAGAAAACAACACAGTAGTATTGTAACATAGTCAAAATAATGACTTTGTTAAACTGTCAATGGATTAATGTCTCAGAGTTTAAAAGTAAATTTTTGGACTTCATTCTGCTTTGGTATATAAATCCATTGACTTCAACAAAGTCATTCTGGGAGCAGAATTTGCCTGGGATGGGAAGCAGTCTCCACTGCACGGATACATTTTAAGAAACAAATGAAAGGGTAGGTCATTTCCTGGTGGTTGTATGTCTGCAAAAATAATGTCCTTTGTGCTTGCACAGGGAAGAAAATGTGTGCAAAAATTGCAGACCATGTGCTCAAAGTCCTCTCAGATCTCCTTGGCCACGAAAACCATGAGGTATTTGTGTTATGTATCATTGATTCATCCATCTGTGGGGTGTGACGCATGTTTAACTGTACATAGCAAGACAAGGCAATGATTCAAATCAGAAGGAACTAAAGACAACTACTCAATCCAGCTGAAGCTCTAGGGCAGTCATTCTCAACCAAGGTGCCCCAGCAACCTGGAGTGCCTTGAGATCCTTTCAAGGGTGTTGATACCATGCATTGTCAGCACCATTAGATATGCAAGCACAATTCACAAGATAAATCGAGAGGTTTCGTATAAGAATCTATAGTATTAAAAACCTCCTGTCCCGTCTTTCTGAGTTCTTTGCCACAGAAAAATTGCTCTAATATTTTTCTGTAGTCAAAAAATGGAAGAAAGCCAAGAGCTGGCGTTTTCCAAAGGGTGCCTTGAGTCTACACAAGTTGAGAACCACTGCTCTAGGGGGATTGTGAAGAGACAGATTGTAAATTAGCAGAGTTCGAATTTTGGTAAGGACAGCAGGCTCAGGCCTTAATTTTTGTGTGGTATGATTTGGGACTTTAAATACATCCAGATAGCTGGGACCTTAGTTTTATATCATTTTGTAATGTTTTATGCATCTCTTCATTTTATTTCATGCTTTAGGCTGAAAGTAGAGACCAGTCTTCCAAAAGCTTATGAGGTTTTCCTTGTTTTATGAATGTATTGTATGACGTAGGTCAGGGGTTGTCAACTGGGGGTACGTGTACCCCTAGGGGTACTTGGAAAAATCCTAGGGGGTACACGTGGGTGGGCAAGGACGGAGCGCTGCCACCCACCACCCCACGCTACCGCCTTCCAGGAGCAAGGCGAGGGCAGCAGCACCCATCCGTGGGCCGCACAGGCACTGCCTGGCCAGCGGGACTCAGGGGGGATGGAGCGGGGGTTGGAGCTTGCACGTGACGACCACTGCCTTCATCCACTACTCTGCATTGCCGCCACACACTGCTTTCCCACGGCCGGTCACATGTGGCTCTGCGGGCTGCTGGCGGGCCGTGTGTGATTGGCTGGGTGTGAGGCCCGTCAGCAGCTCGTGGAGCCACACATGCGACTGGACGTGGGAAAGTGGGACGTGGCAGCAGCGGCGGTATGGGGTGCTGGGTGGCGACAGTGGCAGCCACCGCGTGCAAGCCCCCACCCCCCTCTGCATCTGGCCGCTGCCCCTGCCACCAGAAGGGGTGCACTTTTTAAAAAAGGTTGAAAACCCGTGATGTAGGTTATCCATTCTTTGCAATACAGTATTTTACTTAAGAGAAATCTTGTGGGGGCTTTGAATCAAGGTGTTAACCTTGATTTTGGGAATAGGGTGATTTTGGGGGTGGTTTATACAATGCACGTTGGTCTGGATCAGCACCTCTATCTCAGGATCCTGTTCTGCACAGTCTACCGTTGCAACCCGTGGAAGTTTTCCTAGTGAAGCCCAGGGCTATGATTGCTCTAGTGACCTTCAGAAAGCTCGTGTCTGTTAAAACTGTAACTGTGCAAACAACCAACTGTGAAGCCCTGTTTGCTGTCAACAAGATATAAAGGACGAGTTATAAGCCCTATTATACTTAGGGGAGAACTCAACACTTGAAACAGAAAAGATTTGTAGCAAAAAACAGACAGCTTGAATTCACAGGAAGCTGTGGAATCCATGAATAGCCGAAGGTCCTGCCCCCTTCTCCCAGTCTGGCTTCCTGATCACCTTCCAGTAACCACCGGACAGGTCAGGAAAAAGACTTGACAAGAGTTTCTAGAAGCTCTGAGAGCATTCTTTGTGTGTGTGGGTTGCAGGCATCCAAATCTGTGAGCAAGGTCCAGTAATTTATTCCTGAGACTCACTTATTGGCAGTTGGGTAGAATTCAAGAGCCGGAATTATTCTGAATGGCCTGCCCGTGACATTTCCTTCTTTCTCAGATACAGCCATATGTGAATGGAGCACTGTACAGCATTCTAGCTATCCCTTCCATACGAGAAGAAGCCAGAGCAATGGTAAGAAGCAGTGGGTTGTATAGAAAAAAGAAAGGCGGTTTAAGTTACAAAATGGCACGTTTCCGTAGACAGGCAAAGTTCTTTGGGTAAATCTGATATCTTTTATTAGACCAACTCATGTAGTTGGAAAAATTGTCTTTGCAAGCTTCTGGGCATAAACACCCTTCTTGAGGCTGAGGAAGTGTCTGCCGATGGTCTGTGCTCTTTCTGGATGGAGTGGTAAAGAAATGTTTCAGAGTGCTGCAGCGCCTCAAACAATGCCATGGTTATAGTTTCATAGGTTCTAGGGTCAGAAGGGACCTGAGCAGATCATCTAGTCTGACCCTCTGCCATGGCAGGAAAGAGTATTGGGGTCAAACGACCCCAGCAAGGTGTTCATCTAACCTCCTCTTAAAAACCCCCAGGGTAGGAGCCTGCACCACTTCTCTTGGAAGTTGGTTCCAGACCCTAGCCGCCCTGACC
>NW_017728995.1:30980652-30990491 GCF_001723915.1 Gavialis gangeticus | reverse complement strand
CTTCCTTCTAGTGTGCCCATGTCCCACCACATCTTAGTGTCATCAGCAGATTTGAACAGGGTGCTTTTTACCCCCTCGTCCAAGTCACTGATGAAGATGTTGAACAGTGTGGGCCCAAGGAGCAAAACTATTAGTTGAGTCTAAGATCTTATTTGACATTTGTGTTTTACTTCTCCAAACCCTGCTCCATATTTAATTATAGCAGGTATTGTTAAAAGTACTGTTATACTATGGCTTGTGCCACAAAGTACATCATCTTTATTTGGGGGAGATATTGGACCAGATTCTGCTGTGGTTCCAGCCAGTTTAACTCCTGTTGAAGTCAGTGTCCACTTATACCACGGCCGAGTTCGCTTATTGTCTTGTCTTAACAGCTGCTGAGGCTTTAGGACAGCCTGGATGAACCCCACTTCATCCAGTACAGCCATCTCTGATAAAGTGTAGCCAAAATGGAGCTGTTGGATATAAGGAAAGAGCAAACTTGCTATCCCTGTAACTCGTGCTGAGGAAGAACTGAGGTGATGAATGATCTCCTGCAGAACAGTCTTTGTCTTTTTGGGGAGATAAAAATACGCTGTAGCAGGGCAGCAGCCAGAGGCTTGTGTCGGTCCTAATTTGTATTTGCTCTCATTGTCCATTTTATTGTGTGAATTCCATTTAAATGTAAACCTGGCTTGCCCGTATTCTTTCCTGTAAATCTCTTCTTACTAGGTCTATTCAAAAAGGTATGTCTGAAGACTGCTTTTTGGAGGTTTAAATGTTTGGTTTAAAAATAGCTAGCTTTTGTGTCCTTTATTACTTAGAAGAGTCCTCCAGGAGAATTGCAGTCCCCCGTCGGTTAATGAGAGCTCAGCAGTTGCACAGTGGATGGAGCACTTGACTGAGATCTGTTCCTGGTTCAGTCATAAGCCTGCTGGCTGACCTTTGCTGCATCATTTCAACACCTCTCTGTGCTTCAGTTGCCCCATAGGTGAAGCCAGAATAATAATACTGACCTCCTGATAAAACACTGTGAGATCAGCTGCTGAAAAGTGCTGCCTAGGGGTTGTTGGTACCAGGAATAAGCATTACTTTAAATTTCCTTCTATCTTCCCAAATTGTGTGAGGCTCTCCAGAAATAGACCCTATTGGAGACTGACTGCAAAAGGCAATTTGGAGAAGGTTTTCAAGCTTGGTGGGCTTTAGGCACATAACTGATTTTCTTGTGCCTTTGAAAATCTCCCTTTAATACACCTATATTTTGTGGGTTTGTGTCTCAAAAAAAATATTTGCAGATATGTGGGGGGGTAATAGTTGGCTAGTCTTCTACCCTTTGGGGTGAAGGTGTCAGGATGTTCAGGGTTTTGTCTTGATGAGGATGTAAAGACATTATTTGAGAATATGTTGGCACGTTTGAGCACTATTGTGTAGGTAGCGGTATAGCATAGACTGTGCATCATGCTTGAACTGGGAAAGTGAAAGTCTAGGTCCTTCTCTGACCTTGACTTGTCTGGCCTTGCCTGCATTAAGCTTTTCAAATATTTTATTTAAAAAGTGTTAGCTAATGCCTTCTAGCAACACAACTTTTCATCCTGGCTCCGCCAGGGCTGTGGAGGACATGTGGGGAGTGCCATGATAGAGGTGTGAAAAAGGGACTTTTTTTATTTTACGTCCAACTTCTCCTTCCATGCTCATAAATTGCAGGCACAATTGCTGTCATCCAAATGATCTACCCTGCCCAACATATGAGCTTCCCCTTTGCTGTGTTGGGAGTTGGACAGCTAACCGATAGTAAAAAATGACAGACTCAAAAGCAAGCCTGTGTATTAGTGCAGAAAGGGTAGACAAGATAAGAAAATGAAAGTCCACCACTTCTGCCCTCTTGGATTTTCACTGATGCGTGTACAGTTCTTTTCATACCTTGTCAGAACAGAACTCTGTTCTTCACAAGCCATTAATAATTATGTTTAGAAAACAGGAATACCTGCTGTGAAAACTGTTTGTGTTATTTTACTGGAGTGTTTTGTGTTCGAGCCTAGTAGCAAGCTATCTTCATCTCTGGGTAGTTTATGGACTGAATGAAATATTTATTATTAGACACAGCGGTTTCACTCTACACCTTTCCCAACAAAGCAATTATTTTATCCAACAACATCACCCTGTATGGGGCTTGTCAAGAGAAAAACTAACCTGGCAATGTTTTCCAATGTGTCCAGGGTATGGAAGAAATTCTGCGATGCTTTATCAAGGAAGGAAATGCTGAGATGATCCGGCAGATTGAATTTATTATCAAACAGCTCAATTCAGGTCAGAGAACCAGATGCAGCTATTATCCGAGCTATAAATCTTTCACAACAGCCATAACAAAGCTCATGTTTTTTACCTGGCTTTGAGAACTTACAGAAAATGACAATGCTATGATTGGCTTTTGGGGCTCAAACAGAGAACTTCAGGATATCAGTGTCAGCTTCAGGATATTGGTGTCAAATGTGTTTTAAAATGTATTTTTGCATGTCAAAAAGAGAAATTTAGACCAAGGTTCCAAAACTTTCTAACCACATGCATGGTGAGGTCAGATGGGGCTGTCCAGGCATGTCCTATCTGAAGCAAAAGCACGGTGCTTAAGTAAGCTGGCGATTTAATTAGTTGCTCAGTCACCAACACGGGATTCGGGTTCACTCATGTCTTGCACCTGTCAGAGACAAGGAAAACCCTGGCATCTGTGATCTTTTCTTATGCCAATTTAGATATGGGTCAGGGACCATTTTTTTTTGTTCTGTGTTTGTACAGTGAGTGCCTGTCACAAGACAGTGGCCGGCAGTACTAATCACTACAGTCATAGAAACAGCAAATCCAGAAGAACGTGGAACTTATGAACTCTAGTTCTGGCCTCTGTGCCTGGAGAGAGTGTTAGAGAAGAAGTGAAAATGGAAAAGGAGGGAAAAGTCAAGTTAAATCCTCCCGCATATTAACAAAATAGTGTTTAACTACTGTGTTTTCACTATGAAGTATATGCACCCGACATGGATCAAGTCTATAAAATGTTTTGTTGGCCGGCCTATAGTAATGGTAAAATTTCTGAGTGTATAGGTTTCCGGTATATAAGTCTGGGCAATAGATTAATGTATTTTTGCTTTGTAGAAATATCTCTCTCAATGCATTCATATTTTATTGGCCATCTGATGTGGGGTAGAAGAGGTGGGGCAACTATTAAAAACATTAAAGAAATTATATAGTTCTTTGTGTATAAGCTCTCCTCTTATCATACTGTAAATGGGAGGCTTGAACTAGTTAGGGGCAATAGTGAGACTGATCGTTCCAGAGTATTTCTGCTTCTGGTTGTGTCAGAGAGTCCAGTGAGTTCTGTGAATTGGTCTTGGTGACTGAAAATTAGGGTTGGAGGGGACCTCGGGAGGTCACATCTAGTCCAGGGTTTGTCAGCCCATGGGTCACCACCCAAAGATAGGTCGCAAGAATATATGAAAGGGTTGCAAATAAATTTTAAAAATGGATTATCCTTTAAAGGAGGAAAATGTGGGAAACAGTGGCTTTTTCCTTGCAGGCTGGCAGAGCTCCAGCCTGCTAGGGGCTGCTTGCCTTCCCCCCCCATGTCCCCTGCCCCACACACTGGAGGTAGGGGGGAGCAAGTTGGGAGAGAGGGGCACAGGCAGGGCAGGGGGGCTGTTTTCTTCTTAAACTATTTACTGGCTCATGACTGGCCACTGATGCTTACAAACGGGTCCTGGTACAAAAAAGGTTGAGAACCACTGATCTGGTGTAACCCCCTGCTCAAAGCAGGACCAGCCCCACCTACACCATCCCAGCCAAGGCTTTGTTTAGCCGGGTCTTAAAAACTTCCAAGGATGTAGATCCCACCACCCCTCTGGGTAACCTGTTCCAGTGCTTTACTACCCTCCTAGTGACAAATGTTGTATAGTGGCAAGTGATGTGGCCTCAAAATAGTGGCTAAAGTTCAAGAGATGCTGTTCAAAGAAATTGTACCCTAAATACTGGGAAGATAATTCCATGTTACAGGGAGGAGAGCAGCAGGTAGAGTTACTGGTGGGGTACACTGATGCTTTTTATTCTTTTTCCAGAAGAGCCTCTGGATGATAGTGTTGAGTCAAATGATGAAGAGGAGGAGGAAGATGAAGAAGTAAGTGTTTGTTGGCATCACAAAGGAAACCGATTAACCTTTTCAGAAATATTGGTGCTGATTATTCAGATGTTATTTGTCTCTTCCTCCTGAGCCTTCTTTCTTAAATTCCACCAGCCAGTGACCTTTGCATGAAAAGAGGAGTGCTGTGTTTTCTTCATTTGAAGTCCTTATGTTGTGTTTATGGCATCACAATCATCCCAGCAATTAACTCAATGATGTCATAAACAAAGGTTGACAACTTCAAGTAAGGAATGAAGAGAGCTGTGATAGCAACAAAGGGCCTCTTTTCATGCTGATGTCCTTAGTAATTAAAAACAGGAATCAAGCTATCAGAAAAACCAGCAGAAGTGGTGTCAGCAGACTGCTAGGTTTCATTGAGATCAACTGCAACCTCTTGTGTTACTTTGAAATTGAATGCCCTTTTTTAATTAACTTTCTTAATGATTGGGAAGTAAGCCAATAAGCATACATGTGATTTTTGATTTGGGGCTATCAGTCCCATCATACAGGAATCAGGATAATAAACATCAGAAAGGTCAGGCAGCCTGGATCCTGAGTAATTAAAAACATGGTATTGGGGCATTTTAACCACTACTAAATAAATCTACAATATTGTTTATGGAGAAATTATCTACATACCAAAAGCGGGAGACTTAGTGCAGGCAGCACATAAGCAATATGTATTTTATTAACTAATCAAACTACTGGGATGATCTAGTTGGGGCTGGTTCTGCTTTGAGCAGGGGGTTGGACTAGATGTGACCTCCTGAGATCTCTTCCAACCCCAATTTTCTATGTTTCTATGATTGTCCTCTTTTGCTTTGTCTCTGCTAACATTCCTGTGATTGCTATATTGGTAGGAGTGCAACAGTAGGAGATTTCCTGGAAAAATATTAGTACAGAGAGTTAAAAAAAGACTCATTTTTAAAGAACTTCCCACCGGATGTGTAATGCAAAGGGACAGGTAGAAGCTACAGTTGTCCTGGTATTATGTTTCATAAGCCTAATAGGAATATATAAACCATGTGTGTGTTGTGTAGAGGCCCATGATACTGATAACTAGCAGTCTTTCCCTACAATATAATTTGGTATTGTCAATAGCTAACATGTTTCCCCCTAAAACCAAGGTACTAAGACATTAAAAGTTTGAAAAGCCTCCCTCCTGCAGCTTCGGTCAAAGAAGCTATCCCTCAAGTCATGCAGACACTGGCTTCAAGGCCCTCCTTTGTTCTCTAATACACTAGTAGTAATCAAACAGACTTCTACTTTAGCATTGCCGCTTTTTATTTTTAAGCAAGAAAACAAGTATTAACTTTTTTTCAAGTTGTTTTTATGGAAAAGTAGAGTGCAACAAGGAGAAGGTAAAGCAGACAAATGCAAAAAAGAGAACAAATGCCAGTGAACAAGTACGTATCGGTTGCAGAGACACTAATTGTAATGACTTGCTGAAATACAAAACTCCCCTTTATACTGATTTTACTGCACAATAACAATTAAACGTCCATCTCAAATTAATGTGTATATTTGCTGCATTATAAAGGCAGAGGAATATTACAAAGGTCCCCTCCAGAAGGTGCTGTTCCCCCTCAACTCCCATTGACTTGCACTTCTCACAAGATCTGGCCTTTGCCTGGCAGTGCCTTGTACACCTGAGATAAGTGGGTTTCAGTTATCCAGTTTCCATCGCATAGATTAATGAGATGGTGATGAGCACCTGTCTGCTGGGACTACACTGAAACCAGCAAACTGATTTCCATCTCTCACTTTCCCCATATTTAAGCCTATGTTTGGAGGAATGTCAATTAACTCTCACTACCATTTTGTTCCTAGGTGCAGTGAACCAATTATAAACAAAACCCGAATTGAATTATTATCTGCTCCCAAATTACTGGATGTAGTGCAGCAGGGGCCTGCCAGGAGCTAACCTGGATTACCTGAGATTGTTCCCTGTGTTTGCAAGTTTTAAAAATCCCTTTTCATGGCACACCTCTGATTGGATGTGAGGTTCTATAACCATGACTGCCTAACGCCTGCTGTGAAAGCACAGCGTGGTGAAACCTTCCCTGTGTCTCTGACAAAAAGAAATGCAAAACTCTGGAACTTTTGGTTCAGAGATGACACCATCTCCTTCTGTCTGACATTTGGGTTTCTGAGGGATGCTGTGAACCTGGCTTTATTCTCTTGTGATGTGCAGGGGGGCTGGAGTGTTGTTGTAGCCAGGATGGTCCAAGAGATATGCGAGAAGCAGGGGTTTGTTGCTGTTTCTTTTACTGGATCAACTGTATAATTGGGAGAGATGTTAAATCAGCTTTTGGACACGTGCCCTTTTTGAGATTTCTTCTTCAGGACATGATGTACAGAGACAAGGAGATGACCTCCAGGAAGGTGAGCCCTTTATTTTGTAGTGATGTTGAGCACCTCTTAAGGTCATTTTCAGGAGTGAGAGAGAGTTAATTTTCAATGCCCCATCCAATCCTTGTTCCCACTGCTGAGTAGTCTCAACAGCAGGGTTTAGATTTGGAGTTGTCCAAGATGTGCTTTACCAACTGAATCATCATGTGGTGTAAAGAGCTGTAGGCCACTCTGTGTGCTGTTGTAGCAATGGCCAGGGTGAGGTGGTCAGTTTGAAATGGAAATTTATGTACTTTTGTTTTTCAAGACCTTTTTTTCTTTCCGTAGAAGAAAGAACTCTGATAGATGCTTTTTAAAAATTTGCATCAAGGTTCAGCTTAGCCTTAATTGCAGGGCTCCCTTTGGCTCTGGGTAGCTATAATTTTATTGTTATCAAATGGAAGCCTAGTCTCAGTTGTTTGATGACCAAATTGGTCTAGAAAAGTAATTCTCAGCCAGGGTATTGTAGGAGCTGTGCAATATTAGCATTGTTAGGTGTGCACATGATTTATGAGTTCAAACCAGGGATTTCCAACAGGAATCCATAGTGCCAGAAACATTCTGACCTGTTGTGGGCTTTCTGGGTTCTTTGTAACTAAATAATTGCTCTATTATATTTCCATAGTCACAAAATGAGTGGAAGCTAAGAGCCAGCATTTATGGAGGGGGGTGCCTTGGATCTCTTGATGGATGCCTTGAGTCTAAAAAAGGTTAAAAGCAACGGCATAGAAGATTATAAGCCAAAATAAATTACAACTAAATCATGTACTAGCTTCACAAAGGTTATTGTTAATGCAAATAACCACGGATTTGTTGACTCTCTGCCTTACAGATCAGGACCTGTGTATTTCTGGAATGGGGAACATAATTGTTTTCTCTTGTTAGGTAGAGTTTTCTAACTATATCTGATCTTAGAGCCATCTGGAAAGCTGGTTTAAGGGAAAATTGAAATATATATATATATATGTACAGTGCCAGTTGAAAGATCTTTAAAAGTTTGCACAAAAGGGATGCATTTCAAGTTATCTGTATCTTGATTGTTCATTAACATATATTCCGATAGGTGCCTAGTATTAAAATACTTTAGTCACTAGCTTGCAAATATTTATAACCTAGTGACTGGAAGAACAAAAACAGACCCCCAAACCACATTCCCATTCCTCATACCTCCCTATTCACTCCTTTATAGCAGTGTGTTTATGCAAAGATGCATATGCAAGGTATACAAAGATCTTACATGCTCCTGTTGCAATGAATCTTCCTATTTTCTATTTTATCTGTATTATTTAATTTTAAATGAGTCCAAATTCTCTCTCAGCTTTTAGCAGATCTCACAATACTGACTTCTTAAGCCTAAACCACCCTGCTAAGAGTAGACAGACCTTGTTCCAGCATAGAGGGAGGGGGGAAATCTGACCTAATACCTACCAGTTGGTCAATGCAAAGATGTGTAGGAATGTTAAATGAACTAAAAATATAAAGTTACTTCCATGTAACTTAAAAGGCATTAAAGTCTCATATAAATGCTCTCATTCAGAAGTAAAATGGCATTAGGGTTACATCTACACAGCTTTAAGCTACCTTGCTGGGGTACTGTTAGCAAGCTGGCTAGTACAATGTGAAGCTCAGTGTGGGCTAACTACTCCGTTATCTACTAGTTCTAGAGTTTTGCATCTCTTTTTGGCTCAGACCAGCATGGCTACCAAATACATCCCATTATCTACCCAGTTTTGTGGGCAGGTTTGTGTGGAGTTGTGTGCTGACACAGCCAGGACCCCAAGCTCAGGACATGGCTTTGCTGTCACAGAACATATCTTTCATTTGCTACACCTTAATAATACTTCTTTACTTATCTTTTCTTATTAGCTTTACCTATCTGCCATATTTAATCTTTAAATGTGGTTTTAATTGGGTTTGGATAGTTTTGAAAGGCTGTCTGTGGACGTAAATATGTAATATGGAAGCTCTAACTCCAAGCTAATTTACAAACTTGAGATTTATCAGATAAGGGTATAATGGCCATTTATGGGGATGCCTTCTGATCCACGTATCTATCACTCGGCACCTGGCAATAAAAGTCAATAAGCTTCAGTGTGAAAAAGCATCCCAGCTAGAGGCTACATCAGAAGAGCTCAGTTTTAAACTTAGGCAAGCCATTAACACCTTCAATGCTGAGCTCCAGTGTGGGCTGTGTGGTGCTGTGAACGCTGTGATGTTTTTGCAATGGAGCGACGGTGCTTCTGTTAGGATGGTACTCCAGATAACAGTCCAGGGGATACATTCAGGCTCGCGTATGTGGTACACTGGACAGTACAAAATCAGCTGAAAGATCCCCAGCAACAAGGGAACAAAGTCCAAAGGTGCCTACTGACCAGCAGGTCACGAGCCTGTGTGTGCAGGGTGACATAGAAACCTCAGCCAGAGGACCTTAAATGCTAGCAGAGGTAGAGAACATGGGGAAAGGAGCCAATCTGCGAAGAACTTTAAGGGTTTTCAGAAGTCAAACTGTTGTCAGACCTAGAGGCAGCAAGTGGAAGAAACAGAAAAGAGTGTTATGAATGTGCAGTTTAACTTCTGGCATATCACTAGCTGCAGCATTTTAAGCAGCCTAAAAAAGGATAAATACCATGAAAGCCAGTAGTGATTTCTCTGTCGTGTCTTTCATCCAGAAGGACTGCAAAGAGCTTGATATGCTATATTTAGTATTTTCAAAGCAGTCTGGGGCGGGGGTGGCAAGCTCACCTCGGGCTCTTGGCCAGATCTGGACCATGTAGGTCCAGATTCAACCCAGGACATGTGGGCTGCTGCAGTGGCCACCATGGTGGTAGAGCCAGCATGGGGTTCCTTGGTGGCTGTGTGGGGTTTGGCAGGAGCAAGGGTAGCACAGGGTCCAATGACAATGGGGATGGGGGCAATGCATGGTCCAGCAATGCTGGGAGTGCAGGGCCTGGTGGGGACAGGGGTGGCAGGAGTGCAAGGTCCAGCAATAGTCATGCCCAGCGAGGCAAAGGGCTCAACTTCCAGTGCCCTCTGGTAGCCTGGTGGGCTGGATAGAGAGGCTCTTTGACACCTCTCACCTAGGGGATTTAGATGTCATGTATCTTCTGTGAAAACAAATAGAAGATATGTGTTTAAATCTCCTAACCTTAAGAAATCTCGACTTTAGATGACAGAAATCGCTCTCTCCCACCACTGAAACATAGCCCTCTCCTCTGTCTTAGGATAGAGCAGGTGGGGGGGGAGATTTACATCTTATAGAGTAGCAAAATCAGAGATATATAGCATAAGCCTGCATGAGTCCAAGCTTACT
>NW_017728995.1:30958835-30975652 GCF_001723915.1 Gavialis gangeticus | reverse complement strand
TTTTCATTGGCTAGCCCCATAATGGGTCAGTGCTACTTCTTCCCAGCTGAACCTGCTGGGGGAACATATAAGGCTGGATCCCCAAAAAGGGCTTAGATGCCTGCATGAGTCCAAGCTTACTTGGTCAGATGCTGTGAAAGGACATGCCCAGAGCAGTATAGCAAAGAGCGAGCGAGCGAGCGACTGGGATAGACAGCCATTCTGTACAGCAGCGTTAGGCAGCATTTTTAGAGGTGTGAAGACTGATTTCTTCAGTTTGTCAAGAGAAATGTCAGTGTCTGTCCTTTTGCTAAAAATGTTTTGAGGGAGGCTCATTAAGGGAGGAAAGTGATTGAGGACTGAGCTCACTGAATCGAAAGTGATTGCATGATGGATCATATCCTAGGCAGCTAACTTAACAGGAGCGTTCTTAATTTCCCAACTGAAAAAAAAAATCACAACAGGGTTTTTATGCCAGAGAATATTTTTGTAAGCACAAGCAGCACTAGGAAGCAACAAACCAGCCAGAGGAGAGCAACGATTATTTTGTTTAAAATATTTCATAGGTGCTAAGCAGGTAGAATGTCTTAATTTATGGTTAGTCTGTTATAACTTCTTATAGCATCTAACTGAATCCTTGTGCCCTCAGGTGTTGCTTTAGCTGCCCTCCTCACGTCCATCTGTCATTTCATTCACTGGAATGACAGCTTTGTTGCGGTTCTGTAATTCACCTCTGTTACTTGGCTAGCTTGTAAGCGTGTCCAGGTACCAACCTGGAGAACCAGTTGACCACTTTTAATCTTGCACAGCCCTACCAGGGCTCTCATAGTCACTGGGACACTATCCCGCAGGGCCAAGGTGCTGTCCCCAGGAAAGATAGTGTCCAGTGTCTGTGGATGATCCACAAATTATTCTACTGATACTGGTTCATATCTGTGATATATACTTACAAGAGCTTTTGATCATGTATTAACACTTTAGAGATGAACCCTTCTTTAGAAAGTGTGATGGTTGTTTCAGCATTTACCTTTCACCCCTCCTGGCTAGAACACCCACCAGAGAACCAGATCAGAAAGAGAGCAAAATCAAATCCCTTGCTGTCAAGTTATTGTAAACTCACCCCTGGCAGGGTCTTGTGAAGGGGTCAGCCTGAGCCCCCTCTTCCAAACCCTGGACATGCTTTTTGATTTAGTTATGTACAGCAGAAGCATAGTGTTAACCTCTGTCCTCTTTCCCCACCAAAAGTCCACCCCATCCTCTTATAACGGATGGAGAACCTTTCTTCCAGCATGAGCTATCAATCTCACAGTCCTCCTTTTCCTACTGGGCTGCCATCAACCCTTCAGTCCCATGACATTGCTTTCAGCTGGCAGGCAACAAAGGGAGAGAACGTACATCAATGCTAATAAAGAGTAATCAAAAACCTTTCTGTTATTGTTGGGACTTGAGCTTCTATAGACTCCTTGACTGTGAAGATGCAAGGGAGAATGACCCTGAAATTACAGTACCTTTGATGCTGTGTAGCACGGCAGGGTTTTTTAATATATTTTTCCCAGAGCCTGCTTAGTGGTAAGGGATGGCTGAGAGAGATTATTTGTACCATTGTATCCAAAGTTTATTCAAGTGTGTGTGTGTACATTCATAATGTGTTGTGTCTTTTTCATATAAATTATATAGGTAGCCTTAGTGGTTAGAGTTGTTTATTGTATATCATCTGATGAGTTCTGGGATGGAGATTAAATGCTCTCACTTGAAATCAACACCCTCCTTAGAGTCTGGATTCAGATAATCAAGGTGTGGTGTTGTAACAGGAGGACCATGACACAATGGAGGCTGACTTGGACAAAGATGAGGTCTTACAACCTCAGCTGGGAGAGCTGTCAGGAGAGAAGCTGCTGACAACTGAATATTTGGGAGTAAGTACCCCCCATGGGGCTTCTAAAATCACCAACTTCATTTGATTATTAAGTATTTAATTTCCACTTTTCCATCCGCTTTGGAAATTCAGAGGCTAAGTTAGAATGGATGCCTGCTTCTGTTCTCTACTTAAAATGTTGGCTGAGCCTTAACTCTCTTCCTAGCCAGCCCCAATCCATTGCTATCTACTTAAGAACGTCTAACCTGCAGAAGTAAGATGAGCCTGGGAAATGTGTGTCTTTGCAGGGCCAGCTGGGAACAGAAAGAGAGCGCTATGGTACAACGAAATGAAGATCCATGGTATAGATCTTCAGTGAATCAAGGCATTTCAGTTTAATGGTATTAGAATGGTATTCATCTATCAGTCCCAATGACCCTAGTTCCCTGTTTTCCTTTTTCTCCTCTCTTCCTCTGTCCCTTCTGTGTATTAGATAATGACCCATACACCCAAAGTAAAGAAGAAACTGTTCCCTGGTGTCCATCAGAGTATAGATGAGCCTCTGCAGAGACCAGTCACACCGGGCTGTCACAGGGCTGTGTATCCAATGTAAGTCTGGGGAAATGAGGCTTGAAGGTGGATTTGTTTTTTCCCTTAACTTTGAATTTTACACTAAAACACTGTAACTCTAATGCATGAAAAATAAAGCCTCCATACTGGAAAGCACATTGCCATTGTCATTCTTTAAAGATCGCTAACCTTAAGTAATGGATGTTTGAAAAAGAAAGGGAAGGAAACAGCAATCAGAAAGATGGTCCTTTGGCCTATGTTGAAATAATGGGGTGAAAGCTTATAGATTGATTTTGTTTCCTCTTGCAGTAATGTTGGTGTGTCCATAGTGCCCATCTTTTACAGTGTTTTTGTGGGTGAGTTCCCGCATGGGTGAAATGTCAGTGAACCTGTCATGCAGTAAGCCAGAAAATGTGATCTCTAGGGATAGTTGCTGCCCTTGCATGAAATAAATTAGAAGGGAAATGAAGGAAGACAACAGTTACAGACATTAGACCTGCACAACATGTGTAAGATAAGGAGTAAAAGGAGTCTGATCAAAGAAAGCCTGGTCACATAAGCAGGTGTAGCTGAGGTCAATGGTAAGATATTTGCTTGTAGTTTGATCTAAAAGTTTATCTGGGCCCTTAAGTTCATTGCATGTATTATTGAATTGCTTTTAGAGAAAGTAAGCCATACTCAGTTTGCTCAAGATGGGATTTCTTTTTACCCATGATGGGATTCTGGCATTGTCATTTTGCCCAACAAGAAGTCAAAGATTAGCCCCTTTTTTTTCAGGGCCATGAAACTATGTTACAGTGTTATGCCCTGTCTCAAAAATGTCATGTTCTGCATGTGCTTTTTAAATGAGGATCTAGCATCTGTTCTTTAAAACAGTGCAGTATGGTGTTTCAAAAGCCACAAGATCATCAAAACATTTTTAAAAATATTTGAAAAAATAAATCTTTAAATGGAGCCCAGACAAGCTGAAATTTCAGCATCCTTTAAAAAACAAGTAAAAAGTCATTCTGAGTTTTTATATTGCTTCTAAGTTGCCCCTGCTAGTTTATTGTTTTTATAATCACATTTTGCCATTATGTGAAACACATTTCTATGCGAATTCAGTGTGGAAGACCAGGCAAACATCAGGGGAAATTAACTTGGAGTGGATAAACACTGAAACTTTCAGCACAAGGTGTTGTGAAATGTACCAAGCAAACCAGCTGGTCCAAGCAGAGAACGTATGTCATTAACCATGATCATCGGTTTTACTTGTAAAAATAGCTGGAAACATTTGGAGCCAAGTTGTGATCATTTCTTGTAAAGCTGCTATTACAGCTTCTAGGCTCATAGGTTTGCTTATGGAGCAATATTGGTTGTATAAAATGGTAAGCGAGTTCCCACATTCAGAAAGTGTTTCATTGCATTTTAGGTGCTGTGAAGAATGCCTCTTATTAAGCCACTGGAGTACCTGCAGTATCTTTGAGTGCACCAAATACAAGACCTTAAGAGCAAAATCACTTGTTAGAAAAATGGCATTTTTTCCTGTGTAGTTAACCCCATGGTACTTGAGTTTACTGCGACTGTTTTGTCTAATAACTTTCATGCAGACTTTCAGAAGAAGGCGTAAAAGCAAAGGCAATGTTTATTGTGTATCTGCAAGGGCATTAACAATAAGCTCGACTAAGTCTATTTCTGAGTGAATAACATTTCACCTTGTCAGGATATAGGAACTCTGTGATATGTAAGTCTGACCCACGTTGTGACCTTAGCAATGTGTGTGGGTAGCTCAGAGCAGAGCTTACCTTGCAAAGTCCTGCTTTCTCCCCCATATACTATTCTTTCTTAACTGATGAAGGAAATGGCTTAGATGTAACTGTAGAATCTCATTCCTCTTCATCACATAATCGGGGTCCAGTATTTAAAGCATATGGTAAAAACGTTTCTTCAAAAGTCAGTTTTTCCATTTCAAAATCCCAAATGTTGGCAAACTATCTTTCTGTATTTGTGAAGAGAGGAGCAGCCCTAGCGATAATGCAGGCTGCTCTCAGTAACATAAGGATCATTTCATTACTAGTTTTCTTTCACTTTCTATCCCAGAAGAGCCACAGACAACACAGCCTTCCTACTGTGCTGCTGAACATGAGCTCGAAGCTCCTTTACTTCAGGTCAAGGCTATTACCCGTGTCCAGCAAATCCCTTTCCTCTGCAGTTTCTGCACCTGGCTGCAGGCTAGCAAGCCCGGGTTCATTCTCAAGGGGTCTCTAATCAGAGTAGCATTTTGCAGTACATGGTTAGTAGCGTTCACCTTTATATCTCAAATTCTACTGAGGCAACGATGTATTTCCAGCCTGCTGTATAGATAAGGAGGTTGCAGCACATCAAAATGGATTCACTTTTCCAGTGTAGCAAAGCTGACAGTAGACCCTGGCTCTCCTGTGCACTTATAGACTGCGTCTTTTCTCTGGGTGGGATTAGATAACTCATGTATGGTACTGCTATCTGCACTCGTAGCATGCTAGAACTGATAAAGCCTTCGTTGGAGCTTCCAGGTTTCTTTGCATGATGTTGACTCCAAACCATGATCCGGCCAAATCACAGTTCGAGCCCCTTGCAACTCAGTCACCATCATCACTAAATGAGAGAAGTGTCAGCATCCCACTGGAGACATGTTAAAATGTGCTCCTTGCACCTTTGTAGCAGTCCCAGTAACTTGGTTTGATGGATGCGTGTCCCTTGACGATGCAACGCAATCACTGCACATTGTTGCGTCCAAACCAGAATTTAACAGTCCGTTATTTTTACTGATTTAAAAAAATGTTGTAACGGCTAATTTGAACTAATTCAGTAAGATGGTACAGTCAGCGTGAGGTGAATGCCCATCAGCCACATTTAAGGTAGGAAAGTGCAAAGTCACCGCAAAAAATGAGACTTTCATACAGTGAAACCCTCTGTAGGTAGCTTCTATATGCAGGAAAGCTGCTACAGTAGAAAGGCAACAGCTAGATTATCTAGATCAGGAAATTCTTTAACCAGAGAAAAGGACAAGATTTAATGGAGGCTATGTCTTGATAACTGTAGTAAGCAATTTCAAGGCAGTCAAACTGATCTAGTGATCCAGATTTGAAGCAAAGGCTTCAGCTGCATTTGTTAGTCTGTAAGGGGCAGCTTTGCCCTGCCTTTGGCTTGATTTATTTAGGAAAAGTACTGACCGTGTCTCATCACATGTCTGTGTGGGGACACTCAGGAAGGTGAATCCAAACACACTCAAGGTATCAATTTAATGATACCTGTGTGGCACCCTGTGTGGATGCTCCCATTCAGAATTCAAGTAGCCTTAATTTTGTTTCGATTCTTCATGAAGGCGTTTAACGAGGTTTAATGAATCCACTTTCAATCCACACAGCAAGGGCTTTTCTGCACAGAGACAGAAGCCTGCATTGGGGCGGGCAGAAAAGCTGTGGCTGAATAGCTGTTCTGCACGAGAAGTGGATTCACTGTACCTGCAAAAGGGTCCCTTAGTGTCCACAGGGAGAGCTACTATGTAATAACTGTTACAGGGTAAACCGCATCCAAGCTACTTTCCTGTAACCTCTCTGTGTAGACAAGTTATTCATTAACTCAGAAGAATTTATGGGGAGAAGGGGCCTCCTTGTATCGACAGGCCTTGGGTGTACTACATAGGGCTATTTTAGCAAGGAAAGCTGGCACAGAGCACCAGAGACCTTCCCATTTGGTGAGATCACTCAGGAGGCATAGGAAGTCCCTCCAGCTCAGTGTTTCTCAACCCATGGGTTGCAACCCAAAAGTGGTCGCAAGAATATATGAAAGGGTTGTGAACAAACTTTAAAAATAGATTCTTCTTTAAAGGAGAAAAGTGTGGGAAGCCGTGGCTTTTCCCTTGTAGGCTGGCAGAGCTCCAGCCTGCAAGGGGCTGCTTGGGGCTCCCCATGCACCCCACGCACCACCCTCCCTCCCCCCAAACACCTACTCTCTGCCCCACACACTGGGGGTGGGGGCCAGTGGGTTGGGAGTGAGAGGCAATGGGTTGGGACTGGTCATCAATGTTTACAAATGGTCCAAAACCGGTTGAGAGCCCCTGGACTAGATATTCCCTTAGAATCTGACTCTTTGGAAAGCAGTTTTCTGCCGAGAAGTGTCCCAGTTACCTTTGCCTGATCTGGGCACGACTGTTCAGTGAAACTCATCTCAAGGCAACTTCTGTCTAACCTCCCCTGACCTCTCATCTGCCCCCCACTGGCCTCTGTTACCCCATTTGATTTACTAAGTCATTTGCTCTCTCTTGTCCTTCAGAAACTCTTCACTGCTAACAGGCAGCCCCCTGTCCATGAAGCCACCAGATCCAGTTCTGTAGCAATTGAGTTAAAATACTCTGCTATGCTTTGAAATCCCTGTTCTGTGGAACCCCAGTAATATTCATATGTCCCTGAGACCTGGTAGACTCACCAGCATTGTTTCTGGTTTAAGGGTCTGCTGGGATTTCAGCTCTCCAAACTGTCAGGCATTATGGTTTCCTTCCCAAGCTATTTATTACATTAGGAAAAAATGTTAATTTCAAATACATCGCACATCAGCTGGGTTGGAGAGCTGCAGTCAAAACTGTTACAGTCATGCAGTTAAATTATGGCTTTAGCACTAGCTCACAGCATAAAATATGCCTTTATATTTCTTCAGGACCGTTACAGGAAATGAGATGGTGATATTCAGGCAGCTCTTTTAGGCTGGAAGTATTCATCACCCTGCGTTCTCATTTCTCCTCCAGGCCAGAAAATGATGCCATTCCTTCCCATGGCAGGGACGGCAAACTCCAGACTCTGCAGAGCTGTTGTCCTCCCACCCGTAGTGGGAGCAGGTCCAACACTTCTGACTTCTGTATTTCCTCTTCATGTAAGGATGAGCTGGGAATGCTGCAGTTAATTGTTCCTAACAATCTGGGCGGGGGGGAGGACAGGGTGGGCATTTGGAGAAGAGGGTACCCCGGGGGTGAGTTGGAGTTTTACAGTGTGGTCTGCAGCTGACTTTTTTGGTGCAGAGAGAGACCACAAGGCCCCAGCAGAATAACACCCTGGACAAGTAACAAGCACCTATGGAGCTGAATGACACCATGGTCTGCAAATCCCAGCACGCATGCTCCCTCAATCTAAGCAAAGGTGCCAAGGATTGAAACCAGGGCCTCACACATACAAAACTTGCTCTCTACCACTGAGCAATTCCCCCACCCCAAGCAAAAGAACTGCGGCTCGCAGGGTCTGCAGTTTCCAGCACTGCAGTGCTACTTTCTTGACCAAACAGACCCCTGCACAGATCTAAACAAGGCCTTATCTGTTAGTATCTGTTGTCATCTGTTCGGTGGTTCAGCTACAACAAAAATGAAGGGCTGATTTTAATTAATCCTACTGATGCGCTGTGGAAAAGAGGTTACAGACAAGGCAATAATAAAAGTTTTGGGGAGAGGACAGCGTATGCCCTTAGGTGTGGCCCTAGACTTCTAATCCATTGCCCATGCCATCCTTGGTTGGCATCATTTGAGAGACCCTGGGAGATGCTAGAGATCCTTTCCCTGCCATTTTACTGGAATTAACACAAACCCCTGTATCACTGCAGAAACGTGAAGTAAAATTGAGATGATTCTGAAATACTATGTTTCCAAGCTGTTTGCCAAAGGGAGGGACAGGGAGCTCAAGGACCAGGGGAGTAAGGTCCCAGCTTAGTTGTGGGGATACGGTCTAGAGGTCAAGGTAGGGCACTCAGTCAAATTTGCTGGGATTTCACTTTAAAGGCTCTTGAAACTTTCCAGTGCAGAATTATTAAAAAGCCCAAATATGCTTTGAATCAGTGAAGACAAGGCATCTTTTTAAATTTCCGAGAGGAAATGAAAGGGATTCTGCAAAAACCAACCAAGGTTTCCCAGACAAGAATCTGCTTGCATAATGCTCTGAGCTGATCTATAATCGCTAAACCAAAGGGGGTACATTTGAAGCGTATGAAGTGTTCGAGAGACCTAGCTGAGCTCTCCATATATTCTGTCATAATGAGAGCAGTGCCATTTGAGCCTCAGGTTTCACACAGGAATAGGAATATGACTAAAGTATTCGACAGAGACACTATCTGGCCAGATGCAGCAGCTCTGAACAAAAGATACAAGTCAATAGGAAGCCCACTGACTTTGCAGGAAAGCCAGGGTTTTAAATTTTCAAACTTCATAAAGGGGATTAAGCAAATCAGACATTGAAACCACTGCTCTTTGCTTCTTAAAAATGTGTGGCGTGAAGAAATCCACCATTGGATGCAGAGACTGAAAAATAATTCCTTATATTTATTTTAAAGGCTGAGGGAGCACAACAATGCCTTGTAAATGTTGTATTTAGCCAGTATCTGGGCATTAAAACATACCCACCAGTGGGGTGGAAAATCAGCAGCCAATCCTGGCCAGTGACACTGTGGAGCAGTTCACTCGGGGGGGGTGGTAAATTTACTCTAGAAAACACTTCTTCCTCTCCTGTGACACTTTCCCAAACGCTACAGTGAAGAACAGCTCACAGAGCAATGCAGTGATCATTGCATTCTCTCTAGAACCTCTCTTTCTTCCCAGGAAAAGAATCCCACTCTGAAATAGGTTGCATAGACTTAGAGGAGTTCAAACCTTGGCCTTGCTGTTCTTGTACCATGATGGAAATGGGGAACCTTTTAGATTAGGCCATTTTCCAGCTCCGTCATGAACAGTTCAGAGTCAAGTTCGACACAGCGGTGTCACAAAGTGGGCAGCGATTGACCAAGAAGGAGGAGGTGGATGAAGCTGGTGAACCATTTAGGTCAGAGTAACTCAGCATCACAAGAAAGCATAGGTCTTTGCCCTCTTTCTTGACCTAGAAGTCCTCAACTTCTTTCACGTGGGGGTCTACCTTCCCTTCCTGCCCCAGAGTTTCCCTGTGCGTGGGCTGTCACCTGAAGAAATACAGCATAGCCATCGTTTGGTGTGCACCCAATGCTGCTCTAAGGGTCTGTCTTGGGTACCTCATTGGCACCTGCTCAGTGCCATTCTGATAGCAGCTACGATACATTTTTTTTGGTGTTCTTCACAGAGATCCCCCTGCACTGAAACACCCATTCTTTTCCCATAGCAATTGAAATTGAATCGTCCAAGATATTCTCATCCAGTCTCAGAATGGATCCACACGCCTTAGGAGCTACTGAAATCCTGTCTGTCCAATCCACTGATTTCACCCAGGACAAAGTAAACGGGCAGCCACACAGGTACGACTTAGACGTGTAGTCATCTGGGAACAGGGAAGGAGTTGTGGGGTGGAGAGGGGTGTTTAGCAGCTAATTCCATGCTGCTGTAAAGACAGCCTGTGAAGTCATCTGCTGTATGATGTAGTGTGGTGTGACCCCGCTGGGATAACGCTTGCCAAACAAAATAGTCTGAGCATTACAAGTGGCATCTGTTCAATTTTTAAAAAAAATCTGTGCCAGAAGAGAAGAAATCTAAGGCAAGATCTTATTAATGAACATCACATGGAAGCACAGCACTGTCACCTGCAAATAAAATACCCAGGTGGCTTCCTCAGGCGATTTACTGTGCTGAGCCCCATGAAGACATCATTCATTGTAGAAATCAAGAGCTTGGGTGAATTGGAAGAAGGTGACAAGGATTAAACTGCAAGAGGTAAAGAATTTAAATACTTAAGTGGATTGAGAGTGTTTAAACCTGCTGAGCTGACAGCCCCAATTGACCAGAGGCCCTGATTTATCCACTGAGTGCAGGTACCGCATGGGCAGCAGCCGGGCATGTTCTCTCATTATTGTACGTCGGCTCCAGGCTGAAAGGATCGCTAGGGAAGAAAGTGTATTTTGGGCTCTCTATCTGGGATGTGTCCTGTTCTGCCAGTTGTGATGGCGTTTTCTGGGATGTGAAGACTTCTTTGCTAGTAACTGCTAGCCTATTTTTTTTTAACAGAGGCCGTTACATTTTCATCAGATGTATGACTGCCTTGTGCCACATTTGAAACAAGGGCTGCAGAAGCATCTCAGAAGCAGATGAATATATGGGATGGGTGGAGCTAGACACCTGAAGGGACAGGGTGTGAGAGTGCAAGGATGTACCGAGCTGTCACATATGCAGGAGCTCTGAATGCACATCCCAGTGCTGTGCTCAGGCTCTCTGCCTTGGGCCAGGCTTGAGGGGAGCTGTGCATGGTTTGGACACCAGTGAGTGAGACTTACTTCTTCACCATGTACTCAGGCTGGCTCAGGAGGCTGTGCAGATCTGCCAGACCTCCTTGTCTCACACTGTGGAGAAAGCAACAGATTGCAAATGGACACGGTCTCCATCCTGTTCTCAGCTGGGCTTTGTGCTCACTCCTAACTGCAAAGCAGCAAACCTTCCTGCTAATTCCTCCTGAGCCCTGACTCTTCCTTTCTCTGCATCTGAGCAACTCAGCCCCTTTTCACATAGGACTCCCCACATCTCATGCATCTGCCACAAAGAGTCCTCCATCTACCTTCAGTCTTGCAACCGGCAATAGCACAACATTGTTCTCCTTCCCTGCTGTACAGCTCTGTTAATAGAGGAGTCTCTGCCTGGAGATGTGAGAGTGAAGTCTTGCACAAAGGCTGTATCGTAGCATTGTGTCAGTTCTGTTACCATGTTGGTAATGATAAATGATTACAAAATCAGCTTCAGGTTACAGGTTGTACAGGAAATGTAGTGCAGGTAGGCATGGCATGAGAAGTTGCTTGCCAGCAGGCTGATAGTTTTGCAGTAACCAGAACTTAATGTGCTATTTCCTTAAGAAAACACTTATGGTAATCTGTTCTTTCAACAAGTGGCAGTGCAAACAACCACAGCTACTGCCTTAATCTCACCCATTGCTAGGGCATGAAAGATGCAAACAAAGGCAATCCTTGATCCTCTGGCTCGTGGTGTATGTGAAGAGGTCTAGTCAAGTGCCTGCTGAATCTGCTTGTATGCAGTTCTGCGATCGTTGCACCAAGATGTTGAGCATGTACACCTAGGCAAGAGCAAGGGGGAATGGAGGCTGCCCAAGACCTGCCATCCCCCCTTCAGACCATTGAGACAGAATCCAAAGGCCAGACCAAGTCCAGACCGAGGTCAGTGCCTCAGTGGTTGTAGTTTCTGCCAGTTCAGTGCCTCAATGGTTGTAATGTCTGCCAGAGAGCAACAGGTAACTGCTGCTGATTGCCTAATGCCTCAGCTAAGGCGCATTTCTATTAGGGTGATGTCCCATAGCCTTTCTCCAACCAAGGAGTACCCACAAGGCATTGGGGGCTAGGGTTTTGAGGCGCCCTTTACTAACCTTACTCTGGAGGTTGCAACATTGTGATGTTTTATAGGAGCTGCCTCATCACAAAGAGCCCCACCATGTTGCCCCTGGATCTTCCAGTTGGATGCAGTCTATGGTCATACCCAGGACCATGGTTACAACCCACTGGTTTCTGTAGCCAGAAGCATGCAAGGGAGTGATGCGTCTGTGCCTGCATCTGGCCATCTTTGACTCCCCAGCTCGAACGAGTGTTTTTTAGTGGGGCCTTTGGCAGGAGTGCAGCACATAGGTTAAACATGTGCCTCTCCATTGGCAGCCAGACAGCCTCACTGTTCTGTCCCCATGCCGCTGCCCACCTCTTTTAACACGGTAGGTGTTCATTTGCCCATGCTTCTTGGGACATGCATACCAAGGCATCTCAGGGAGGTGAAGCAGAGCCATTTTCTTTGAACACCAGGGTCACTGGGTTGGATTTCTGTCTTTATCACATCTAGTAAGTTGGGAATAATACTACTGAGGTCAGGGCAGATGTGCTGGTACTAAACCAGTCTGTGAGAGGTGTGGTGCTCTATGTTGGCAGTGTCATTTTCCAGCAACTTCATTTCCGTTCCAAGTAATTGCCGTTTTAGCTGCTGGATGGCAGAGGGAGAGTTGTCCCCATTTTTCTTGGTTAAGCTGAAGCACAGTATTGTTTTAGTATCTCGTGACCTTTATCCACGCTGTGAGAGAGAGACTGTATGCAGGCAGTGTGTGGATACCCCCCTCGTGATTTTTAATACAAATTTCTAGAAATGCAACTTTTTTCTGTTGGAGAAAAGAGGAAGGAATTCATCTTTGTAACCCTTCCCCGTTTCCTGGACGGTTACTAAGACTGACCAGCTGTCTGTCATGCACTGGTTATCTCTGGTTGCTCCCCAGGCCAGCTGTTATCCAGAAGCAAATAGCTTTGCTTCTTCTAAAGGAAGATTTAGGTTTCTTTTTAGCGCTAACTACTCCGTGTGCTTGCTCTCAAATTACAGCATGCTGTCATGAATGTCTCTTCTTATGAAGAGCTGCTAAATATTTTCCCACGAGAGAGTTGTCTCCAGCACTTCTGTAGTTAAGCTCTAATTATTGCACATACAATAGCAGGTTTCTGTGCTGCACAATGAGAGATCTCTGGGAGGGAGAGGGCCATGTTCCTCCATCTTTGTATGCTTTATATTCGACGTCCAGGTAATAGCAAGGTTCACCATGCCGTGGATCTGAGAAATCGTGGCAGGTAAAGAAAGGGGGTCTGTAATGCTCGCTTGCCATGTGCAGCAAGTATGTAACCTTCCAGAAAGACTGTCTGCTTTAAATAGAGTATTTTCTCTGTGCTTATCCCATTCATCTCCTCTCAGTGCCTATGAACATAGACACAAAGGACTGGAAGGAACCTCCCAAGTTAATGTGTGTCATGTTATGCCTCTCATACACTTCATGAATTGTGAGCGTTCTGCTTTGCTTCGGGTATAGTAAGATAGGTCCCAACATCTAATTTCTTTGGAGATTTGTCATGGCCCCACTAGGGCTTTTAAAATCCAGATTCTCCTTATTTAGAGTTGTGCAAAAAAGAAAGCTCACCTGCAGCGCAAACCCTGGACAGCTTATTTGTGATGCTTTCTTTAGGCATTAACGTTTAAAAATCACGGGTACAGAACATGTGCAGCATGAGAATAGTGAAATGAAAGGACTGGAGCCCGAGCAATACAAATGAAAACAGGAGATAACCACGGTGCTTTATGGAGAGAGACCTCAAACTCTCTTATGTGAGTTCTGAACCTCAGGGATGGTTTTATAGCTTGAAATCTTCTTTGGCCAGTCCTAGTATCATGGAGAAGTCAGGCTGGAAGGGACCTCCATAGGTCACACAGTCCAGCCCACTGCTTGAGGCAGGACCAGATTCTTCTTTTTCTAAATACCTTTTTATCATCTGCTGTACAATCTTTTGAAACAACAACAAAGGGGAATACAAGAGGCAAGTGAACCTTGGCCTGAGAGAGATCTTGTTACAAGGATGTTTTGGAGCAAATTTCTAATTGACTGTGTCCTTAGCAGCACGTGTTTGCAAAAGCAAAATCCGGACAATTAGCACTGCTTAAAAAAACCCAATGTAAAAGCAACTTGGACTAAGGCATCTCCACACAAGAGGAGCAGCCGCTGAGGAAGAGCTATTGAGTGCTGACTCAGCAGCATGCCATCCTGGAGAGCGGATTAAATGGCTTGAAATCCACTCATCCTGCTTCCTCCCATTGACAATGGCTTTTTTTGATGGAGCAAAGGAGGTAGGTGCCCGCCCACTCCATTTTAATGACCTATGTTTGGATGGATAGCACCTTTTTGGATCTCCTTTTTTGGCTCTCCTTGCGTTTCCCAATTACAACCATCCTTTCCATGCAGATCCTGTTTCAATGTGGTCTTCTCTGGTTAAGGAAGAATATTGGCCTATTAGTAACCAACAATGAGAAATGCAAATGTACTAGCACTCCATGAGGTTGGTTTTGGTTAGGTGTCTTCAGAGTGTTCCTTGAACCCTTTTAGTAAGAGCTGCACCCCTCACAGGAAAACTGTTCCTGGAGTTGAGGAGATGGGAGAGGAGACTGTACGTCAGCATGGACATTGACTGTACTTTAAACAGTGGTGTCCTTAGGGCATATGGTAGGGCATTAGATAAGGGCTGATGCCAGAGAGCCTCTCAGAGCTACCAAGATGTCTCTGAATGGCCCAGTGGAGATAGTGCCAGGAGTTCCCCATTTCCTGTCCTTGCTGGGATCCAAATGTGTGACGATGCCCATGAACCTGAATGTGAGAGGAAAGACTCATGTGTGCACTTAGTAGGATTGGGACCTATTGGAGACATTGCAGAAGTATGACAGTTCAGGTGCTAATAATGTGAGATGCACATACACAGCCCTTCTGCATCTTGGCTTCATCACGTTTGCATTTGTGATGTAAAGAATGTGCCGTGGAAAACTTACAATCCAGTTTCGATTAGGACAGGCAGGGTCTCTTTAGTGAGTTGTCTGTACTATACGATGCTGTGGAATACCTGTGAGTATCGTGTATAGCTCCATCTGCAATCTCCATGTACTTGTGGATGTAGCTCTGTGTTGGTGAGCATGCACTTTGCATTTGGTTTAATCGCACACGTACAAATTGCCTGTTGATTTTTCTCCATGTCCCTCAAGGTGAAATTTATGGATATGCAGATCCTAACACTTCCCATCCCTTCTTGCAGCGAGTTTTCTTCTGCCTTCAGCAGCAGACCCAGGATCCCCCGCACACCCGACATGCCTTGTGCCAGCACCAGGAAGGGGAAAATCCCAACCATTGCTCCCCAGTTCTCTCAGTCTGGACCGCAGCAAACCAGCCGCCCCAGCTCTTCAAGTTCTTCTGCAAGAAGCAGGCAGAGTAAGAGACACCCTCATTTTTCAAGTTGTCTTTGTTTTGGGAAGCAGGGGAAGAAGGAAGCTTCACAGCAGCTCTCTGCCAAATGTTCCAGTGCTGCAAGTGCTTGAGCAGTGTGCAACAAGGGGCAGGATATGCGCCTCTTTAATTGTATCCTGCCGAGCTCACTGCTTGTATGAGAAGAGCCGTCCTCCTTCCTGTGCCTGACACAGAGGGTGGCTTGAAAACACAGGTGCACCTAAACCTGGTATTGCTTCAAACTCCTGCCAGCCCCCAAAATAGACTTTCTCTAGCTTCTGTCAGATTTCCTGCCTTCACGGCCTCTCCTGTGCGTAACCTGCACCTCACCCCTGCCTTTGGCCCGCGTAGCCTCAGAAAGCCAACTCAGGTACAGCTTGCTTACTCAGAACTCAAAAGGGGAATCAGAAAAAACAGTTAAGTGTTGGGGAAGGGAGGGCTGAACTGAAAGCAGATTCCAGTCTGTTTGAATAGTCTTACCCCTTCTGACTCAGTGTGTGATTGCATCCACTGAGATGCCAAAAGTCCATGCAGCACTAAGTGCCTGTAGGAAGTTCTAAAGGAGTTTCAGCTGTGTCTTCAGGTGGAATGAGAGTTTATTCTTATCTAGCTCCAGTTAAGAACAGGCCTTTCCTTGTAGTGCACACAGGACCTGACTCAGCGCTCTATAAAGGTGCTGTTGGCAGAAACACCGGTTGGCTCTGCATGTTATTCCAAGTGTAGCAACCTAATTATCATCTGAGCTTGCACATTTGAAGCACCTTTTCATCTGAGGATCTGGGAATGCTTCACAGACACTGAACTGCTTCACAGCACCCTCAGTGCCTCATAGCATGCCTTGGTGGGGGGAAAGGAGTGGGGGACAGGGATGCAAGGATGCTTAGTCCCACTCACACAGAGTGAATTTAAGTCCCAGGGGTTGAAGTGACCTGGGCACATTCACTGGCCCTGCCACACATGTGAAGGAAAATGGGATTGGAACCAGCTATAGAGGTGTTCCACATTTTCAAGCACTGACTTCATAGCTGGTTGGCTCTTTTTATAGCTGGATGGCCTTTTTCATGGTATGTGTAGCTGGTCTAGATTTATTGGACAGTTAACCAGTTAATTGCATAATATATGTAACATGTGGCAGAGGCCCTAGTAACTCAGCAGCAGAGTTGGGAAGGGTATCTAGATCTCCTACCTGTGCAACAACACCTCTCTCCTAGTGAAGACGTGGGACAATATCCTAATGAGATGAGAGTGAAGCAAATCTACACAGTGCCGGCCACGGAACAAAGGTCAGAGCAAGGTGTTAGCACTGGCAGTCTTTACTCTCTGTTTGCCTCTGATATCATCACTTTCTGTTTCCTGTCATACAAGCCCTTGTCTGCTTGAATCGATAGCGGTGTTAATGGCCAGGAGTCCGTCCCTGGTTCCTGTTTCACGCTTGCCACTGGCACAGCAGCTCACTGAAAAGGAAGCACTGCTGGAAAAGGGGAAAGTGCAGCACGCACACGTACACAAGGAAGCGTTGGCCATGTGGCCAAGCCTCCGGCCGGGGTGGGGGGAGGCTGGGATTCACCATTCTGGCTGTTTGTAGTGTGTGAAAGATGAGTACTTTGCACACACGGCGCACAAAGCCCCTTAGGGGACGGTATCTGAAGTGAGTTCCTTTTCCAGTGACACCGTGCATAGCC
>NW_017728995.1:30937792-30953835 GCF_001723915.1 Gavialis gangeticus | reverse complement strand
ACACATACACAAGGAAGCGTTGGCCATGTGGCCAAGCCTCCGGCCGGGGTGGGGGGAGGCTGGGATTCACCATTCTGGCTGTTTGTAGTGTGTGAAAGATGAGTACTTTGCACACACGGCGCACAAAGCCCCTTAGGGGACGGTATCTGAAGTGAGTTCCTTTTCCAGTGACACCGTGCATAGCCTGGCCTTTATCAGAATGATTCTGCAGCTCAGGGCACAGACGTGGGAAAATGCAGATGGGGCCCAGTCCTTGTTCCACGTGGTTCGTCACACTCGCATATTGAATTTCAGTGGGGCAAGGATGGGAACCCAGGTCTGTCACATCCTGGCGCAGTGCCCTCCCACCTCAACCCTCATTTGGGCTTAAAAAGAAAGGATGACCGCTTCCTTCCACAGTCCTTGAGGAACGGGGTGTGGGTGCCCAAGTCCAACACAAGGGTCATGGTCGTGGAGCATGAGTGGAGGCAGGCACACCCCTACAGGACATCAAGATGCCTCACCAGCAGTTCCTGCTGGGCATTTTAGGTGGCTTCCCGCTGACCAGCTGGCAATTGCAGACCCCATTCATATGTACCTAGCTTTCTGTTCACTGTAGGGGGCCTGGACGCCTACCGCAGGGCTGTAAATTCCACTGTGACAAGGTGCCTAAACCCTCTTATTGATATGTAGGAGCTTATCTACACTGAGGCGTATTTACTGACAACCCCTTTCTCCTGCTCCTCTTCTGCAGGCAGCCAGTCCTACAGGAAGTGAGAACAGCGCCTTTCCTCAGGAATCACCTGTCACATTGCTGAAGGACACAGCCAGCTTCCTGTAATGAGCTGCACTGGCAGGCTACGGCGAGCTGAGGTTATCAACACCACACTGCATATGCTGCGTACAGTGCTTCGGGGACTATCTGATTGGATGCGTCTCCTTCTGTCTTTGCAACGGGCTAAGACAAGAAGGGACCTTGTCAGGATTCAGCATCATTCCAGCAGCCGTGCGTAGGGCAGAGCTGGTAGAAGCACCTGATTGCACGGTCTCTAATAACTTATTCTGAAACAACATTGCTGAGTAGCATTAAAAGAATTATCTCTCCCCAGCTGTTGGAGTAAATGCCCTTTGGAGAAGCCGCTCCCGCAGCTAATGTGTTGCTGTTTCCTTGGTCCCAGGTTCTGGTGTAGGGAATCGGTATGAAACCTGTTTCAAAAGCCAGGGCTTTGTTTATGAGCTCAGGGCTGGGACATCTCCATGCAAGGAGACTCCATCAGCCAAGAAAGACACTGTGCCTAGCTCTGAGCTAGCTTTCCCAACCACCATCCCCATGACTGCAGTGGGGTTGAGTGTGCATCATAGAGCTCCAGATTTAGCCGGGTAATGTTTGTGCTGTAGTTTCATCCCTCTGATTTGGGAAGTCCAGGCAGCAGAGATTTCTGACAGGCCTCACACTGAGCGTGCCTGCGAGGTGGCACTCAATGCTTTAGGAAGGTGCGTAGTCTTGCTCCTTGCTCCAGAAACAGCAAAGGGACCAGGGAATTATAAGCAGTGATTGGAAATGCCTGCACCAGTTGCATTGCTGTCCTGCATGGGCCCATCAGCAGCTTTCTCTGCCGATCCCCTTTTGTCTCCCTCTTCCTGTTGTCTTACAACCCATAAAGTGAAAAATCTGCTTTCCTGCTTGGGAAGGAGACCCCCATTTCCTCCTGAAGGAAAGCCACAAAGGTCCTCCATGAGGTCACGAGCGACTGCCCCTCCACAAGGTCACTTCCTCTGTGTGTGCCTGTCAAGTGCAAGTGGAGCTGGTTCCTTTACACTTCCATACCCTGCACCACATTCTTTACTGCTGGCTCAAACAGTAAGGTGTTGCATCTGCTTGTGAAATCCTGGCAGGAACCCGATCTTGTCAAATAGACTTGGGCTGGTCTTTAGCAAATACCAAGGGTCAGGTGAGAGGGTACAAGACTTCTATCCTGAACATAGAGATAGCAGTTAATTATCCCCACATCTTATGATGCAGAATCTGTCCTGTTCTAGCTTTTCGTGGTAGCAGCAATGAAGAACTCAGTGTTGAACTGAGAGCCGTTATAACTTGGGATACACCTGGTGGGGGGTTCCCTGGGATTTTAAGCAAACAAAAGTCATTTCTTTCAGATTTTGGTGACCCATGAGATGAAACGATCAAGGCCAATTCCTTTGAAGTGCGGGCTGGGTGCTTTTTATTATGATTTGAATAGCCACCCCTTAGTGACTCCGTTTCTGCTGCTTGCTTCTGCAGACCCAGAGGGAAGATAAGCTCTGCATTTCTTGGTTTGGAGTGTGGCTTTTGAAAGGAAGTTTTCTAGTAATGCAGGAAATGGGCTTAACCAGGCCCTGTCACCAGGTGGCACAGCCATGGACCCTTCTCCCACCTCTGGACCAATAAATGTTATTTAGAAACACAAGCTGAGTAAACTGCTTCTATCAGAAGCTGGAAAGAAGGTGAATTGTAGGATCAGATAGCCCCCTGCAGGAAACAGGCACCCCCTCACTGACCAAATGTCAATTTGTGTTAACAGAGACTGAGCATGAATTGAGCCGACTTTGCCTTTGTCTCTAAAACACAAGACATCTTTCTTTCTTTTCCAATATCATTGGCCTCCTGGGAAAATTAAGGCACTGGGTTGGGTCCTGTCTCTTGTTGTTATGCTTGAGTGGACCAGATCTGAGTATCAGTCAGTGGAGCAGGGCTGATTTCCAGCAGCTGAGGGTCCCTGTAAAAAGGGCGCATGTTGGGAGCAGGGAGGAAGGGGTGTTTCCTTCTTCCAGGAGCCTTTACAAGCCAGCATAATGCAGGGATTTTCCCTTTTAAATGTTCCAGATTGCAGGTCTTTGTTTTGTGAACTCTCTTGGCCTGTTTCAGACTAGCCCTGGCCTAATTTACTGTATATAGGTGAATTTCCATTACTGTGTTTGCTCCTCCCTTGTCCGTACAGACACCTTAGAAGGGCAGCACTAACAAAGAGTGACCCTGGCTCAGTTCCTGGGAGATGTGGACATCAAAGCTTCAGTGACTTCACTGGCAGTGAGGGGCCTCCATATCACAGATGGCTCTTTCTTAAGTAGAAACCCTGCTGACTCAGCCTGCCCCAGCTGAGCTGCGTTCTCTCTCTGGTTTTAAACTTACATTTTTTTAAAAATTATTTTTAAAGAAAATTTTTTGTGTCCCAAGTCTAATCAGCCAAATCAGTTCCAAATCTGTGAGTCATTCAAGAACCATGTGTGGTCCTGCTACCAGCAAGCATCCTCCACTCCCACCTGGGGCTTCAGATGCTTCCAAATCCTTTGGTGGGCATCCTATGTGTAGGCCCAAGCCCGGAGGCTTAGGGTTCAGATGCCTCCTGAGTTTTGCTTGCCCTCAGCTGTATGGCCACAGAAGCAAGCTATGGAGGAGTCTCTCATTTCCATGAAGTCGGTGTATGCCTAAAATCTTCCCACTGGAAGTGAAAGTGGGAGACTAACGATGCATTACCTCTGTCAGGGTACTACCCCCTGGCACATTTGTGGTTTTCCCCAGCCAGTGGGAAAACCATCTTGGTCAGGGGTGGGAAAAATGTGGCCCCGGGGCCCGATGTGGCCCACCAGGCCATTCTGTCCAGCCCACAGGGCCCCTAAAACATTTAGAAAATGAATATTAATCTGTCCTGGGCTGCCTGTCATGTGGCCCTCTATGGCTTGCTGAAACTCAGTAGGCGGCCCTCTGCCCAAAATAATTGCCCGCCCCTGACCTTGGTGGTCCTGGTATTTCCCCTGCTGGGTAAGTATTCCAAAGGGGCTGTGGCTGCGAGGGATTTTGGTGGAGAATGAGGAACACCAGGTGGCTTTGGGCAGGCGAGAAAAAGAATCGTCCCCAGTGTGCAGTAACCATTTAAAAAGGGAAGATCATACAAAGAGGGCCAGCCTCGCTGCTCCCTTGACCATCCCTTTAAAGCCTAATCATGCAACCAGCTTGCTGAGAGCAGGTGCAGCCCAGGGGCATTAACTGCCCATTTATGATCACACTTCTTCCTACGCAGGTGAGGTCCCCAGAGTGGGGCTGTTTGGCTGGAGACAGAGCACAGTATGTTGAGGATCTGCATTACAAAGTACAAGTGCCTGCTGTCTGTTCCTCTTTGCATACCATAGATGCCAACCATTAGCTAGCCCAGGGTGTGAACTGTATGCTCAGAGTTCCTGTACTCTGCCAGTCCACCATAGTACGATGCGTGTAAGAGAGGCAGAGGAAGCATGAATGAGTAACAGCTACGTAATCTGCAAAAGTGTATTTAAATATAATCCTTAAACAATGAGGCCGTGGCCTTGGGAATCCAGAGCTTCACTAGAACGACAGATGAGCTTTACTAGAACAACAGATGTTCACAGGTTTAAGCTTTGACCCTGCTCAATGCCAGAGGAATACTGCCTTTCCTAATCACCAATGTCCTGGCAGTGTTTGATGCTTTAAAGGAAGTTTCTCCCAATCCCAGGTGGTTAGTGATTAAAGCATGAGTGTTTGTGTTCCTTATAAATCTGGATCTTACCTAGGGCCTGAGGCCTTCCAACCCTCAATCATATGGTCAAATTCTTGTCTTCCAGAAAATTTAGTTTCAGCAACATTTTCTCCTGCTACTCCAGGTCCCTTCCATCCTCCTCACATGTTCACACCGAACCAGCGTATTAAATTTCACCAATGAAAATGAGGATCTGGAGATGCTCCAGCTAAATACGAGGGCCTCCACCCCTCAGCACAGGGCACCTGCTGTGTGTTTGCATTTATTCATACAGTAGAAATGACCTGCAGAGAATATCATCAGTAAAGAGACAGTGCACAATGGGAAGGAAGGTAAATTATTTTATTTGCGGTGGGTCTGATGTGTGTGGAAGTGTATTTAATTAAAAACTTGGCGTTCAGTATGGCTCAGAGTTTTTCATCTTGGAGAATAGAAATTGTTTCTTCTGCAGTGCTTATTAGCAATGCTGATGCATAATTTAGTTCTGCTGAATAATGGGGGAAGCCTTAGTGGAGAAATAAATAGGATTATTGCTGACAGCAAGGTTCTAACTAGATTTATGCAAAAGACCAGCCTTTCATCCAGGACAATCATAAAGTGCTTTACCAAAGGCAGCCAAAATAATAGACATCAAGTAGGAAGTGCGTGTGCTCGGTGCCTCTGAAAATCAGACCAGTTCTTTAAGGACCTCAGTTGATGTCAGCGTTCATCTTTGCACATCCTGCACGAACAGTTTGGCCGTAGTACTTACAGGCATCATTTCACGCAGTAGTGAAATGTGGCCATGTCTTGGTCTAGATTAGATGATAGTACCAGACAACTAGTATGAAGCACCCTGTGTAAACGGTTGGGCAAGAAATGGGCTCAGGTCCCTACTTGTCCTTTCTAAATGGCCTGGGATCTCTCATTTCCATGCCAAGCAGGTACAGTCTGAGAGACCCACACCCAGCAAGCTGCATAAAACTGTCTACCTGGGATGGGTGGAGGGAGGTGGTCATGAAGGCAGAATTGTACCTGGGGTCCTAAAGGAGCCGGGAATTTCAAGCCTTTACATTTAGAGCAAAAAGCCTACTTCGATTTATGTGTAGTTAGACCTGAAATGTGTGCGCCTGCATGATATTTATATTCTGCAGGAAGGGCTTATGGAGCTGTGTGCGTGTGGAGTGCCTCTAAAGAGACATTGGCAAATATTCATGTAGGTTTGCTTGGCTAAGGGTGTGTCCCACCCCCCCGGTCTTTTCTTTATAATTTTGCTTACATGACTATCTGGATTGATAGAGCCTCCTACATCAACAGAATGCATAATCGGAGCAAGTGATCAGTTCTCCTCTGGCCGATTGAAACTTGCTTGGCCTGCGCAGAAAAAGCAGCAACACTGTAGGACCGATAGCAAGCAAGGGTGTATTTCCCTAGGAACCAGCTGATCACCTGAACCCCAGAACAGAAGTGTGTTGTGCTGTCAGGCTTCTGCAAAGCTAATGTGTGGGATGTTTCGTTAGGCCCCCCTTTCTCGAGGCTGGTGGAAAACAGAGCTACAAACCAGCTGATGGTCGGTGCGCGGGAAAGGCGTTTGTTCTGCAAGCATGAGCTGGAAGAGGACAGAAATTCAGTCGTCGCAGCATCCCGGTAATCAGCATCTCTAGCTCATCCTCAGTTCTTGGAGGCTCCTGTTACCTGGTAGCAATCTCCTGTGCATCTCTCCCATCTCAGAAGAACAAAGCGGGCCAGTGTAAGGAAGGGCTGCCAGGCTGTGTGTGGCAGAGATAACCAGGAGCTGACACAAAGATGGGATTGCGAGTCCAGCTGGAGACGGCAGCTCCAGAGATACGGCTCCTCTTTTGTTACAGCTGTACGCTGGGCCCGTGGCCCGAGACCTTATCTGACGGCTGGCAGGTGGGCTGACCTTGGCAGGCCCCGAATGCTTCCCGAGAACAAATCACTGGATTGTGAACGTCGGCGCAGTTGCTGGCTAGCGGCATCGCTGCCTATCTCCATAGCAGGAAACGGGGCTGTTAGCTCCGTGACAGGCCCAGAGAGCTCTGCCAGGCTTTATCGTTTGCTCGGGTTTGTTCCCTGCTCCCCACAGCTTCCTTGCTGGGCTGCGCTGGCAGTGTCGACCGTACACCGAGGACAGCTCTCCTGATGTTGGCTAACTGGAGTAGCAGAAGCAGCCAGGCAGTGAGCAGGGAGAAAGGGGGAATATTCCTCCGTGTTTCCCTGCTACTGTGTACAGCTCCTTCACCAGCATAACACAGCATCGGCCCTCAGAGACCATGTGTATTTGTCCCAGGAAAACATTTTCAGGTCTCCGTGCATTCATCTCTTCCCGCCTTTCTCCATCTGTAAGGCTGCTTCCTTCCTCTTCTGGTCCAAACCAAACTTCAGAACTGGTCCTAGTAAAAACCAGGCCCATGTGGCTTGGGTATCTTTCCTCCCAGGGCCACAGGTGAGCCCAAGGGCAGTGATTCTCAACCAGGATGCCACAAGATCCTTGTAAGGTGGCACATGATATTGGCCCTGTTAGATTTGCAAGCGTCTCTACGTGATTCATGAGATCAACCCAGAGATTTCAAATAGGAAACCACTCATGGTCCTGCTTGGAAACTGCCATCTCTTTGCTTTCACTTGGTTTTGGACTGTGGAATAATCCTAGAGTAAGTCTTCTGTTGCAAACAACTTGGACTGCAGTAGGGTGCGGTGTTTTAGACACTGGAGTCCAAGCTGAAATCCCTGGATTTACCTCGTGAATCACGGATAGGTGTTTGCACTCTTAAAAGAAGTTCAGGGCACCCTGGTTGAGAATCACTGCCCTAGCCCATCCCACAGGTCTGCCGACTCTGATCCAGGAAGCATTTTCCCTGATGCTCATCCTTTGTGCTGGTGAGATGCGTGTGGCATTTGCAACTTGGATCTGTGGATTCAGCCCCCCCTTTCAGGCACCTGGAATGAAGTTGTTCCGTAAGGACTCTCTGTCCCCACCAGGAGCCACCAGGGTCTGAGCCCTTGGGAATAACTGGGCACTTTATGCAGGGGTCTAAAATGAGAGGCATTGTCCTGAAGGTCCAGCCACGTGCTTCAGCTCCCAACTGGGACCTGCTGGACAGAGGTGGATCAAGGAGGGGTGCACTGGTGTACTTGCACCCTCCTGTGATTCCTGCTGCACCCAAAGCTTCAAACCAACTGCCAGGCTGTAGCAGCAGCATTTCTAGTGAGGCGATGCTGAGGGAGTCAATTGACTTCATGGCTCATTGTCATCTACCCTGATCCCTGCTAAACTCCTCGCTCCACAGGTGTTAATGACCCTCTCTCCTTTTTAATGGGCTTGATGTGCCACCCCCCACTTCCAACAGGCAGCAAAGTCCGGGGCGGACGAGAGCAGCCCTCAGTGGTGAAAGAACAGGTTAGGGACTGCTTAGAAAAGCTGGATGTGTACAAGTCCAGGGGGCTGGCTGGGATTCACCCAAGGGTGCTGAGGGAGTTGGCTGATGTGATTGCAGAGCCATTGGCCATCATTTTTGAAAACTCATGGCAATCAGGAGAGGTCCCAGATGATTGGAAAAGGACAGACATCGCGCCCATATTTAAGAAAGGGAAGAAGGAGGATCCAGGGAACTCCAGACCAGTCAGCCTCACCTCAGTCCCTGGAAAAATCATGGAGCAGATCCTCAAGGAATCCCTTTGTAAGCACTTGGAGGAGAAGGTGATTAGGAAGAGTCAGCATGGGTTCACCAGGGACAAGTCATGCCTGACCAACCTGATTGCCTTCTATGACAAGGTGACTGGCTCTGGGGATGTGGGGAGACCGGGGGATGCGGTGGACCTTGATTTTAGCAAGGCTTTTGATATGGTCTCCCACAGCATTCTCCCAGGCAAGCTAAGGAAGTACAGGCTGGATGAATGGCCTGTAAAGTGGATAGAAAACTGGCTGGAGCATTGGGCTTAGAGAGTAGTCATCAATGGCTCGATGTCTCGTTGGTGACCAGTATCAAGTGGAGTGCCCCAGGGGTCGGTCCTAGGGCCGGTTTTGTTCCATGTCTTCATCAGTGACTTGGTAGATAGCATCAAATGCACCCTTAGCAAGTTTGCAGGTGACCTCAAGCTGGGGGGAGTCATAGACATGCTGGAGGGTAGGGCTGGGATTCAGAGTGACCCAGACAAATTGGAGGATTGGGCCAAAAGAAATCTCATGAGGTTCAACAAGGACAAGTGCAAAGTCCTGCACTTAGGATGGAGCAATCCCCTGCACCAGGACAGGCTGGGGGTGACTGACTGGGAGCAGCTCTGCAGAAAAGGACCTGGGGGGACAGGGGACAAGAGGATGAACAGGAGCCAACAGTGCCCTTGTTGCCAAGAAGGCTACCGGCATCGTGGGCTGCATTGGGAGGAACGTTGCCAGCAGATCAAGGGCAGTGATTCTTCCCTCTATTCAGCTCTGGGGAGGCCACATCTGGAGTCCTGTGTCCAGTTGTGGGCCCCCACTACAGAAAGGATGTGGACAAGTTGGAGAGAGTCCATTGGAGGGCAACAAAAGTGGCTGGAGGGCTGTGGGGACAGGACTTATGAAGAATGACTAGGGGAACTGGGCTTATTTAGTCTGGAGAAAAGATGGAGAAGGGATTTAATAGCATCTTAAACTTCCTGCAGGGGGGTTGCAAAGAGGCTGGAGCTGGACTGGTCTCGGTGGGGGCAGATGACAGAAGGAGCAACAGGCTCCAGTTGCAGCAAGGGAAGTTGAGGTTGGATATTAGAAAGAATTTTCTCACTAGGAGGGTAGTAAATCACTGGGACAGGTCACCCAGAGAGGTGGTGCAGTCTCCATCCTTGGAGGTTTTGAAGACCCGACTCAACAAAGCCCTGGCCGGGATGATGTAGTTGGAGCAGGGGTTGGACTAGATGTGACCTCCTGGGGTCCCTGCCAGTCCTCGCTGTCTGTGATTCTGTACCCCCTGTTCTGCCCTGCTGCTGTCTGTTCACTGCTCCCGGTCATGAAGCTCCTCTTTCACAGCCCTGCAGCTTGTTTCTAATCCATTCCAGTTAAGTTCTTTTGCTTTTGCTTCACTCCAGCCCTAGGCCCCTTGCATGCTGGTGAAGCTTCTAGTTTACCTTTAGTTGGAGAAAAATAGACACTGCTTCATATGTGGCAATGGCCCTCACCATCTGCACCCCCTTATGAAAACTCTCGATCTGCCCATGCCTCTGGGTGCTAGACGTTTGCTAATACCTCCTTGCAGCTTTTGCTCAGAGCGTCCTAATTCACTTCCTGCTTCGTGTCCTTCCTCCACTCTTGCCTTTATGATGGGCATCGTGCAAGGTAGCAGCCTCTGGCTGATGTGTCCCAGCGTGGGGAAGCCTCTGGCAGTTGTGAAGCCGCTTGCCCCGACAGTGCTCCTTCCAGGACTCTCATGCCCAAGTGGGTGCTGGGTTTCCATTTACGTAGGTACCCACCGCCCCTGTGCCACCCCCGCAGCTCCTCCCTGGGGCACCTTGCTCAACAAGCTCTGTTCTAGTTCAAGGCCAGCTTGCGCAAGCTTCTCCCCACTCTTGTTCCTTTATTACATGGCTGATTAGCACCTCTCATTAGCATTCCCTGCCCTCTGATTGCAGTGCCTGATTGAAAACCATTTATGGCACCAGTTTCTGGCAGTTTGGTTGTTAGGTGAGTTACAAAGCCAGAAGTCTGCCTTATTTTGCATGCAGCTCTGATCTGCGCTGGTAGTTGGCTTGGCCAGCACAGTGCCCCTTGCCGATGCGGAAAACATTGCCCCTGCCTCGAGTGACCTTCCTCTGGGCAGTGGGTGTCTCGCGCCCATGGAAAACACTGCCTGTCCTTGCTAGAAAGTCAGCATGGAGGAGCAAGGCAAAAATTTCCCTCTGTGCTGCCTCCATGAAAGCGGAGCAGCATTGCCCAGCACGCCTTGTGGGTGCCAGACAACTTTCAAGGAGCTGTTAAGAGAGCAGTGGCATCTGGTGAGAGGCAGAGTCTCCGGGGAGCTCAGTGCCAGCAATCGAGGCCAGCCTGCAATGCTGCGCCTTGCCCGAGCCGCGGAAAAAGAAATCACTGTTGCACCCAGCACCTGGTGGCAGGGTCCCAGGAGGACACGGCTTCAGTCTGTTTCTCACCGGCTGTAAAAAGCAGCGAGAATTAATTCATTCAAACAGCCAGCTGTGAAATGGGTGCAATGCAGACAGCCCCTGTGCAGCACCTTGGAAAGGAGCCATGTTGGTGGTTCCCTTGTCCCCATGGCATGGGGGCACGTGGCTGGGTGAATCCCTAAGGTAAAGATGGCAAACTCCCATTAGAAAGGGGTACGGACTGGAAGCCCCTTGGCAGTGTAACCCGGGTGGTACTCCAAGAGGTACCCCTCACAGCAGCAAAGTTCAACAATAAAATATTTGGGTTGGACCCAGTGACCCTCACGCTGTTCTCCCAGCCCTTTCAGTTCAGGCTTTGTCTCTTTTCTAGCCTGCCGCTGTGATGCTGGAGGGCTGGCCTGGACCCTCACCCCCATTCACGGCTGGCGGCAGAGGCAGAGTATCCCGTTGTTCATTAAAAAACAAAAGCCTTTCTTGGAGCTGCTGTGCGGTGTCAGTAGCAGGCGCAGTCTGTCTGAAAGGGCCTTCCCCTCCTGACTGCTCTGGTTTCAGCAGCTTGCCCTCCCCGCCGTCTCGCAAGCTCTCCAGGCTGCTGCACAGGCTGGGATGCCTATAAAAAAAAAAAAAAAAAAAAAAAAAAAAAAAAAAAAAAAAAAAAAAAAAAAAAAAAAAAAAAAAAAAAAAGTCCAAGTGCAGATTTCTAACATTGACTCAGGGATTTCACTTAAGCCAGCCTGGTCCAGCCGATGCAGCTTTGATGCGTGAACTGCTTTAACCTATTCATGTTATGCTACTGCACCCGTTTAGATCTCACGCCTGCAAACTGACCCCAGGAGTTTTAAACTTTTCTCCTCCAGGCTGATGCCAGCGTAAGCAGGTCCACGCACAGATGAGCAGAGGGATGGAAGCAGCGGACAAGCGTGGCTTTCGTTACGTGGGGACCACACGACCTTGACGGCACCCTTGTCCATCCCTGCTTCGCCTGCGGCAAGGTAGAGCGTGCTCAGTGTTTTCGGGTAGTGCTGCGAGAGGCTGGCTCACACTGTTGGGTTGAAATTAGTTAGATGGACACTTGTAGGGGGTGGTTCAGACTGGACCAGTCCTGCCCTAAACAGGGGCTTAGGCGAGATGCGACTTCCTGAGGGCCCTGCTGTGATCTAATTCTGCTTATAGACATGAAAACCCAGGAGATCCCACATCACTTCCCCCCACACTGGTTTCAGGCCTTCTTATACTTCAGAAAGAAACCAAGAGGAGGACAAACACTTCTTCCTTTGCTGGTCACTGGAAGGCTTTTTCATAGAGCATTACTGTTACTACAGGGCAAGACCATGAATTTTAACCACCATTGCAGGGCTCTGCTTATTTTGCCGTCCAAGTCTTTAGTTCCTGGCTTTTCTGCGCGAAGCCAAGCATGAGAAACTTTTGTAAATGCAAGCTGAGCTTCTCACAGACTCCTGTGACTCCAAGAGCTGGAGCTTGGAGAAAAGTAGGCACGCAATAACTCTGTGAGAAGTGCCCGCACGTCTGGCTCAGCTCAGCCACTGCCCCGGGGCCTTCTTGGCCAAACAATTAAGATCTGTTCCCCGTGCAGGCTTCTCTATGAAGCATCTCCTTAAGGTCCGAGCTGCGTCTGGGGTAAATCAGTGCATCTCCGCTGACGTCTGCAGCATTAGAGTGACTTCCTGGCCCTTTTCTGTCCGCTCGCTTGGATTGGAGTCACACCACGGTGTCTGCAAGTCAGCGTAGGCAGGTCTTTTTCTCCCCCTCCTGGCTTCCAGTCTAGAGAAAAGAGCAGAAAGCAACAGCAGATGATGTTTTGCACCCCCTGCCCCATCAATCTTGCTCCCAGTGGCCATTGCCAGGCCCTCTCCTAATGGCTCTGATACCTGTGGTGTCCTTAAGGTGTGTGGCTGGGGTGACGTAGGCTTCACCGGGCCTCTTTGTGGAGGTTTAGCCACTCCGTGAGACCGGTTGCTTGTGTGGGTCCCAGCAGGCTTGGTCTGGCATGGCCACAGGGAAAGAAAGGAACAATAAACACAGCTCCACCAAGCTGGGTGTTTCCCCCACCCCTCGCTTCATATTCAATAGGTCACCAGATGAAACTGCGCTGAGAAACTGTCCGATAAGATCTTTCCTCTCTTCCTGGTACGGCAGCTTATTGCAGCCTCATAACTCTTTTCTCGCAGGTAAATTAGAGGTCATCTGGCCTGGGGCACCAGCACCGACGTGTGATGGGAGACCCACGCTGAGGAGCGGCGTGCGACTCGGGACCCACCCAACGTGTCAGAGCGGCTTCGGATGTGCCCGAGGCGCGGGGCTGACTGGACGAGCTGAGAGAGCTGCTCGAGGCAGCGGGATGGGGCAGCATGCGGGATGGGGCTCTGGGACTGGCACGTGGGACCACTGGGGGCTCTGGGGGTGATGGACCCCCCCCCAATCTTCCCTGTTCTCCTTCCTACCACCTGCTTCTGCACCACGGGACTCTTCCTCCTGTCCCTCGCTCCCTCCTCCTCCTCTCTGGCTGTCTCAGAAACTCCCAGTCCGTCGCTAAAAAGATCCCAGTCATTCCCACCCTCTTCCTAGTTCTCCCCCTCCAGCTCCTGGGCCTCACAAGAAGCTGGACTCTGCGCGGACATGCACAGCTATCCCAACCCTTCCCTGTTGCCCTTGCTCTCTGATCCCAGTTCCAGGCTCTCAAATTTTCCTCACCACCTCATCCTCGCTCCCTTCAACTTCCATCCCCTCCCTGCCCTCCCTTCTCTTTCTCCTTCTGGATCCAGTTACTTATCCAGTTACTTCCTTCCCTCTCCTCCACTCTCGCCTTCCCACGGCCACAAACAAGGTCTTCACAGAGCTGCCAGCTTGGATGGGAGCAAGACTTCATGCTGAGGCCAAGAGGGTGCCAAAATGCTCATCAGGACTGAACTGCTGCTCATCCTGGTGCCCAAAGGCTCAATAGCCATCTACACCAGTCCTTTGAAGTCCCATCCTGACCTGCTGCCTTGCTATTGCATCTTCACTCCTTGCTTCGGAGGTAGTTGTGGGAGTTATCCCCATGCAAATTTTTTTTATTTCTAAATATATTGTATTTCCCTTTGCTGTCATTGAAATATGGTTGTCTCAGACATTCCTGGTCATACTCATTGGGGGAATTTGTTTGACTTGTAGAATGAGATAAATTAGCCCATTTGGTGGTCTGTGCCAGCTGCTAAACTGAGCCTGGCATGGAGCTTGCTTTGGGGTCTCCATGCAGCATGCCAGCTAGACATCCCTGCACCCCACAAGCTTGCTTCCTTGCCACCCCACCAGCAGCTTGAGCTCGGTCTCCTTTGCCCGCTTCCTTTGCACAGAGTGGAGACTTGCGCCCGGTGGGTTATGACGCCTGAAGATCCGCTGAAGGATGGACTGAGAGGCAGAGAGCTCACAGATCCCCCACGCCTATTTTTGTGCCTCTGCTCTGCAAATGGAAACTAAACCATGGTCATTTAGCCATTCAGGGACCTGCTGCCCTACCAGTGTGATCAGACCGGAGAAAGGGAGATCTCACCGCTTCCTTGGTCAGCCTTGGGCACATCTCTTACTCTTGGTGCCTTGGTTTCGCCTCTCGTGAGTGGAGAAAATAATGCTCCTTCCCCATGCCTTTTATGTGGTTTGTCTTTCAAGTGCAGACTCCTCGGGGTAGGGGATGTATCTTACAATCTACCTGTACGGCACCTAGCCCGCGGGTCTCACGTCAGCTGGGGTGTCTGGGTGATACTGGAGCACACATAAGCCTAACGGGGGGAGATTGTCACCCAGCGGAGCAGACGGCCCCCATGGCCTAACCCAACTTGCCAAGGGCCAACAGGGCCAAGATTGCTTCTGCCTCTTAGGGGGTTTGGGGCTGCTAACAGGTTAACGTGCACCTATAATATGAAAGGAAACAAAACCAGCCCAGGTCCCTCCACTTCCCTAGGGGAAGGGCTGGAAAATCCCCTTGGACCCTTCACAGCTCTCTCTGATTGCTTATATTCATCCGGTCACCGAGCACACGACATTTCCCCTCTCTTCCTAGGGAGTTTTCCTTCCGGTGGTCGAAATCTAACAGTCCCCTGTTCGTTTCAGCTGCGGTGCAAAAGCCCCCAGGTCTTTGGTGCCCCGGGGTCTCTAGAAGCATGAATCCCTCCAGCTGCTAGGAGGGCCGGGCCAATGCCACGAACCCGCGTTGCAGCCACTGTTTGGATGGAGGACTCCACGTCCTCGGAGGAGAAGGGCTGGTTTGTGCCGGAGGTAACCGCCCTGGTGCCATCCCGCAGGAGGGGAACAGAGAAGCCTGTTCTGAATTCCCGGGTCCCGAAATCCCAGACAGAGCCCCGTTGTGTGGGGAGGATCGCAGTGAGTTCGGTGAAGGAGAAGAGCGGGAAGCGAGCTGGCAGTTTCCTGTTCCTGAGCCAGGAATTGCCCCCTTAGGAGCTGGCGATATTTCTCTTGATATATATTTTAACGGACTCGGTCGGCACGATTGGCCGGCTGATGCTTATCCCGACCCCGAGTGCAACAGGAGGGGCTCGGATAAAAGTGCCAGTCTTTGGGCTCTTCTTGGAAGGCCTCCTGTTCCAGGCCAGAGGGAGGGAGGGGAGCCTGCCTCGCGCTGTGTCCGGGGAAAGGGGGAAAAGGAGCTCTCAGTGTGAGCCGCGTGCTGCAACTCCCCAGGGCGTCGTAGCCTGGAAGACTGGGGCAGTGTTCGGAGCCGTGAAAGGAGGCAGTGTGTGTAATCTGCATGAGTCACCGAGCCTGGATGGAGCTGAAGGGGACTGCTGGAGCCAGCTCGGAGGGAGAGGTAGAGCCAGAGACCATCGGCATGGATCTCATTAGTCCTGAGCGGAGGGAGAGGAGCTTAAAAGAGGCAGCAGAGACAGAGAGTGGGAAAGCGTGGCCCAAAAGCCACGGCATCTCTGCGTATGCAGCCTGTGCCTAGGCAGACAGTGGGTAGGACACCGGGTTTGGAATAAGGTGGCCTACTTCTGCGATTGCCGTTAACCTGCTGGGTCAGGTCAGAAAAGATGCTGCTGTGCCTCGGTTTCCCCAGCTGGAGAGTGGAATCACAGAAAATGAGGGTTGAAGGGCCCTCAGGAGGTCACATCTAGTCCAACCCCCTGCTCCAAGCAGGACCAGCCCCAACTACATCATCCCAGCCAAGGCTTTGTCTGCCTGGGTCTTCAAAACCTCCTGGGACGGAGATTTTCAAGACCAGGCTAGACCAAGCTTTGGCTGGGATAATCTAGTTAGGGAAAGTCCTGACAGTCCTAACGATGCTTGGAGCGCCACAGCTGAGACGGATTTCACAGCAGCAGTGGCACGTGCCAGCCCCATGGCGACCTCATGGAGCTGCTTGGGGATGTTGCAACAAAGTGGGGTTTTGCCAGAAAATGCCTTGAAACTAGAGAGCAGGACGGA
>NW_017728995.1:30932126-30932792 GCF_001723915.1 Gavialis gangeticus | reverse complement strand
GAGCTGGTTGGGGATGTTGCAACAAAGTGGGGTTTTGCCAGAAAATGCCTTGAAACTAGAGAGCAGGACGGAGGTGCAGCAGGGTCAGCTTCCGCAGATCTGCTTCTGATCCTCCAAGCCCAAAGGGAGGTAATCCCAACACGGATCAAAGGGGGCAGGAGGGCACAAAAGCCCCCATGGCTCACCAAAAGCATCCGGGAACGTCTCCTTGCTAAAAGGGAGGTGCACCCCCAATGGAAACGAGGGGCCATCCCCAGGGAGGACTACACTGTGGTTGCTCGGGGATGCAGGGGCGGTCAGGAAGGCCAACGTGGAGATGGAACTGGGACTAGCGACCCAGATCAAGGACAACAAGAAGTCCTTTTTTAAATACATCGGGGGCAAAAAGAAGGTACCGGGTAATGTGGGGCCCCTGCAGGACACGCTAGGAAACCTGGTCGTCGCACCAGACGACAAAGCCAACATGTTTAACAATTTCTTTGCCTCCATTTTCCTGAGCAGGGACCGGATCAGCCCCCCTACCGGGCCCCCCTCAGGCCCCAGGGGAGGCGCACCTACGCCCACGGTCAGGATGGATCTAGTCAGGGAATGTCTGGAGGGACCGGACGTGTTCAAATCAGCTGGTCCAGACGATCTCCACCCCCGAGTGCTGAGGGAATTGGCTGC
>NW_017728995.1:30928820-30931386 GCF_001723915.1 Gavialis gangeticus | reverse complement strand
TTTGACCCCAGTACTCTTTCCTGCCATGGCAGGGGGTCGGACTTGATGATGTGCTCAGATCCCTTCTGACCCTACTAACTATGAAACTATGATTTGTCTCTTTTTTTCCCCCCAACTGGCAAAGCTGTCAAAATGCAGCTTTTGCTGTAGGACTTTAAGTGCATTGATCCTAGAAGAAAAAGATCAGAAGTAAAAAGTCAAAACTGAAGCCACTGGACATGGTTGAGGTGGACCCTTTAGGTGCTGCCATTTAGGATACGTTTGGTTCCAATTCTGGATGAAGAAAGCATCCCAATTCTCTGACCCTTGAGACAGGAAACCTGTTTCCTGCCAATACTACTCATTGGTCATGGCTTTTCCCATGAAATGCTTTCCCCTGGTGCTTGTGCTGGAACTGCATGATGTCATCATCATCATCTCCATTATCTCAGGCCATGAAACCCATCAGGTCTGGCCTCGGATTAGCATCACTGTTAGCCTACGTGCTGCATCTCTACCCTGCCTTATTCCAGGCTTGTGTTACCTCTGCATCTCAGCCTCTTCACCGAGAAGGTTGGCAGGTCGTTATCATTGGGAGCAGAGATCTATGACTTTTCCCCGGAGTGAGTGCAAAGCTGGTGCACGGAGCTGTAGGCTCAGATGGGGTCTACCCTGATTCAGCATGGAGAGATGGTTCTTAGCGTCTCCAGGCACGCAGAGGTGGGGATGGAGGCAGCTGTCAAAAGACGTGGAGGGGAGCAGCTGAGACAAACCTAGGAGGAGCTGGCTTGTCTGGCCTTGGTGTTTCAGCCCTTGTGTTAGGGGAGCAGCCTGGCTGTGACTGCGGGGCTGTCTGCCTGTAGCCCAGCCCTCACTGGAGGCTGTTCGCCTGTAGCTGCTGTCTGTCTGATGTCAAAGGGAGATGCATGGAAGAGCTATTATGCCATGAAAGCACCAGGGGAGGGACGAGGGCATGGGGCCATGTCTTGGCAAGGGTTGCATTCCCAGCCCAGATGCCAGCTGTTGATCTGGTGTGTAGAGCAGTCCCCTGGGCAGGCTTCCCCCACGTGAGGCCAAGCCACCCACCCCCACTGCAGCCAGGGTTGATGCCTCCACCCTCCTCTGGTTGCCCCCATCACCCTGCAGCAAGGCTGGGATGGTGGCTTGGCTGAGCCCACGGTCCATGCCCCTCAGTGCCATCATGCTGGGGACAGGCTTGGATTCAATTCTCCCTGGTGGGACGGGAGCTCCTTCCCTCGCCTCTGCTCCAGCTGCTGCAAAGGCCGCAAGCCCTGGCTGAGCCCTGCAGAACCAAACCCTTCTTCCACCGACACCGCTGCTCATCAGGACCTCGTGAGGTCTTTGGGGGGACATCCTCATGGGAAGGCAATCAGGCATGCAGTCTTCATTGGTGCATCTCAGGTCTGACTCGCTGAACTGCACTGGTCATCCCTGGGGTCCCATTAGCAGGGTAGAGCAGTATCAGCATGAGCTTTGCAGGAAGCTGATTTATTTATTTTTGCTTCACTTGTTTCATTAGAGAGAGAAAAAGCAAGTGTGTTTCCGCTTGACGCAAACCTGTATGGCAAATTGAAATGCAGAGAAATGGGTACATTTTGGGCATCTTTTAGCTTTTAAATCATATAATACGAGTAAGTTTTGTAAAGAAACCTCCCAACTGGAAGCGCTCCCTTTCAAGACCGTTGCAGTGAAATCCTTCAGCTTGTTCGGAATTTTGTTCCTTTTTTTTTTTTCCCCAGCCAAAACTATTCACCCAAGTTGACATGAGTTCACAACCCGCTTGTCTTGCCCCATATCACAGAAAGGCCTACAAAGGATGGAGGATGGAATTCACCTCCAAGAAGGATTATTCTGCACTAGTCCGGTCCTGCAGGGAGCAAACCAGGAAAGCCAAGGCTGCAACTGAACTCCAGCTAGCTTCTAGCATCAAGGGCAATAAAAAGTCCTTTTTCAAATACTTGGGGAGCCGGAGGAAAAGCAAGGACAACATTGGACCCCTGCTGAACCAGATGGGACAACTGACACCCAGGAAAAAGCCAACCTATTAAATGGGTACTTTGCGTCGGTCTTTCATCAGTCCCATGGGACGCCCATGCATGCTACGGGACAGGGAGGTCCGGGTGGGGGAGATCCCCTGCCCTCCATCAATGCCGACCTCGTGAAGGAACATCTTGAGAAGCTGGATACCTTCAAGTCAGCCGGCCCTGACAATCCTCACCCCAGGGCACTCAAGGAGCTGGCGAGCGTCATAGCCCAGCCCCTGACACGGGTCTTCAAGAGCTCCTGGTGCTCTGGTGAAGTGCCAGAAGACTGGAAGGCCAACGTGGTGCCGATCTTCAAGAAAGGGAGGAAAGTGGATCCGGCTAACTATAGGCCCATCAGCCTGACTCCTATCCTGGGGAAGATCTTAGAAAAGTTTATTAAAGAGGCCATCCTTAATGGACTGGCCGACGCCAACATCCTGAGGGATAGCCAGCATGGGTTTGTTGTGGGTAGGTCTTGCTTGACCAATCTCATTTCCTTCTACGACCAGGTGACCTATCACCTGGACAAGGGGGAAGAGATT
>NW_017728995.1:30928274-30928584 GCF_001723915.1 Gavialis gangeticus | reverse complement strand
TCCTATGACCCCAGCTGACTTCCTGCCCTTTGGGCGGGGGGTTGGACTCGATGATCTTCCAAGGTCCCTTCCAGCCCTAATGTCCATGAAATCTATGAAATCGCGTTTCTGCATGATAAGGTTTGTCAGATCTCAGCCCGCTCTGGCAGGATGAGCTGCTGCTGTGGTGTGGATATACCCCCACGTCTGCTTTCCCTCACGACAGCCTGGGGACATAGAAACATAGAAGTGGGGTCGAAGGGACCTTGTAGATCTTCAAGTCCGACCCCCAGCCTGGGCGGGAGAAAAACTGGACTCAGATGACTCCAGC
>NW_017728995.1:30907346-30923274 GCF_001723915.1 Gavialis gangeticus | reverse complement strand
TGCCAACCATGACCTCGCATTGTCGGCCCATGTTCATCTTGGAGTCAATAATGACTCCAAGATCCCTTTCTGCCTCCGTGCTCTCAAGAAGGGAGTTTCCCATCTTATAAGTGTGCTGCTGGTTACTACTGCCCATGTGCAGCACCCTGCACTTGTGAGTGTTGAAGCGCATCCTGTTTCTGCTAGCCCACCCCTGTAACCTATCCAGGTCTTGCTGCAGTCTTTCCCTCCCTACTAGCGTGCTCACCTCACCCCAAATTTTGGTATCATCAGCGAATTTAAACAGGTTGCTTCTCACCCCATCGTCCAAATTGCTGATAAAGAAATTGAACAGCGCAGGCCCCAGGACCGAGCCCTGGGGGACTCCGCTGCCCACCTCCCCCCAGGTCGAATATGACCCGTCCACCACCACCCTCTGAATGCGACCCCTCAGCCAATCTGCAATCCATCTGACTGTGTAGGCATCTATGCCACAGTCACCTAGTTTTTTAATCTCTCAGGGTCTTTGGGTTGAAACACTTGAGGAGACTTCCCCAGTCAACCATGGGAGCCCCGGTTTGTCCTTTGGAGGACTTGTGGGAAGGTATTGGAGGACTTAACAGCACCTGAGTGGTTGTTCTGCATATATCTTTGCTGCAAAACCAGCAGGTTTCAGCCCAACTTAGACCAGAGCTCAGATTATATAGCCCACGAGTTATCTCCAAACCTGAGTTAGCACCTTTTCTGTGTGGGCTGTAGTGACATTGGCATCCTCATTGCAGACTCCAGTCGTAATTCCCATGCTAGTGGGGAGTGGTGAATGCTCCCCTGGGTGCATCTCATCTCAAAATCAAGCCTCGAGTCGTATGCTTGTGTTGAATCCAGGGGTCACCTCTGTAGGGTCTTGACCTGGGAGAAAGTGAGACTGGTCTTGCAAATGCCTGGTCTGTGTCCAGAACAGGCCTGGGAGAAGTTGGCGATGGATCTAGCTCTTCTCCCTCGTCACTAGGGTGGACCTGAAGCTGCAGGCCACTCGTTTCCTAAGCAAGGCGTTGCGGAGAGCACGGTTGTGCTGGCAGCTTCCCGGAGCCTTGTCTGGACCAGGTTTCCGTTGCTAGGATGGTTGGAGCGGAGTCGGTGGTAGCAACAGTGGGAAGGTTCAGCGAGAGAATTACATTGCTGCAGACAGGGCCTCGAGTGACTCAGTGCAGGAATTGGATCCATGCATGAACTCACTGGCCCTCTCAGCCCACAGGATGACTTCACCGTGGGGCCAGGCCCAAAGGGAAAAATCCCACCCTGGAAACCCAACCTCAGGAATGCCAATGGGTGTGGCGTCTCCGTTCCCCCCTCCGGAGGGTTTCTCCTTGGCTGGAGCAATTGTAGGAACTCACAGGCTTGTGATGCATGATCGCCACCTCTTTCAGGGAGTGACAATGGCATGCTAGCAACTTGCCTAGGAAATGGGTAGGTGGAAGGGTCATCTTCTGGCAGCGAAAGGGTTCAGCCCTATGAGACGTCCAGGCTCGGGTGCACAATGTGATGGATGGTCCCTCCTCCCCCCTAAGACGCGCGGTGTCCCACAAGTGGAGACGCAGTGCCACTGTGCCGGTGCAAAGTTCCTGTAGATCGCTGGCTTTCGGGGTAACCTTTGCAACGACTCTGACCCAGCAGATCTCTCTCCTTCCTCCCAGAATGGATCTCGCTCCAAGAGTGATTAAGAGATCAACAGGAGCATGGTGCACAGCTGCACAACTGGCTTAGTGACGACAGGAGGTGCAAGGAACTGGGAGAAGTTGATGGAGGGGCTAGGATTACAGGAAGGGGAGCCCAGGTGCAATGTTCGCTGCCCCCAAGATGCAGAGATGGAGTCAGCGAGGGATTTTTTTTCCTTCCTGTTGCTACAGGTGTCAGGATGTATTTTCCACCTTCCTCCGCTGCGCTGGGTGCTGGCTGCAGCCCAGGCTGGGGGTTTTGCCTGGGGTGTGCCCGAGACTAAACCTGGAGGTTCCTGGCAGAGGCTTAGCAAGGCAGCAATAAGCCGTGGGGCAGCCCCGACCCCCATTGCCCCTTTTGAACAGCACTTGCACAGGCAGTGCCCAAGCCCAGTCACTTCCCCCCTCAGTTATATGACTGGTTCCTTGATGGAGGGTCTCGTCCCCCTGCTCAGGGCCAGCCCCATCTCTGCATTTGGGATCAGGAAGGAGTGGTACCCTGTGGTCGGATCAGGATGAATTTGGGGGCTCTAGCCCTCTGTAGCCCTCTTCCTTGGCTCTCCTGAGTGTGTTTGAACCACCCCTGCAGCAGTGGCAGGACATGGCCCGTGCCCTAATCCCCCTGCTTTGCCTGTTGGCAGCTCAGGGTGTTGTTGGTGGCTTCGGGCAACGTGCCTTGCATCTGTACAGCGGGGCTGACCGTGCAGGTGCAGGACTGGGTTAGACGAGCCCTTGTAGGGGCTGCTGTGTTTAAAGGTGCAGAGGGCTGGACAAGGTGACCTCTGAGGGGGCGAGGTCCCATCCCAGGACTGCCCCCCCTTGTGATGGGTGCTGCATCTCCTGGCAGCCAGGACATGGTGGGCGCGAGGAGGCTGCTCAGAGCATTGGGCATGAAGGCGATTGGGTGAGGACAGACGCCCCGGGGTTTGCCTCCGGGGATGCCTCGCGCTCTCACCGAAGCTGGAAAGTGAAAGTCAGCATTTCTGGGCCTTAAGGACCTGGAAGGAGCCCAGCCGTGGGACGCTGGGTCCCATCCAGAAGTGGCACTCCGCCGTGTCTGTATGTTTTTCCACTTTCCTTGGAGCGCGGGACCTGTGCGCAGCCAAGCCACGGTGCTCAGGTGACTGCTGAGCCCGGGTTTCCATCTGACTCATGAGAAAACATATAGGCACTCTGCTGCCTTGATGGAAACGCTGCATCAGCTGAGTCGCGGCCACCGGTTCGGGGCCAGCCCTGGCAGGGAGGGCGCAGAAGACAGCAGCATCTACCTGATGTCTCTGCAACTTCGGTTACTACGGTTGGGCGGGCTCATCCCTGCGAGGCTCCGTGTCCTGTTCATCCGCCAGCTCTGCTGGCACGTAGGAGTGACTGGGCTGCGCAAGCCGGTCCTCGCATCTCCGAGGGGCGATTTGGGGGAGTCTGCAGGGCTTCTGCTGCTTTGGCCCCAAGGGCGGTCACCTCAGCCCTTTTTGCTGGTACAAAGATGCCTTGAAAAGCCTCCAGTGAGCGATTCCTCCCGCCACCCGTCCCTCCTGCAGCCCTGCTCCTTTCCTCGGGGGGTCAGGAATAACATTTCCAAATTCTCTGTGGCCTAGAACAAGGGATTTTCTTCTTCTCCAGATGTTTCCCCAGCAGATGGGGGGGGGTGGTATAACGAAAGAGCGTGTCCAGTCCCAGCCCTCCCACTTTGGAAGGTGACACTGGGATCTCTGCCTGGCGCGCAGCTTCGGCAACCGTTGCTTTGGCTCGTTTCGAGTGGCTCGGAGCCCGCGTTGCGGCTTTGGAGCGGCTCCGGCCTGGTGTTGCCAGGATGAGACAGAGGAGCGAGCTTGTTGAAGGAGACATGAAGTCAACCCGCGGGGCTGAAACGCGTCTGCCCCCATGCCCCACGGAGCCCAGTGCTTTGCCAACATCTCAGCCGGGGAGCCCTCTAGCAAAGGGGAAACTGAGGCAGGAAAGTGCCATGCGCAGGGCTGCACCGGGAGCTGGGGCCAAAGCCCAAGGAGAGCGTGGAGAAACTCCTGGCTCTGTAACCGCGGGACAGTGCCGAGATCCCCTCTCCAGCTGCCGATCCCATTGCTGCGGCCGCTGGCGTCTCCCCGCCCTGTCTCCGCCGCCAGCATCGGGCTCCCTTCGGCCCGTCGCAGGGCAGTGTTTCATGTTTCCCCTCCCTCCGCTGAGAGCCAGCGCGAGGCCAATTTCCCCTGCGCGCGCCAGCCAAGTGCTTGCGGGGCTCTCTCCGTGAGCCGCTGGAAAAGGAATAAAAAGCTCTCTGCTGCATGCAGGAGGGTTACTAGCAGTCAGGGCCGAGGCTGAGGATTTAAAGCAACAGCCTGGCTGCCTCGCGGAGATCCCGGGGCATCCAAGGGGAGCATCCCCAGGAGCAGTGCTGAGAGAGGACCGGTGGCCCCCCAGCCCGGGGCAGTGCTCTGAGGGACCGTCTCAGTTTTGGTACATACTGGGCTTTTCCTCTCTCCCAGATGCTCTTTGAAAGTCCAGGCTCTTTGCTTGGCCTGTGGTCTGTGTTTTGTCCAGAAGCCCAGGCTGGCAGATGGGGTGAAACTTGCTCTCTGAGTCCAGCTGAACTGTGCCCACCGCTCCTGCCTGATAACCCGGTGAATCAGGAATTGATCTCCCCGGTGTTTCCTCTCCCCGCGTGGCACTCAGCCCACGCCAGCATGACACATCCCCAGCCTTGGCCGTGTCCTTCCCTTGCTGTGGCCCATGGCAGTGTGAAGTCTTGTTCCCAGCCCACAACCCAGCACGGCTCCTTTCCTTCCAACCGGTGGCATCACAGCATCCCTCCCCATCCGGGCCTGGGGTTTTTCTGACCCCTGCTGCAAAAGCGCCACGAGACATCAGGGCAGCATTCACCCCCATGAAGGGTCTGCTGAAAGGGGTCCCTGCTCCAGATGTTTGGGGGGGTTCGGTGCAGTCAGTGCTCGGTAGGGCTTTGGTTGTGCAGTCCTGAAGACAGGCATGCTCCCCTCCTGCCTTTCTGCCTAACCAGAGCCACCAAAATTAAAGGGAGGCTTCAAGCCCAGCCTGTTTCTTGCAGAACGTACAAGAAACTCACCGCTCTGGAGCAAAACGTGAAGTTTTTGCTTTGAGTATCAGCGGTCCGCCCCCTGCTCCTCGGGAGATTCAAGCCAGATTCAGGCTCAAGGACTTGGGTGCGACAGGCTGACCTTGCCGGGACAGATTTGGGCCTGAACACACGGAGAGCAGAGAAGTGCTTCCCTCACCCCCACCTTGACGGGACATAATTTCTTCCCAGGACAAGTCCCCTTCCCAGAGAAGGAAGGCTCATGAATGAAAAGGCCCCCTGGGCTGGGATGTTCATGTGCAAAAGCCTCCGGATGCTTTGCTTCTCATTACGGAGCTGTTAATGATTGACTGGTAGGAAGGACAAAAACAATCTTTCAATGCAAATAAATGGATTTTCCTGATGAGGGGGGATGGGGTGGGGGTGTAGGTAGCTCTGTTTCTGGGCTGCCGTTCCTCACAGGTACCAGAGGCAGATGGCAGTGAACAGTATTGAGCTGGTGATGCCGTTCCAGAGGGATCCTCACCTGCCGAGACCCTGGTGTGTTGCGGGGAAGGAGAAGCTGGGGAAACTGAGTCACAGTGAGTCAGTGGCAGCGGTGGGTGCAGATCCCAGGTGTCCCAAGGGCTGGACCTGTATTTGCACAAAGAGTTGCAGTATTAAGGCCAAACAGGTTTCAGAGGTGTGATGGAAAGCCTATGATAGAGGGGAGGTGTGTGTGTGTCGGTGTGTGTGTGTGTGTGTGTGTGTGTGTGTGTGTGTGTGTGTGTGTGTGTGTGTGTGTGTGTGTGTGTGTGTGTGTGTGTGTGTGTGTGTCGGTGTGTGTGTGTGTGTGTTATTAAAAAATAAATAAATTGGGTGTTTCGGGGTGTGTGAGGGGTGGCCCAGGGCCCACCAGGCCTGGAGATTGTTGCTGCTGGTGCTTTTCATACAGACCTGGTGTCACAGCTCAAGCCCTGAACTTTCAGCTGTCACCTGGGCACAATCTTCAGTCCTTTTACCTGCCAGATGACTGCAGAAGGTCAGAGGCACTTGCAGCTTCATTCCCGACATGGAGGCATTTGCTGCACCTCTGTAAACAGGGGCACCTGGGGGAAATGCAGAAGCCCTTGTGGTCCAGGCAATGCGCATTCGCCCGTCGCTCTGGAAGAGCAGCAGCCTCTCTTCAGGGACATTTTTCCTGGGAACAAAGCCAGGGGCATTCCTCCGCATGCCCCATCTGTTGGGGGTTTACATGGGGTGGAGAAGGAGGTGCCACTCGCCACATCTCCTCTCCCCTCCCCTCCCCACTCGCTGCTGGTCCCTGCCTTGGTGCAGGTCTGGTGCCAGGGGGTCCAGGGCATTAGACGCCGGGCATGAGGGACTTTTGCCCACCGCATGTGGCTGGCAGCTGGGTGCACGTACTCGCTGCCATGCCTGCTAATTCCTGCAGCTGTTTTGTGTCGGGCACAGCCTGGGCAGCCGTAGGACAGCCCTCACCCATGCCCTGCCCCTCACCAGGCCTCTGCCATACATGGGAAGAGGCATCTCTCTGTGGGCGAGGGGCTCTCCATCTCGCAGGGTCGTGGCCAGTCCCTGCTGTCTTGGTGGCGTCCGGCAGAGTGTGTGACCCTAGCCACAGCCTGCAGGGCAGCTCAGCAGACCGACCGGATGAACTGCAGGCTTCAGGTCCAGGCGAGACCACCCATCCCTCTTGTCTTTGGCTCTGTGAGCCAGCACCGAGGACAGTCCTGGCGTTCCCATGTTTCCTCACCTGTGTCTGCTTTTCCACGGTGCCACAAAAGTCTGGGCTGACCCCTTGGACCCGCGCTTCCGAAGTCCAGGGATCCCTGGCAGTCCTCAGCCCTCCTGTGTCTAGCAGCAATGCTTCCCCCACCCCTCGCCAGCACAGCTCTGCACCATAGCAGAGACTCGCTGGCTACTGTAGGCCTCCCTGGAGCATTGCTCAATAGATAGATAAAAATATCTATCTATAGAAATCTCTCTTTCTCTCTTTATCTATCTATCTATCTGTATGGATGGATGGATATTTAGGTGGATAGATAGGTGGATGGATGGATACTGCTCACGCAAAGGCTTTGCTGAAGTGCTGGCACACTAGCTGGTTGGCTGTTACCTTGAAGTCCCATGCAGCTGTCTTGCTGTAGCGTGCAGACCCACAGCACATTAATACTGGTGTAATCTGCCTTTATCCCAGTGCAAAGCGGGGGGAGTGGACACTTAGGGGACAGGATAGCAGTCTTCAAATACCTGAGAGGCTGCCATGAAGAAGAGGGAAAACTTTTGTCTCTTACTGCAGAGAGGAGGGCATGGGCCAATGGCTTGAAGTTGCAGCGGAGTTGGTTGAGCTTGGAGATCGGGAATAACTTCTTCACTGTTCAAGCAGGGAGGCGGTGGACTAGATGCCCAGGGCAGGCGGGGACTTTCCATCGCTGGAGGTGTTCGCCAAGGGGTTGGGCAGCCACTGGTCAGGGATGATTGAGGCCTGTCTTCTACTATGGGCATTTCCCAGACTTCTGGGTTTTGCTGCTTGCCCCGTGGTGCTGGGAAGGAATTTTTATTCTTTTACTGTTGCTGCATGTGTCAAGGATGTTGCCCCTGCTCTGAAATGGTGTCACTCCTCAGGTCCCCATGAAGTGACTCATAGGGCAGGAATGCATTTTGCTTTCTTGCATAAGAGTAGATCATTCACCTCCCCAGCGGGCAGGAATCTGCTGAAACTATGCATGCTTTTGCAGATGAAGGAACTTTAATGCCCTCCGCTCTACCTGTGTCCAGCAGCTGGGGACATGCTAATCAAGGGTCTCATTCAGGGCTGTAGATAAGGTGCTTTGCGCCAATCCCTGGGCTCTCTCCTGCATTGCTTTCCCCTGTCTCTGGTTCAACGGGTCAGGGAGGAATTTCCTGATGAGCCTCTCTGAAACCCAGACAGAGAGTGGAGGGGAGGGCAGGTGGATGGGGCCTGCTTTGTTTTCCCTCCTTGTAGGCATGATCTTGCCCCAGGCCCGTGGGAAGGGCAGAAAGCAGGTTGACCCATGGCTTGGGTGGAGAAATCTGACCCAAGGGGAAGGAAAGCACAGGGAAGATGGATGAAGCAGTTGCCTGGGCGTGTGTAGGAGGCCTCTCTGAAGGGGCAAAATTCGCTGGAGAGCTGGGTGAAGCGGGGTTGTCGGATGAAAAGGAAAAATTCCCCCCCCCCCCCAAAAAAAAACACAAAAAAACCAAGATTCAATTGAAACAAAACAGAAATCTGTTAAAATTTTCAGTAGTAACGGTGTGGCCCCACCTTGCATACTGCGCCCAGGTCTGGTCCCTGCACCGCAAAAATAATGTAGAAGAACTAGAGACGGTGCAGGGAAGGGGGACGCGGGCGATGGGTGGCACGGAGCGGGAGACACTGAGGCAGCCAGGCCTATTCCAGTGAGAAACGAGGGGCTTGGGGTCGGGGGGCAGCATGAGAAGGGTTTACAACGTATGAAATGGTGAAGAGGAAAATCAGTGGGGATTTATTATTTCCCAACTCTTGCCACACAAGAATGCGGGGTCACCCAACGAAAGCAGCGGGTAGTAACTTTAAAACTAACAAAAAGACGTTCTTTTTCATACCATGGACAACTCAAGGGTGGGACTTGCTGCCAGTTCAGCTGGATTCACCAAGGGGTTGGACACGTGCTTGGAGGAAAGGGGCATTGGGAGCTATTGAGCGGTGAGCGAGGGGCACGGCCTCTGCATCAGGACATCCTGGACCTTAAATGCTGGAGGCTGCAAATGGGAGAGGAACAGGGGGAAAACCCTGCTCAGACCCCATTCACTCTCCCTTCCACCCTCCGCTCTCTGCCCCGGTGACACGCAGCACCCTGGGCAAGCCCGACCTAGGGTCTGACCCAGTCCACGGCAGCTCTCCTGTTAATATAAAACAAAACAAAAAAAGGAAACCCCTTAGCGTGTCATGGTGGATCAGCTCTGAAAGTCTGGCTTGCCCGAACACAAAATGTCCTGGTTCCAGTTTTGCTTTTAAAACCTTTTTCAATCCAAATGGCTTTTTCTTTTCTCAATCCAGTCTCATTTGTTTCAAGTGAAAACTCCTCTCTTTTCCAAAGGAAAAGTTGAGAAGCTTTGCTTGGAAAAATGTGGAAATGCGCCAGGTTGGCGTCTTGGGGGTGGTGTGTCAGGACCAGGTAAGTGTGGAGCCACCACAAAGAGATGTCTTGCTGTTGTTCAATTTTTTCCCACCCTGGTCATCTTGGCCAAAACGGTTCTCTGGCTGGCACCGATTTTGCAGGTGCTTTTAGTTCCTCTGAAAGTCCCTTCTTCAGCAACTTGACTTTCCCTCTAGAGGGATGCGGTTTGGTTCAGGGAGCTGGGCACCAAGGGGATTTGCAGGTGAACTGAAGAGGTGGATGCTGGTCCAGCCATCCCTCCCACCCCCCATGCAATATATATAATATATGAACTGATGGCTGCCAGCTGGCAAGGGCCTGTGGCAGGACCTCTCCCCCAGGGCCTGCTGCTGGGGGGAGAGGGATGCCCTCCTGTGTCCCCCAAGAGTTTCCAGGAGGCTTGGTGCTGGCTGAGTTTCTCTTGCCAGCGAATTCAGGAGAAGAATGGAGTCCCTGTGCTGGAAGATGCTCAGCAAATGCAGCAGCTAGTCTGCACTCTGAGCGCACTCAGGTCTATCAAGGAGGATGGGGTGCTCCCACATTCAGGATTTTCCTCCTTGCTTGGCAGCACGTTAGGCCTTGCTCTGCTGCTACCTGCTCTCACTGCTTTCCGCGTGACCTGCCTCCGATGGGTCTCAGGACTCCTGTTGTAACTAGCCCCCAGCTCCTAGCAAGCTCTTGAGATCCTGGGCTAACACCCAAATCCAGGTCTAGGCACCCAGGAGCTCAGATGTCGTCTGCACTGGAGAACTGCTGGCAAAACATTGAGTGTCTCTGCCTCCAAAGCTCCTGGGTAAGCACAAGAAGATGCTTCCATGACTTCCCTCAGCTCCTGCGGTCCATCCGATAGCCTCCCAGACTGTCCTCTGCTCCCTCGCATGCTGCAAGGACTTACCCGGGCAGAGACAGCCTGGTGTGGATGAGACCTCGGTCCTGGGCTTGAGGTTGCCCAACTTGCCAGGGCACCTGGGGTGGCACGTGGCAAAGCTTACCTCCTGCCGGGAACACTTGCAGTGACTTCCACTGAAGGGCTCGGGATGCAGCTCTTGGCAGACAACTCCGCTGTGTTTGTGCCACCCATGCTTGTCACGGGCCAAACCAGCGGGTTTTGCTACCCTGAAACTATTGCATATGTTGGATCTGCATTCACCCGGCCTCAGTGAGCGACTTACAGAGGAGCTGAATGCAACTCAGGCTCCTCACCCATGAGTTAAGGCTTTTCAAGTACAAAAAAACCCAACTTCCTGCATATGCTAATAAATCTGGAGTTATGTCAAATGCATTACAGAGCAACCGCTCCGGTTCCCAGCCGGGCCCATTCACTGTGCATCGGCCTCATTCATGTGCCTGGGCAGACACCTACCCCAAGCTGCCTTGAGCCCTGCAGGCTTCGGCTCTTTGTTCCCGTCTCACTTAGGGGCAAGATGTTATCTTTTGGGATGGGAGTTTTTGCATAATCCTTGCAAATCTCCAGCTCTCCATCCCTGCCTCCCCCTGAGCACTGGGTGTGCTGGGGCCACGCAGCTCTGTTCTTTTCTTCCTGGACTGGGCTTGAAAAGAAGCCTTCAGGTGTAAAAGTGAGACCTAGTGACTCGGGCTGGCTGCCAATCACATTTTATTTTTGCAAACAATTAAAAACATGGTTCTGGGTTTGCAGTTTGTCACAGAAGGAACCCTCCTTTCCTAGGGGAGAATTCTGCGTGAAATAACCTGGGTTTTTTCCCCCTTTGCCCTTCGGAAAGAACTGTTTTATTTCAGTTTTTGAGAAAAAAAATACTAGGTTTTGAATTTTATTTTGGGGTCCTTACCTCTCTCCCCATTTTTTTTCAAATTTTTAAATTGGGAAAAGGGATGGAGAAGAGGTGGGAAAAATTATTTTTCAATTTTTGAGCAGAGATAGGTGTTAGACAGTTGGTTCACCATGCTAGTCTAAAGTCAGGCCAAGGGCAGGGTAGATTTGCACCTTATAATCTAATTACATGAATTTTTTTAATATACGTCTCTGATCCAAATAGTCTATAAGGTGCAATCTCCCCTGCTTTACTGGTTTGGTCACTTTTGCTCCTTTTTGCTCATTTATGTGGGGAAGAAGGGGAAAGCAAACAAGGGAGAAAGTGGGGGCAATTGATCTTAAAAATGTTTTTAAAAAACTCCCAAATCTGCAAGACTGGGGTTTTTGCTTTAAAAATGGAAACTTTTTATTACAAAACACACTGAGACCAAAAGTGGGTTTTTTTATGGAGATGTCTGCACTAGAAAAGGGGGACAGAACTGCAACTTTTCTTCAGAAGGATGTTTCGTTCTTTCAGAAACTCTTTTTTATCTTGTTCTTAAAACTTCAGCCTCTCTAAAAAAAACAAACAAAGAAAAAAAACCAACAACAACCCAAAAAAACAGATCCTTTTGATATGGGACTTGATTGTAGGTCTGAGGCCTTGGCTCTAGGCGCTCAGGTTTTGAGGGCAATGAATGCATAATAGCAGCTGCAAAGAGGATGGAGCTGGACTGGTCTCAGTGGGGGCAGATGACAGAAGGAGCAATGGGCTCAAGTTGCAGCAAGGGAAGTTGAGATTGGATATTAGGAAAAAACTTTATTACTGGGAGGCTAGTAAAGCACTGGAGCAAGCTACACAGAGAGGTAGTGGGATCTCCATCCTTGGAGGTGGCTAGACAAACCCTTGTCTGGGATGATGGAGTTGGGGCTGGTCCTGCTTGGAGCAGGGGTTGGACTGGATGGGACCTCCTGAGCTCCCTTCCAGCCCTCATAGTCAGTGATGCTAATGGGAGCAGCTTTCTTACAGCCCAGGGAGAGGCTGTTTCCTATTTCTGATCGTCCCCTAGGAGACGGCCGCGGTGTGATGTCTGAGCCGGGTGCTGTTCAGGTGCCTGAACTCAGCTGTATGATGCTGCCCTGCCACCTGCATGGGACACAGCATCACTGATCACCACGGCCGTTACGCTTGAAATAATCTTGCGACTCGCTTGTGGTCTGCCAGGGAGCTCAGGGGAAGCATCACATGGAGAAAGCTTCATAGACCCAGTGACTTTCCAGCCGGAAGGGACCACCCCGCAGGTCTTCCCATCTTCACTGGGTAGAGACAGCCGTGATGCTGCATAGGAACCAAATGGGAAGCCTTTAGCAGTAGCTGCATCCTCGCAAGTAGCTTGAGAGCAGCCGGAAAACCTCCTTCCCCTCTTGTGTGCACCTCTGAATGATCTCCCCTTGCTTTACCCAGTGGAAACTGGGTCACAGCACTGGCTACATGCTCCGAAGCCTCCTTATCCAGGACAGCCATCCTCCCAAATGCGGAGCAGGTCAGCTGCAGGGCTCCTTGGGGTGAACCCCCTGCAGCTCCAAGCCGGGCGGAGCTCGTTGGAGAAATGGGTGTGGCAGAAGTACCTGCCTGTTCCCAGTACCTGTTATTAGATCAACTTACTAATAAAAGGTGTCATTTTGGAACCAGGAGTTCTAGTTTTTTGTAAGTCTGCCTGTTCCCAGGTGCTGGACCTGATCCGGGGGGGGGGTAGGTGCAATTTAGTGCAGCCCCTAGGGCACCCGCATTAGGGACTGAGCTCTCACGAGGGGTTGCAAACATGGCATGGAGCCACCTTGCCTCCCTACCCCATACTCTTGTGCTGCCAAAGCCATTGCCAGGAAATGCCTGGAGCGATCCCAGACAGACCCCCACAGTGACGGCAGTGCCCCATGCTCCTCGGCTCCCGAGCCTGCAAGCCTCTCCTGTGACTGGGCCAGGGCGCGGGTCAGTCCACGGCCTTCGTGGGTTTGAGAGGGGATGGGACGGAGTTGCATTTCCAGCTGACCAAGTCCCAAATCCCCTTGAGGTGGTTGCCAGGCTGGGCCTCCATCCAGCCCAGGTATTAGCGTCCCTCCCCCCTGCCCCAGGCAGAGCGGGGAGAGAGGAATGGCCTTGCGGATGCTCTCGTGGCTCTGCCCTCGCATTCCTTCTCTGTCTTCATCCTGGGGCTGTGAACTTTCCCACCATGCAGGGCTCATCCCAGAGCCGGGTGAGCTCCCTGCTAGTGGGAAACTGCTTTGGAGAACAGGTGCCACGTGGCCCATTCCTGGCAAGGGGGGAGCCTGGCATCTCCCCCCCCCCGACATGTCCTTCTGCACTCTCTGCAGGATAAACCCATTTTCTCCCTTGGCTCCAGGCTTGCAACAGCCCTCCTGCAGCCCCGCTGCAGCGCGGGCAGCATGCAGTGTGATGACAGGGTGGGGAGGGCCTGGGCCAGGGCCACCCCATGTCTCGGATGCCAGAGATAGCATTGCTACAGGGGCACCAATGCCCAGGTTTCAGGTGGACTTGCTCCTTTCCTGATGGCCCTGTTGGGATAGGGGCTAGATTTGCTGGAGCACAGCTCCGCCGGGCACAGCGCCAGGGTGGAGCGCTGCCATCTGGATAGCTGGGCTAATAGAGAAGGCACTGGTGTACCCCAGGGCTGGCAGCAGGGCTTGCTTTCCCGGGGACCGTGCTGCCTCTGGATGCCTCTGAGGCTGCGGAAAAGGATGGAACAGTTTGGTGGGCCTCCACCGTTATGTTGTGGAGGGCTGGGGGCAGACGAGGACGGCATTGACCGCTCTCAGCAAGAAGGCTGTGGCACTGGAGAGTTCACTGGGCTGGTCCAGGCTGGCAGTTTCCTGGCAAACTTCCTACCACGCGGTATTGAGTGCTGTGATGTACAAGGCAGGCCAGGTTCTTTGGGTCAATCTGGTATCTTTTATTAGACCAACTCAAATAGTCGGAAAAATGCTTCTTTGCAAGCTTTCGGTACAAACACCCTTGTTCAGGGGCAGGGAGATGGACAGATCTGGGCAAGATAATGCCCTGCCGTGATGCTTTTCACCAAAGCGCCCGTTCTCCTCTACCTCGCTGCTGCAGTTCTTGGTCTCTTTAGGCTCTCGGGGGTGCTGAGTCCAGCCGGGCCAGGGAAGCAGGAGGTCTCTGCGGAGAGACTCGGGCTGGGTGCCTGGCGGGTGGGTTTGTGTGACAAGAGTGCAGTTGGGAGCAGGGGTTTCTCTTAGGGGCAGAGAAAGAGAAGGCCTTGTGGGGTTTCCTGGGGATTACCCAGCCTCTTCCCCCCAGGGATGCAGACCATTTGTGTGGCTCGGATAGCAGGGGAGACTTTGCTCCTGGTTTTTCATGCCGAAAAAATTGCTGTCTTCAGTGGCTTCATTCGAAAGGCGCCGGGGGCTTGACTTCAAGCTGAATTCTCTGCCAGGGAGTCACCCTGAGCATAACAGGCTTGGCAGGGCCCCCTCCCTGGAAATGCCCCTAGCCCTTGAGGAAGGGCTGGGAGCTCTAACAGGGACATGTCACACCTTCCCATACGATTATAAGGTGCAAATCTACCCTGCCCCTCGGCCTGGCTTCAGCCTTTCTTCTGGAAAGGGCCCCAAGGGATTGCATGAAAGCATCCTGCCTTCAAAGGCTTTCTCTGCAAGCTCCGCAGCTCCAGGAAAACTCCCCTGCTGCCCTTGGGAAGTGAGGTGCTGCGCTGCACGTGCATCGTCCCAGGGGACAGGGTGGAAAGGACCACGGCAGGTGTTTTTTGCATCATGTGCACACAACTGGAAAGTGCTTGGCTGTGGCCATGGGGAGCGTGGTATCAGAGCAGAAACAAAAATAGGAAGGCGGTCTTCTTCCACCTCTTGCAAAGACTTTCTCTGCAGGTCTTTCTTGGCATGGTGAGCTACCCTGTTCAAAACAAACAAAGGAAAAACCACTAAGATGTTGAAGTCTATTATAGATAAAAGCCAGGGAGTCAGTGTTGATCTTGTACACTTGTGCGTGGGTGGATGGGTGTGTGCGCAATACGGTCAAACAAATGCGAATGAATCATTTCCAACCTTTTATCAACTTGTGGCCCAGTAGCTGCTGGGGGGACTGGGGTGGGACTGTTCAACCCTAACTGAACCCTGGGCCAGGGCTGTCAGGTTCTTGGTGTGTTTGCTTTGGAGGTGAGTTACACAATGGCACATTACTGGCCATCCCTGGGTTGTCAAAGTACGTGTAAATAAGATCAGATCCTTTATACGTGGTGTTTTCATAGAGTACAAACACTGGCTTGGGCTGTTTCGAAGTTGTCAAACAGTTGCTCAGCCCCGCTCGGTGCTGGCACCTGCAGGAACGCCAGCGTCGACAGTGCGCTTGTACAAGGGCCGGTCAGACGTCCCCGTGATCCTCCCGTCCCCAACGAGATGGACATCCTAGGAGACAAACACACCCTAGAGGTGGTTCCCTGGGACGTGGGTTGCATCTCGAGTGGGGCTCCAGCCCCCTCATCTGCATTCAGATCTAGGCCCATGTTTCAAGCCCCCCAAATTTCAGGCATGTTTGGCTGGAGGGGCTGGCCTTGGGGCCAGCTCTGGTCCCAGCGTTGGGTTGATAATGGCACGTCTGGAGCCTTCTCTCCTGGAGGGGAGAAGGTGGTTTGACACTTCGCTGAGTGAGTCCCCGTTTGGGGCAGCAAAAGGACACAGTTGGGTACTCAGCCCCACGCAGGAGTCTGTTTCTGATTTTGAGGCAGGATGTGACTTCTGCATTTCTGAGAAGTGGGTTTGGGTGGAAGGGTTCAGGCGTGTGCACTGTGCGCTCTGGAGCGTGCAGACACCCTCGCTCGCGGCGTCTCCCGGTGGTGTTTGGGCTCCGTCGTGATCTTGCAGACTCTTCCTGCACGGCATCGCTGAGGCTGGGGCTTTCGGATCCCCCTGCAGCGACGCCGCTCGTCCTCCCGCAGCTCAGCCACCGCAGCGCCCTGTTCGCCAGCCTAGACCAAGCCGCCTTGCCCAGCTCACGTCCACCCAGCAGTCACTGCAGCTGCGTGCTTTCCCAGCCCTGGCTGTCCTCCCATCACCCCGCCCCGCACCCCCCAGACCCCGCAACTAGGTCCCAGACTCAGACGCAGCGTTTAGCTTCTGTCTCTTCAGAAACTACCCTTGCAAGCACCTGGCAGCAAGGCCCACCAATAGGACCCGACCTTGCCCAGCACCGAGCGCAGGGGGTGCT
>NW_017728995.1:30900475-30907280 GCF_001723915.1 Gavialis gangeticus | reverse complement strand
GGGGGCCGCCGGGCGGTGGGAGAGATGCTGACGAGCTCTCGGGTGCACGGCGCAGTTTCTCCGGGGCTGAGCGTGGGTCTGTCTGCTCTGCCGCCCGGGGGGCGCTGGGCACCTCTCACCGCACACGGGCGGATTTCAGGGCCTGGCGGGAGGGGGTCAGAGCCGTCCGCCGGGGGCATTGCCGCCAGGGTGGCTTTTGGCCCCCACCCGCACCCCGACGGCGTCCCAGCCTGCCTGGACGAGGACGGCTTCTGCATCCCGCCCTGGGACTTGTGGGGTCGTGTTTGCGGGGTGCTGGGGGTGGTCGCCGGGCCTGGCCAGCCTGACCCCAGCTGCCAGAAGCTGCCCCAGCCTACGTGGGACTGCAGCAGCCGCCTGTTCTCGCGGCGAGGAAGTGGGGCCCCTCTCCCCGCTTTGCTGCCGCTGGGTTTTTACCCTCTCCCTTTTTTGCCACCTGCAGCAATCGTGGGGAGACGGGGCAGCCCCTTGGGCGACCCGAGCGAGGGCTCCTCGCTGCGGGACCGTCCCCCGGGGTCACCCCGCGCGCAGAAGGGGGCTGGCGGGAGAAGGGGCCACAGCTCGGGGCTCTCAAATCCTTCCAGCCGCGTCATCTCTGGAGCCCGGCAGATGCCAGTCCAGGGAAGCCCACCGGACTCGGCCTCTTGCAATGCAACTTTTCCCCCTCCTCCGAAGCACGATTTGTTCTTTAATAGCAGTCGATGTCCCGGTGTGGCTAATGAGCGGGCACGAGTTCCCCGGGCCAGGCGGAGCGGTCTCGCTTGCCCCCGCAGTGAAGGGGAGCAAGACCCAGACAGGCCGGAGCAGTTTGAGTGCAGGACGCCCCGCTCCCAAACTGACTCCCCTCCAGCCTCACCCCACCCGGGCAGTCCCGGCAGGCAGGTCTCCTGCTCTCGGTGCCGGACGCCTGAATTTCAATGAGGACGTACAAAATGAAAAAGAAATAAAAAGAGACGTCCCAGTCGAGTCAAAGAGGGGCTGTCACGGGGAGACCGGATTCACCTGGGGCTTCCCCTTCCCCGCAGCCGACAAGGGATCTGCTTGCTCCCTAGCAGAGGGTTGGATGTATATGGCCGGGACCTCGTTCAAAGAGGGGGTGACCTTCCCCCAGGGAAAGCTGAGCTTTATGAGAGACGGACGAAGGGCTGGGGTAACTCTGCTGACTGATTTACACCCACGTCACAGAGATCAGCCACGGCCTTGTCCTGCTACGCCCTGAGGCTTCTTCCTCCTTGGTTTCCCAAGGTAGAGGTTTGGAGTTGGGGTTTCTTTTGAGCTCCAGGCCTGGACGCACTACCCTGAATGAAGGCCTGGCTTGACCAAAAGCTCGATGGACAGCCGGCTCAGTTAAACAGGAGCAAACTCCTGTGTGAACACTCTCGGTCCAGGCTAACTTCAGTCAAGCAGGAGCAGCTTTTAGCTAACCTGAATGAGACTGGCTGGGGTGGGCGTTTTTCCTGGTCCAACTCGTACAGTGCTATTATTCTGCACGTTGACGAGACCTCCATTGAACCAGGAAACTTTCCAGCAGGCTGAGACCTGGTTACGCATAGGAAGTACGTGTGTGTGGGTGTGAGATATATACACTGCATGGCTGCAAGGTGTGGGGAGATGGAGCAAAGCCTGGCTGGGCTCCTTGTCTCCTAATACCAGCCCAGGCCCAGCTCAGCAGAGGAGAGAGAGGCAACGGCAATGGCAATGAGTGGCTGCGAGGCCTCGTCTTGCTAGATAAATGTTGCCTGGGGGTAGTTGCATTGCGTTAAAGCCAAATCAATGTGCTGGGTGTGTAGCTGGATGAATTTAAGCTGCATCAATGCAAGGGTGCCGTCCACAGCAGTACGTGTGTTGCACCAGGCATGGCAGGACGGTAGCCAGAACAAACTTGAGCGGGTCCATCTCAGCCGGTGCATTTGTCCTGTGGGAGCAAACCCCTGAGACGGTGTCACGGACACCCCCTGGGCTCCTTTATGCTCCAATCTGGTTACACGGTGCCTCCGGGTTCAGCGCAGACTAGATCCATCTCTCACAGGTGCATACATCAATGCACCTGTCCATCTTGGGTGTGGGTAGAGGTTGCAGCATTATTTGTGTGCAACACCCCACAAGGCGTCAGCGGTATGTTGTAATGAGGAAATAGCTGAACAGCTTGAGCTCCCAGTTTTATTGGCCTTGTTTTGTGCGACTGACAAGCAGTAGGGGTAGGGAGCAGGTTCCTCCATTTGCTCGCACCTTGTTGGTGCAGTTGAAATAATGCATGCCCTTGGTAATGAAGCCTTCTCATACCCACCGGAGCAGGGCGGGGAGGAGACAGAGCCAGACGGGAATGGAGCAAAACACTGGGAGATGCCTGGGTGTAGGACAGCAGCGGGTCCCGCGCCTGTGGGCACTGCGCTTGGGGTGACAGCCTTCTGCAAGGGGATCAAAGACCCAGCCACGGTGGATGCAGATGCCTGTACTCATCTCCCGATCATGACCTGATGCTTATTCCTCCATTCAAGACCTGACCCCGCAATTCCCCACCTGGGTGCCACGGCACTCTGGGGTGCTGCGAGGGCCCTTTAAGGGTGCCGTGCAATATTAGCACTGGTCGGTGTGCAAGCACCTCTCCACGTGATTCACAAGGTCCACCCAGGGGTTTCCAACAGGACTTTGGGCTGTCGAAACCACCCTGCCCTGCGGTGGGCCCTCCAAGTTCTTTGTGACACAAGAATTGCTCTAGTATTTTCCCGTAGTCAAAGAATGAGTGGGAGCAAAAACCTGGGATTTTCCAAGTGGGGTTTGGAGCCTAACAAGGGGAAGCTTGAGTTTAAATTGGTTGAGGCCCATGAGGTCTATGGTTTGGACAGGGATTGGGCTGATCCTGGGACTACATGACCTCTGGAGCTCCCTTCCAGCCCTGCTCCTCGATGACTTGACCTTTTATCCTCGTCCATGTGGCCAGGCTGGGCGCCATGTCCACTCCACCTAGTCCCAAAGGCTTGGTGTGCATCCCCCACCAGCGACTGGGACCCCTGACCTCCCGAAGTGGAGTCTTTCCCTGGGCGAACATTGACCGGCTGCTGCCTGGAGCATAGTTTGTGGAAGCAGCCGTTCATCCAGGTGCCCTCTCACAGAGGAGCTAATGGAGAAGGGGCCTGGCTGCGCCAGGGGCTGTACAAGCATTGAATGAGCAATCCCACCCCAAGGAACAAGGCAAGACGGATGCAGGGCAGTGGGGGGGGATAGACCATCCAAGCGGGACTATCTGATGGCTGTGAATGTCATGTTCAGGGATCCTGGTTTTCTCTGATTTAAAACCATCCCCAATTTTTGGTAAAAAAAAAAAAAAAGGAACCCCAACATTTTTCCATGTTTAAAATGAAACACAACAACACACACACACGTGTGTGTGTGTGTGTGTGTGTGTGTGTGTGTGTATATAGTGGCGTTAAGCACAGAAAAATGTGGATTTGGGGTTACTTTTTTTCAACCAAAAATTGGGGATTGTTTTAATCCGAGAAAACCTGGAACCCTGACTCATGTTAGTGCCACGATTCCTCTTTTGTTTCATCTCCCCCTTTTCATGGGGTTGTGTTAGCCAGGGTATGGCTAGGTAGAAAGCAAGATAGCATCCTGCTAAGCAGCACTGGGATGATTACACAGAATTGACCCATATTTATTTAACATGTAGCACCGGTACGGCCTGTACTATAGTGGATATGAGGAATGAGAGCGCAGACTTAACTATCAGGTACACAACGGGGTTGTGGTGGCGTGAAGGCTGCTCCAGGTCTGGGAGAGGAGCATTTTTAAATGCACATGCTGTCGGCACAGAAGCGAACGTGTTAAAGGAGTGTCGCTATTCGATCCAGTCTCAGATAAAAGTGCACGTGTAAAATACCCCATTGCTATGTATTTATCGTCCCGTAACTGGTCACTTCCATGCTATTGGCTGCCACGGTAGCTTTTTCTGTGGGAATCACTTTGCTTTTAAAAACTATAGGCTTTAAAGCAGAGATTAGTGGTTCCCTGAGGTATCTAGTTTCTCTTGGCTTACTTTTCTCTGTGGGCTGCTGCTTTCATAATGCCCCTTATCCAACAGAGGTGTGGAGATGTCTCTCTTGTTTTAGCTAGGACCTGGAGCCTTCCTTTTTTTTTTGTCTGCTCTTGTTTACTTGCAATAAACTTTGCAAAGTGCCGGGTAGTCCGGCCAGGCAGATTTTACAAAGCCCCTATCCAACACGTGAAGCAGGAGAGAGCAGTTTGTAACTAAATGTCCTTTATCCCTTTGTAATTCAATATATATTCAATATTTAATTCAATATACATTCAATACACACAAACACAAAACCTGAGGATTTAATATCAAGCCGCCTTTTGGCTGGAGGAAACCGAAAAGACCGTGACAAAGTCCCGTCGATGCTCATGTTCGGTAATCTCATGGGGGTAGAGCAGCTCCTGTCAGATACAGCGAGGGACCTACTTAAATTGTGGCGAGACTTGGCTATTTTTGCGGGCTGCCCACAGCACAAAGAGCAAATTTTGTGGTTTTTTCCCTGGTGTGCTCTGCTGGCCCCGCCCCTCAGCGCTGATTGGTGGAGAGGCCCCAGCATGGGAGGCGGGGCAAGGGTGGCCACTGTCTTGTCTGCCTTGATTACGTGGACAATCCTAGATTTCATGGTTTCCACGAAATCACAAATTGAGTAGATCCCTAGCTATGGCCAAGGTTGCCAAATATTTGCTCTTTTAATATTCGAGTGAATGGACACCAGGAGCTGGGAGGCGTCAGTCGGGGGAGCAACGTGGATGCCAGTTTACAACGACCACGAAGCGTCAACCCAAGCTCTGCTGCAGGGTTGCCGCTCTCAGGATTTTATTATAACTCGTGGGAGAGCTGACATTTTACATGAAGTCCCAGCTCCTGGTGGCGCGTGACTATGTGACAATCTCAGCTTGCAGTTAAAGCAATCGTTCTAGCCCATGTGCTAGAAAAAGCCAGCTTGTAAGGATGACCAAGTAGTCCCTAAAGCAGCGACGCTCAGCTGGGTGCCACGAGATCTTTTTAAGAGTGCCATGCAATATTAGCCTGGGTTTATGTGTGCAAACATCTACATAGGGTTCACAAGATAAACCCAGAGTTTTCCAGTATGAATCCAGAGTGTCAAAGCCATCTGCCCCGCTGTGGCTATGCTGAGATCTTTGTGGCACAGGCTTTGCTCCAGGCATTTTCTGTAATAATAATACAAAAGAGTGACATTAGTTCTAGACAAGTTACAAAGGGGTGACTTGAATTGGCTCTAAAGGCTCAAAAATTAGAAGGCAAAGCAAACTTACCCTAAATCATTGCTTTTTTTTTTTAATCTCATAACTTTAAGCCAAATATACAATTATGGGTGCCTGACTCATGAGTTTGCAGTGGTGTTGATGTAGCTGTGATGGTCCAGGGGTATGAGAGAAGCCAGGTCCAGGATTCAGGATTGGAAATACTACTAAAAAAAAACCAACACTGCTTGAAGGGCAAAATCTTGCCATCCAACACATACTTAGGTCCATCAGAAGATAGTCCCTCATCCTTCTCACAGAATCACAGACAACGAGGGCTGGCAGGGACCCCAGGAGGTCACGTCTAGTCCAACCCCCGCGCCAAGCAGAACCAGCCCCAACCACATCATCCCAGCCAAGGGTTTGTCTAGACAGGTGTTTAAGACCCAGATAGACAAAGCCTTGGCTGGGATGATGTAGTTGGGGCTGGTCCTGCTTGGAGCAGGGGTTGGATTAGATGTGACCTCCTCAGGTCCCTTCAACCCTCATTGTCCATGACTCCACAATAAGGGTTGTGGGGTGAGGGACCATCTTCTGGTGGAGTGCTAGGTGCATGGTTGGAAGTGATAAGAGACAAGCTTTTCAGCTCTGAGCAGTGATTATACTTGTCTTCCTTTTTTGGATAGTCAGTATTTGCGATCCTCAAAAGTGAATGCAAAAAACACCTCCCCGCCCAAAACAAAATCACAGCCTTGCCTCCCAGATTGTTTCTCAAACTTCAAAATATTTTGTCTGGTTCCTAGACCAAGTCTCAGGTGCCCTGCAATAATCCCCCTGTGATTTGTGGTAGAGAAGGACCGTTGCTAGAGCAGAGGGTGAAAGCCCAGTTGCCATCTCCACTACGGAGCTGCTGCTAAGCGAGGACATGTGCGGGGCTGGGAATTGAACCTTTGTATTTCCTCTTCCAAACTACCAGCATTGGAAGACCCCTGTCTCAGCACTGCAGATCTGATGGCTTTATGTACATCCGCGAGCCAACTGCTCACATGTGCTATAGTAACCTCTGCTGTCACTGCATTTGCTAATAACTTGTTCACGGCCAGTTTTCCTCAATTATATCTGGCACGTGTGTTTCCACAGAGATTTCCAAGAAAAACCAGACAGGATCCTGACAAGCTACTTTGGGATGGGAGGATCCTGCATTGACAGTGAGGACAGTTGTAGAAATGCTCTGTAGCTCCAAGGGCTATAAGCTGTACAGGAGGGACAGGATAGGAAAGATAGGGGGAGGAGTGGCACTCTACATCAAGGAGGACTACACGTCCTTGCTAATTAGTAAGGAGTCAGGGGAGAAGCACTCTGAGGTGCTTTGGGTTAGGGTTCAAGGCAGAAGAGGGGAAAGGGACCTATTGGTGGGAGTCTACTATAGACCCCCTACCCAAGCAGAGGAGCTTGACCAGGAATTCTTGGGTCAGCTCACTGAGGTAGTAAAAGCTAGGGATGTGGTAGTCATGGGGGACCTGAATTTCCCAGACATCTGCTGGGA
>NW_017728995.1:30898041-30899551 GCF_001723915.1 Gavialis gangeticus | reverse complement strand
GAGGTGGTGCAGGCTCCCACCCTGGGGGTTTTTAAGAGGAGGCTGGATGACCACCTTACTGGGGTCGTTTGACCCCAGTGCTCTTCCTGCCATGGCAGGGGGTCGGACTAGATGATCTGCTCAGGTCCCTTCCGACCCTAGAAACTATGAAACTATGAATTTTCTTGTTTTCTGGTCTAATCGACTCTTGCTAAGCAAGACTTTGGAGGGAGGGGATAAAAATTGGGTTAGTACTGAGACTGGACCCCACCCTGCACTTCTGTTTTCCCAGTGAAAGAGTGATGGAGAGGCAGGCTGGGACACTGTGCAGATGCTATGGGCATGTCTACACGTGCATCTGGGCACAGCTAAATTCAATGTGCATTAGCTTAGTGCGCATGAAGACGTCTACACATGCATGCGTTAAAGCTCATTAACGCCATGTGTGTAGACTTTCATGGGACTAAAGTTACTTCCAAGTCAGTCCATTCACAGCGTTAATGAGCCATAATGCATCTACACGTGCGCTACTGCTCTTTGGCTATTTGCATCTCAAATTTGCTACCTGCTTTTGCAGGTATCAAATTGAGGTGTGAATAGCCTAAAATCACCATTTTTAAGATGCATTAAGGGTGTGCACGTGTAGACACATGCCCTTAATGCACCTTAATCAGGCTAAAGTGCCTTAAACTGGCATGTGTAGACGCGCCCTGTGATGCCTTAAGCTAGTGAAGTTGAGGTCACGGATCCTGCTCCACAAGTTGCTCTTCAGTTGATCACTTGTGCTTCTTCATGAAAAAGTGCTACCAGAGTGTTTATTTGCACGGGCTGTAATAGGGTCTGTCTGTGCGGCAAACAGGAATCACACAACACTTGCCTTCTTGCTCTGTCTCTCTTTCCGTTGGTCAGTCCTCCATTGTGTCTTATTAATTAGAGAGTGTTTACTGAGCAGTTTATCTGGGGTGTTATGTGTGCACGTTGGTATGCCTCTTTGGTTATCAAGGAAGCAAGGTAGATTTGCATGTTATCAGTTAATCAAAGTAGATGCATACCTAACTCTATATCAATGTGGGTCTTTATATGACTATAGAGATCGATACCGATATGGATGTATAGGTATATTTATATCTTGCACAGGCTTTCGTGAGCTGAAGCTCACTTCATCAGATGCTGAGAAAGGATGTGTAGAAAGCAGAGTATAAGAAGGTGAGAGAAATTTGAATACTCCCACCGCTAACTATTATGTCTCTTTGGATACGACCAACTAGTCAATTGACTCCCGAGCCAGACAGACCTTGAATGTCCCTGCTCCACGGTGAATCGAGGTTATGGAGGCCAGAGGCTTAGGGCAGGAGGCAGATGAGAGTGCTGGGCCAGTGGATGGAAAGACAAGGTCCAATCTTGGAAATGAGATGGAAAAGCCATGTGGGGCAAGGTGGATGTAGAGGCTGGGGGGACCCTGGGTGAGACAGGGAAGATGGCAGTGAGGACAGAGAGTGACAGGAAAGGAGGAGATTTGGGAGAAGGCCAG
>NW_017728995.1:30892560-30898030 GCF_001723915.1 Gavialis gangeticus | reverse complement strand
CAGTCGTCAGAATAAAAACCTATGCAATGCTAGGCCTATACCATCTAGGATGGCGATGCTGGAAACAGCTCTACCCCTGTCCAAGCAGTGCTGGGAGCATCTAGCACCACTCAGCCCTGGGCGCATCCCTGGGCAAACTACAAAAATGACCCCAGGACCATTTTTTTGTGTGGAGAAAGTGGAATAAGAGCACTGGAGCAAGGCTTGTTTCTTAGGGTTGCCTTGGAGCTGGAATAGACCTACCCAAAGAGAGATTAGGGCTGACCTCCAAGCACTTCCCCGAGCCCATAGCTTCCTTTCTTTAACTGTATACCTTGTGTCCGTAGGAAGAAGACCATCTACAGAAGCGTCTGCCTGTCCTTCGTGCTGGCGATCATGGTGATGGTGCTGCAAAGGGGAATGGCGCCCAGCCAGTTCATGTCGGGCGAGCCGCAGAAGGCGCTCCTTTCCCAGGAGTCGGTGAAAGCTCAGAAGAGAGACAGCGTCTTCTCCATCACCAGCAACTTCTGGAAGAGCAAGAAGGAGATTCCCCCGACGGAAGCAGAGCCGGTCACGGAGGAGCAGGTGAGAACGTGGGATGTCACCACCACCAACTGCACAGCCAACCAAAACTTGACCCAAATAGACTGGTTCAAGGGGCTGGAGCCCAACTTCCGGCAGTTCCTGCTCTACCGGCACTGCCGGTATTTCCCCATGCTGATCAACCACCCGGAGAAATGCAGTGGGGACGTTGACCTGCTCATTGTGGTCAAGTCCATCATCACGCAGCACGACCGGCGGGAAGCCATCCGGAAGACCTGGGGTGAGGAGAAGGAGATGGAGGGGAAGAAGATCAAGACGCTGTTCTTGTTGGGCACGGCCTCCAAGGAGGAGGAGCGGGCCAACTACCAGAAGCTGCTGGATTACGAGAACTTCATCTACGGGGACATCCTGCAGTGGGATTTCCTGGACAGCTTCTTCAACCTCACCCTCAAGGAGGTCCACTTCTTGAAGTGGCTCAACATCTACTGCGACAACGTCCGCTACATCTTCAAGGGGGACGACGACGTCTTCGTCAGCCCCCGCAACATCCTGGAGTTCTTGAAAGACCAGAAGCAGGAAGACCTCTTAGTCGGGGACATCCTGTACAATGCCAGGCCCATCCGGAAGAAAGAGAACAAGTACTACATCCCCAACACCCTCTACAACAAGAGCACCTACCCTCCCTACGTGGGCGGCGGGGGCTTCATCATGGATGGGCCCCTGGCCAAGAAACTGTACAAGGCCTCCGAGACCTTGGAGCTGTACCCCATTGATGACGTCTTCCTGGGGATGTGCTTGGAAGTCATCAAGGTGAAGCCGATGGGACACGAGGGCTTCAAGACATTCGGCATCGTGAAGAACAAGAACAGCAAGATGAACAAGGAGCCCTGCTTCTTCCGCAGTATGCTGGTGGTTCATAAACTGCTGCCCCCAGACCTGCTCCAAATGTGGAGCCTTGTCCACAGTAACTTAACCTGCTCCAGAAAAGTCAACATCCTTTAGCTCACCTGCCTCAGGGAGCTGGGGCCAGGCTGCTCGCCAGGCCTGGAAGGGGTGCGGGGCAAACGTGGAGACTTAGACAAGGCCGACCAGCTCTGCCACCTCCTTGCCTTCCAGAGACAGAGGGACAGAAACCATGGGGAGGGGACAGGGGAGGCTTTGTAAGGGTGATTTATTGTTAATTTGTACTGTATTGACTTTATTTCATCTCCAGCTGGGTTGGGGGTTGCTGAATAAGTAAAAAGAGAATGAAGGAAAAACCGGACAAAGAAGGAGGGAGGGAGAGGAAAGGGTCCATGTGGGGAGGTCTGCTCCGGCTGCTGCATCGGCTTGCGTCAGGAAGGAAACGAGACCCAGAGCTGGGTGCCGGGCTGAGCTCTGTGGGGTGAGGAGGGATGAAATCTGGAGTCAATTGGCATGTGGTGAAACCCTCCTTCCAAACCAGGTGGGAGTTGTGCATCCTCCACCTCCCCATGCACTTTGTCGTTTGCTTCGTCTCCATTGTCTTCAGGGTTCCCTGGGCAGCTCAGCCTGCCGGGGCTGGCAGTGGTCTCCAGCCCGCTGCTCAGCCTTGGTTTGCTCTCTCTTGACCCGTGCGGCAGTGGTGCGTTGTCCCCAGAAGTGCGGCAGGCATGTGTGAGGGCCATGCAGGTGGTGCCCGCATGCGTGTCACTGCTGCTGGTTGAGGGTGACCAGAGCCCCATGGGCAGGGGTTGGCAGAAGGGTCTCGGTGCAGGAGGGTGGAGGGGTGTAAGGGTCTGGGAAAGCCCAGACACTTCCAGGAAAAAAGCCCGAGTGTTTCCACGCCTGGTCTGAAAAAAATTGGGAATCTGGGGCATTTTCCCAGCCACAGGACCTCTCTAGCCACAAGGAAGTCTGCAGCCTTCGTGCCCAGGCGCAACAATCTGGCCTGGTGCTGTTGACCTCCTTAATGGTGGGGTAGAGGGTGCTGAGCTCCTGACACCCCACGTGGTCCAGTCTTTATGGGGCAGAGCAGTTGCATGGATGACACTGGGGTTTGTGTGGATGCGTGGGCACCGTGGCCTCAGCTGTCAGGGCCGGGGCAGCCCTGAGATGTGCTGCTGAGTAGGAGCCAGGCAGCTTTCAGTCCCTTGAGCCTTGTTCCCAGCGTCGTACCCAGGCAGCCAGTGCTCCAGGGCGGACCTGAGAGTGCCCATGTGAGGGGCCGGCATCCGCATTGCTGCAGTGAGTGAATCGCTCCCCACCCCACTTCCCTCCTCACACACGCATTGCACATGGGCTGTCATCCATGCACTGGACTGCCCCTGGCACAGGTGGGTAGGCAACCACGCCTGTGCCCTGTCCTGCAGCAATCCGCCTACAAGGCATGTACAAAGCTACACACGTGTGCAGAGAGTCGCACGCCCAGATCTGCGGGTGTGTTTAGATGCAGCCGGTGGTGGAAGCCGAGAAGCTTGTTGGCGTGTCCCCCCCCAGCCCGGCTGCACCACGCGTTGCGGTACACAGAGGCAGGGGCTGTGATGCACACACGGCCCCAGGCATGCCCGCAGCTGCACACATCCCCAGAGCAATGACACGCATGCTCGCACTCTCTCTCCCTGGTGCCAGGCAGTGAAAGGAAAGTATTTTGACTACCTCAAAGGTCCCCCCTGTGCAGCGCCTTTTTATTGGCTGTTGGAAATGTGCCTGTTTCATTTATTCCCTGTCTGTACAGCCCCAGGTTAGAAACAAACAAGAAAGGGGGAAAACCAGCCAGCAAGGCCAGCCTGTGCCAGGCGCACCACATACCCTTGGCTCAGATGAGCTGCGATGTTGCAAAGGGGGGCAGAAGCCCCATCCACGCTCCTCGGGAAGCCTCCGCGCTGCGAAGTGCTGGACTCCAGACCAGCAAGGCTCTGGGCCGGGGTATTGCACATGTACAGCTTCGTTACTGTGAACTTTTACTTACGATAATGACTTGGACTTGGCCGGGGCAGCGGGGAGGAGCTGGATGGATATGCTCCTCCAAGAAACTTCAGTGAACGTTCATGTTGTCTATGCCCAGCCAGACCTGCCTTGTGCCTCTCACAGCAACTGCAGGTGCAAAACAGGGACCCGGGCAGAAGCTGACGTGTGTACACGTGGGTGTGTGCGCGTGCGTGTGCATGTGCCTCGTTGTAGAGTCCAGAGGCCGCAGCCAGTGCTGCTATTTATGAACACACACACACGCGCATGCACACACACCCATGCGTGCGCACACTCACACACACACATGCTATAAATTTGTGTTTGTAATTTATGGGTGCAGTATATATGTATGCATATTTATAGTATATACTGTAGGTGGTGTTATATGCAATGTGTGTGTGCGGGGTGGGGGCGGGGTATATGGACGGACACTAATACCTGTGCACATAAACCTCTCACTGGTTCTTTTCACCTGGTGAATGCTGGACAGGGAACGCCGGTAGATTTGATGAATATTTTAGTTTCTCAATAAAGGTTTAAAAAACGAACTCTGAGCAGGTGGATTTCTGCGGGGGGTGCAAGGAGAGCCAGAGCCAGCGGGTTAAGATTGTGATGTGCCTCCGTGGCTAGCATTGACCCCTGTGTGCAACTCCCATAGAGATGCACCCGAGTGTGCCCCCGACCTCTGTGATTGAAGCTGTCCCCTGAGGTCACCAATGTGCTCCGTGTAGCCCTGGCCTGGGAGCAGCCCCCTCCCGCGATGCTGCGCTGCCTCTGTCTACGCCGTGCTGGAAGACAGAGCTCCACTGTAGGGCAGGTAACGGGTCCTGAAGGCTGGGCTTGGTGCGTGAGACCTCTTTACACAAGAGCACTGGTTTAAAACTGGTCCTGCGAAGGCTCAAACTGGCTTTAAAGTGGGGAGGGGGTGTAAAAATTCCCCAGCCACAGCCCCCAGCAGCACCTGCCGTCGTGTGTGCGGTTGTCAGGTTGTAGCGGGTCTGTACCCCTGCCTTCTTGGGGTGTGTGCAGACCCACCATGTAGGGACAGTGCACCCAGCCCCTCATTCCCCTGCACACCTTGCCGAGGGGAGGTCAGGGACAGCGAGTTGCCCCCCGTGCGGACGGGCAGGAGGAAGGCCAGGGCCAGGGCAGGGCCCTGGTCCTGCTGGCTGGGAGGCTGGGGGAGGTGGATCCCAAGGCAGGGGCCTGGGCTGCCCCTTCTCCCCTTTGCTGCTCACCTCCCAGAGGCAACCACAGCTGGAGCATGCAGGGGCCATTGGTTGTTACACCAGTGCCACCTGCCGGAGAGAAGCAGCAAAGCCGGGCAAGAGCTGGCAGAGAGCAGCCACCCCTGGCGAGCTCCCGGGACCCTGGCTGCAGGGTGGCAAGAACCAGCCTGGCCTCAGCCCTTCACCCAGGATCAATGCATCCGGGCTCCCTTTCGCAGCAGGCACCTGCTGCCCCCAGGCCAGACATCACCAGCAGCGCGATCATGGGCCTGGTTGGACCCCGACTCAAGGATGTAATAAAATGGGTGGTGGGTGGATTGGTTTCAGCACAGCCAAAGGCAGACAGCGTGAATATAGTGATTAAGGGCGAGGGTGGGCTGTCCCGTATACGGACGGACACTAATACCTGTGCACATGAACCTCCCGCTGGTTCTTTTTACCTGGCGAGCGCTGGACAGGGAACGCCGGTAGATTTGATGAATATTTTAGTTTCTCAACAAAGGTTTCAAAAGCAAAAGACACAGCTCATCTTGGGAAATTCTGAGCAGGTGGGTTTCTGCAGGGGGGGCTGAGGGAGAGCCAGAGCCAGCAGGTGAAGAGGGGCCAGGGTGTCACGTGCCTCCGTGGCTAGCATCACCCTGCGTGCGTCTCCTCTAGCCATAGCCACACCTGAGCGTGCCCTCTGTGAGTGAAGCTGTCCCCTGAGGTCATGCAATGTTCTCCGTATAGCCTGCCCCCCACATCTTAGTGTCATCAGCAAACTTGAACAGGGTGCTTTGCACCCCCTCGTC
>NW_017728995.1:30881118-30887560 GCF_001723915.1 Gavialis gangeticus | reverse complement strand
TTGCCCCCAGTGCGGACGGGCAGGGCAGGGCAGGGCAGGGCACTGTTCCTGCTAGCCGGGAGGCTGGGGGAGGTGGATCCCCGGGCAAGGACCTGGGCTGCACCTTCTCCTCCATCTCCCCTCTGCTGCTCACGTCCTGGAGGCAACCACAGCTGGAGTAGTCCAGTACTTGCAGACCGGTGTTATCCCTGGCAGAGGGAGCTGATTCAAGACTCGGTTTGAGAGCTGGGCAAATTCCAGCCCAGGGAGTAGCTGGCAGCTCCCCATAAACCTGGGTGTCTCGCTGGGTTAACACGTACACATGCTATGAGTTTTGTTTTCAAGAATTTGGGGCGCTGTTTCCCCCGAACCCTATGCACCGATCTCCTTGAACCTTGGCAGGCATCATGCTCTCAGCAGAGGCTACCACCCCTGCAGGTTTCATCCAGATCAGACAAAAAACAGCAATGTTATAGATATTTCATTGATTCCCCATTATACCCTATGGCAGGCTCTCCAAAGCTTTTCTGAACCGCTCTGGAAAGCCTAACGAAGCCAGCGCTTTGATCCGGACATGCTGCTTCAGACACCGAAGTGTCTGAAACTTCTCCAGATCTGAAGCCTTGCACAGACCCCAGCCTAACTGGTTGGACAATGGATGGGTCGTGTCAGGGTTGATTAGGTCAGCCAAAAGGACGGCCAATGGATTGGTCTAAGATGGGCTGGGTCAAGGTGTTGGTGAGCGGATAGGTTGGTAGGGTGTTACGTGACCAAATGAGATTCCAGACTAGCGTTAAAGAAGTGACACGGCAACTCATTTTGTTGACTACAAAGGACCCACTCATAGGATCCTCATAAAATTCTAGTTTATTAGACGGATGCAAAAGTCAGATCATAAACCTTGCGGCTCATCCCCTCAGACACACACACATTCGCGCAAGCACACACTCACAGTAGCTCGCTAAGCACCGGTGTCAAGATATACCTATCCCCAAGTGCTGGAGTCTGCCGTCGATGGCCAGTCGAGGCTGTCAGTGCCATGTTGCTTCAGAAGGGGGTCGCCTGCTGGTCCATCCGGCTGGGCAGGCAGGGTGCTGGTCAGGTCAGAGAGGGTGCCATTGGGGGTCATCCTTCACTGCCTTTTATCCCTCTCTGGCAGACTTTGGTGACTCCCCAATATTCAGGCTTACCCAATCCAGGGGTCGTTGACCTCGTGAGACTTCCCCCCCTTGGTGGTTGCTGGATGGCAGCTGTCAGCCCCAGGGGTCACGTCCGCAGGTACGTGCAGTCTTGGGAGTCATAGTTTCATAGTTTCATAGTTTCTAGGGTCGGAAGGGACCTGAGCAGATCATCAAGTCCGACCCCCTGCCATGGCAGGAAGAGTACTGGGGTCAAACGACCCCAGCAAGGTGTACATCTAGCCTTCTCTTAAAGACCCCCTCTTAAAATGTCCATTGATGAAGTTTGATTAATTCACTGCTGTGCTGAATAGGGCTCTGGGGGCAGTTGACTGGGGGGGTGGGGGTGGTATTCAGTCCTAAGAGTCGGTCTTCGGTATTGATTAGTTCAAACCAGGGTTTCTGTACCTTTAACAGTGAAGTTTCAGGGAGTTCTTGGCTCTGTATTGACCCTTTCTTCTCCTTAGTCTACACTCGCTAACCCCATGACGGAAAAGGACTTGGGGGTCTTGACTGACCACAAGATGAACATGAGCCACCATTGTGGTGCCGTGGCTGGCAAAGCAAATCAAACTCTGGAGTGCATCTACCGATGCATCTCAAGCAAAACTAGGGAAGTCATCCTCCCGCTTTACTTGGACCTGGTGAGACTGCAGCCCGAGTACTGTGTCCAGTATTGGGCCCCCCACTTCAGGAAGGATGCGGAGAAGTTTAAGAGAGTGCAGAGGAGAGCCACACGCATGATCCATGGCCTGGAGGGAAGGTCATACAAGGAAAGGCTGAGGGACTTGGGACTCTTCAGTCTGGAGAAGAGAAGGCTCAGGGGGGACTGGGTGGCAGCCTACAAGTATATAAGAAGGGTACACCAGGACCTGGGAGAGCAGCTGTTCACCAGAGCTCCCCAAGGGATAACGAGGTGTAATGGCCATAAACTCCAGGAAGGCCGATTTAGACTGAACATAAGAAAAAAGTTCTTTACGGTGCGAGTGTCCGGGATCTGGAACAGACTCCCCCAGAAGTGGTGCAAGCACCTACTCTGGACTCCTTCAAAAAACAGGTGGATTTATTTCTTGCTAGGGTCACTTGACCCCAGCTGACTTCCTGCCTATAGCGGGCGGGGGGGCTGGACTTGATGATCTCATGAAGTCCCTTCCAGCCCCTAATGTCTATGAAATCTATGCTTCTCTCCCAAGGGTCACCCAATCCCAGTCTATTTGGCTGCCCTACCGGGGGGCTGGCGGACATAGTCCTGGCACTGAGGTCCCCCCAGACTCGGCCCACAGAGCAGCTTGTACTGGTATTCTAGCTTGCCGTGGTGCAGGTAGCAGGTCTTCTGCTGAGAGGCGCCAGCCACTAGCGGTTCATCACAGGTCCCCAGGAGGTCATCGTCCCACCCACTGTCCTTGTCCCATACTTGCACCTTCAGCTGGGGGGCCCTGGTAACCTTCACAGCCCCCAAATCCGGACAGATGTTCCAGATGGGGTTGTTGTTGTTCACAGTTCTGCTTTGGTTCAACCTCTCTTGGTAGAAAACCTTGATGTAGGCATCTGTCTGGCTTCCATAATCTCCCCACAGGCCTTTGCCATGTTTGACTGTAACCTCCAGCTTGCCCCACCCCCAGTCCTGGGAGCAGCACATGGCATTGGCTATGGTGTCCCTGGGGCAGAGACAGGAGCAGAGGGCTCTACGCTGGGTGTCGAGCAGGCATGGCTGGGAGCAGTTGCTCCACAAGGCCTGGTCATGGATGTATTTGCTCACTGCTTGCTGGAGAGCCTCCCTTCTTGGGTCCTGTTGCTTGACGAAAATGTGGAGAGGTGCCAGGGTGTAGGAGATTGGGTCAGGGTTGGCTTTGAGCTCTTCCAGCCAGCTGGTGTAAATGTTGGTGTCCCACCCATTGGTGAAGAGCAAATCGAAGTGGCCATGGCCTCCAATGACCTCAGTGTCACGGTCCTTGTAGACCTCATAGAAGTTCATGCCAAGCTTCTCACGTTGCTTCCGGCACACCTTGGGGGCCCCCTCAGCTCTGCTGGTCTCAGCCCCAGTGCTCATGGCCACTTCCAGGTCCAAGCAGAACTGGACCTTGTCGGGCGTCAGCCCATCCAGCACCGTCTGGCAGGTCCGGCTGGCTGTGATGTTCCAGATGTGGCCCCCCAGGTAGACCTGGGCAAAGTAGTGGGTGCCGTAGGTGGCAATGAACTGGCGATACTTGGGGCGTGAAGCCCAGTTGTAGTACCAGGGCAGGTCCTTTATGGCTCGCGTGAAGTTAGGAGACAGCAGGGGATTATTGGTGATGTTGAACCTGGTGGGGGAAAAGAAGGGAGAGCCGCCATCTTGTGAGGGTGAGGGGAAGGGACGACTGCCTGACGGGGGCATGTAGTCGCAACTAACCTACCCATGACCTCAACCTGACCTGATCTCAACTCAACCTAGCCATGACCTCAACTCAACCCAACTCAGATCTACCACTGACCCGCAATTCAATTTAACCCCAACATAAACCTACTGATGACCCCAACTCAACCCCAATCAAACCAGCCTGGATCCCAACTCAACCCAACCACAACCAGCCCATGACACCAATCAAACCTCAGTCTACTCACCACCCCAAGACAACCTAGATCTATTCCCAGCCCTAGCCCTGATCCCAACCCAAATCTACCCCCAACCTAAGCATCACCCCCACCCAGCTCAGACTTGATCCTGATCTCTCCTGACCTCTCTGCCCTGATCACCTCACCAATAGTTTTGGCAGAAGACCTCACGGATGGCAAAGGAGTACTTGTCATGCCGGGCCTTGTCTTCACTGAATTTAGCAATATCAGGGCGGGAACCAGCCATCGCCACCTGCACGTTGCCCTTCAAAGGGACATCCACATCAAGCATGACCTCCCAGTTGTTTTCCATGGCTGTGCTGGCTTCCTGGGCCACCTCCACGACCGAGTAGTTCAGGGAGCTGGTGGCTGTCCTCTGGCATGAGACCTTGACCCGCCCGTTGACCACAGCCAGGGGAAGGCGCTGGAGACTCCTGCCCTGGAGTGTATTGGAGCACAGGGTGCAGGTCCCGTCTCACCTCTGCCACTGCTTGGTGTCCACCACGTAGGTCTTCCGGGCCAGCATCGTGACATCAAAGCCTTTCTCAACCCGGCTGTGGTCAGGCACAAAGGCCACGTGCTCCTTGCACTCCTCGGCTGTGGCCCGGCGGCAGTGGGCGGCTGTCACAGGCAGGAGGAGGTGAAGGAGGAAGGCTTCTGGATGTGGCACGGTGAGAATGGGTGGTCCTTCATCCCAGAAAAGGCAGGGATTATCTGTCTGGGTGGTCCCTCGGAGGAGAGAGGAGCTTGGTTGGCAGGTTCCTGGAGGGTGGCGGGAGGGGCCTGGAGGCAGGTGAGAGACTCAAACCCATCCCAGTTGCTCCCACTTGACCTACAGTCCAGATGGGGTTGCTGTTCTAGCCTGAGCTGGTTGAAGTGGCCCCGTGGGGCTCCCTGCTGTGCACAAGTATCTCCAGGGCCTCTGAGCTGCTCCATGTCCAGGGGCAAATCACACACGACAGGATCAGGTCGGCATTGGAGTGGGGATCTATGTCCTCGGTGGCAGACCTAAGTCAACTACCAACACCAGCCACGTGCCTCCCGGTTCAGTCTGGCCATGCTCAGGAGACTGAACATCACGAGCTGGCCCCAAATCAGCAGGAGACTGGCTTAAAAACCAGGGGTCTGTGCAAGACAACACGTCCTGAGCCCCTTCGGGGGTTCAGAGATCAGGTTTCTCAAGTGATTTTTTCAGTGTGTACGAAGCGATGTAAAGAAAAACAAGGTGCGAGCCATGCCTGTAGTCACAAGACTCCGGGACCTGGGGCTTGAAGCAGAAAAATGTGTGTCATAAAACCTGGGGAGAGCAGGCAACGTGAGACATGCGTTATACTGATGTCACCTCAAATGCACGTCCTTCCAGCTCCATCTCACCCCCCTTTTGCTGGCGGACAACCTCGGCATCCAGCCCAAGTGGTGTAAAGCTGGCGGGAGCTGCGCTTGTGTACCGCACGCAGCACAGGGCCCACGGGAAGGACGTAGCAGGACAAGGCCGTGGCTGATCTCTGTGACGTGGGTGTAAATCAGTCAGCAGAGTTACCCCAGCCCTTCGTCCGTCTCTCATAAAGCTCAGCTTTCCCTGGGGGAAGGTCACCCCCTCTTTGAACGAGGTCCCGGCCATATACATCCAACCCTCTGCTAGGGAGCAAGCAGATCCCTTGTCGGCTGCGGGGAAGGGGAAGCCCCAGGTGAATCCGGTCTCCCCGTGACAGCCCCTCTTTGACTCGACTGGGACGTCTCTTTTTATTTCTTTTTCATTTTGTACGTCCTCATTGAAATTCAGGCGTCCGGCACCGAGAGCAGGAGACCTGCCTGCCGGGACTGCCCGGGTGGGGTGAGGCTGGAGGGGAGTCAGTTTGGGAGCGGGGCGTCCTGCACTCAAACTGCTCCGGCCTGTCTGGGTCTTGCTCCCCTTCACTGCGGGGGCAAGCGAGACCGCTCCGCCTGGCCCGGGGAACTCGTGCCCGCTCATTAGCCACACCGGGACATCGACTGCTATTAAAGAACAAATCGTGCTTCGGAGGAGGGGGAAAAGTTGCATTGCAAGAGGCCGAGTCCGGTGGGCTTCCCTGGACTGGCATCTGCCGGGCTCCAGAGATGACGCGGCTGGAAGGATTTGAGAGCCCCGAGCTGTGGCCCCTTCTCCCGCCAGCCCCCTTCTGCGCGCGGGGTGACCCCGGGGGACGGTCCCGCAGCGAGGAGCCCTCGCTCGGGTCGCCCAAGGGGCTGCCCCGTCTCCCCACGATTGCTGCAGGTGGCAAAAAAGGGAGAGGGTAAAAACCCAGCGGCAGCAAAGCGGGGAGAGGGGCCCCACTTCCTCGCCGCGAGAACAGGCGGCTGCTGCAGTCCCACGTAGGCTGGGGCAGCTTCTGGCAGCTGGGGTCAGGCTGGCCAGGCCCGGCGACCACCCCCAGCACCCCGCAAACACGACCCCACAAGTCCCAGGGCGGGATGCAGAAGCCGTCCTCGTCCAGGCAGGCTGGGACGCCGTCGGGGTGCGGGTGGGGGCCAAAAGCCACCCTGGCGGCAATGCCCCCGGCGGACGGCTCTGACCCCCTCCCGCCAGGCCCTGAAATCCGCCCGTGTGCGGTGAGAGGTGCCCAGCGCCCCCCGGGCGGCAGAGCAGACAGACCCACGCTCAGCCCCGGAGAAACTGCGCCGTGCACCCGAGAGCTCGTCAGCATCTCTCCCAC
>NW_017728995.1:30871569-30876118 GCF_001723915.1 Gavialis gangeticus | reverse complement strand
GCTTGCAGAAAGCAAGACAACCCAGCAAGTCTCAGGGCAGGATGCAGAAGCCGTCTCCCAGCTTTCTGCCTCTCCCTTTCCTCCTTGCTTCCACCCCAGCACCAGTGACCTCGCGTAACCCCGGGGCCACTTGACCATAAGTAACCCCAGCTTCCCTCCAGCAAAATTCACAAGCAAAGATGCATGGTTCACTCATTCAAGGTTTGTCTCCTTACATAGAGAGATTCAGCAAGCCAGGGGCTGATAGAGAGAGGGAAAGGAAGAAGAGGGGAGTGGGAAAACGGCTGTGAGGCAGCAGAGAGCTGTGGAAAGTGTTTTGAAAGAGAGGAGAGAATAAGAGATGAACAGAGTTTGAATGCTAGAGCAGGTAGGAGGAAAAAGTAAGCAGGCAATTTTAGGAATGACTGCTCTAGAGCAGGGAAAAGGTGCAGTTGCTTTAAGGAAAAGTCGTGTCCGGATCTCCGAGCGCCCGGGGTCACACTGGGGTCTGTCTGGGTTAAGTACAACAACTCCTGTCGCTGGGCCGATAGGAAGTCGGTAGCAGAGACGACTATGACTATGTCTGTGCTACAAACCGTGAGTGTTTGTAAGAGAAGTAAAGCCTGAGAAGCGGGCTGTATCACAGAGGTTGTCGAGGGGTTTGCGCAAAGCAGGGAGCGAAGCAGCGGTGTGCGTTTGCTCTGTGCCTGTGTTGCGAGGCAGACTGCCACAAGTGTAAAAGTATACTCTTGTTGGTAATGGGGATGCGATACAGCCAGAAATAGTGTGGGTATAACACAGGTATGCTAGAAAGAAAGGTGGTAGTAGCTGTTACAGTTGTGCTGTGATCGAGTGAATGATAGGGTTAATTGAATAAAGGCATTTCCTAAAGTTTGGGCAGAGAAAAAGGTGAAATGGGGCAAGAGGCAGGCAGGTGTCTTCAAGGAGGGACCCGCAATGCAGTGCAAATATTCACAGGGAAGAAAGAGGAGTCTAGCTCACTGCAAGTCGTTGGTTAGGTCAGGAGCTGATCGCACACATGCTTCGTGCAATTTGAATTTTGCTCCCTTCTGAAAGGCACGGTACCCCGCAATGACGGCAGCTGTAGCAGGAGGGGTCAAATGGTTTTCAGTGTTACATTTCCTAATGCAGGTTTTATTGTCGTTTGCTTTGCTTCCTATCTCCTTGGTATAAAAGTGCTGGTATCATTTTAAACGTATGGTCAAGGAGCAACAGCATTGTTTTCCCCCAAGCGTCCTAAAGCTTTCACAATGCCCAGCAAAGAGAACATGGAAAAGGCTTTCTGAGTACAAATTCGGAGGGAGAAATTGTCCCTCCTAAAGGAAAACCCCATCTTTAAAATGACACCTTGGCTTAATTGTAGCAAGGGTATTGGCATCGCTCAATCTCACATTTCCAGCAACGGGAGGGCTCCACTGAGCAATTAATTTTGGGACCCCCCAGTTCAATAAGTGACCTGACCGTCAAGGAATAGGGTAAGCCGTCTGCTCTGTCCTGCTGGCCACCCTTCTTGGCTAGCAGGAAGGACCGGCTCTGAGCCGCTGGGAAAGCCGCGTCAGACGGGCTGGTCCGTGCCCACCCCGATGCTGAGGTAGGAAAAGGCCAGAAAAGTCCTTGACTTACGGTGGCCGCCCTCCTGTAGGGACCTGCTCCCCCTTCCCTGCATAGAAGAAAACCCCCAAAATGGCAGCTCTGCATGCACTGCCACGGCACACGTCAGTGCTGTACGTGTGCAAATACGAACGACCAGCCACTGCAAGGAGTTTTTCTTGGCAGGGTTGCGTGTGCTTGGTTTCTTTTGCAGAAACCACAGCGTAATCTCAATCCAGTCGCAAAGATGAGCGGTCGACCACGAGGCCTCATTACCCCCCGCAGCGTCTTCCTCATCTAAGCCGTGGCAAAAATTACAACAACAATAAATTGTCTTGTCCGTTCGTGTTGTCTTGTTGCATGTGGTGGGGTTGTCCAGTTGGCCTGTTGGAAGTTGTCACAGTTTAAATACATATGAATATCGTAAAGATACAAGACAAATCATTGGAAATGCCCCTCTAAAAATTGAATCTGTCTGCGGATCCGAGACCTGGGGCCAGTTCTAATCCCAGCCCCAGCAACTGTCACGCTCTTATTTTTCCCTCCCTCATCTTAACCCCCATCCATCTCCCTCCATCCTGTCCTTCTGGAAATCTTTGACCCTTAATTCCCCCTCCCATAGTCACCAAGCACCTTAGGCACCCCAAGCCCCCCAAGCACACACATGCACACCGCACCACCCAAGTCAGGAACTCACCTGTGTGTGTAGGTGTGTGGTGTGAACTGGCAAATATATAAATCATCGTATGTGTGGTGAATGAATTAGTAATCTGTGTACTTGTATTGGGAGTGCGGGTACTGACAACTGATTTTTGCTTAATTTTTGGTGTGCATAGTGTGTATGTGCTTGAATTGGTGCTAGGTGTGCATGCACTTAGACTGGTGATCTTGGATGCGCATGTGCCTGAGTTGGTAGTGTGTGTGCATGTGCCTAATTGATCGTTGTGTGTGAATATGTGCAATTGTGTCACACTCTCCCATCTAACAGAGCAATTTTGCGATCCTGAGAGTTGGCCTGGCCCCGCCAGACAACCCCCCCTGCCCGCCCCACCAGTTATGGAAGAAGGAGCAAGCGATGTGCGGAAATAGTTGAGGAATGTGAAAACTTCCTCAGAAAGGTATGTATGACCCAGGACATAAAGGTGGCAACCAAGTGACAGGAAGATGTGTAGTTGAATCGTGTGGTTAGACCAACTAGATCTCGGCAAGCTTTAACTGCAAGCTTTCTGGCAACATCTTTTCTACATCAGGCGTTGGAGAAAAGATTGTAAAAGTTCTCCTGGGTTGAACTGCAAGTTCATATTTCATAGTAGAGTTGCAGCTGAGGTTGCAACAGTTCATTTCATCTGCAGATTATATGCATCGGCGTGACTTGCACTGGGCTGTGCGCTGATGGGCGCTCCACGGTGTCCAGAGAGGATGGATGATCCTCTCCCTGGGGGAGTTATGCTGTTACAACACCTCATGTGAAGGGAACTGGTAATACCCTATCTGCATTGAACCCCTCTGGCCCCCCAGTTATAAACTGACGGCAGCTGCAGACACATGACGGGTGCACCAGGGCAACTTATACGCGTGTGTAGCTACTGACGACCCAGAGGTAGTTACCCCCCAGAGGGGGGAGACTTACACTGGCCTAAGGCTGCACCTAGAGTCAGAGATGTGTTGTTGGCAGGGAGCTCCATCTAGTCCAACCCCTGCCTGAAGCAGGATCATCCCTATCCAAACCCTCCCAGACAAATCCATTAGCTAATTTATCAGTAAAACTACACTGTCAACCCTGATACGACGGCAAGGCATGGCACCTGAACCTGCCCCAGGTAAAGCAGGGGGACAACAGTAGCCATCATCCTGCTGCTGCACAGGGTGTAAAAATAGACCTGAGAGATGCCAGGAAGAGCCGTGCCTCCACTACGGAGCGGGGCAAAATCTCCCAGAGTCCAAGCCAGTCTGAGCAAGGGCTGGAATTCCTTCCTGATCCCCAAAGTGGCACCAGTCTGACCCTGAGCAGGGGTACAAGACCCTCTGGCCAGGCACCTATGGGTTTAAATATCAGCAGGAGCATTGGGACAGCTCAGGCAAAGTCCCAGCCTGGGCTCCAGCAACACCCAGTGCTTCTGAGGAAGGCTTAAAAACACCCGGTAGCAACAAAAGAAGAAACGAATTCCTTCCCAGCACCACCGGGCAAGCAGCAAAACCCAGAAGCCTGGGAAATGCCCGTAGTAGAAGACAAGCTTCACTACGCCTCGATCATGCCTGACCGGTGGCTGCCCAACCCCTTGGCGAGCACCTCCAGCGACAGAGAGTCCCCGCCTGCCCTGGGCATCTAGTCCCCCGCCTCCCTGCTCGAACAGTGAAGAAGTTATTCCCGATCTCCAAGCTCAACCGACTTCAAGCCATTGGGCCATGCCCTTCTCTCTGCAGCAAGAGACAAAAGTTGTCCCTCTTCTTCTTGGCAGCCTCTCTGAAGACCACTATCCTGTCACAGAGTCACAGAATCACTGAGTCGGGAGGGACCTGGACAGATCATCGAGTCCGACCCCCCGCCACGGGCAGAAAGGAGCACTGGGGGTGGCAGGGGTCATAAGACCCCAGCCAGGTGCCTGTCCAGTCTCCTCTTGAAGATGTCCAGGGAAGGTGAGAGCACCACCTCTCTGGGGAGCCTATTCCAAGCTCTGGCCACCCTTACAGTGAAGTTGTTCTTCCTAATATCTAACCTAACCCTATCCTCCCTCGGCTTGTGGCCATTGTTCCTGGTGACTCCGAGGGGGCCCTGGCGAACAGACTGTCCCCGAGTCCCTGCTGGTGGCCCCTGATAAGGTTGTAGCAGCCACAAGATCCCCCCTCAGTCTCCTCTTGCGGAGACTGAAGAGATTCAGGTCCCTCAGCCTCTCCTCATAGGGCTGGCCACGGAGGCCCCCGACCATACGCGTGGCCTCCTCTGGACCCTCTCCAGGTT
>NW_017728995.1:30870823-30871513 GCF_001723915.1 Gavialis gangeticus | reverse complement strand
GGACCTGTTAGTGATGCCCCTGTTGATGCAGGACAGGGTGCGGTCGGCTCTGCCTATTGCTTCGTCCCATTGACGACTCATATTCATCCTGGAGTCAATCCTGACTCCAAGATCTCTCTGCCTCTGTGCTGCCAAGAGGGTCACCCCTAACCTATAACCATAATGCTGGTGCCCTCTCCCCAGATGCAGCACCCTGCACTCGTCCTTGTTGAACCGCATCCTGTTCAGATCCGCCCACTTCTCTAACCTATCCAGGTCTGCCTGGATGCGGTCCCTGCCTGCCGGTGTAGTCACTTTACCCCCCAGCTCGGTGTCATCAGCACACTTGAACAGGGTGCTCTCCACCCCCTCGTCCAGGTCGCTGATGAAGATGTTGAACAGCACCGGCCCAAGGACCGAGCCCTGGGGGACTCTGCTGCCCGCACCCCCCCAGGTCCACATCGACCCATCCACCACCCCCCTCAGGGTGCACCCCTGGAGCCAGTTTGCCACCCGTGTGACCGTGCATTTGCCCATGCCACAGCCCCTCAGTTTGCCCACCAGAACTGGGGGGGACGCTGTGTCGAAGCCTTCTGGAAGTCCAAGATGACGACATCGACTTCCTCCTTCCCGTCTAAGCTCTTTGTTCCCTGGTCATAGGAAGAGACCAGGTTGGTCGGGCAGGATCGGTCTGGCACGAACCCATGCTGG
>NW_017728995.1:30869108-30869380 GCF_001723915.1 Gavialis gangeticus | reverse complement strand
CCTGGCCGACTGCTCCTCCCAGTTGATGTCAGGGTAATTCATATCCCCCATGACCACAACATCCCTTGCACGCACGGCCTCCCCCAGCTGCCCGGAGAAATCCCAATCCAGCTCGTCCTCCTGATGTGGTGCCCGTAGTAAACCCCTACCACCAGATCCCTCCCCCCGCCTTCCTTGGAGCTTGACCCACAGGGTCTCAGTGAAGCCTTCCTCTGCTCCCATTTGGGAGGTAGAGCTGGTATACTGGTCCCTAACATAGAGCGCAACCCCCC
>NW_017728995.1:30859043-30868845 GCF_001723915.1 Gavialis gangeticus | reverse complement strand
TGAGTTTTCTCTTGCTCCTGTGGATCCCCATCCCCCGACGAACTTAGTTTAAAGCCCGCCGGAGGAGGTCAACTAGCCTGTAAGAAAGCCTGTCCCTGGGTAAAGGTAAATTGACCAGTACTAATGTGTCGCGGGTGTGCACGCTAGAACAAGGCACAAGGTAACAGCTAGTGTGCCGGTGCTTTAGCAAAGCCTTTGTGCTGGCAGTATGTGTATGCGTGTGGGTGTGTATATATATATATACACCCACACACATACACACACACGTATATATGGGGGAAGCATTGCTGATAGAAACAAGGCAGCTGAGGACCGTGCCGGGGTTACTTACAGGCCACATGGACCCCGGGTGGAGTCCAGAAAGACTACATCCACGGTGACACCTGCATCCATTGCCTCTGTGACCTGATCATAAAAGGCAATCAGGTAGGTCTGACATGACCTGCCCCTGATGAAACCGTGCTGGCTGCCCTTGAGCATCATCCCTGAGGCCGGCCCATCGCAGATGTGCTCCTTGAGGATCTTCTCAAAGAGTTTCCCAAGGATAGAGGTAAGACTGACAGGTCTATAGTTGCCCGGGTCCCCTCTCTTCCCATATAATACCAAATATGGAGCGAATAACTTACCACCAATACAACACAATTAACACATAGGTATAGTAACTTAACCATAATATTTCTTTAAACCTTGACAAATAACAATACCTATATACACATTGAGACATTAACACACACAAACCACATAAACCCCCTTAAAGAATATCCCTAGCTCTATAGCCGGTAACACGACAACCTCAAAATAGGGAGTGTGCTCTGCGCCGCCCCCCCCGAGGGGTTTCCCTGAAGCCCCTCCCCTTTAGGGACGTGGACACGCCCCTCCTGCAATGGAGGGTGGAGGCAGCAGACCCTCCCATCTTGCAGGAGCCAAGCCCTCACAGGCTCCAACTCCCCCGCACATCCAGGCACATCCCCAGGAAGACGTCATCAATGGGGTACAGCTCCAAGGTCTCGGAGGCCTTGTGCAGTTTCTTGGCCAGGGGCCCATCCACGATGAAGCCCCCGCCGACCACGTAGGGAGGGTAGGTGCTCTTGTTGTAGAGGGTGTTGGGGATGTAGTACTTGTTCTCTTTCTTCTGGATGGGCCTGGCGTTGTACAGGATGTCCCCGACTAAGAGGTCTTCCTGCTTCTGGTCCTTCAAGAACTCCAGGAAGTTGCGGGGGCTGACGAAGACGTCGTCGTCCCCCTTGAAGATGTAGCGGACGTTGTCGCAGTAGATGTTGAGCCACTTCAAGAAGTGGACCTCCTTGAGGGTGAGGTTGAAGAAGCTGTCCAGGAAATCCCACTGCAGGATGTCCCCGTAGATGAAGTTCTCGTAATCCAGCAGCTTCTGGTAGTTGGCCTGCTCCTTCTCCTTGGAGGCCATGCCCAACAAGAACAGCGTCTTGATCTTCTTCCCCTCCATCTCCTTCTCCTCACCCCAGGTCTTCCGGATGGCTTCCCGCCGGTCATGCTGCATGATGATGGACTTGACCACGATGATCAAGTCGACGTCCCCGCTGCATTTCTCCGGGTGGTTGATCAGCAGACACTTCTGTAGATGGTCTTCTTCCTAAGGACACAAGGTATACAGTTAAAGAAAGGAAGCTACGGGCTGGGGGAAGTGCTCAGAGGTCAGCCCTAATCTCTCTTTGGGTAGGTCCATTCCAGCTCCAAGGCAACCCTAAGAAACAAGCCTCACTCCCTTGCTCTTACTCCACCGTCTCCAAAAAAAAATGGTCCTGAGGTCATTTTTGTAGTTTGCCCAGGGATGCGCCCGGGGCTGAGTGGTGCTAGACGCTCCCAGCACTGCGTGGACGGGGGTAGAGCCTGTTTCCAGCATCACCATTCTAGATGATATAGGCCTAGCATTGCATAGGTTTTTATTCTGACGACTGGAGAAATCCTGGTTCAGTGCAAATGCCAGAAAATGTGTATGGAGACGGAGAGAAAGAGGAGAGACGGCGAGACGGATGGGAAGGACAGCCCTATTCATCTGGACAGGCGAGAGCAACTGAAATGCAGAACGTTTCCTTCCTGAAAACTCGAGTTTCATCAGAGCCGACTGATTCCTTTTTCAGCGACACGTCAATTGCGAGAACCTCGATTTCAATCATGCCAGTTTCAAGAAGGACGTCAATTGCACCCCCGTCAATTTCAAGCACAAGGTTCTCCTAGTCCAAAAAAATACACTTCCTTTTAAGGATGTTGTTCAATAGGAATGCAGTGTCCAAACCATTCTGCCGCGCTGTGGTTATTCTGAGATCTTTGCAGCAAAGTCTTTGCTCTACTAGTTTTCTGTAATCAAAAAAAGAAAAAAGTGCAATTAGTTTTTGAAACAAGATGGCAGTAAACTCAGACGAATTACAGAGGGATGACCTGAATCAAGACTCATATATTAGAAGGTAAAATGTCAGGCCCAGATAACATGGGCCTGACATGAACCCCGACTCAAGAACGTATTTAAATGGGTTGTGGGTGGATTGAGTTCAGCGCAGCCAAATGCAGGCAGCAGGAATATGGTGATTAAGGTCTAGGACAGGTTGTCCTGTACGCAGAGATCCTTCTGACCAGGGAGCGGTGTAACCGGACCAGGTTCAGGCTCCGGTACCAACTGCAAACACACTTCCATCTTCTCCTTAGAATCATAGAAAATTCAGGTGTGAAGGGACCTCAGGGGGTCACATCTAGTCCAACTCCTGCTCCAAGCAGGACCAGCCCCAACTCCATCATGCCAGCCAAGGCTTTGTCTAGCCGGGTCTTAAACACCTCCAAGGATGGAGAGTCCCCCCATCTCTCTGGGTAACTTGTTCCCGTGGTTTACTATGCTACTGAAAGAATACTCCCTAACATCCAACCTCAACTTCCCTTGCTGCAGCTTGAGTCCATTGCTCCTTGTCCTGTCATCTGCCCCCACCGAGACCAGTCCAGCTCCATCCTCTTTGCAGCCCCCCTGCAGGGAGGTGAAGGCTGCTATTCAATCCCCTCGGTCTTCTCTTCTGCAGGCTCAATCAGCCCAATTCTCTCAGCCTCTCCTCACCAGTCCTGGCCCCCAACCCCCGAACCATTTTCTTTGCCCTCCACTGGACTCTCTCCAATGTGTCCACATCCTTTCTGTAGTGTGTGTGTGTGTGTGTGGGGGGGGGCACAACTGGACGCCATACTCCAGATGTGGCCTCACCAGTGCTGAATAGCGGGGGGAAAAATCACTGCCCTCCATCTGCTGGCACCGCTCCTCCCAATGCAGCCCAGGATGCCAGTAGGCTTCTTGGCACCAAGGTGTTGCAGGGCACTGAGGTGCCTGCTCTTTTAAGGGCTGAAACTGCGAGGGAGAGAGCCCTAGCAGTCAGGCAGGAGCCCCCCAGCTGCAAGTCACCACGGCTGCAGGAATTGGGGCATCATGGTCAGCTGGCCGGAGGAGGCAGGGCCTGGGAAATATATAAACCCCAGGCTGGGACCAGAGGGTCAGCCCTTTGCCGGCAGCTAAGGGGGAAGGAGCTCTCCTAGATGGAGCCTGATGGCCCATCTCCTGCTGCTTGTCAGGTTAAGGGATTTCAGGAGCTCGCCAGACCCTGACCTACAAGGCATGTTGTGCTGGGGGAAGGATAATTCATTTTAAGGGACAAAGCACACCTGAACTGCTTGCATTATGTTGTGGCCCAGGGGCTTGTATTTTGATTTCTGTTTGTAGTCCAGTGAATTGGGCTGAGGCTATTGGGGACGGAGGAGGCCATATTGGGGGCCCACTACAGTGTGGAGACCCCAACGCCGGTGTGGGTGCAGGATCCAGGGTGCACAGACCCCAGCGCCAGTGTGGGCGCAGGGAGAGAGAGACAGGGCTGTGGAAAGCCCAGTAATGACCAGGGGCCAAGTAAAACTAAGGCCTTGGAGGGACACTGTGAATGCCATCTGCGAGGCTTGGGGCATGGTAAAGGGGCGGTTTGGAGCCACGCATATATAGCCCATAAGGCTGAGGATGTCCTGAGATGTCCATTTTAGAGTGGGACCCAAAAGGGGTCCGAGAACCCACAGGATCCGGTGGGGTCCAGCAGGGCCGTGCCCAACGGTGAGAAAGGGGGTGCTCATTGGGCTGAACTGGCATGGTCAAGGGGCCATGGGGTATCACGGCCACCTCTGGGGACTGCAGCCCATGACACAAGGGCACACTGCTGGCTCATATTCAGCTTACTGTCCCCTGTCGCTGCCAGGTCCTTCTCTGCAGAGCTGCTGCCCAGCCAGTCACCCCCCACCTGCACCAGTGCAAAGGATTGCTCCCTCCTAAGTGCAGGCCTTTGCACTTGTCCTTGTTGAACCTCATGAGATGGAGGATGGAGCTGGGCTGTTCCCAGTGGTGGCAGATGGCAGATCAAGAAGCAATGGGCTCAAGTTGCAGCAAGGGAAGTTGAGGTTGGATATAAAGACAAACTTTCTCACGAGGAGGGTGGTGAAGCACTGGAACAGGTTACCCAGAGAGGTGGTGGGGTCTCCATCCTCGGAGGTTTTGAAGACCTGGGTAGAGAAAGCCTTGGCTGGGATGATGTAGTTGGGGCTGGTCCTGCTTGGAGCAGGTGGTTGGACTGGATGCAACCTCCCGAGGTCCCGTCCACCCCGCATGGAGAAATAGGAGTCAAGATCTACTCGTGCCAGTCATGCAGCCAGTGCCTGTCTCTGGACTCCTGGCCCTGGGCTTGGGCAGGAGGGCAGTGTCCTTCACTTCTTGGCATGACACTGCTGGCAGCCTTCAAATCTGGGCCTCTGCCAGCTCAGGGCAGGGTGGTGGGGAGTTACCGTGCTTCCATACAGGGCCAGGGACTGCTTGCCCCTGCACAGACATGTAGGCAGATGCTCCTCCCTCCATTGCACTGCGTCCCTGGCAGCTCCCCTGTGGCTGTGTACTGCACAGGTGCTCTCCTGGCATGTGCCTGTGCTGGGTGAGGCAGAAGAAGCCAGGGCAAGGAGGGTGGCAGCTACTGCAGCTGTAGCAAGGTGCAGGGGCAGCTGGGGGGTCTCATGTTAACATTTCACAGGGGCTAGTGGGATGGTGCAGCCCCAGGTAGCGGCTTCTGGTGCTAGAGCGGCTGGTGACAACTGAGCACACGGTCCCTCCTGCACTGATGCTCTGGGGATGCACGAGTGACCCGTGCGCAGGGACTTGGAGGGGGTTGTGTTCCTAACCCCAGGGTGACAAGGGGAGGACGAGCTCTGCTTTGAGGGTGGCTGGGCAAGTCCCAGGTGGCAGCTGCAGTTGCCTGCCTCAGGCCCAGCCCCGCGATGGCCTGGTGCAGAGGCTGATTTGGGCTTCCCAGAGGTGGTGCTCTCACCTTCCCTGGAGATCTTCAACAGGAGACTGGACAGGCACCTGGCTGGGGTCTTATGACCCCTGCCACCCCCAGTGCTCCTTCCTGCCCATGGCAGGGGGTCAGACTCGATGATCTGTCTAGGTCCCTTCCCACTCATTGATTCTGTGATTCTTTTGGCCCAATCCACCAATTTGTCTGGGTCTCTCTGAATCCTAGCCCTACCCTCCAGTGTATCTACTACTCTCCCCAGCTTGGTGTCATCTGAAAACTTGCTGAGGGTGTACCACATCCCATCTTCCAGATTGTTGATGCAGACTGAACAAAACCAGCCCCAGGACCGACCCCTGGGGCACTCCACTTGATACCAGCTGCCAACGGGACATCGAGCCGTTGACTACTACCCTCTGTGCCTGATGCTCCAGCCAGTTTTCCATCCACCTTACAATCCATTCATCCAGCCCATACTTCCTTAGCTTACCTGGGACAATGTTGTGGGAGCCTACCAAAAGCTTTGCTAAAAATCAAGGTATAGCATGTCCACTGCTCTTTCGGCATCCACAGAGCCAGTTCTCTCATCATAGAAGGCAATCAGGTTGGTTGGTTGGTTAGGCAAGACTTTCACAGTTTATACAAATGTATGTGCCGCAGCGCGGGGCACTTTTAAAAGCGCCTGGTGCTGTAGCACGTACATGTGTAAAAGTGTCCTATGTGTCCACTCCCCCTTTGCACCAGGATAAAGGCAAATCACACCAGTAGAAATGTGTCGTGGGCAGAGCCGACCTGAGCAGGGTGCAGGGCCTGGGGCAAATCAGTCCACGTGGTGCTCTGATCCCATGGGCCCCTGTCCTGAAGAAGCTGCCACCGCCATCGATGTCGTTGGTGTGGGGGGGATAGCGAGCAGCTGGATGCGGAGTCACCGCTCTGCAGGGTCTCCCAAAGCGTGGGGTCCGGGGTGGTTGCTCCGATTCACCTCCCCCAGGGACGGCCCTGGTCATGGGTCTGCACACGGAAGCAAAGCACTTGCAGGGACTACAGGGTAACAGCCAACCGGCTAGTGTGCCAGTGCTTTAGCAAAGCCTTTGTGCGAGCAGTATATATAGAGGGCTCTATGCTATATATATAGATCAATGCTCCAGTGAATCCATCCTGATGGTTCCTGATCACCTTCTGCTCCAAGTGCTTCACAACGGATTCCTTGAGGATCTGCTCCATGATTTTTCCAGGGACTGAGGTGAGGCTGACTGGCCTGGAGTTCCCTGGTGCTCTAGTCCGCAACCTGACCTTGCCTGTTAAGACCGAAGTGAAGAAGGCATTGAGCACTTCAGCCTTTTCTGCATCTTGTCACTAAGTTGCCTCCCGCATTTGGGAAGGGACCCCCGCTTTCCCTGATCCTCCTTTTGCTACTGACACACTTGTAGAAACCCTTATTTCCCTTCACATCCCTTGCTCGCTGCAACTCCAATTGCACTATGGCCTTCCTGACTTCATCCCTGAGCAATGCTCTCATACTCCTCCCTAGGTATTTATCCAAGTTTCCACTTCTTATAAGCTTCCTTTTTGTGACTTAGTTTACTGAAGAGTTCCCTGCTCAGCCAAGCTGGTCTTCTGCCACACTTGCTAGTCTCCCTGCCCATCGGGATGGTTTGTTCCTGCACTCCCAGTAAGGCTTCTTTCAAGTACCGCCAGCTCTCCTGGACTCCTCTCCCCCTCCGACCGGCTTCCCAGGAGATCCTGCCCACGAGTTCCCTAAGTGAGTCAAAGTCTGCTTTTCTCAAGTCCAGGGTCCTTACTCTGCTGCTCTCCATCCTTCCTGTCCTCAGGATCCTGAACTCAATCCTCTCGTGGTTACTGCTGCCAAAGTTGCCATCCACCACTACATCCCCCTCCAACTCACCTATTTGTGAGCAGCAGGGCAAGAAAAGCAGGGCCCCTAGTTGGCCGCTCCAGCACTTGCACTTGGAAACCGACCCCAAGGCTCTTCAAATACTTGCTGGATTGCCTGCGCACCACTGCGTTGCCCTCCCAGATCTCAGGGGGACTGAAGAGCCCCGAGTCCGTGTCAAGGCAAAGCCAGGGGCTTGCTGTAACTCAGCAGCTGCTAGCCCTGCCTGGGCTGAGACAGTTCATGACAGCTTGTTGCACGTGTGTGCACACACACATTGTACACAAACACATCCATCACAAGCTTTTAACTGTCCCTACATATAGTGCACATGTACACATGTGAACAGATAGCGTATAGATTGCGTAGTGTATATGCATAAACACTGTACACACAGTGTATATACATACACACAGCTCCTGTGCACACATACACAGCTATATACCATACACACACATATATAGCTTGCACACACAATTGTGTACAGTATATGTACAGATATGCGCACACACACAGACGCAGTGTCCATACATACATGTGTATACTCACACACACCTTGTGTACACAGTGTCTACACACACACAGAGCTTGTGCACACACACATGCACGGTACATACACACAGACTGCCGACTGTGTACAGTGCATATACATTCACCCGCACAGACTGGGTACACATGCAGACCGCACACCTCCTTGGGGTCATCTAGAAGGTGCAACCCAACGCTGCCTACTGCTTGACTTCAGCCCAAGGCTGCAGCTCCCCACCTCTCTGCTCAGGACGGCTGACCCCCTCCCTTCCACTCCCGGGCAAAGGGAACCAGGCACTGGCACCAGCAGCTGCTGTCCATTTGCCAGCCCATGTCGACACGCGAACCCGGGACATACGGCAGCAGCTGGCCGCAAAGCAGGTGCTGCCACCTAGTGCCCCTGCAGGCCAGCGCAGCGGGGCTTTTGCAACCATTTGCCAGCCCAGCTCTCCCGTGCCGCAGCCCGTATCACCTAAGATGGCTGAAGCCCAAATCAGCCTCTGCACCAGGCCATCACGGGGCTGGGCCTGAGGCAGGCAACCGCAGCTGCCACCTGGGACTTACCCAGCCACCCTCAAAGCAGAGCTCGTCCTCTCCTCGTCACCTTGGGGTTGGGAACACAACCCCCTCCAAGACCCTGCACATGGGTCACTCGTGCATCCCCAGAGCATCAGTGCAAGAGGGACCGTGTGCTCAGTTGTCACCAGCCGCTCTAGCACCAGAAGCCGCTACCTGGGGCTGCACCATCCCACTAGCCCCTGTGAAGTGTTAACGAGACCCCCCAGCTGCCCCTGCACTTTGCTACAGCTGCAGCAGCTGCCACTGTCCCCAAGCCACCCTCCTTGCCCTGGCTTCTTCTGCCTCACCCAGCACAGGCACATGCCAGGAGAGCACCTGTGCAGTACACAGCCACAGGGGAGCTGCCAGGGACGTGGTGCAATGGAAGGGGGAGCATCTGCCCACATGTCCATGCAGGGGCAAGCAGTCCCTGGCCCTGTATGGCAGCACGGTAACTCCCCACCACCCTGCCCTAAGCTGGCAGAGGCCCAGATTTGAAGGCTGCCAGCAGTATCATGCCAAGAAGTGAAGGACACTGCCCTCCTGCCCAAGCCCAGGGCCAGGAGTCCAGAGACAGGCGCTGGCCACATGACTGGCATGAGTAGATCTTGACTCCTATTTCTCCATGCGGAAAGCACAGCTCCACGGTGCCCCCATGAGCTTGGTATCCACTCAGCAAGTACTTTAAAGCAGCTGACCCAGAAGTGTGGGGGCCAGTGTTGGAAGGGCAGTATGGAGAAGCACAGCTGTCTTTGCCCAGGTGGATACCTACCATCTGCCAGTGCAACTACCGGCCTGCAACAGGGTGGGGAGGAGACACGCTACTTTCCAGGCTGCTGATATGATTTAACCCAACAGACAACTCGACTCCAGTGGCACCAGGGTGGCTGCTGCAGTCAGGGAATGGATGCTATCCCCCCTTATCCCCCTGCCACTAGCTTGAATTGGTAGCAGCAGTAGGCGTATGAGGTCTGAAGGCTCCAGTTTAACCCCAAGGGCCAGCAAAGGGGCAGCCCTGACTTGGATGCACTTTGAGCCATGTACAGTGATGCAGGCTGCATTGGAAAGCAGCAGCTTCAGCAGGTAAACCCACAAGCTGCCCTCAAGCCACCAGGTAAAAGTCCAGGTCAGGCTTACATCGAGCACTACACTGCAACAAGAGATATTGCCCTGGGACGCAGGGAAGCTTCCACTTTTCCACGGGCAGCTGGTACCAGCAGGTGTGCAGCACAGGGCTGTGTGCAAGCATATGCTGCTATCACTCATTTCAAAGCCGTAAGCACAGCATTTCCATCTGCCTGGCTGGGAGACTGGCTCATATCTGTTGTACGACTCAAACCGTAGTAAATGGGCAGGGGCAGAAGTGTGTGAATATTAGGAAGGGATTTTGGAGACTACCTGCTGCTGCAGCTTTGGACCAGGACGGAGCCAGGACAAGCTCCTTCGTTCCTTGCAGTTGCCAGGGAATCCCTTGGAACTAGGGCTTTACAGCACCACC
>NW_017728995.1:30843703-30854043 GCF_001723915.1 Gavialis gangeticus | reverse complement strand
CATATGCTGCTATCACTCATTTCAAAGCCGTAAGCACAGCATTTCCATCTGCCTGGCTGGGAGACTGGCTCATATCTGTTGTACGACTCAAACCGTAGTAAATGGGCAGGGGCAGAAGTGTGTGAATATTAGGAAGGGATTTTGGAGACTACCTGCTGCTGCAGCTTTGGACCAGGACGGAGCCAGGACAAGCTCCTTCGTTCCTTGCAGTTGCCAGGGAATCCCTTGGAACTAGGGCTTTACACCACCACCCAAATTTCACACCGCAGCCCCATCCCTGGGGTAACCAGGAACAGAAGAGCCTTCAACTTGCTTGCAGCACCTGTCACCATCTCCACACGGATGAGGCCAAGGGGCACAGCCACACTGAGGCTACACTGAGAGCACCAGCGGGCTGGTTTTAGGAAGGAAGAGTTTGGGGAGGGGACCCCAGCCTTCTGGAGTAACCAATCTCTCATGACCACCTGCATTTAAGCCAGTCCACAGTATGCTGGTCACTTCCAGTCCATGGTCACTTCCGGTCTGGCAGACCGGCAGCCAACCCTTTGCGGCCTGGCACCGGGCCATGGCCCCAGGGCTGGGAATCCCTGTCCTAGACGACTTGATTTTCATCCAGGATACCTGTACCTCTGCTACCTGCGTGACCCACTGACTCTCTAGTCACTGCCCCATTCACACCTGGCTGCCTGGCAGGGGGTGAGCACCCAGAAACACACAGCCGCCAGTTAGGCAGACTGGACACTGCTGTCCAGATGTCTGAAAGTGATACCTGCTGCATGCCTGATATGCAAAACTCTTCTTAAAATGGCCACGAGAACAAGGTATCTTGGCTTATGCAGCAATCTTCCCTTTGCCCTTGCTTTTTATATAAAGCCTCAGCAGTCCTCCTTCCAACTACACCTACAAGTTCAGGTGCTTATCAGCAACACGTATAGGGGAGAAGGCAGCTGAAAAAAATCAGATAGGATGGCAGAAGGCTGGTGCTATTCCTACCAAAAAGGAAGATCCCCCTCTCCCCTGCCCCCAACTGCTTGCTCCCCTCCTCCCCTTTCTGAATAGCAGAAACCAGGCACCAGTTGAGGCCCTTTAATCTGCCCGAGGCAGCGCGCCGAGGCACAAATCATGATAAAACGCTGTGCATTTTTACAGCAAAAAAAATGCTACAGAAGTTAATAGGAAAAAAAATATTTTTGTACATGGGTAAAAGGTTATAATAATTCAATGACAACTCACAGACAAGGGGAACTCCCACATCTACTGCTCATTTCTTTAAAATGTTCCTTTGAAAGTCACCATTCAAAATGGTGCTCTTCCTTGAAATGAAGTTTGCTGCTTTCCAAGTGGCTCTCAGTACTGCTTTGCATCTTGGAATGTCCTCGGGAGGCTCCGTCAATAACAAGGGGAGAATAAAAACCCCGGAGTCCTTTCAGAGTGTCTCAGAGAGGAGAGGGGGGAAAGGGAAAGTTTAGTCGTCAAATTTGATCTTCTTCCCCTGGGGCTTGTGATCACCTCCTCCTCCTCTGCCTCCCCGGAAGCTTCCTCCTCTGCCTGGAAGCAAATTTAAGAGGGGATTAGAAAGCAAAGCCACGTCTGCACAAACCCAAGAGCCATAATGCCCTCCTGGATTCCTATCTGGGCAGGTCACAACGTGCCAGATTCAACATGAGCAGCTCATTGTTTGCTGGGGCTCTTGTGCTGCTTTCCAAAGCAAGCGGGCAAACCCAGTGAGCCCTGAATACATGGCCTAACAGATCACATACCTCCAAATCCTCGACCACCACCTCTACCACCAAATCCACCGCGGCCGCCCCGGCCACCTCTGCCTCCACGGCCCCCAAATCCGCCGCCGAATCCACCGCCACGCGGACCGTCACCCTTGGGCTTGGCAAAATCCAGCGTGACTTTGTTCCCATCAATCTCGCCATCCTCCATAGCTTCCTTAGCCGCTTTGGCCTCTTCTGGGGAACTGAAGTCCACAAAGCCAAACCTGCAGAGAGGCAAGACGAGAGCTCAGCCACGACTGCAATGGACACTGAATACAGCCCTGAAAGTCAACCTGCTTAGGCTTCTGGCATCTTTAATGGATGAATCTAAAGATGACAAACTCAGGCACTTTTCCTTAGCCTAGAATCATTCTCTAATGCCTTGGTTTTTCAAAATTCAATTTGCTCACACTTGGCAATTTTATGTATGTGCATTAAGTAGCTAGATGGACACAAGGGGGTTTCACTACCACTTCAATCACTACACATGGTAGATTCTCCATCTTAAAAAGACACACAATGCCACATGCCCTCTGCCTTTATCTGGATGAGGGCAGAGCTGGAACTGAATGCCAGTTCTTGGTTCACATGCTGCGCTCAATCAATAGACTACACCTTTTGGCAGTGTCTTCAGGTCCAAATGCACTTGCTGTACTCAGCACTGGACCAAAGATAAAGCCTGACAAGTTTATGACAACAGCTGAGTTTTCTTAACCTGTGTAAGGAGCACAAAGAAAAAGCAGCAGAGTACAAAGCCCTGGCATGCAACATCTGTTGGTAGGTTAGGCACAATTAACACTGGCCAGCTGTCTAGGAGTCCCACGTCTCCATAACTTTATTATCTGATCACAAATGCTATAAGCATAGTGTTGCCTGTTCTTCAGTAGCAAGTTAAGTCAAGTGTCCAGCCATAGCTAATCACATTATCTGACAAGACCAGAAAGTGAATAAGCCAGCACTGAGCTTTTAATGTTCTTCTCGTGCGAATCCATAAACTGCCACTGATTTTACGGCAGGAAGGAGCTCATTGAGAAGGAGCAACAGAACATCTCAAGGCTGCCAAAGGCAAAGAGGCATGCGGCGTATTGTTCAAGGTAATGACTTGCCAAGATCGATTTGGATGGCAATGGATTAAGTGAGACCCTTTCTGAAGAGGAAAATTTCCTCAGACAGATTAGGATGTGACATACCCTTTGGATGATCCAGTGTCTCTGTCCGTGACTATTCTGGCTTTTATGGAGCCCTCAAACGACTCTCTCAATGTCTCCTCTGTTGTATCCTCAGAAAGACCTTTGACAAACAGCGTTTTGCTTTGTTCTAAAAGAAAGAAAACCCACTTGTAAATCCCCCACATTATAACGTTTCTGTCTGGAAGCAGGTTTCTGATCGCCAGCTTCCCATCAAGCCCTATTATCCACAAGGGGAGCTTAGGCAAACAGGTATTGTGCCCAGTTTGCAGTATGGACAACTTGAATTGTCCAGGAATCCATGAGTATCCACCCCAATATTACATGACGCTGCTGGGCAGGGGGGTGGTGGCATAGCCCTCTACCCCATTTCTGATAGCTAAAGCAATGACACTACACTATGCAGGGAAAAGGTTCAACAGAAGACGCTCACAAAAACTGACTCATTTTCCTAACTAAGCTGTAACCAGTGAAGCTGGATCAGTACTTGACTATCTAGGATTTCTGTGATAACTTTCATTGGTATCTCAGATAATCAGTCATCACCTCCAGCACCAGCTCTCAAGAAAGCAGGTCCTTCCACATCATCTATCCAGGTCTGAGTCTCGGACAACAGAATTTAAAATTTTCATGAGTGAACCACAAGCATCTTGCAGAAAAGAGAAAAAAAGTCAAAGGATAAAGCACAGAGCACTTACGATTAAATCCTCCCCTGGCGCCGAAGTCCCTTTTCTGTCCTCCTGGCGTGGTAAATTCTAATCTAATCTGTCTGCCATCAATGTCTGTGTTGTTACAGGAGTTCAAAGCCTCTTTAGCATCTTCAACTGTAGGAAATTCTATAAATGCAAAACTAATAGAAGAGAAAAGTATTAAGCCAGGAGCCTTGTTCCTGTACGCTGGATCACTATCACATCATATGCATTCTTTAAAATTAATGTTACCCAAACAGAGAACAAAAAACCACAGTCAACTCTTACATACCCCCTAGGCCTTCCTTGCTCATTCTGCGGCATTCTGATAGATGAAGCTTTTTCGAACACTTCTTGAAGAGTTTCTTCTGTTGCACTGTATGCAAGGTTGTTCAGAATGAGGGTCTTGGACTCTCCTCCTCCCATGCCACCTACACAGAAGACAGATGCACAACTGAGAACTCTGCACTTACAGACTTTTCTGCGTAAAAACAACAGTGTTTTGGGGGAAAGGGGTGATACATGTGCAGATTTTCAAGGCTCTAGCACAGGGCGGGCAATTATTTTGGGTGGAGGGCTGCTTACTGAGTTTTGGCAAGCCATTGAGGGCTGCGTGACAGGCAGCCAGGGGCAGTGAAGTACTAATTTTTTTTTTTGGTTTTTTTTTTTTTTTTTTTTTTTTTTTTTAGGGGCCCCACAGGCTGGATAGAATAGCTTGGTGGGCTGCATTTTGCCCACCCCTGCTCTGGCATTTCATCTAAGGGTAGCTTCTACTCAATGCCAGATGACCTGCCCTAAAGATGAAGGAGGGGACAGGCAGCAAAAGGGCAACTAAGGCAGGGAGCAGAACAGAGCAGGAGATGGGCAGGGTGAGCAAACAAAAAATGCAAAGCATCAGATTGGGCAGGGAGAGGGGACTAGAATGGTGGTTTGGGGTAGGTGTGGGGCTACTTAGTAGCACGTCTGCCAAAAAGACTGGCTCCCACTGGTCAAAAGATTGACGGTGCAATTTCCCCAGCTCAAATCAATCATTTTCAGAACACAGGATTTAAAAAAAAAAAAGAACATGAAATGTTAGCAATGGGAAGGCAAGAGGAGAACCATGCAAGAAAAGCGATCTGCTAGTGAAGCAAGCATAAGACACTTGACAAAACTGTCATCATGACAGCCTGCATGCACCACTGGGCCCTGTAAATACCTTTCTGAGTTTTTTGCTGGCTCTTCTCCCCCGTGTAGTCTAGGATTATAGCACGGCCATCGATTTCAGTGCCCTGTTTCTCCTCCAGTGCTTTGTCTGCTTCAGCTTCTGTTTTAAACTCTATGTAAGCAATTCTGAAATGAAGGAGAGCATATTAACTATTTCTTCTGAGCTGCCAAATTCATTGAGAACTGCATCACTGTTTTACTTTGAGTATGTGTTCTCTCGCTTATTTTTTGAGGTAGGTTTTGGAAACAGCAGAGACATCAATCCAAGGTAAAGAAGAGAGCTCCACTAGAAGCTTACATGTAAAACAGGCTGGTGGTTAAGAACTACCACAGCTACCTACCCTTTACTGGTCCCGCCCTTGCCAGGAACTAGCCGGACCTCCAGTGCATTTTCAAATACTTCCTTAATTTCATCTTGGGTTACATGGTAAGGTAGGTTCTTCACAAAGATCGTTCTGGCATCTCTCTCTACAACAAGAAAAAACAAAATGTAGAGTCTCGCTAATATGCTGAAAAGGTAGTAACAGACCCTGTTCACTTTAAAACATCACATCAGCTCCAAACACCAAGACAAGGCAATTCAGAATTAGACCAAAAAGAGCACCACATAAAGCTGTATCTTTATGGGCACCAGTAAATATGGTGTATTTACAAATTAAGAGCTACTGGAAAAGTTAAGAAGGTATTTGTGCACAAACAAAATCCAGGTTCCACAACAAGAAAGATAATGTTATCTGCTGCCAGTAAAGCTAGTTCCCTTCCTCCCCAATGCCTCCGTTGTTCCTTAAGATTCCACTTTCACAGATGTGGCACAAGGAGAATTGGTCTGAGATTTACAAGGCCATGAAGCAGACTTAAAACATGCATGGTTCAGATAAAATTGTAAAAGGATTTAAATCCTCTTGATGAGTGAGAACTTCACATTTTAACAAAGACAGACAGATGATTACAGCCAGAACTTGATCAAAAAAATGTTAACTTAAATACTCTCTCAAACACTGAAGTGCTTTTACCAGTTCTTCTTTGAAACTTAGAAGGACAATAAAAAGATTTTAGCAGACTGGCTTCCAAAGAAGCACCGCTAACAGCACATCAGCAGTAAAGTATAATTGACTGCACTGACCAATGCAAAGGTTCAAAGAACCGAAATGGTTTCCTACCTTTCTTATTTTCTTTCTGGCCTTCTTTAGTCCTTGCTTTGTCCAGTTTCATTTCTGAGCCCATGAGCTTCTTCCCATTGAACTTGAGAGCTTTCTCCAGGTCATCAGCTGATGAGAAATCAACATAGCCAAACCGCCTGAAAAGGAGAGAGATTAAAATCTACATTGATCTTTTGACTTTGTACCAAAGGACATTATGGAAGTCATCCCCAGGAGGGACTGCTGTTGAAGAGTTAAGCACAGGAAGCAGCTTTCACAGAAGCCATTAAAGTTTACAACTGCTGCTAGAAAAGAGATGGAAAGCATTCCTAGATGGCATTAGGGGCCAACCTTTTAGCAGGCATGCCACAAATTTGCTCCACACCTTCCTCAAGTGCCACAATCCCCTTCTTTTGCCTGATGTTACCCTGTTTTCTGCTCCCAGCTCTGTGCTCCCTGCCTGACCTGCTACTTTGCTGTCTGCTCCCAACCCTATCTGCCACTGTGCTCTTTCCCCGATATGATGTGTGCCATACAGGAGGTAGCCTCTGCCACAGGTTGGCCACCCCTGCTTAAGGGAATTAAAAAAAAAAAGTAGTGCCCTCTGGCTCTTCCTCTCCAGTGCTCAGCACCGAGGTGGAAAACACAACTGTGGCAGGTCTGTACTCAGGCAGCAACACAGGCTAGGTGAAAGGTGGGGGCACTTTTAGGCAGCAGCAAGGGGCCAGTGGCTGGACACCAAAGTCAGCCTGGGGGCTTGCTGCCATGTGAGCATGTCCAACAGGCCACACTGCCAACTTCTGATACCTCAGAAGTACAGGATTACCAGCCAGCCAGACTGAACAGCTTTGCAAGCTGCATGTTTGACACCACTGCTTTAAGGTAATCGAAAATTTGAGTGACTTTTGTTCTATGTTTCCCTGGTTAAACTCACTTGGACTCTTTACTCTGCCTGACAGGTATGCTTAGAGAAAAGCCACAGGACTAGGGAGGCAGTGACAATCAAATCAAACAACATGTGCTGCAGGGGAAACCCCACCTCTTTGATCAGTCACACCTTCTCAGGCAGTTTTGCACACTATCCAACTATTCCTCTTTCATTTCATTTTTGCCTGCTAACCAAGTACACCTGCAATTCATAATGACCACTCCAAACAAACATCAGCAGGCAGAGATTTAGCAGAGAACTTACTTGGATGTGCCGATTCTGACTTGCAAGACTGTTAGGTTCTTCTTGCCAAAGAAATCCTTGATGCCAGTCTTCAGTTCCTCCAGGTCCTTGTTGGGGTCCAGATTTCCAACGAAGAGGGAGAAAGCTTCAGCATTTTCTTTAAATAAAAAAAATAAAAACATGCACACACTAAAGTTGTTATACGTCTTAAATGCAACCTTGTTGTAACTCACTGACTACACCAGACTTCAGCACATCAGATTAAAAAAAAACCTGACATCAGACTTCAGTATTAAGTCCCTAGTACTCATCACCTGTGCTGACCAGCCCCCCAGCAGTCAAAGCCTTTGCACAAACTCCCCATCCAGCAGGGTTTCACACTTGAGAAGTGCTTTAAGAGCTAAGCTGGAGGCTCAGGAAGCTTTTTCAGACTGCTGCTTCTCTAACTTACCTTCAGTTGTTTTCTTTTTCTTAACTTCTGGGGCACTCTTTTGATTGGCCATTTCTTTCTTTCGTTTCCCAGGTGCTTCCTTCACAGGCTCTATGGAACAGAGGGAAAGGCAGGAAGATGTTGAAATACAAGCCAAGGTCTAAGGCACCAGTGATAACCAGTCTTTCAAACTGGATCAGTACTTGACTATCTTGAGAAACGCTCATGTGTGATTTCCACCACATCATCATTTCAAACACTTCTCATCAGTTCCAGTTTTATGCAAATCAAGGACTTCAGACACAACTTGCTCAAGAACTGTAACTGCTCTAGAAAACAGCAGTGCGCTACTGCGCAGCACAAATTCACACACAGCTACGTTCAACTCACTTCCCCCCTCATCCTCTTCATCTTCGTCATCATCATCCTCGTCATCATCTTCATCATCATCGTCGTCGTCATCGTCTTCCTCATCATCATCTTCCTCTTCCGATTCTGCCTTGGCTATTGCTGCAGCAGCCGCCTTCACTAGAGCTGCTTTTTTCACTTGAACTGGGGTGATGTCCATGGCCTCCTCCTCCTCAGAGTCTGAAGTGATAAGAGATGTTAGAACACAAACTGTAATTTTGTGCAATGCCAAGGAAACTTCACCTCATTCCCCCTTTGAGGGGAATGGGACACAACTCATCCTGTTCATTTAAGCCTGTGAACTCTTAAGAAAAGAATTCTTAAAGCATCTCCATGATACCTAGCACAAACCAATTTTGGCTGGGGGCCCGTAAGTGCCACCCATGATACCACAAGTCCTACCATCCAACGGTAAGAAGCTCTGCAAGCACTAACAGGAAATAAGTGCTCCAAACTCACTAGTAACATGTTAACCACTCCTCCATCACTAAGCTTTTGCAGCCCCGTAAAAACTAGTTTAGACTTAAGTGGGACAGATGAGCAGTTGGCTTTAAAAAATGCAAAGTTAAGGAGTCTTTTGGCACCCTCTTAGCAAGTCATGCCAATTCAAACCATGTGCTCCTAATCTCAACCTTGTCACACCAAGCACAGCCTACACACCATCCTCTTCATCATCATCCTCCTCGTCATCTTCCTCCTCTTCAGACTCTTGCTTCGCTGGGACAGCAACCAGTTTTTTGGCTGGTACAGCTACAGGTTTTTTGGCTGCAAGCTTCACAGGCACTGGGACTTCCTCCTCCTCCTCAGACTCATCTGTAACAACAGCCAATTACTCCGTGTTCTGCAAACTACAACCGAGCACATTATTGTTACTACAGCCTTGACCGAAACTTTAAAATCTCACCAACTAGGGTCCAGTTACAAGCTCTGGAAACAGAGAGCTAATTGTCAGTTTAAGCATCACATAATAGTGACAGAGCCAAAGCCATGCGCTTCCATACAGCTCCACCATTAACTTGCTTATCTCTCTTTCCCTGCCTCCATCTTGATGCTATGCCAGACCTGTGCCAGCTGACTAGATGTGATGAACTGCATCACAGAGCTGCGATGGAAAATGCACAAGCAGCTGGACTGGACCATCTTAGTGTACTCGTTGAAGATAGCTAAACTACTGATAGCTTGGTGATTCCCAACCTGTGTGGTCAGGCACCCTGAGGTACTGCAGAAAGTGTGAGGAGATAAGCAGCTAAGGGCAGGCTCAACTTCCTCTTCTGGACTCCAGTTGTCTTTCCTGCCTAAGGCAGGGGGGGCTGGACTCAATGATCTTGCGAGGTCCCTTCCAGCCCCTTACAATTTATGAATCTATGTCTGCCTATGCCGTCTGCAAGGTGGTAAGCACTGCAATAAAGAAATTAGCTTCTGAATGGGGTACCACTCAATTCCTAAGAGTTACACAAGGTGGCTTGAGACGAAAAAGGTTGAGAACTGCATGACTGTTGTCTTACCAGAGTCCTCTTCGTCTCCCTCGCTGTCATCATCTTCCTCTTCCTCACTCTCCTCTTTCTTGGCATTTTTTCCATTTTTCGCTCCTTTGGCCGGAACATTAGCTTTCTTCGCTGGTGGAGTCACTACCTTCTTAGCAGGAGTGGCAGACTTTTTTCCAGGAGGGGTAGCTGCAGCTGCTTTTTTGCCAGGTGTGCCTGCCGCTTTCACAACTACTTTCTTTTGAGGGACCACCACCTTAAGAGAGACAGAAACACCAAGTGAGGAATGATTAAGCAACTCCTACACGTGCTTCAAAAAGTTGGTTTCAAATTGTCAGCTACTGAAGTCACAACCCACAAATGAGACCATGTGCCAAAGTCTCTAGAAAGCTGGAGGTTTGGCCTTCCTGCCCAAGGGCCAAGTCACACTGGCTGTGACAGCTACCCTTCATTTGCACACAGATTAGGAACACGCACGCTACAGCTGAACATGTTGTATCATCACGCCTGTTCATTCCCGTAACACAGCAACTCCAGGACAAATCATGTCCTAGAAGTGCCAATTTTCAGAGCCATTAGCAAGCTGGCCATCGACAGTGTCCTTTGTGATGCTCTGCAAAACTTGGGGGGGTGGAGGATAATCAGAGCACCCAACTTTATGGAGAACAGATACAAAAGACTACACCAGATGCTCAACCCGTAGCCTGCAGACCACATCCTGGCCCTGCCTAGTACTACAGGACTAGATGCATTTTGGAACCAAGCAGCCAAAAAGGTGAACCCCCCCCCCTGTAAGGTTTAAGATTATTTTGCAAGACTCAAAATACCCCTTCAAATAACGGCTCTTTGCTTCTGCCACCCCC
>NW_017728995.1:30842791-30843506 GCF_001723915.1 Gavialis gangeticus | reverse complement strand
CTCCCCCCCCCGTTTTAAAAAGGTTTAAGCAATTCCCCCCCGCCCCTTGGTTTAGGGAAGAATTAAGTGTCCCCATCCCCCAATCTTGGGAAGGATGAAGCGACTTGAGGAACGAAATGCTTGGCTGCAAAAAAAGGCGCGGGAGAAGGGCGATCACCTCCTCCTCGCTGCTGCTCTCTTCCTCCTCGGAAGACTCCTCTTCCTCACTGTCGTCCACGTTCTTGGGAGGCGGCGGCAGCACTTTTTTCTGCTTGACTTGATTCTTCGCGTTCTGGGAGATGGGAAAGGAGCCGGCGTGTTATAGCCCCGCAACTGCCCCTGGGACACGGGCAAGAACAACAACCTCCCCCAATTTCAGGATAAATTTGCCCCCCCACCAGGCTTGGCCCCATCCAGGCCTGCCCCTATCCCCCCACGTGCCTGCCCCTCCAACACGTGTGCCCTGGTCGAGTCAGTCTACAAGGTGCAGTTTCCCGCCTCCACCCCCCCTGCGGCCCACACCACGAGGCCCGGCCCGGGGGGGGCCACGTGCGCGGAGACACCACGTGGCCGCCCCCCCACCGCCGTCTCGCCCTTCGCTGCCCCTCCCCGCGGCCGGGCGCGGGAGCAGGGCCAGGCCGGGCCGGGCCTCACCTTGGCGAGCTTGACCATGATGGCGGCGGCGCGGAAGGCTGCGACTGGCGCCTCGGCCTGCAACGACGGAGTGAGCGCGGCG
>NW_017728995.1:30840795-30842077 GCF_001723915.1 Gavialis gangeticus | reverse complement strand
CCCCCCCTGCGGCCCACACCACGAGGCCCGGCCCGGGGGGGGCCACGTGCGCGGAGACACCACGTGGCCGCCCCCCCACCGCCGTCTCGCCCTTCGCTGCCCCTCCCCGCGGCCGGGCGCGGGAGCAGGGCCAGGCCGGGCCGGGCCTCACCTTGGCGAGCTTGACCATGATGGCGGCGGCGCGGAAGGCTGCGACTGGCGCCTCGGCCTGCAACGACGGAGTGAGCGCGGCGTCCCCGCGCCCCTCCCAACCTCCGCCTTTCGCCCCGCCCCCCGCGTCCCGTCTGAGCCAATCGCAACCCGCTCCGCGGCCCGGCCCGCCCCCACGCGGGACCGACGCCCAATCGGCGCGGCTGCCCCCGGACGGCGCCGAGCCAATCCGCGCGGCTTCCGCCACCGACCAATGGGGAAGCGCGTTCCAAGGAAGTGTTAAGGGAGGGAGAGAGAGCCAATAGGGGAGCGCGATGTTAGGCGCCCGCGCGCTGATTGGGCCGGGTGTGGGGGTTGGGGATGGGGCCGAGCACGTGGCGCCTGGGGGACCACGTGGGGTTGGGCCTTGGGTTGGGGTTGCGGGTCTGGGCCGTGTCGGGGGGGTTGCGCGCGCTGGGCCCCTGACACTGCCCGGGGGGTGCGTACGTTATCTCCGCACCGGGGCGGTGCGTGGAACAGATAGATACCCAGAAATAGACACGGACGTGTACAGCTACCAGATGGGGATGTGTAGACATGGGGATCTGTCGGAGTGGGGCTGATAGCGGGTGTCCAGAGAACCTTGTCCGCACACGTGTGTGAGTGTGTGTGTGTGTGTAGATGCGTGTGTGTGTGCATTCGTGCATGTTTGTATAGATATATGTGTGTGTAGATGTCTGGATATGTGTGTGTGTATAGATGCGTGTGTATGTGTGGACACGTGTGTGTGTAGATGTGTGTGCATAGATATGTGAGTATAGATGCGTGCGTATGTGTGTGCATGTGCATATATGTATATATAGATGTGTGTGTATGAGCGTATCTGTGTATTAAATTCATGGGGGACACGTGGGTGTAGCTATGTATGTACACAGGCACACACCGATACAGGCTTGCTCTCCCTGTGAATCCAAGGATGGGGATGTGATTTAAAAGTGCAAAGGTTTCCCCAGGCAGCTCCGCGTGAGCAGACTGCCCTGGAGCAGAGAGGCGGTCACTGTCCAGAGTCTGCAGGCGGGGGCAGGTGCACCTTACAGACTAACCAGAGAGCGGTGGTGGACGGGCCTTATTCGACCTGGAGGGATGTGGGCAG
>NW_017728995.1:30825026-30840351 GCF_001723915.1 Gavialis gangeticus | reverse complement strand
GGGACCTGAACCTGTTCAGCCTCCACAAGAGAAGGCTGAGGGGGATCTAGTGGCCTGTTACAAACTAGTCGGGGGGGACCAGCAGGCGCTGGGGGAGTCCCTGTTCCCCCGAGCACGACCAGGAGTGACCAGGAATAACGGTCACAGGCTGGCAGAAGGTAGATTCAGACTAGACATCAGGAGGCGCCACTTCACGGTCAGGGCGGCTAGGATCTGGAACCAACTTCCAAGAGAAGTGGTGCTGGCTCCTACCCTGGGGGGCTTTAAGAGGAGGCTAGATGTACACCTTGCCGGGGTCGTTTGACTCCAGCATCCTTTCCTGCCATGGCAGGGGGTCGGACTTGATCTGCTCAGGTCCCTTCTGACCCGACCAACTATGAAACTATAACCAGTTGCTATAAAGGGGCTTTTGTAGCGTTTGGAGAAGTGAGCTGCTGGTTGTGAAAGCTTCTCCGAGGCTTAACTCAGCCCTGCCTTCTGCCAGATGCCATCCTGGACAGAGTAGCCAGGTACCATTCCTGACTTCTTTGGGAGTGGCTTGTGCAGATGAGCCCTCTGTAGGCATTTATTCTGCCGCCCAGCACTGTCAGAGCTAAATCCCTTCTATGTAAAATCAGCTGCTATAGTGTTGTTCATAAGAGAAGTCAGCACAACTCATCAGCAGATTCTATATAGGCCTGAAGAAGGGTGTTTGTGCCCAAAAGATTACAAAGAGCAATTTTTCCAACTATTTAGTTGGTCTAAAAAAGATCTCACATCTACCCAGAAAACCTTGTCTGTTCATAGCATCTTGGGCACTTTGGGGGAGGACAGGGTCAGATTTCTGCATGAGTGTTGGTATAGATACATTTTTTCCTTTTGCTTGATAAGAATTTGGGAATAAAAGATTGGTTTTCCCTCCTCCTTTCCCCCCCTCTTGTTCATGATTTCCTTCCGTTTCTACTCCTCTTATTCTTCCTTTTATTTTTGCCTCTTCATTCAGGAAGACAGGTCTGGTGCAAGTCCTGCTCACCTCTGATGGCAAGTAAAGCAGAAGAGTCCTGAGTTCAGATAGCAAAAAAAACCCGAGAGGAGTCTTTGATCTAGTAAATGCCCTTTGCTACCACATGTTTATGGAAAACACACCCCGCTCCTGGAGCAGCCCATGGGAATCCCACAAGTGTTGGCTGAGAACACAGAAGCTATTAATTGCTACAACCTCGGGAACAACCCTGATCGAAGAGCTGTTGTGCAGGGCCTGTATATGCTCATAGTAAGAGACAGTCCGTCCTTCAAATGCTGTGAAATTTTACTCTCACTTAGCAGTAGTTTTATTTTAACCTTCTAATCTCTTTAATCTTTAACAAACCTGCTGTGTCAATCTGCAACCTGCTTTATTAAGCTGTATTGATCACTAACAAGCCTGCTCTGGGTAGTTCACATCAATTCATTTTCTGTAAAATTGGGTGCGTGGACATGCTAGTCTGCCTGCAATCTGAGATGCGTCCTCCGTACCACGGTACCACGCGGCGTGCTGGAAGCCGGCAGGGTAACCGCCTAACCCCAAAACAATACAGTAAAGGCAGCATGATAGGAGCACTGCAGTTTGCATCTGCTTTGTCATGCAAATACCAGAGAAGTCAGCAAAGAGCAGGAGTTTCCATGGCTGCCAGTGGGGATTTCCCAATGGGGGGGTTGCGTTCAGAATGGCTAATTTAGAAATCGTGCAAGCAGGCTTTGAGCTTTTTTGACCAAAATGCCATAGAGGTGGTCTCCACGGCCTGCGGAGGGGAGGGGTGAAGGCTTTTGTGCTTCTAGCAGCTCTTGATGGTGGATTCTGCTAGTGGGAGAAGGTGAATGTAGGCCCTACCTGGTAAAACAATGATGTGTCCACACCTGGAGCAACTCTATAGCCCAGACCCCACCTCTAAGTTACACCTGCCCTTGCAGAGCAGAGCAAGGCCTTGGCTTCCCCAGGCTGCTCCGGTGGCCAGGAGTTCTGCCGGCACCTGGCCGAGCAGTTGTACATCCATGTGACTCCTGCCAGGGGACAATGACTCATTACCGGCATATATAGATGTGCAAAACTCTAGAACTCTTAGTTCAGAGATAATACCTTTTGTTAGACCAACTAAGACATTGCAAAAGCAAAACAAAACATGGGGACCCCGTGCTTTCCATAGGAGCAGGGTGGCAGCCAGAGAGGGGGGCCGGACCGGGTGGGGTGACTGTGTCCTCAGTCAGTTATTCACTCACAGGCTGCTTGGCAGAGGGGCTGTGCCGTGTGCTCAGGGACTAACAAATTGCCCTTGGCCTTCGTGCAGCTACTCATGAATCACCTTAGCCTGAGAGGGCATCTTGGTGCACATGTAGGCAAGGTATCCAGGTTGTAGGCGTATTGGTCTAGAGGCAAAAGCAATCAGGACTCGTGGTAGAGGCGATATCTTTTAGTAGACCAACTAGATTTTTTTTGCAAAAAAAATGTCTTTCATTGCAAGCTTACGGGCACAAACACCCTTCCTCAGGCATCGGAGAAAAGACTGTCAAATTCTCCCAGGTAGAAATCAAAGTTCATATTTCCTAGGAGAGTTAAATGTATGGTAAAATCTCCAGTTTGGCACCGTTCATTTTATGCAGGTTAGGCTCAGAGAAACGTTGGAATAGTCTGTTTGCCTCAAAGTTATCTGGGGGCAAGCAGGAGGCAGTCGGATTTCCTTTGGGTTATGCTGTTTCATATTTCACAGAGGAGTAAAAAGATGGAATGCTCTTCCCGGCAGGTACTTGTCTGTGAAATATGAAACAGTATTTTTTCAGCAGTCACAAAGAAAGCTTTTCAGCATTCAGAAATCAAGCTTGAAGGGTGCCTTGAGTCTAGTGAGGGGACCTTGAGTCTGAAGATTGCCCTGCTTCTTGCAGCCCCGGGCCCACGGTGCGAGGGCTCAGCACCGCGGTCATGTTGTGCCCACCTTGAGAGGATGGACGCCGACATCAAGAGCTGGCAGGAGCGGGCTGTGATGCAGCTCCAGCGATGCCACAACCTCAACCAAGCAGCAGCCGGTTTCGAGGTAAAGCGTCTTGCCCTTGAAGCAGAGAAGAGCGAACGGAGGAAGGAAAGGGAGAGGAATCCCAGCCGGCAGCCTACTCTCTTCTGCAGAAAACCTGCAGGATCTGCGGCTCAAGCACTGGACTCTTCAGTCACCTCAAGCCCCATCCATGGGTTGTGTCAGAGATCATCCTCAATCGAGGGACTGCCTAGACTCATCTCTAGCCTGGTCAGGGGCCTAGCAGGTGAACCGGGGGGTCATCTCCCTGCATCTCAGCTCATGCAGGGCCGCCTTTCAGATCCCCCGGCAGCAAAAACCCCCCAGTGCTTTGAAACACATCACTTCTCCATGGCACTGCATAGGTGCAGTCAGCAGTCAGCTGTCTTCCAGGTCCTGTGCGGTGGACACAGAGCAGTGACTGCTCGGCTGGCACCCAGGGAAACTGAGGCACAGACGGGCAGAGGCATTTACCAAAGGCCGTTGAGGGAAGCAGGGGCAGTTCAGGTGTTCTGGGTCCAGGCCCACAGTCAGTTCATTAGACTGCACGGTTTCTCCGTTGGATGCCATGTGTGAGCCTATGACACTGGATAAAAGCAGTGGGTTTATCCCAGGACTGACTGCCCCAGGCTTTGCCTCCCATCAAAACAGGAGGGACTACACATGCTGCTTCAATGGCAATTAGCTTGGATTAGCCACTGTTGTTAGGATAGGGGAGTGCTAATTTGAGTCCTTCACAGGTACTTGAATTGGGACAATGAGCTTGTGATCTGCAGGACCTCTTAGCTTATGCTCTCGCCTGGCCTGTAGCTAGAGATACACACCTTCCACACCCCATCTAGTGGGAGGAGGCCTTGGGTTTGTCCCTGCTGCAACCACTCTTTCCCCCCAGCCCTGGGATGGAGGGAGGTGCTGCCTCTCCCTGTACCACAGATGAAAACAGTGGCTCAGAAAGACAAAGGGACTTGACCAAGGTTACATGTGTCTGTGGCAGATCCAAGAACAGGATCCAGGTTCTCCCCACCCTCCTGCAGCTTGCACCCTCCTAATATAAAAGGTATCTGTGATCTCCACGGGCAATCAGGACCGTGGACTAAGCACCGTGCCTCCGAGCACCATTGCCGGGCGTGTCATCCATGTCCTGAGCAGGCTCCATCTGGGATGCGGAAGCCAGTGCAAGATGATGGGAGGCAAAAGAGCTATGAGGGATGCTGCTGGCCTCAGCGCGCAGCAGGTTAAACTGGTCCGGAGGCTGGGAATCACAGAGGAAGAAAGGCTCGGGTTCTGGGATACCATCCCATAGGGTGTCATGGGGTAAAAAGTCTGTTGCATTTAGGGTGATGTCTTTATAAGGGGGATTGCATGATGTGGGGTTGGGCTTGGTGCTCCAGCAAGCTCTGTGACAGGTGATCCATGACACCAAGTAGATGGCACCCACCCCTGGCAGGTACATCCACCCGGCCGAGGGCTATATCTGCACTCGATGCTCCCACTAGATGGTGACAAAAGGCTGCAGCACCGTCGGCCCTGCTCTGTGCCAGGGTAAATCCTCTGCTGGGAGCTAGCCCAGCAGTGATAACTCATGCCACCAAGTGCCATGGTTTATTCCGAAGCCGCCTGAGTCCTAAAACACAATGGCCTGTCTATAAAGATGATGCATGGGGATTTACAGGGCAACCTGTGCCTGCAGCCTCTGGGTGCCTATAACTGAAACAGCCACCCCTGTACCAGCCAGCCAGGGGCAGGGACTGGGAAACAGTGGCCCAGATGCGCAGCTGTATAAAGCCATTCCTTGCAAGTGGCATGAAATATATCCAGAGCTTCGTAGCTGGGATGCAAGGCAGCCGTGCCCCCCATTTCTGGGTAACCCAGCTGTGGCATGGGCACCTGGCCCAGCTCCTGTGATCTCAGGGGTTGGCACGGGCTTGCCCAGGGGTTGGCCCATGTGGGGTTGATTTGGAGAGCTCCCCAGGGGCCTGGGGGCTGAGGCTGCCATGCTCAGACACTCTTTGCCAGCAATGTATTCCTTAAAGCGCTGCTGGGCAGGGGGCTGCGGGTCGGGAGTGAGGGGCAGAGGGAGGTCCAGGACTAGACTAGTAGGGGGCTGCCTGTGTGGGCTGGGGAGACATCCTCAGTGCCCAGGACTGAAAGGGCATCAAGCAGCATGCCCTGGGCTGGCAGTGGGGCATCGAAGCCAAGACCCTGTGCGCCGAGGCAGCAGGCACAGGGGTCCTTTCAAAGTAGCATCCTCTAATCTAGCACCCGTGCCCCGTGGACTGTCTCTTCAGGATGAAACAACCGCATTTTAGTTGGGGCTGAGGGGATGGACGTCCCTCCTGGCCAGTACTACAGCTTTCCGTGAGCATCCATTACCTGCCCGGATGCCTTTCTGGCTCACTTCTCCTCGAGGGCACCTTGTCAGGATAACTTTTGGTTGCCTGCTCCTGGCAGCCTCTTTCCACGGAGGCTGAGTCTCCGCAAACAGCTCTTCTGATGGTCTCGCCTCTCCTCCCTGTTATCTCCGGGCCATCTGTCACCGCTCAGCACTGCTGCTCTGCCTCCATCTATTTCCAACTAACGCTTGCTGCTGTGCTCGTTACCCTGGGTTAATGCCAGCTCTCCTCTTGCAGGAGGGACTCTGGCAAAGCCAGGGGTGACACTGCTAGAAAAGGGTGTGAGGGAGAGAAGAGGGGGGGAAGAGAGTGCGTTAACTCAGGTGGGAGGGGATGGGTGAGGAGTAATGACTGGGAGAGAGAAGGGAATTGGGAACGCTGGTCTGTCTTGTCTCCGAACGCAGGGACTGTGGTGGGTTGTCCATCCACATAAGCTGGTATTTCCCTTGGCAGACTTGGCTCCACAGGACACAACATAAGCCATCAAATCACCAAATAAACAGTGCATAAGCAACAAAGGATTAACTCGCACCCTGCAGTCTTTTCCTGTACCCTGGCTCAATGATGCTGCTGCCTCTAGCCCCACAGCCTTTCCCCTCTCCCAGCTCCCTTCCCTGGGAGCTTTTAACTTCCTCTGGGATGGGCAATTATCTCCATCACCTGGCCCAGTTCTCCTAAACAGGCCTTCAATCACCTTCTCAGTGCCTGCAGCTGGGCTGTAGTCCCTGAGATGTGCAGCCTGCTACAGGGACAATCAGAGCAATGGAAATGGGGAGGTATTTAGAGGAACAGATCATCCAGGAAGCCACTCACCTGGGGAACTCACTGTTGCAGGAAATCAGCAAGGCCAGGAACTTAACCCAAGTCAGAACAGGGACCGGGATGGAGAACAGCTTCCATCCATGTCATGCCCAGATGCTCATCCCTTTTGGCAGTCAGGGATGAGCCCCTCGACTCCAATCCCAACGTCACCGGAGCAGAGGACCTGGCAATGACAAGGCAGGCTGCACCTGCGGGACGGGAGAAGGCGTTCTGCCTAGGCATGCTGCCTTGGGAAGGTCATGGGCTGGGCTTAATGAGACCTCCCTCCCCATCCCGGCAAGGGTGCTGAGCTGGGCACTGCAGCGGCGGTGAGGATGAAGGGCCCCGTGCCTGGAGCTCCCCTTGCACAGGATGAAACCCAGAATATTTGGAAGACGCTGACAATGTTCCTTCACTAACTTCTCCCCAGCCAATGGGAGAGGGCTCTGGACACAGCAGGAGCTCCCGAAATGGCTGCAAGGCATGTCCCTACCCTGGAGCACACCTCCTTGCAGCTAGGTTGCATGAGGGCATCCCTGCTGTCTTCCGCCCCCATGTTCGGTGCCATTCAGGCTGGGTTTTTTGCCCCTCGGTGCTCCACATACCAAAGAAACTAAGCAATTGCAACTGCATCGTACCAGCCACACACACCCTGGTCTCTGCAGAGAAGTGCTCTCTTCCCTGTAAAAGCAAGGCTGAGCTGCAAAGGGGGACAGCAGCCTGTGGAGAGTGAGCTAGAAGCGCTTCCTCGGGGGCTCAGGAAGGTTTGCTTGCTGAGCTCTACTGCAGCCACTGTGTTCTCCTCGGCACCTAATTTGGTTATTTCAAGGCTTGCTTAGGGTCTCCATCCAGGCAGCAGTCAACCTCTCCATCCTGGTTTAGGTGGGCACAACGAATGTGCTCAAACCCCCTTGGGATCTTAATCACATACAGTCATATAGCTTCAGAAAACGAGGGTTGAAGGGACCTCAGGAGGTCACTTCTAGGCCCCAACTACATCATCCCAGCCAAAGCTTTGTCTACCTAGGTCTTCAAAACTGCCAAGGATGGAGAGTCCACCAGCTCCCTGGGGAACCTGGTCCAGTGCTTCACCACCCTCCTGGTGTGAAAGTTTTTCCACCCCCCGGGGCAGCACGGACAGGGCTGGCCGGGAGCCCGGGTGCCCAGAAATCACACAGCCTGCTGTGGCTTCACACTTTCCAAAAGGCTTTGCGAGCCCCCAGTGAGTCTGGAGGTGCTTCACTGCAGGAGAGTGAGCACCATGTCTTGGCATCTTGATGCCAACCCAGCTAACTCTGTGGTGCAGAAGCTATGGCTGGGCCAAAACTATCATTACCCTGCACTTGCCAGGGTCAGTGAGGGAAGAGAGACCGCCACTGCCTCAGCCTCTTCACTACAAATTGAATCATTTACGCCTGCTATAGCTTATGGCTGGCAGGCACCCAGCCAGCTGGCAGTCTGGCACTGGCTCCGAGGCAGGCCTGCCCTCATTAGCAGTGCTGGGGTTGTGGGGAGCGTTCCAGGGAATTGATTGCATTGCTGTTGGTGGCTTTTATTTTTTTCAAGCATCTCCTTAGAACTGGCGGCACCGCACGGGAATATGAAATGGACCGGGAACGCCCCTGGTCTGCCCGATGCTGCCATCACACGGCAGGTGCCCATGGGCGGATGGCCAGCCACTGTGTGAGGTCAGCTCAGCTGGGGAAGATCTCGTGTCATGGTATTAGAGGAGCCAGGGACCAGGAAGAACCAGAGAGAGCAGGAATTCAGAGCCTTGCTGCAGCAGACTGGGGCAAAACTGTTGACTGGCCCGGAAACTTGGTGCCCCGGCTGCATCTAAATGGTGAGGCGGCACTCCCAGCAGGCAATCAGGATGCTTGCTGTTCCTAAATTGGGCAGAGTTGGCTAGCTGGTGACTCACTGCAGGTGTGGCTGCTTCGGTCCTAGCCCAGGCTGGCCTGCCTTATCAGGGTCCCTGACACTGAGGCTCATGCTGAGACAGTCTCTGTCCCAAAGTGTTTCTGATTTAATTAGACCGGACAGTGGGAGATGGTGGGGAGGGAGAAGGAAAACGCTGTTTTCCCCATTTTCCTGAAGGGCAGGGAGGGAGCAGGTTTGTATTTGCTGAATAACACAGGGCCAAGCCTTAATGCGGTGGGAACAGCTAGGCAGAGGCTGAGCACACCTCATTAAGTGGCAAGGCAAGGGGTCTTCCTGAGCTGGCTGTTCCAGCAGAAGAAAGGGGCGGGCTGAAGCCTTGACTGTAGAAAGCCAGAAGATGGGGTAAAGGGCTCACGCTGTCTGCATGATGCAAGTGGCTCCCGGAGAGCCTGGCAGGCCTCTGACAACCCGCTCTGCTGAATGAACTTTCCTGGCTCCCAGCATGCAGGGGGACCCCGAACTCCTCAGAGTCACTCTCAGATCCCATTGCATTCACCCTGGGCTCACTCGCCGTGTGCAAGTTGCAAGCGCTGCAGGGGAGATTTCAGCCTGGACCAAAGTACCGATTTAACTGGAAATGGGAGGACACATTTCAGTTAATGACAATGTTGTCAATGAAAATAACACACCCTGAACCCCGGCCTGAACAGCCCAGCTGTGTCCCATTAGCTGGAACAAGGGGGTTATCGGCTTCCAGGCTTGTTTCTGCAGTTTACCGATGACTCCCCAGCGCGCCGTGCCTAAGCAGGAGCCAGCGCCCAGATGGCCGGAGAGAGGGAAGAATTTTCCTTCCTTGGGAAAAAAAAAGCCGTCTTGCCCCCCATGAGCCATCACCAGAGGCAGGAGAATCGCATCCAAAGCCAGGCTCCTGCTAGGCCCAGGGCAGCTCATTTCTAATTGTACGGCAAACAAACAAGGCGATTTATTCACCCAACTGGGCAGTTAAATCCTTAATGCTATTGACTGGAAAGCTATTATGGCTCCCCAGACCAATTGCAGCGTGTTATGAAGCACTTCAACATTTGGGAAGAAAGGAGCCTGCTCGACTGAGAGAGGTGGGTATCTGTGTTAAACTGGGCAGTGAAGGGTTGTTTGCTGAAATGAGGGGCCTGGATGAACACCTTGCCGGGGTTGTCTGACCCCCGTACTCTTTCCTGCCGGGGCAGGGGGTCGGACTCGATGATCTGCTCAGGTCCCTTCTGACCCAACCAACTATGAAACTATGAGTGACGGCGCTGACCAGCCGGAGGGACGAAGGGCAGGCTGGCAAGGGGGCATTGAGGAGGGATATAGGGGGTGGTTATGGGGGGATCTAGCGGGGGGTGGCATTGGAAGGGATGGACCCTATTTAGGCAGAACTCAGGAAAATGGGTGTTGCAGTGAGGTCTGACCAAGGCAGGAGGTAGGAGGTCCTTGCCGTAGGACTTTTAAGCCCAGACAGGCCAATACGCTGCAGAGACCGATCCCACCTAAGCAGAAGGAGCTGTCTCTGGCTCTGCTCTCAACATTTTCGGTAGGGAAAGAGCTTTGCTCTCCTAGCCAGGACCCCCAGAGCCTGCACATGGCATGGATGGAGGAGGAAGTAAGACGTAATTAGGAGCATCATGGTTCCTCCCTTGAGTGCCAGGGCCAAGGCCAGGCACCGGGCAGGGCTGCGAGCACCGGCCAGGAAGCGCTGTGGGAGTGAAGACAAACACCCGAATCCAGATGCCCAGCACCTGCCCACGGCAGTGAGGAGGCCCCTTGTCTGCCCCTCTCCTCCGTGGCAGCCACTATCCGAGGTTTTGGGTGTTGCCACTGCAGAGCAATGCAGCTCTCTCAGGGGAGGACATGTGGCATGGGGGCACCAGAGATGGGAGCCCCAGGTCTCCTCTCCCCCAGGTCCCTTCCTGACCTCTGGTTACCAGTATCTCTCCCCTGAAGCCTGCACATGGCAAACAGCTCCCACTGGCGAATCCTTCTTGAACCCCTCCAGCCGCCCTCTGAGGTGCGGTGCCCCTTCCTTACAGCTTCCTGCGCCGGGTGATGCAGCCCGTCTGCCCAACAGAAAGGGGCCAAGAATTTATGGCAGATCTTCCCTTATCCGGAGGCGCAGGCTTCGGGCACCCGAGATAAGCCATCACCTGGAAAAGAGATTCTTTGCTTGTTTTCTCTGGCCCAGGTAAATGATCAACCTGCCACTGTGTATCACCTGATTTAGCTTTGCATGCACCCGTTGTTCCAGGGGTTTGATTCATGGCTTGAAACAAAGCCACTTTTAGGTTTGGGGTTTTTTTTTTTTTAAAAAAGCTTCTTAAAAGAAAAAAAAAGAAAGGCAAGACTCAGCTCTCAATATGATCCCCAGGGTCTGCAGTGAGGGATGCCTGGCTGGCTGAGAAAACAACCCCACAGCCACCTGTGGATGGAGTATTTTCTTTCTGGTGTGATCCTGCCTTGGCCTCTGTCAGCCCTTAACCCAGGTAACCATTCGGGTCTGATTCTGAGTTCATGTCCAGGCTGGCCTCACCAAGACTCTTCACAGTCTCTTTTTATATGCAGGCATCATGCCCAGTGAATGTGGAAGGGCGCCGGGCCAGCCCAGCTCCCACCCTCCTGCCTCTGGTCCAAGGCAGAGCCAGGCTGGGGTGGGGGAAGCATGTGGTGGGAAGGCATTGCTATTTCCAGCAACCTGGGGAGGTCGGAGGTAGCAGAGAGCAAATTAGACCAGCCTTGAGGCTGCTGTTACCTGCCGCAGGCACTGGCGAAAGCCTGGGTTGGAGGCCGCATGGTTGACATAAGGCGTTTGTACACGAAACGAAATTTCCCATTTATGCCAATGCAGCTGCATTTGCATTTGCATGACCTTGATTTCCCACCGCTTTAAAGTCCATTTTAGCGCTGTACGCTAACACTGCTCAGAGAGGTTTTAGCGTGCATCGCTTTCATGCTACGGAGCTCCGTGTGTATGTGACTGTCACGGGATGGGGTCCCCAAGGATGGCCGTGTTACCCCTAAGGCCCCCTGACCATGCCAATTCAGCCCGATGGGCGCCCTCTATTCTCGTCCGCCACATCTTGATGGATTTGTGGCAGGGTGGCTGCCTTCATGTCCTATTGGACATGGTCCTGATGGATTTCCTTGAACCCCAAGGGTTCCTGGACCCCTTGTGGGTCCCGTTCCAAAATAGATGACACCGCAGCCTTATGGGCTATATGCGTGGCTCCAAACCACGCCTTTACCATGCCCCAAGCCTCGCAGGTGGTACTTCCACAGCATCCCTCCGAGGCCTTGGTTTTCTGTTTACACCGATGTAATTGTGTTTGTGTTTGCATGACCCTGATTTCCCACCGTTTTAAAGTCCATTTTAGCGCCGTATGCTAACCCTGCTCAGAGAGGTTTTAGCACGCGTTGCTGTTGTGCTACGGCACTCCATGTGTATATGACCTACATAATCCCACCCACTTCCTTCCTGCCCCAGGCACAAGCCTGGAGTCACTGGGTGCGTCTACACATTTATTAATGCACTGGAGTTACTGTGCATTAAGTTTCGTACTTGGTTAACCAAGTACTAAATCAACGCACAGTAACTTGCACCATTGTCTACACGAGACACTTAATGCACAGGAGACCGAGTGACTGCGCATTACAGTGTCACGGCAAAAATCGTGCTATTAGTCTACTGTGCAGTAGTATTAGTCTACTGCGCATTATCTGTGCTGAAAAAAGTGTGCGATCACACTAATGTGCAAGAGGGCAATCTACTGCTGATTTAATTAATATCTCCTTTTGCAAGTACTAAATTTAATGCGCAGTAGGCACTGCACATTGATGAACATGTAGACATGCCCACCGAGAACTGGATTCCTTCATTCAACACTGCTGGAAGCTCCTGGGAGTCCCTCACAAAGGAGCAGTGGTCGGGGCACAACCCTGCCTAGTTTCTGGGCTCTATTTCCCAAACAGGCTCTCCTTATATCATCTCCCATCACCCTCCAAATACCCCACCCCCACCTGGGGTCTTGTTCCTGCCTCTGCAGTCTCTTCCCTGGGCCCCAGCCTCCATCAGAGTCTCTCTCCCCTTCTACCCCAGGGGTAATTTTTACCACTCAAAGGCTTGGCTCTATGCAGCCACTGCTCTCACGGCACTGGGAAAGTGGCAGTCGTCCCGTGGCTCTGAGCAGGTGCTGTGGGGTGGGCAGCCAGACCCGCGCTGGCCATAGGCAGAGGTCTGCCGAGGATACAGAGGCCGGGAACAGCCAACCCGGAAAGCACAGAGCCTTTCTGCGAAGCACAAGGCCGCCGGGGATTTTATGCCTGACAGGAAAATCTATCGGGAGAGTTCAAAACACCTCCGGCATCTTTGCCTTTGCCTCGCGCCCAGCCTGACCCGTGCTGACTCACAGCTCTGCGCAGGCTGGAAGGGGCTCAGTTTTATCCCATTAAGATAGCGAGGGAATTTATTACTCCTGAAAAAGAGCAATTTGCCCTGGTCAGATGGTGCCAAGACAGGTAGGGGCTGGCCAAGCTGCCTGCTTGCTGTGCTGCTGGGCCTTAGGTCCTCTGCTCTCCCGCACCCTGCACAGCCCCAAGGCTGCAGATGGGTCTCAGCCCAGACCCTCAGCTCTACCCCCTTTGGAAGCAGGTTAACACTTGCCCCAGTCCTGCACACTGAGTCGGTGCTGATCCCCTGTCTCCTGGACACCAGCCCTGTGCACCCCCATCTCTCTAAGCCTGTGCCCATTTGCTCCTGCTGTTCCCATTGCCCCTCCCCATTGGGGGATGCTGCCCTGGGTGTAGGGGCTGTGTAGGGCAACAGCAATCCTAGATGTGTCCCTGGGCAGGGCTGGGGTGGGGGAAGCATGTGGTGGAAAGGCATTGCTATTTCCAGCAGCCCGGGGAGGTTGGAGGTAGCAGAGAGCAACTTAGAGCAGCCTTGAGGCTACTCTCACCTACCCCTTGGGAAAAGCATGGGCTGGAGAGTTCATGACTGGCTTAGAGCTGCATAATCCCACCCACTTCCTTCCTGTCCCAGGCACAGACCTGGACTCACTGGGTGCGTCTGCACATTCTTTAATGTGCTGTCGTTACTGCGCAATAAATTTAGTACGTGGTTAACCCAGTACTAAATCAATGCGCAGTAACTTGTGCTACTGCACAGTAGTGCCAGTGCATGGGGTTTTACTGACACTTACTGTGCAGTAGCATATGAGCACAGTTTTTGCCCGGCATCCTGCTGTGCAGTGTTGTTAGACTGCTGCGCAGTTAGCGTCTTGTGTAGATGCACCCACTGCGAACTGGATTCCTTCACTCAACGCTGCTGGATGCTACTGGGAGTCCCTCACAAAGGAGCCATGATTGGGGCATGGCCCTGCCTGGCTTCTGGGCCATGCCTCTGGGGTTGTTCATTAGGGATGGATCTGCAGGGGCTGGGCCAGCAGCTTCATAGCAGGCTCTGGGGACAGTCAGACCCTTTTGAAGCTGGGGTCCTAACAAGGAGGCTGAGCTCCCCCTGGACCCTAATGGAGAGGCTCTGTCCCATAAGAGCTGGCTGCAAGGGAATCCTTGCCCAATGGGATGGGGGTGCCCTGAGCACAGAGAACTGGCATGGGAGAGGGGCAGCTGGACTCCCTGCAGCCCCTGCAGTTGGTAAAGCAGGGAGCAATGGACAGGTGAAGCAGCTGGGCCTCAGATTTGCCATCTTTCATCCATTTGTCCTGCTCCCCTCCAGCTGGGACAGTGTGGCTGCCCATGTGCTACACAGGGCTGGAGCACAGGAGAGCAACGCCCAGGACACAGCCCAGACCCGTAGCCCCATCCCAGACCCCAGTCTGCTCCTAACCAGATGTTTTTGGGTGGTATCTTTTACTGGACCAACGGCATAGCTGGGATAGAGCTAGACAAGCTTCCAAGTGCCAAGCCCAGCTGTAGTCAAGACCAGGGGGCAGAGCATGAAATTGGAAGGGGGAGAAGTCCCCAGGGGTAGCAGACCAATTAGCAGAAGAAAAGTAGCTGATCACTGGGGGCCCTTGTACGCGTGGCAAATATCGCTGCCATTTGTTACGTAGCAAACTAAAATATATCAGATGTGTTTTACTTGGCTTCATAAAAAAGTCTGTTAGATTGAAATACGCCGCCACAGGTGTACACCATTACAAAACTTATTTGCAATATGCTGCCGAACGTGTACACCGTTATGCAACTAAATCACTAAAAAGGGCAATTACACCACTAAAAGGGGCAATTTCGTCATGTGTACAAGGGTCCTTCCGTCCTATGTACAAGGGCCCTGGCAGATCAGGACCTCCCCAAAGGGAGGAGGGTTGTTCACACCTGCAGCGTGGAGGAGGGATTTCAGGAATCAGGTGGGTTATATATAGTATGCCCTGAAACCCAGACCCATGTTCAGTCTGCGGTTCTTTCTGTCCAACCAGCTTATAAATATCTGTTCCCAAGCTCACCTTTTAAAAGTGGTTGGTAGTTTTCCCTTGATCCTGGAAGCTCGTGAGGTTAGGAAGGGAGTAGTTGTTTCACGAGACATGTGCTCCTATGGACATATATATGTGCATCTCCGTCCTTCATCTTTTTTCCGTTCATTCCCAGGTGCGGGTCCTGCTTGGCTTCACCCATGAGGGCGCTGGCTGCATTGGTTCAGCAATATCACATCCTGGGGAAGGCGTGGGTGGGATCCATGGATTCGGATGGGTTCATTAGGAAGGGAGTATTCATTGCTGCAGCAGTGGAGACGTGCTGACAGGTTCAGCATCTGCTGCCAAGGCCAGGCTGTGTCTGGCTGATGTCTGGTGAGCAGTGGGGCGTTTGCTTCTGATGACAAGCTGGGCAAGATTTGGGGGCAGCTTGAAAAGTCACTGGTGGCACATTCCCCCCTCAGGGACAGCTGGAAACCCCCAAATGTGGGGAGATGCCTGTAGGGAACCCCCTCTAGCTTTCTCAGCCTGTAGCTTTAGTCCCGTATATGAATCCTCAACCTAACTCAGCGCCACGGCACAGAGATCACTTGATGTCCAGAGCTGATCGGAGGGGGAAGGAAAAGCCCTCCGTGCCCGGTTGAGCACCAAGCACCTCTCAGCAGAGTCCTGGAAGCTGCTCCGCTCCCGGAGAGATGAGCATGGGGTGCCAGGGCAGCGGGCCAAGCAGGCACCTGCCTCTGCTGGGTATTTGTGCAGCCTAATA
>NW_017728995.1:30815296-30820026 GCF_001723915.1 Gavialis gangeticus | reverse complement strand
CCCTCCAGCTTTCTCAGCCTGTAGCTTTAGTCCCGTATATGAATCCTCAACCTAACTCAGCGCCACGGCACAGAGATCACTTGATGTCCAGAGCTGATCGGAGGGGGAAGGAAAAGCCCTCCGTGCCCGGTTGAGCACCAAGCACCTCTCAGCAGAGTGCTGGAAGCTGCTCCGCTCCCGGAGAGATGAGCATGGGGTGCCAGGGCAGCGGGCCAAGCAGGCACCTGCCTCTGCTGGGTATTTGTGCAGCCTAATAAAACCTTAATTGCAAGCCAGGCTCCAGGCTGGGAGGTACCAGGAAATCTCTCTGCGAGCCCCTGCTCTGGGAAGGGCTGCATTACAAACCATGGGCCTGGCGTGAGCAGATCTCGCAGTCGTTGGTGTGACGAAAGCAGCACGTGCTCTGTGCTCCAGGGAGGGTGTTACAGGGCATTCACAAGGCTGCAGGGGTGGGGCAGATGGGGGGACACTGGCAGATGAGCTAACGGGGCACCCTGGAGCTGCGGGTCAGCATTGAGGGGCGTCCGCAGAGCTGCAGGGGAAGGAGATCAGAGAGGGGCGGGTTGAGATGGGGGGTTTAGCAGGGCTGTGCATGGAAAGCCCTGCCCTGGGGTGGCAGGGGGTGCGTGCCATGCTCGGAGCAGCTGGGAGGGAGCTTTCAGAGGATGCCAGGATGTGCTGAGCCCCTCTTGCCCTGCCTGCCAGCAGCCGCCGGCAGGAGTTTAACGCTGGCTCTGCAGCTCCCCTCTGAATACCCAGCACGGTGACCGCCGCAGGGCTTTGGCTGAGGGCAGGCACAGGTCTTTACCCGGGACCAAACTATGACTGCATCATCCGAACTGCCACAAGGGGAATGCCAGGACCTGCGCAAGCAGCAGGGGATAAACAGAGACCCCACGAGATTTCACTTGGGGCTGGGGCTGGGGCTGGGGCTGGGGCTGGGTTAGAGCAAGAACCTGGGCTGGCTTGGAGGAACCAAGGCAGCTGTTTTCCCTGCCAGGCTTGGGGGGAGCAGTGGCTCCCCGGGGACCCGATTGCTTCCAGGAGAGGGAGTCCCCCAAGCTCTGAAGAGCTGCATGCCGTGCGGTGCCAAGAGGGGCGGAAATAGGAGCAGCAGCTTGCACGGAGCAGACTTCGTAAGTCCATACATTGTCTCCCTTGGCATCTCTATACCTGGGATCCCTTTTCCAGCCAGCTCCTGGATGAAACAGAGACCCCTTCTCTACCAGCTCCTGGGTTACTGCAACACCCTCTTTCTTGCTCTCTCTGTCTTTTCCCATCCTTGCCTCTGAGGCACCCCGAGCCACCGTTGACCATTGCCTGATATTCCCAGCATGCATTGCACGTAGGCTAACTATAAGCCGCAGTCCCCGAATGCTCTGGGCTGAACTGGGCGACGGAGATGCCGACACTCTTCAGTGCGAGGGATGGAAACACCAGCAAAAACCAGGTGATGCCAGCAAACCTGCAGTCCTTCCCTGGGCCTGGATAGTATGAGGTGCCCCGGGGGGGCTCCAGCTCCTGAACGAGACAAGAAAGCACCCGCCACTGGTGCCCCCAGACCCGAGCACCACCTGGAGTTGTAGACAAGCGGGGTATAAATGCAGAGCGTATGTCAAGCTGGCACCTGCCCATCGCTGCAGCACAGCGTTCGTGCCCATCGGTCCGTGGGCAGCTCCGTGCTTCGCTGCCTGTTGCAGCCGTTCCAGCGTCAATCAATCGGCTAATTGGGCACTGCAGCTCAGTCTCCCGAAACCAAATTGTTCAATCAGAGACACTGCTGCCCTCCCACAGCCTTCCCCAATGGGTTTGATTGTCTTCTCTCTTCTTTCTCATGCTCATACTTTGCTAGATACTGTCCCCCCACCCTTCCCTCCCCTCCCTGCTTCGTGCTGGTGTCTGGCATGTGGTATAAAGTGAGAGAAGTTGTAAGCTGCTAGTGCACATTGTTCAGTTTTGGGGTGCTGTTCCCAGAGCCCCTTCCTTGATCTGGGAGATACAGAAGGTGGCAAGACCTGTTTTACCCTCCCACCTGCACTCTTGAGCATCGCGGTGTCTGCATTGACGGTCACCCGCAGAGGGTGCGACTCAGGGTGACTGCAGCTGGCTGGCACCTGTGCCACGTGCCGTTTCACATAAGGAAGACAGCACGGGGCCGTGGCCGCGGTTTCACATTAACACCCAATGCAGGCAGTGCTGGGTACGCTGCAGGGGCGCCCGTGAAGCCCCGGCTAGTTACTGACCTCTTTGCATTGAACGGGCAAAGACACTACCCCTTAACAAAGGCAAAGAGGGCAACAAGATGCACTTTGCTAATAGACCCCATGCTAGCACCGTCTGGCCAGGTGTGTAGCTGGAAGGGCCCAGCTGTGCCCACAGGACTGGGGCCCATGTTGGAAGGCCCCCCGGGGCCTACTTTGCATCTCCTGTGACAGCTCGTCCCGCGCTGGGCTATCGGGCTGCTTCCAAACGAAGTCCCTGCACGACCTCCACGCAGCATGTACTCGGTAACCGAGCTATGCAAGCCTTGGCCTTTCGATGGGCGGCTCACCCGCTATGGGTCTGGCATGGCTGGGAGCCGAGCAGACAGCGTCGTAGGTAGGGGGTCCGAGGGTCTGGTTTTGGGACAGGCTGAGGAGGGTATTGGGTGCCCAGAGTGGGTGCGGGGCTTGGCTGGGTGGGCAGAGGGTCTTGGGAAAGGACAGGTGGGCTGTAGCTGGCAAAGGGGGTGGGATTGCAATGTTTCTGCTGGCGATGGACAAGTTGCTGTGGTGAGCCTGCAGACAGATTCTGCAACGTGGAGGGAAGGGGAACGGCGCTCAGGAAGGGGCCGTGGCAGTGCCCAGCTCCGGGGCTACGGGGCTACCAGCCCCACGCTGGTTTGCTGCTTGCCCTAGGGAGAGGCAAGCAGCAGCAGCTGCAAAAACATTTAAACAGCCAGTACATTTCCTGAAAAATAAACAAAGGGACCAACAGTGGGCCAAAGTATGTGGGCAATTTTGGCCAAAAAAAGGGGGTGGGGGATTATTATTTTAAACATCCAAAAAAGGAAAGAAAAAAGGGGGGGAAGGAAAACCTGAAATCACCAGCCATTGTTTTCAATACTTGCTATTGACAACTGGTTGCCTTTTCATTTCAAAGCAGCGCGTTGTGTTTAAAAAGTGACCTACCTTCAAAAAGCAAAAGAGGAAGAAAAGAAAAGAAAAAGAGGCTTATGCAAAGGCAAAATCAGTCAGAAAAGCAAAGGCACGTTTCTTCTCAAGCAACACAGTTGGGATTTGCTTTTCATGATTCATCTGAGAGTGGGGTCCTGCCCTGACTGATATTGGGGTCTGATTTTTCGCTTCTGCCACTGAGCTGCGCAAACCGGTATCCACCTCCGCGTGGCTCGGGCAGGAGCAAGAGATGGAGTCGACGGGACGGGCAGCCGGGGGAATTTTCTACGGGAGGAAACTACTGCTGTTTGGCTTCAACAGCGCTCGGGACTAGGCCTGTGCCCCAGCACACACCTGACCCCTCCTGCTCCAGCTAGAAACAAGCCCACTAGATCCCACCCACCAGCTCACTGTGGGGCTCAGGTGTAACCACCCTCCATCTTCCTGGGATCTGCTTTGCGTGTTGAAGACGCGAGCCCCGATGGCTCAAAAGAGCCCGGGAGTCTCGCTACTAAAGCACGACCCCCCGACAAAGGAGGTGTTTGAGAGAGAGGATCCTGCTTCTCTGCAGCGCATGGTTCTCCCTGCCCTTCTGGTGCCAGATGACTAAGAAATGTCTGCGTGAAATCAGGATGTATTTTTCTCGAGTGCGTGCTGGCCCCTGCTGCTCGCCACCTCCTCCGCATACCTGCGGCACAAGGACTTTATTTGTGACGTCGGTGTTGTGCTCCCAGGCGGGAGATCACAAGGGCAACCATGTATGTAAGGGGGAAGAGAGAAGAACGGAGATGCCCGACAGTCCAGGAGAGCCTCCCATGGTTTCCGTAGGAAGAGAGCCACATCCAGCAGAGAGCAAGAGCCCCAAACGCAGGCTCAAGTGCTTCGGGGCTTGTCCACACTCCTATTTGATGAGTTATTTTGTCCTCTTAGGGCAAGCTGCTTGGAGCCTCTGTAGGGAAGGGTGGCATATGCTTCAAATCAATAAATAGTAAATGAGTAGCTTGGCAAATTAAATGTATTGAACAAATGTTTAGCGACATCAGAGCTACAGATGAACACAACAATCGTATCTATGTCAACCAATACCACTATGAGCTCTTGACATAGCTGCCCTCCCTGCTTGCAGTGAGAGCGTGGCCAGACCACTGTAGATTTAATGCCATATCATGCAGGTTTAAAGATGCAGCAAACAGGCTCCCTTGTACAACGTTCCAGCTAAAGTGGGGTCCAGACACTTTTAAAGCATCCAGGTGGCATCTATGCACAGCCTCACGGATGCATGGTTTGTGCTGACTTTCCCCCTGCTTCTTTAAGGCAGGTCTTCTGGGCACCATCGCCCTCATTTGTGCCACGGGAGTTATCTCCCCAATGGGCACCTTGTATTTGGATGAGGTAATAATGGACTCTCTGTCAGTGCCACATTGCAGCACTGGGCTCCGAAAACAGATCTGAGTCGCACAAGTGAAAATGGAGGTGTTTGAGTAGAGCTCATCCCAGCCTCCGATGCCAACGGGAAGGCACGGTGCAATGTCACCCCATGGAGCAGCACATCTGTGCCCCACGGCCTGGGGTTCC
>NW_017728995.1:30808207-30810296 GCF_001723915.1 Gavialis gangeticus | reverse complement strand
AATGGACTCTCTGTCAGTGCCACATTGCAGCACTGGGCTCCGAAAACAGATCTGAGTCGCACAAGTGAAAATGGAGGTGTTTGAGTAGAGCTCATCCCAGCCTCCGATGCCAACGGGAAGGCACGGTGCAATGTCACCCCATGGAGCAGCACATCTGTGCCCCACGGCCTGGGGTTCCTGCCCCCGTCCTTCCACACTTCGTGCCTTTAGAGAGAAATCTCTTCTGTCTCCCTCAGAAACATGGCCATGCCTCTTCCATGGGGGATACATTTTTCAGGAGGTCGAAGTGATATTTCGGCTGCGGTCATCATGCCAGGACAGATGTCAGGCAGGTGCATCATGGCCAGAAGCCCCACCTCACACAAGGTCTGGTGGCTTGGCATGTCCCCACTAAAAAAGTTGCCCCCCCTGCCCCCGAATGGCAACTGTCAGAGCCCCCGGAGCAGGCGAGTGGTGGGGAGACAACCCTAGTCTTTCCCTTTCCACCCAGGGCTAAGCTGCCATCACATAGCAGGTGTCTACACGTGCAGGTGTTAAAGTACATCAACTAAAGTGAGTCCCAAGTCAGCCAATACACACAGTGTTAATACACTTTAATGCGTCTACACGTGTATTAATGCACTTTAACTATTTGCGCCTAAATTTGATACCTGTCAGGTATCAAATTTAGGCATGAGTAACCTAAATTCACCAGTTCTAATGCGCATTAAAAGTGCACACTTGTAGGCGTCCGCCCTTAATGCGCATTAACTTAGGCTACTGTGCATTAAAGCGTCACATGTAGACGTGCCCATATGGATGCTTTCACCTTTCAGGGCTGTTCACTTGCAGCAGGCGTGAGGTGCATTGGAGCTCCCAGTTGCACCCAAACACACAGTCAGAGGCAAGGCCATACGGAGAAGAAAGGTCTCTCCAAGGGGATGGCAAGAGGGTGAAGACACATGGGCTGGTCAGGAGTGAGAAGGAGCCTCTCCAATCCAGGTGAGAAGAGCGTGGCCATTTCTTTCCACCTTAGCAGGTTTTTCTCATTGTCCTCGCAGTGCCCAGAAAGGGTTTTTCCATGAGAGTCCCGGCATAAGTGGAAGACTAGCCAAGAGCTGCGGCAGCAGAGAGCCAGCCGGCTACACAGGAGATGACAAGCACCAGCTGCAATGGGAGGGACTTGCAGCCATCATTAATGGTGCCATCTAGTCCTTGCTGGCAGACACAGAGGATCGGGGCGCTAGGATCACTCCATGCAAAGCGCCTATGAAATCTGGCATTGGCGGGACCATGGGCATCATGTCCCTCATTCCCACAGCCACATCCTGGTGCGAGAGAGAAAGGATGGAGCTCCCCTGGAAGGCGCACGGGGACTCGGCCCGATGCTGAGCGCTGCCTCCGCACCTTCTGGTGTGTGTGCGGTCATCAAAGAGAAGCCATTCTGCAGTGGGCTGGGATGCCATCTCCAGACCCTGGAGGAGTCTGAGCAGGACCCCGCTCCCTCGCCCAGGCTCTCGAGCTCGCAGGGGAGGCACTCACATGTGAGCCCTGCTCATGAGGCATGACAGGGTCCAGGCTGGCAGTGCCAGGGACTTGCAGTCATGCCTGTTGGAGAGTCTTGTCTGCCATACACTGATCTCTGCTTATCCTGATATGCTCCCAGCACCTGCCACTGCTCCTTGCCTGAAGCATCCCAGATCCTTTGGCCGGGCCTTTCCTGTTGTTTTAAATCATCCTCCTGGAGATAGATAGAATGAGATCCAAGCATCGCTAGCAGTGCCGTCCCAGGGAGATACAGGCGGCTTTGGTATGTGCTGGCTGGCACTGCGGAGACTGAGTGACCCATTTCAGTGCGGAGAGAGAAGCTGAAGCCATCTGCTCTTTGGCGAGGGCGTCAGGAGCAGTTTTGCCAGGATAGTACGTGACTGGCACGCAGTCTTGTTGAACAGCTCAGATTTCATAGACGTTAGAGCTGGAAGGGACCTCACAAAATCATCGGGTCTAGCCCTCTGCCCAAGGGGCAGGAAGTCATTGGGGGTCAGATCACCCCAGCAAGGTGAGCATCCAGACATTTCTTAAAGGTATCCAGAGTAGGTGCTTGCACCAC
>NW_017728995.1:30796787-30806781 GCF_001723915.1 Gavialis gangeticus | reverse complement strand
CTTGCTTGAGATGCATCAGTAGATGCAAGCCAGAGTTTTGTCTTATTTGCAAGCCAGATCCAGACAGTAAAATTGCGCAGGCATCGACAAAGCCCCTGGCATTGACCATGGGGAAAGTTTAACATGGAAGCAACTAATATCTCACTGGGACGTTAAATTTTTGGGGTGGACTTGAGTCGCAAAGTGAAGACAAGGAGGAAGTGACCTCCCACTCAAGGCCTGCGGGGGGGAGAGACTGGAGAAGAAGGGTCTACACACAAAATGTGTTTACACAGTGTTTTATGTGATACACAAGTGTTAGCAAAGTATGTGTCCAGGACCGAGGGGTCTGTCCAAACCTGCTCTGGAGAATGAATCCAGCCAGGATTTGAAATGAGGTGGTGATCCTGACTGCCCCCAAGCTTCATCCCTGGGGGGCTGCCCCACAGCAGGGAGGCCTGCTTTGCCCTCCTGGGGGTAAGCCCTGACAGCACTTGGGTTTGTATTGGAGACCCCAGTCACACAGAATTGAGGACACGCTTACTCTGGGGTCTGGGGATGTCTGATGGCTTCATCTGCACGGGTCGTGGTCATGGAGACATGTGACAACCCTAGGGCTGGATGGGATCTCAAGGGCCAGCTAGTCCAACCCCCTGCAGAGACAGAGGATCTGCTCCTCTTAACCCATCCCAGACAGATCCATCCTGGCCCAGCCTCTTCATGAAGCCTCCCAGGTAGGAGACTTCACAACTTCCCCAGGCAGCTGATTCCATATTCATCTAAATCTGCTTTGCCGCTGTTTAAACCAATTGCCTTGTGTCCTTGTGCTCTCTGTGGCAGGGGACAGCAATTTTGGCCCAAGAGGGTTATAGATGTAGGGCCCAAGTTCTCTCTTCTGCGTCCCATTAGCATTTTTGTGTCCTCTGAAGAATGTAAGAGCTACCGTTGACTGGGGCAGACCATAGGTCCATCCAGCCCAATCTCATCTCACCTGGCACAGGTGTGCACCTGGCACCCTTCACCGGCTCCCCCAACACCTGCCCCTTCTGTGGTCAGAGGGAGACCCTGGTACACACCTGCCTCGAGTGTGCCAGGCTGTAGCCCCTCCATCACCTCTGCAGGCACCTCCACCGAACAGCTGGAGATGTCTCCTCAGGCATCTCTAAACCAGAGAGGGTGGAGGCCAAAGAGGGGGTTGAATAAGGGATAGATCACCCTACATGCATCCTGTTCAGTGCTCTCCCCCTATAGCATCCACACCTGCCACTGTCGGAGACTGGATACTGGGACAGATGGACCATTGGTCTGACCCAGGATGACATTTCTTATATTCTTATGTTCTAGCTCCACTTCTCCCTACACTTTCTCTTTCACTCACTCCCCATCCATGGCCCACCAAGTATGGGGGACCTCCTGGTCAACCTCCATCAGGCTCTGGCCAACCTTCACCTTTCCTTGTTATCACCCGGCACCCTCGGTATCAACCTGTGCCCTTCACTCCTAGCCTTGTTTTCTCTTTTGTGGTCCCAAGAAATCACTTGTGATGTATCTAGTGCCCTTCTTGACTGAGGGAGGCTTTAGGTTTCTCAGTGGGCCCAGACCCATCACTCCCTATACAACAACTAGGCTTGTCTCACACAGTGGCTGGGAGGGAGGATTTTCCACTTCCTACTCTCTTCCCACTGCAGCTTCCAGCAGTCGGAAAATGCTGTTTCCCTGGAAACTTTTGGGTATGATTTATGCATTGCAGATACCAAACCTGACAGACAGGGAAGGAGGTCTAGTCAGATGGTTTAACACGTTCTAACTTTTGTTTGCCTGTTAGTTAGCTGATAGTATTTAACTCCGATATCTGATATACAGCAGGGAGAAAAATGTTCTTTGTGAGAACCACCCAACGTCACTTATACTCATCTATTCTCCTCCAAGTCAGAGCTGAGAAAGTTCGTATCCGGCTGGCCAGTCCTCCAGTAAAACAAGGGAAGATAAAGACCAGGAGTAAAAGAGAATGAATTGGGGGGGAAGGTTGGGCTTTCTGTGCGCACCACAGACAATAAACCACAAAAGACACAAGCCTGACTCTCTCCCCAGTTCTTTGGCCCATTGGAGCTCACCCTAAGGACGTCCAGTTCACCCGGCTCATGGTTTGATAGACAATCAACCCTAATCGAGCGTTCGCTATTCCCGCCAGCTGTGCTGCAGTCTGCAAGCCAATGCAGTCGTTAAAAATGCAAGAATAAAAACAAAATTGCCCAGCCAAGGCCGTTCGTTTTCCCATCTGTGCAAGCAGGTAACTCTAATCAAAGCGGGGGGGAGCCCGGGAAGGACCGACGCACATTCAGGGCTTCCGGTTGACTCTGGTGACGGGATGGGAAAAGTGGTGAGTCCGCCTTGATCTGCATTAGCAACTCAGAGAGAGGGCCCTGAAACCAGTATATAGCCAGTATAACTGGGGAGGCCAGAGAGCTGTTCTGCAATGGGATGCAGGGGCACTGCAGGTCCGGGCAGGGAAGAGTTGACTGCCAGGAGCACCAGAGGCATGAGAGAGCATAAGCAAGGAAAAACTGCCCAAGACACAGACATTTGGAAGCAGCAGGATCTAGAGCAGAGAGGATGCTAAGCCAGGACTCCTGGGGTCTTCCACCACCTTAGCTCTGGGCTGCCTGTGGGAAGTCCAATCACTGCTTTGGGCCTCAGTTTCCCCCTCTGTCCCCTGGGGAAGAGGGGAGATGCTGTTTGTAACACGCCGTGGGCAGCAGGGGTGGGGTGAGTCTGGTAAAAAGCAGGGACTAGAAGGCTTCTTGGTGCTTGGGGGTAACAAGCAGACGGGAGTACAGGGCTTCCCCCAGGGTGAGATGGACGCTTGGCCCCTCTGCTATTCAGCCCAGTTACAGCAGCCTGGTCCTGCTCCTCGGTGCACCTGAGCTGCGTGCACAGGGCTGCAGCTTGCTGCGTGCTATGGGGTGGGCCCTGTCCACCCTGCACTGTGCCCTGAGAGGGGGAGAAGAGCACCATGTGGCAGCCAGGCACCCCGATACAGTGGCCCTGGGGCACCACGAGATTTTTTGAGGTAAAGCAGATACATTAAGCAGAGAAGCACAGGCTCAGGCTGGCCCCTGCCTGAACGATTTCCCACCCGCACTGCCCAGCCACTCTGTAAGGAGATAAGCACCATAACATATAAATAGGTTTTGAAACCGGGTGCCACTTGGTTCACAAAAGTGATACAGGGGCGGCCTCGAGTCCAGCGACAGGCGCCAGGAGCCCAAAAATGTTGAGAACCACTGGGCGTTGCGCTGCTGGTTCACAGAGAAATCAAAGAGAAGTAGGGCTACGAGGGACTTCCAGAGACCATCTATGAGGCAGCAGCATCCCGATCCAAACCTTCCCATACAAATTCACGATGAATCTAACCTCTGGTTGTCGCGTTACTTTGCAAAGCTGACGGCCCAACAATCAGTAGGGCTCCGACTGTTGCCGCCGCGCTCTGCTCGGCAGTTGCACCTGTATCACGTCGGTGGTTGACGTGGCAGCACCAGACAATATTAGACACCCCTTGCACTGAGTAGGATAAGGGACCCCACGCTGCCATTTCTTAAATCACCGGTAATTATGGGCCAATACTTTTTCCTACATTTAGCTGGCAAGGGACACCTGTTCCTCTTACCGGGGCCTGACTTTTTGGCAATTTCTAGCATCCTGCCGCAAGTTTGGTTTGAATGAGTCCAACCACAACCCATGATTCCTCCTGCTAAGCAGCTTCGCTGGCATCTCATTCACCGTAGCACATACTTTGTTCCAGCACGCTTGCAAAAAGAAGGCCGTCTTCTGCTGTACAGACCCCCCCCTCTTCTTTCACGAAGAGCAAGGCTATGCACATTGTCAGCCAGCCCACTGGCGGTTGGGTGGTACAGTGCACAAGGGATACACCAGATGCCATGTTACTCTGGAAACTCTTGAAACTCTGAATTGCAGGCCTTTCATACAATCACAGAATCCTAGAAAACGAGGGCTGGAAGGGACCTTGGGAGGTCACATCTAGTCCAACCCCCTGCTCCAAGCAGGACCAGCCCCAACTACATCATCCCAGACAAGGCTTTGTCTACCTGCAGCTTAAAAACCTCCAAGGATGGACGCTCCACCACCTCTCTGGATAACCTGCTCCAGTGTTATACTACCCTCCTAGCAATAACATTTTGTCCTGATATCCAACCTCAGCTTCCCTTGCTGCAACTTGAGCCCATTGCTCCTTGTCCTGTCATCTGCCCCCACTGAGACCAGTCCAGCTCCATCCTCTTTGCAGCCCCCCTGCAGGGAGGTGAAGGCTGCTATCAAATCCCACTTTGGTCTTCTCTTCTGCAGACTAAATCAGCCCAGTTCCCTCAGCCGCTCCCCATAAGTCCTGTGCCCCAGCCCCCCAAACATTTTTGTTGCCCTCCACTGGGCTCTCTCCAATTTGTCTACTTCCTTATCAGTGACGTGTTCTGGAGATCCTGTCCTTGCAAACAGCCATTGCAATTTGTCTACCGTCTTACCGCTGTTAAGGGTTCTCATGCAGACAGCTGGGCATCCAGCACCACTAGATACATCGTCCTTAAAAACAGTCCAACAAAATTAACATGGAGGTGTCACCAGGGAATGGACAGTCATTCCCATCGGGGTAGTGGTGCCGGTTTGGGTACCCCTTCTGTACCCATTGGCACCCCATACATCCTTTAACAACATGCTCTATTTGTTAGTCAGTACTTGGCCATCATACAAAGCTTCTGGCTAATGCCTTCATTTTCACAGCCCCGAGCACTCCTACCTGCAGCTCTTCTAACCTTCTTGTAGGCAGTTTACTGAGTAACAAATCCCCCCATCCTTGCTGTCCAGTATGTTCATCTTTGCCTGCATAAAATAGACTCAGTGATCTAATAGGTCCCTTCTGACCCTAAATCTATGAAAAAGGTGCTAAATTAGGATTTTCAGTATATTTCCAACTTTTCTGGGTGGCTTTATACACCTGTGCTGGTGCAGGATCTTTCTTGGTTTCTTATCCAGTGAAACAGGTGGGGCACAGCCCAGCAGAAATAAGTCAACAGTTGCAGCAGATTCAGTTTCAACTGCTGAAGGCTCTTTCACAGGTAAGGAAGACAGCCCACCAGCATGTCCATGTGCATTGATTCTTCAGTATTCAACGTCATAAAAAGAGCCCCCGGTTTCACATGTGCTGCACTCAGGCTGGAGAACCGAGACTGAGGATTAGTAATCTGTGACCAAAGGAAACGTTTTCCTACATAGGTATTGTTTAAATTTCTTCTCTTACAGTCAAAAGCTTGTCTAATTCTATCCCAAATCTGAAGCTAGTCCCCTAAGAAATCCTCTTGCCTAATTCCTGGACCGTCACAGACACAACATCCCTCTGACGCTACCTTCACGCTGCACGTTGGACTTCAAGTGTCTTTGGTATTCATGCATCGTTCTGTTCTGCTGCTGTCAGTGATCTCAGTACAAATCCTACGAGCCGTTCAGTACCATCAGCCACAATACATGATATAACAGCCCCAGAGCCATGTGGGGATGCATCACATGCTCAGTTAATAGGCAATCATGGGCTAAAGTGAACGAGCACCGCATCAGATGTCACTCGCCTTTTTGCTTCCAGGAAAGCTTTCTGCCACTCATGTGATCCAACTTACTTGCTTTGCAGCAAACGATTTAAAGGATGCAACGCAGTTGCTGGGCTTGGCACAAATCTACCATAGTCATTTATAAATCCTAGAAAAGACAAATTGAGAAACATCTTCTGGCTGTGGAGCTTCTAACACTGCTTTAATCTTCTTGGGATTTATGTAGGCTTTGCACATCAATAACATGCCCACAACAAACAACTGACTCTTTGAAGCATTCACATTTTGCACAGTTTGCCAGCAACCCATGTCCTTCCAGATATTTGAATATTCCTCAAATTTCTCAGATGTTCTTAGAATCATAAAATCATAGAGGATTAGAAAATTTAGAAAACAAGGGTTGGGAGGGACCTCAGAGTCATCTAATCCAGTGGTCGCCAAACTTTTTTGATTGTGCACCCCTATCAGTAAAACATTTTTGAGCACGCACCCCCAATATATGTATATTTATTTATTTATAAATTATATACATGTAGTACTGTACTACGATATTATGTACATTATAAAACATACACAAAAATAGAAATTAAACCGTCATTGTTTTTACCTTGTAATGTGGCTGACGAAGAGCTCGTACTAGGAGTAGAAGTGTCAGCTCTGCCATTTTCTTGCTGTTCGCTTGTGCTCGCATTATTAGTATTATCTTCTATCCGCGGTTTCTTTGCAGGAATCTTTTTAAGCCACTTGTCCATTTTGTGAGGTTTAGTTTAGTTAAAACTAGATAATATAATCTGTAAATCCACTTAACCGGGCACACGTAAACTGCAATACGTCGCAATACGCTGAAAGTGAATGAACACTGCTTCCCTCGGGATACCTCGCGTACTGTACGTGACACGTGACCGTCCGACATACGGAATGAGTGAGGGCACTAGTGTCAACCTGTATATTAAATATTAGTAAAGCTTAATTTCTTTCTTATTTTTTTTAGATAAAAAATAAATAAAAAGACAAGTTCGAATATTTTCTTTGCGCACCCCCTGGGCTCGTCTTGCATGCACCCCACTTTGGAGACCACTGGTCTAATCCAACCCTCTACTCAAACCAGGACCAGCCCCAACTACATCATCCCAGCCAAGGCTTTGTCTACCTGGGTCTTCAAAACCTCCAAGGATGGAGAGTCCACCACCTCTGGGTAACTTGTTCCAGTATTGTACTACCCACCTCATGAGAGAGTTTTTCCTAATATCCAACCTCAACTTCCCTTGCTGCAGCTTGAGCCCATTGCTCCTTCTGTCATCTGCCCCCACCGAGACCAGTCCAGCTCCAGGCTCTTTGCAGCACCCCTGCAGGGAGGTGAAGGCTGCTATTCAATCCCCCTCGGTCTTCTCTTCTCCAGACTCAATCAGCCCATTTCCCTCAGCCTCTCCCCACCAGTCCTGTCCCCCAGCCCCCAACCATTTTCCTTGCCCTCCCCTGGACTCTCTCCAATGTGTCCACATCCTTTCTGTACTGGGGGCCCACAACTGGACACAGGACTCCAGATGTGGCCTCCCCAGTGCTGAATAGAGGGGAGGAATCACTGCCCTCCATCTGCTGGTAACACTCCTACTAGTGCAGCCCAGGATGCCATTAGCCTTCTTGGCAACAAGGGCACACTGCTGGCTCATATCCAGCTTATTGTCCCCAGTCCCCCCAGGTCCTTTTCTGCAGAGCTGCTGCCCAGCCCGTCACCCCCAGCCAGGTCTTCATGACTTTCACCAGTTACAGTAACATCACCCAGCTAACACAGTGGTGTTGGGAGGCCGTGTAATGCTGGACTCGTTGCTTGCTGGCATACAGCAGGAGCAGAGCCAATACCAAACACAGACCGATTACACCAGTATAACCCTTTCTGCATAATTATAAGACAGCCCTTTGAATCTTCTACTTCCATCTCACAGTAAACTCACACTAAATCCATTTTGCTATGTTTCTGTCCCCCTGTTATGGCAAAGATATCTTCAATTTGAGGCAGGGAATATTTATCAACTTGCAGTACAGGGTTCGTAGTAACCTTACAGTCCCCCTTAATGCACCCCACTATAGGTTTGGCCCACCCACTCCAGGCTACTTTGGAAGCATGCCTTCTCTTTCTAGGTGGCCCAATCCTGCATCTCCCTTGGCGCACGGGCTGTAAGGAAGTAGCCGTGCTCTGTGAAACCTGGCCTGGGCATTTTCCTCTATCATTATCCTAGCTTTGATGTGTTTTAAAGTTCCTGAGCACTTGTTTAATATCCCTTTTAGTTGTTGTTGAACTGCTTCTATAGGGACCTTTGAAACATAATTCCAGTTCAGGGGAATCTCTTTTAACTATTCACGACCCCATAGAGCCAGTTCCCTTCTTCAATGACCTAGACACCCACGAGGTGTTGCTTATTATATTCTACTGGCGTTGATATCTCCCCTTCCGGCACAGTCTTCTCTCCTGCATGTTTTTAACAACACCAGGGTCTCCTTTCATTCCATATTTTTAAAAGATTTTTTATAGTCAAACTATGAGATAACAGCCAGTGCAGACCCTGTATCCAGCTCCATTTGAAGGGTTTTCCTAGTAACCCAGGGTGTCAGCCAAGTGGCTGTTGTATCACCCTTGTTCACATGATACAGGCCCAGACTAGATGCTCCGCTCTTGCTATCCCTATCTATTACATATACCCTGTTCATTCCTTTTTCTATACCTTCTCTTCTTGATTTCTCTTAGCACAGCGCACTGCCTGGATATGTCCTTTTTTACTACAACTTCAGCCACAACATTTCTTGAAACAACTGTCAGTTGGCATGTGAGACCCCTTGCCACACCGATAGTAGACATCAGGCTGCTGTCTGTCCTGGCTCTTGGTTGCATGTGTAATAACTCATTCATTCCTACTTCTATAGGCACTCGTCCATGCAACTGGATGGCATCCTTTGCTGCAGTTTCCACAGCTATTCCAGTCTCAACAGCACATTTGAAGGTGAGGACTTGTCTGTTAAGAGCTTCCTTTGTATGGCTTCATTAAGTAGCCCACACAGCACTCTGTTCCCGAGGGCCTCATTAAGTCCATCCTTAAAATTGCAATGTTCTCACAGTTTCCATCGCTCTGTTGCAAAAGAGGAAACAGATTCACCTTCAAGTGGATTCCACTTACGGAACCTGAACCTTTCTGCAGCAAGCAAAGGCTTCAGTGTCGGATGCGCTGGGACAATTTGGACTAACTCCTTAAGGGTTTTTGGCTTGCTGGCTTTTCTGGGGTGAGCAGGCTAGGCAGTCAACTATATGTCATTCCTCTTATTAAACTCAACGATGTGGCTACATGTTTCGTGGGGGAATCTCATGTACTCCACATAAGTGCTCCATCCTCTCCATATGCATAGCCCAGTCCTCCAGGGTGCTATTGTAACCCAGTTATTCCAGTACAGGCAGCCATTCTGGTTTCCAGCAGACTTCAGGTACTCGCGGTGAAAGCAAATTCTTGATGTCATGTATGTTCCTTCGTGGGATCCCATCCTGGTTGCCCATTGTCATATTTGTCCCAGGGCCTCCATAAATAAAGGAGTGCAGCCACAAGTATGGGAAAGAGCGGCAGGCGCAGAATATATTGCACACAGAAAGTAAAATTATACATGCATTGGCATCAGCAGATTCAATAGAAAGTAACTTTAGAGTCACACATGCAGATTTGGCGCATTCACATCTCTCGAGTTACCCCTGAGAGACGAGGAGCCAGAAGCGAACGTGGGCAGCAGCATAGACAGGAGCTAGCAATGCACTGGCTGAAGTGTCAAGGCCAGAGCAGCTGAAAGCTCCTCTCTGGGTTGGCACACACAGATGCCCCAAAGAGCTTGCAGCTACCCCACAGCAGTGCAGGGTGGCCGTTATCCTCCCCCTTGGCCCGGCAGCAGGCGCAGCCCCCCAGCTCCAAGGGGAACAGCGCCAGCTTTCAACAGGGTTCCCAGCCTCCGTTTTTGTGAAGGAGGGGATTGCAGTCCTGGTGTGAAAATCAGACCTGAGCCTGGAGAGTAGAAGGCAGGAGTGGGCTGGGTCTGTATTTGCAGCCCCTGGGTATGGAGCATGGTAGGGATGTAGCTGGACAGTCCCGAGTTATTATTCTGGGCTGTCCCACCGGTGCCAGCTGCTGTGAGATGTGAGATGTGCCAGCTGCATGTGAGGGATGATGACATGAGCAAAGCTGCCCGCCTCTTGGCCCCAGGACAACTGCAGGGGATCCCACCACTGCAGGCAGAGCATCTGCAAGGCCCAAGGGCTGTGCTCAGGAGAAGAGCTGGGGCATGCCAGGGTCACTGGAATGGGACCAGCTACGTATCATGTGAAAGACCCGGCTGAGCCCCATGGCTTGTGAGTAGATCACATTTGCCTTGCG
>NW_017728995.1:30784177-30791787 GCF_001723915.1 Gavialis gangeticus | reverse complement strand
GCTCAGGAGAAGAGCTGGGGCATGCCAGGGTCACTGGAATGGGACCAGCTACGTATCATGTGAAAGACCCGGCTGAGCCCCATGGCTTGTGAGTAGATCACATTTGCCTTGCAGGGGCTGGCAACTCTTTTGGCATTTTTGGAGGAAACCCCCTGCCTCTTTATGGCACTGATTGAAAATGAATAAGCGAGCCGATTAAAAACCAATTAACACCCTCCACTTAACTGGAACCGTGCCCTTCTCTTATGGAGGTGGCAGCGAGAACAAATTAGTTAACGGCTTAACAACCATGTGGAACAGAGATGACTGTCATGATCCCCAGGTTCAATAAATACAGGCATATAATGAATGAGAAGGATTACAAGCTTCATTTGTGGAGCAATAGCCAACCTCTGCCAACCCTGGGTCTCTCTAGCTGCTGCATCACTGAGGGACCATCTCTCAGTTCCTGGCTCCCTCCATCTCTTGTTAGGGATCTAAGTTATAATGCAAGGGCGGGCAATTATTTTGTGTAGAGGGCCGCTTACTGAATTTTGGCAAGCCATCAAGGGCCGCATGACAGGCAGCCCAGGGCAGATAAATATTAATTTTCTAAATTTTTTAGGGGCCCCACAGGTCGGATAGAATGGCCTGGCGGGCCGCATCCAGCCCCTGGGCCGCATTTTGCCCACCCCTGTATAATGTCTATCACCACATCAACAACTCCTAAGGCTGTTAGCTTCAGTGCCTGAAGTTACTTCACATAGGCCCAGTCCTGAGGACACGCTAATCCCAGTGCGTCTCTGCTTCCCAACCCTCCCCTATGGGAATCAAACCCTTTGAGGGAGGTGGGTAGACAGCTAACCGCTGAGCCCAACACACTCACTTTAATGGTGCTGGGTTTAATTTCTCTTTTTCCAGCTGATTAGTTTTACACAAAGGCCCTCGTACTACCACTGGGGTGATTTCAGATGGAGAATGGCACTGAAACAAACCCCCGTTCCCTCCCGCAGGGATGTACCATGGCTGGATCTCAAAAGGATAGGTGCAGTGCGCCATTCTGTATAACACAACACACATTTTTCTCCAGTTAAAAAGAAACTAGAAGCTTTGCTAATATGCCAGGGGCCTGAAGCTGTCTTATTTAGTTTAAGACCAAAGCAAAAAAAAACAAATAAAGCTTTATTGGCATATGCACTGATTTGGTAGCTGATATATGATATTGAAAAAACACAACAAACTAGGCAAAAACATTCAAAAGAGATTGCCTTATTCATCCTGCAGTCATTATAGTTAAATGTCCATCTCTTATTCACTTGCATGGACCCAGAGGGACAGACTTCCAACCTCGACTCCCTCTGTGCAAAAATGAAGTTTATTTCCTACCTATGGGGACTTTTTTACCATCTTTAATTTCCCCTGCACCAGATGAAGGGTGTGTGAGGCTGAAAGCTTGCAGGAAAAGGCAATTTTTTTTGGCAATTTCTTAGTTGGTCTAATAAAAGGTATCATGTCTGAACCAAAAGCTCTAGATTTTTGCATTTCTTTTTGTCTCAGACCAACACAGCTACCAACTACATCCCGTCTCTTATTCAGGTACATAAAACAAAATCTAGCCTTCCTGAGCACCTTGAAGGCACGGCCAACACTTCACTGTCAGTCCTGGCGACACCTGAATGAATGTTGGCCTGAGTTCATATGACCACACCTGAGTGAAGGCTTTTAGCTGAAACTAAAAACAGTCTGAAGGGCTGTAACATGGACAAGAGAGACCACCAGGGATGGCTAACAGACAGCACAATTGGGAGAAAAGCATAGCCTAACGAATGGAACATCAAGCCCGTTAAAAACAAGAGAGGGTCATTATTGCCTGTGGAATGAGGAGAGATTAGCAGGAATCAGGGAGGTTACAATGAGCCATGAAGGCAGTTGACTTTCTCGGCACTGCTGGCTAGACAAGACATGTCTCGGGACAGGGCAGCTGCAAAGTAAGTGGTGGGCGCTGTGCTCCCTGGCATCGGGTCCTCGCCCGGCTGCTCTGGCAGCATGCAGGGTCCATGAGGGGCCAGGGGAGAATTCCCTGGGCAGGGGCGACACTGCCCCCCATGAGCTAGGGCCGGGCCGGCTGGGTCAGTGTTGGCTCAGAGCTCATGGAAGGACAGAGATGTGGCCTCGGGTAACCCTGATGCTGCCCCTCCATCCTGCCCCATAGACCCCTGGATGCCTCCTGCACGTGGCGCTGCCAGAGCCTCCCACCCCTGACCTGCTGTCAGCTCATTCCTGGCTTTAAATGACCAACCAGACTCATGCATGCAATTCTGTGATGTGGGCAAACAACTCCCTGGAGGCTGGCTGGCCCAGGGAGACCCCTAAAGCTGCACCCCAGGGTGACCCCAGCAGTGACAGCCCCTTCACCCCTGTGCCTTCCAACTGCCCTCTCCTCCCCTAGCTTTGCGACCACCCCGAGACCACCATGCCGCGGGCCCTAGAAACAAGCCAAGCACCATGGGACACTGGGATTCAGGTTTCTAGTTCAGCGGGTCCCAAAAGGTTGGATCGGGCAGAGGGTGTGGGAGGGTGTCGAATGATGGGTCCTGGCAAAGCGGTGGAGGCAGCATTCAGGACCAGCTGATGTCTAAACCAGCCCTGGACTCGCACCCTCTTCCCTGCCCGTCTCTTAACACAGCAGCTGCCCTCAGCAGGTCCTTCTCCATGCCCAGCCCTCTGAGCAGGACAGCTCGTCTCCGACTCATAACGCCCGCGTTGTGTTTGTCTGGTGAGCACCTGTGAGCCGGTAGCACTAGTAGGCTTTTATCCTCGGCTGTGGGCCAGCTCCTGGAGGGGATCCCCCTTCAAGGAGCATGATGCAAAGAGCATGGGCTTGGACCTTGGCTGAAATCCATCCCAGTGGAAGGGAAATGGGATGTGTCTATGTTGATGGACACACAATCAGAGCAATGTCCCTGGCTTGTGGGGAGATCTTTTCACTGCGCCCCTGGAAGGGAAGGCATTCCCATGGAGGCTGCCCGGAAGAGGGATGAATGTGTGGTGGCATCATGGCTTCTGCCCTTGCCGGAGGCAGGGAGGGGGGCACCTTAGCAATTAACTTGGTCAGAGAGGCTTGATCTTCCATAGGCACCAGTGTGCTTCGTGGGATGCTTGGCATGGACTTGCAGCTAGCATGGCCACTGCATGGCCGCCTTGCCCCGGGCCTGGTGGAGCTGGGGACCACAGGCCCAGGGGCTCACGTTGAGGCTGATCATTGTAAGCTCCCTTCACTTGGGGCTTGGAAGAAACCCGTCCCTTTCATTCATGCCCCCCTGCTCAGGAACCCAGGGCTTTGCACTTCCCCGGCAGACGACAGCTGCATCAAGGCACCGATTCCTTTGGCGATTCCTGCCCTGAACTGAGTGTGATCTCTCACTTGCAGCCCTCCTGCCTTTAGGAGATGGCGTTTCCCTCCTGGGGTCAGCCTAGGATGGGATAATGAGGCTGCTGATTAGCTCCCAAGCCCAGCAGCTTCCAGCTCGGCACGATGACCCCAGCCGCCCGCCTTCTCACACCATGCGCTGGTGTCTGGCCAGGGGGTTGTGCCGGGACCTGAGACCCCCAGAGCCTTGCTGCTTTGCTAGGCAGGCGTCTGCCTGGGATGGAGTTGGACAGGCGCATCCTGTGTCTGTGCAGGGTTGCACTAGATGACGTCTGGAGGTCCCTTCCAGCCCGACTTCTCTATGACGTTTCGATTTAGGGCAGAGGTATCTGACCTACACCCATTGGGCTGGGCCCGTGTTGTTGGTAGAGAGGCCTGAAATTTGGGGGCCAGCACAGAAACCCAGGGTGCAGAGCCCCACTGGAGACGTGTGTCGGCAGCAGAGGGGAACGAGCTCCATGGACCTCTCCTGACGACACTCACCCTAGGCTGCCACTGAGTCCAGATCCAGCGAGGGGCCCTGTGGTCTGGATCCGGCCCAGGATTTGGCCCAAATGAGTGTGACATCCCTGATTCAAAGCCTGGTGAAATCCTGGGGGGATGAGTCCAGCAGATCAGCCCCGCGGCTGCTGCCCCGTGGCTGTCCCCTCCAGGGGCATCTTTCTCAGGCTGCAGGTATCAGCCTGCCCGGCGCTGCATGGTTTCCCCCTCCTCTTCCCATCTCTCTGTGCTCCCTGGGCACTTCCCGAAACATCCACCCCCTGAACAGGAGCTCCACGGCCCATGCCAGAGACGGCCTGATCCACACATTGAATGTGTGCCTGAGGCATTTATAAAGCACCTGGCACGGCGGGGTCTGGAAGGCAGAGAAAAGATGAACGAAGCCCCGTTAGCTCCTTAACAGCCCCGTCAGGGCTTAAATAATGAATAAAGCAGGAGATAGGGATTAATAAACTGCAAAGTAGCCACAGAGGCCTGCATACGGACGGATGGAGACAGGCCTCGAAGGTCTCCTATGTGCCACGTGTGGGCAACCATCCTTCCCCTTGTCCCTCCACCTACGGCTGGGGAGCAGCATCTTCCCTGATGCCACCCATCCCTCCCCATCTTCCTCCAGGCTCCCTGCCTCTTGCTCCCTCTCACCATGCCTCCCCACTCCTGCTTTCCTCATTGAGAGTCTTGGCAATACCGAACAGGGACCAATTCTCCTTAAGAGTGATTTTTTAATCCTGGGAGATAGGAGGGCGTACCGACAAAATGAGGCAGCTCATTACCCATGCAAGCCGGATCGCAAGTGTCTCTGCTGTTGTTCCCGCAAGAAATCAATTCAACGGTATCGCACTCCCAGCTCACTCCAGATAGCAAGGCAGAGGGAGGGGTGGTGCAGCTGGATGTCTCGCTTGAAGTAGCTGAGAACAGGGGAAGGCAACATCTTTCTGGCAGTCGCGATAAAGCCCCAAAAGAATAATAAGGCGGCATTAAAGTTTTACCACCAAGCAAAACAACCCCGGGACAGATGGCCTCCTGGGGAGGATTTTTTTTTTCCTTCCATGCATCTGTTTTCATTGCAAATTAAATGCCCGATGCGTCTGCCCTGTTATCATCACACTGAGCTTTTAACGCCGCTGGAACCAAAGGCCGAATTAGCTGAAGCCGCGATTTGTGGCGGAGATGAAATAAAACCCCTTTTTAAAATTTGTTCTCCACCTGAAGAGCCGGTTCGTGCCTGGAGCGCCATAGGCAAAATCCTGGTTCAGGTTAAGACAGAACGGGGGGTGGAGGATTTTGGGGGGTGAGGCTGCTCTCGCCTCTTGGAGGCTGGAAGGGAGCGGGGCACGGTGGGCACGTCCTGCAGCTTGCACGGGGATATAGGGAAAAACTTTTTCACGGTTCGCGTGCCCAGACTCTGGACTAGACTCCCCACGGGGCGGCGCAGGCACCTCCCTGGAGATGTTCAAAAGGAGACTGGACGCACACCTTGCTGGGGTGATTTGACCCCAGCTGTCTTTCCTGCCCCGAGCAGGGGGCTGGACCCAAGGCTCTCGCGAGGTCCCTTCTAGCCTTAAACGTCTGTGAATCCATGAGTCACATGGGCCGGATGCCACAGCTCCGTGGGCCAGATTTGGGCCAGGGCTGGGGGTGAGCACCCATGTGCTGGATGGACAGAAGAGCCCATGATCTCACCTGGATCCCCCTGGTAGACACCTCAACCGTGACTGAGCTTCCTTTAATATTCTCTGTGCCCATCTTTGACAGAGGTGTGTCTAACAGCTGCCCTTCATTTGGGTACAACATATAGAGCCAGGAAGATCTCGAACTAAAACCCAGGCTCGGGCTACCACCCAAAGCAAAGGCAGATGGGAGCCTCCTCTGACCTCTGTGCCGGGATGGCAGACAGCTTTGGTTGAGTGGGGCGGAGGGAGAAAGAGAGGCGGCTCAGAAAGGACCAGAAATGAAACTAGAAGTTTTTCGAAGTCCCAGTCACACAACCCAGTAGTGCAATGGGCAGTTAAATGGCAGATAATACAGGTAAGTGTCCAGTGCTGCACCTGGCCCAAACTCTGCCTGCGCTCTGATGGGTGCTGCCCCTGCAGGAAAGAGAGCTGGGAGTCACCGGGGTCAGTTCATACATCAGCTCCGTGCTCAGCAGCCATTAACCAGGCAAACACCATTTTCAGGATGATTAGAGAAGGGAATTGTGATCCTAGCAGAAAGTATCGTGATGCCCCTTTCTAAATGCATGGTGCATCCCTACCTTGAATACTGCACTCACGTCTGGTCCCCAGATCTTAAAAAGGATGTAGAAGAAGTAGAGAAGGTGCAGAGAAGGGCGACAAGGCTGATCATTGGCACGGAGGGGCGTCCATAGGAGGCGACGAACAGCACCAGGCTTATTCCAGTTAGAAAAGCGGCGCTTGAGGAGAGACATAAGGAAAGTTTAGGAAATACTAAATGGCAAAGAGAAAGTCAATAGCAATTTCTTATTTATTGATTCTCGCAAGACGAGAACTGGTGGGGGTCACCAAACGAAACGAGTAGGTAGTAAGTTTAAAAGCAGCAAAAGGCAGTTCTTTTTCACCCATCATGTCATTAAAGTGGGGGCCAGATGTGCTGGAAGCTGACAGTTAAAGCCAGGTTCGTAAAGGGGTTGGACACGTGCTTGGAGGAAAGGGGCATCCATTGCTATTGAGCATAGGAGTGAGGGGCACGGCCTCTGAATCAGACCATCCTGGACCTTAAATGCCGGAGGCTGCAAGGGCAAGAGGAACAGCAGCAAAACCCTGGTCAGACCCAGTTTACTCTCCCTTTCAGCCTCTGCTCTCTGCCCCTTTGCGCCGCAGCACCCTGGGCATGACGGACTGCTGGTCCATGGCAGTCCTTGCTTTCTGTGTGAAGCTGAGAAGGACCCTAGGGAGATTTGGGGCTTGGTGCTGGCTGGGAGAGGCTAGGAGATGTGAACCTGGAAACCATCTCTCATTGCTCCATCTCCCCTGTATTCAGGGAAATGGGGCTTTGCAACCTCCTTTGTCTATAGACAGTAGTGCAGCAGTGCTATCCTCAGCTGTGTCTCACTGGCGAGGACCAGAAAGACCCCAAATTTTTGCCCAGCTGCTTGGGTCAGAAGAGCTAACAGACCCATCCTGCCCCAGCCGTACTGCTCTGCCCATTACAGCGTCACCTGCCCACCCTTTCAGCACAGACCATGGGTGCAACACAGGCCAAGCACCAGCCCCTGTGGGGCTGTGAAAACCCCCTCCCTTCAGCACAGACCCAGCACCCAGCTCACTTGTAATGCTGTGTTAATGGCGTCTCATTTCCACTCCTTAATTAAAACATCACGTGGGGCCAGGCCAGTGCCTGCGGGAAGCAAAGCCTGGGCCATCAATACTGTTATCTTTATTAACCAAACTTGCAATTCTGTAAGGAAACAGCAGCGAGTTTGCTTGGTGGAGGCTGTTTTCCAGAAGCCCAGGCTGATTAGCATTAATTATATCACCCGCCACTAAGTCTTTATTAATTAAGTCTTCGTTTGAGCCAGGAATTGGGTGCAGATGATGTTGGGGACTGCGACTGAGCTGTCAACACTCCCACGCTTTAGGGCTTTGTCTCACAAGAGGAGAGTAGCATGGGGTAGTGGTTAGAGCAGTAGGCATGGCATTGAGACTGTGGCGGGTGCAGAGATCCCACCTCAGGAACACAG
>NW_017728995.1:30757922-30784166 GCF_001723915.1 Gavialis gangeticus | reverse complement strand
TTTTGGGGAGAAACCAAGGTGGCTTTCTGCCACAGAGACCCAGGTTTTGCTTTGGGGTTGGTGTTGGGTAGCAGTGAAAGCATGTCACTGGGATCCATGTTGCATGGCCACCAAGTCCCTCTACGTACCAGAACAGCCAGGTAAGCCCTGCGCTCTCTCCGAGTGCCGCTCCAAGCCCCGTCCCCTGCCTGATCTGCTGCTCTGCTTTCTGCTCCTTGACCCCCACCCATTCTACTGCTCTGCCACAAAGGCTCTCTATGGGCTGCAACGAGCCTGGTGGCGCTGGGCTGGAGCCCCGGCATCCAAACCACAGCGTCTCCTGCTGTTGTAGCCCCCCAGCCTCCGAGGGCTCCTAGGTGAAGGGATCTGCTGCTGAGCAGCTGGTTTTATAGCAGCCACCCCATCCCTGCCCAGCTGGGACAGGGCTCAGGTGTACTGGAGTCCTCCTGTTGACTTTTCTGGAGCCCTTGGAAAGCTCCTTCAGAGGCATGCAGACATGTGCATTTGCCTCCCTTCCTGAGCCCAGCCTTATCTGCCTTTGCCACAGAGCTGACAAAGGACGCTTTAGTGTCCCAAAGTGGGTCCAAGCCCCCGCAGAGCTCAGCAACTCCCCCCAGCCACCCCGCCTCTCATTAAAGAAAAGCACCCTCTGGCAATCAACTCCCACCGTTTTGTCTGCCCTAATGCACTCCTTCGGAGTCACACATCATCCCCAAATGTCCCGACTTCCCACCGCTCCCGTCTCAGCTGCCCGTGGCTGTGCGGCACGTTCCCTTTGTCCTGGCAGAGAGGCCTTGAACATGGACCCCCGTGTCCCCCACTGCCTAGTTTCCCCAGACACTGGTGAGGGAAGCACTGTTACAAGGGCAGTTGGCTCTTCTCCTTACATGACAAAAGCCTCAGCTGGTAGGATCACAAAGCAAGCCCAGTGGGCTCAGTGGCACAGAGGGAAAGCCCCCCCCACCCCCCAGCTAAGGGGACCTCCTTAGAAAGCAGTGGGCTGAACCCCTGATGCCCCACGGATCCACGCGGGCAATGCATCGCTTTGCTCTCAGCACGTGCTGCTGATGTGAGTACTCGTTCCCTGCCAGGGGATCCAGTTGTGTGCCCCTGCAATGCTGCCATGCAGCCGTGCCCCCCTGCACAAAGCCAGGGATGGAGAACCCCAGTGAGTTCAATGAGCCAGTGCCCAGCTCTGTCTCGTCTCCTCCTTGCTGAAGCCCTTACAAGAAAGGACACAGTGGCTGGCTCCAGAGACTTGGCCCCGGCAGGTTGAGCTGGCCTCCAGGCTGCCCCGTGGGGGTCCACGCAGCTCCCTGCACCTGCAATCCAAGCCCAAGATGGAAATACCTAGCACTGTAGGTCCAAATCCTGCTCCTCCCAAGATGGGGTTGAACCACAGCCAGCCCAGTGGGGCCCAGGCCTGATGCCTTCCCATTGCCCTTGCCTCCTGGTGAAGTCTCAGTGGGCACTCTGTCTCAGCTCTGCCTTTGCTGCTACACGGAGGAAATTGCCTGGCACTCAGCTTGCATCTAAAAACCAGTGCGACTCTCCCACCCCCGACCCTGCAGTGCTAATGGGCTCATTTCCAAGCCCTCCAGAACTGGTGGGGGTGCGTGCACAGTATTTCTTCATCCACCCAATTATGCCTCCCTCCCCCTGCATCTGGCAATCCTCTAGCGACCCTGCTCTCCATTAAGCAGTTCATTTCCTATGCAAATCTGCCTCTTCTCCAGTCCCTCGAGGAACGGGGCGGGAGCGCGGCCAGAGTCCAGCCAGCTGGAAGTGTGCTCAAATGCAAGCCGAGGCCGGTTTTCATCTGCATCTCCAGCATGCAGGATGGAGCGGAGCCCTGCTGGGGAGATGGGTCAATTCAGAGCACCGCTGATGGATGGTCAGAGACTGTCCATCTGAGCAGCTTTGCTCAACGCTCCCTTGGTGGCAGCCACCAGCCTGTCTCCGTTCCACTGGCTTTATGCCAGAGATGCGATCCTGGGTGGGGGGAAAAAGGATATCTTCTCACCCTGAAGACTTTACGATTTAAAAAACTCATGCAAAGAGGACAAACTTCACCGTGAGAAACAGCAGAAAGGCTCCCCTGGAACATGGAAAGACCATGTTCTGGTTTCAGTCAAACTGGTATAAACCTGAGCTAAATCTGTGGACTTCAGTGGGATCACTGTGGCTGCGAGCAGAAGTGTAAACCAGATTTCCCTTTCCTTCTCTTATTGCTCCATCCATCTGTGTAGGAGCCTGGCCTCCCAATGTATTTATACTGGTTTAATCAGCTCTTACTTGGGGATATAGAGCAGATGTATGATGTACAGCGTCGGAGGAAGTGAGTTTGGACTCACGATACACAGCTCTGATTTAGTCAGTCTGTAAGGTGCATCTCTACCCGGCCTTCTACGTGACGTACAGCTGCGCAGTGGTACAACTTACAAGAGTCCAGTGCAGAATGACCCTGGGCAAGATCAGAGGTAAAACTCCACCCCTGTAAAATACCATCTGTCATGGCTAACCATGTGCTCAACAGCCAGGTTATCACCTGCTCTCTAGCCCCTTGGTGGTGAGGCATTGGAATAGCGACCTATTGCACGCGCCTGTTCTGGGATAGGTGCTGTACATCTGTTCACTTTACATCGCAGTCTACGTAGGATCCTATCCTGGGATAGGAAACCGGTATCAGTTACACCAGTTGGGTGTCAAGGGCCTATCTATACTGCTAAGTGGGTGCATCCATACATGCCAATTTAAGGCATGTTAGCCATTTTAAGGCGCATTAAGGGTGTAGGTCTACATGTGCATGCCTTTAATGTGCTCTAAAAATGGCCATTTTAGGCTATTCATGCCTAAATTTGATACCTAAAGCAAAATTTATGCATGAATAGCTAAAGCACATTAGCGCATGTGTAGATGCGCTAAAGCACATTAACACCGTGTATGTCAACTGACTTGGGGCTAACTTGAATCCCAAGTTGGTCCACACACCGTGTTAGCGAGCCTTAGCGTGTGCACGTGTAGACGTGCGCCTAAATTGCCTTAATGCGCATTAGGCAAATGCACATTAAGTTTAGGCATGTGTAAAAGAATGTGTAGACATGCCCACTCCCAGTACCCACCACCATAGTGTCCAGGAGCTACGTAAGATTTTTGATCTCACATAGTAACTTAAGGTAGCACTGGCAGCTCAGTTAAGAACCAATCTAGATCTTGATCCCCTTTTTGACACTCCTTTGCTCATCCTTGTTCCAGCCAGTAGAGCTCAGATCCCAGAGGACGGGCTGTTCATGATGGTAACTGCAGTCCAGGGAGAGACAGAAATCCCACCAAATTCCACCCATTAAGTTCCTCCACAGAGGATGCAGTGAACAAGGACTAAACGTCGTGTCGTCTACAAGCGCCCATCAATACTGTCTGGAGAGGCATCTTAGGGTGCATCTACTAACGCTTCTTTGGGTGTTTGGCCTGTTGCTAACAGTAAGATCCAGCCAACAGTTGAGAAAACACGAGGTGGGGGTGAAACAAAAGCCCCATCACTGGCGCCCAGGTGGGAGAGGTGGGGATGGAGCTGACGTTTTTGCAGGTCATTCATCACTAGTCAAAATACACAAGACAATTGAAATGGAGCTGGGATTCGCTACACAAGGGGGAAAAAATCTCTACTGCAAACAACCACGGGAAAAAACTGCCTTACAAGGCCGACGCAGCCTGGCAGATTGATGGTGTTTTAATCCCAAAGCCGCGGCAATGAATCTTCTCATTGGAAGCGCCGTAGACAGGGTGTCATTCACACAGTCCCGTGGCGTGAGGAGAAGACAGCTGCTAAGCTGCTCAGGAAGCAGCAGTAACTCCACAGACGTGGAGGCAGGGGAGACGAGGGCTTGGGCAGTGACTGTGGGTATGGAGAGAGGTTGGGAGCTTGGGCAAGAGACCGCTGTGCGCAAGTTGTTTGTGGTGGAGATTAGCCCCAAATCCAGCAATGCGTCTGTCTGGCTGCAGGCGCCTGGCACCCAGGCTTCACGTGAGCTGCCACCCAGAGCCACGGTGGCAGTCACAGGGCTGGTAGGCCTCCACTGTGAGGTGTCCAGAGGTCTTCACCGCATCCTGGCTGCATCCCAGGGTGCATGGAGGGGGAACTTCCCTCTGCTGAATGGCCCCTTGGGCTTGTCTCAACCTGGCCCCGAGACCTTGTGCTGAAGACACGGACGTGGGACATGTGTCCTTACATGTGGCACCAATGCCAAATGCAGGGAGAAGCAAAGCAGGAGCCCACGAAGGGGCTGAGAGCCAAATCCATGCTAGCTGAACCCGCCTGCTCATGTGCGCACACACAGTCCCCACCACAAATGCCATAGGACTGTCCAAACCACGCTGCGCTCCTGGTGCTGCATGGGCAGATGCTCCCACCAACACTAGTGATGTGGACATGTCCTGAGGCAGGAGCCTCCACTGCAAGGGTTTTCCAGATTCGTCAGGGTGGTGGCTCTTAGCCTTAGCATCTGCTAATGGCCCACCTGGAATCCCACCTCCTCCCTGGCTGTCACCAGAAATGCACCATGCGCTGCTTTTGTAGTGTGGTCCCGGATGCTGGCGGCATCATTCGACAGCCAAGGCCGTGGGCAGCACCTAATGATCTCCAGGAATGTACAGAGTTACGGGCAATGCAGTATATTCTCCTGGGCTGCCAGGGAGCAATGAGAAGCTAGGCAGAGCTGCTGTGCCCAGCTCCCAGCACCACTACCCTGCAATAACACTTCGACTGCCTCCTGAGACCACTTTGATGCCAAGGCAGTGCCTTATTATAGCTCGGCAGCAAGCGGTCCATTGCAACAGCCTTCTTAGGTCCCAGCAGGAACCCCCCTGAGCCTGGGGGACAATCCAGGTGGTCCTGTTAAATGAACCTGCCAATGTCACAAGCCTATAAGTGCCTTTGGCTTGTGAGGAAGTCTGGGAGGTAGAGATGTCATGCTACACTTATATCTCTAAACCTTCCCTTTGCAGACAGCTTCAGTGCTACCATGATCACATAACTCTTGATAAAGTCCCAGCACCATGATGGGGTTTAGGAGCTGTAGAGGCCAGGCAGACAACAGAGGGAAGGGAACAGTGCAACATCCCTGAGCAGGCCCATGGGAGAACAAAGGTGTCCTGGGGAAACCCAGGTGTCCTTGCAGCCTGTCGGGCACTGGGTCGCACTACATATCACTGCATAAAGATGCCACGGGCCTGTCTTCAAGCCACCTCTCCACCAGCCTCTCCTTGTATTTCTCCTCCCTGCAACCTCCTTCCAAAGCAGCGAGAGCAAAGCAGATCCCCCGCTGTCTTCACCCCAGGCAGACTGGGTCAGTGCGGTCACTTGGCCTCGGCAGGCTGCTGCCGCTCCAGTGCTGCACCAGCTAAGAGGCCTTCAGGAACAAGAAGGGAGGGAGATCTGGGCCTGACAGATCAGGCAGGGAGCAGAAAGCAGAGCAGCAGATCAGGTGGGGAGCACAGGGAGCAGAAAGCAGAGCAGAACCTCATATACAAGTGAGTGATGTGGGCATGGGTAGGCAAATGTGACGATGCCGCACCACCAAGGGGCATCTCCCAGTGCCTCTGAACCTGCTCAGTGGGGCCTAGAAGTGGTGCAGAAGCTGGAGGAGACTTCAGCAGAGCTGTGCTGGGAGCTGGTACCAGTGTGCTCTGCCTTCAGTGGCTGGAGTGGCTCCACAAAGCCTGTTCTCCCAAGAGGATCCCCTCAGTCCTGCTCAGCCGGGAGGCCAGAGAAAAGTGGGGCAGGTCAGAAAGGTGCATTTGGGGCACCCTCAAGGCTGCCTGTCCGCGGTCATTGATCCTACCACATCCTGTCCTCCCACGGGTCTCCCAGGTAATGCCTGGGGTGGATTCCTTCAGGACCTGCCTCTTATGGACTGGAGCAAAGTCCTGGCAAGGGACAAGACAAGATTTCCCAAGGGCTGTGATTTCGTACAGGGCCTAGCACAATGAGGTTGCGCCCCATGACGGGGACCCCTGGGTTCTCCAGTATCGATCGTAACCGCCACGTGAAGGGCCATGCAACAGGGGAAAGCTCTCCCAGCATATTGACAACCTCTCTGAGCCAGCAAGCTCTAGACCAGGGTGGCCCGCTCATGGCAGGTGTGCCACAGGCAGTCTCTTGCCTGGCACATGGCAGATCGGGGAGGACTGAGCAGGGAGCAGAAAGCAGAGCAGTAAATCAGGCAAGGGAAGGGTCTTGGGGTGGCACTCAGTGAGGGTGCAGGGCTCACTTTGTGGCACACCTGGCAGGGCACAGCTGGCTGCTCTGCCCACAGGGCTCTCCATCAGCAGGCTGACCCCAGGGGACAGTCCTTCCTGATCCTAAATGGGGCAATGGGTCTGACCGTGAGGACCCTATAAAAGAGTCCCTATACATTTTGCCCAGGGCTCTGCTCTGGCAGTGGTTTCTGTGCCAACTTCCACTGCAGTGAGAAGCTCTCATGCGTGCAAAGCGGAGAGGCCGCAGGGGCAGGGCCAGGCTCTGCAGCATTTCTTGTGTGTCACAGCATGGAGGGAGCCTTGAGAGACCTCTTCGTCTGGGGCCGGGGGCTCCCTGCCACCCCCCTGGGATGCTGGGGCTGGCCATGCAGACTTGGGGTGGGGGAAGGTCATGGCTGTTGTCCTGTGAGTCTGTCCCCCAGGCACAGAGTCGGACCTCTCCTGGCCCTGCCTGTTCTGCTCATTCCTCAGCGCCAGGCTCAGTCTGTTTGTGCGTCCATGAAACGCCTCGTTCCCCGCCCTCCAGTGCTGGAGAGCTCATAAATAACAGTGCTCCATCTTCCGCCAGCCGCACCAGGAGAGGTCCGTGAATAACGTGCGACCAGCTGGCGCCTGGCTTGGATGAGGCCTCAGTGAGCAGCACGGCTGCGGCGGCCCCTTGTCACCGCTCTCCTTCATCCCCCCATGTGGAGGCAGCCGCCCAATGGCTCTCAGGAGCTTTAATGGCTATCATGGCAGCTCTTGATTGATCTAATTGCCTTCCCGGTTCTCCCCCTCTGCCAGATGCTGATGGATGAAGGAGGACTGCAGGAGGAGACAAATGGCTTGCTGCTGCAATGGTCCAGACATGTGGTCCGGCCTCCAGAGCAGGGACATGCCAGCAAACTGACTTGCCTTTTGCATGCCTCCCCTGGCTGCCTTTTATCCTTGAGCCAAAAACCCCATAGAGGTGATGGGAGTTAAAGCTCAGGGCAAGATACAATGACCCATAGATGCTTCTTGCTTCATGTAGCACCCTCCTTGGCCAAAGACGACTCTGACCTGTGCCCATAGACTGCTGAGAGGAGGAGAGACTGGGGTTGGGAGACACATGGAGCAGAATTGCTGCAGTCTCTGGAGATCACAAAGCTGTGACCTGAGAGGATGTGGCCCTGCTCTGTCCCCTGCTCCACCCCAGCAGCCCTTGGGATGGAGGAGTCATGAACTCAGATGTGTCTGCTCTGCAATCATGACAGATATAAGGGGCTTCCAGTCCATCCCCCTGTCCTTCTCCACCACCTCAGGCCTCACATTTGCGAGTGAACAGAGCTGCCTTCCTATTCCTGTGTGCTCACTTTGCACCAACAAAGCCAAAGCAGGCGACTGGACCCTGAAAATGCAGTTGTGCTTGGAGAAGGAACCGGGACCCTGGCATCTGGAGATCCTGGACCTGAGGCTAGAGGCTGAAGCAGAGTTTCCTGATCCTCAGCATCTCAGGAGGCTGCAGTGATGATAGTGGCAATGGTGAAAACAGAGCCCGTCGCAGGGCAGAGGGCCCAGTCTGGCATGTGTATCACCGGTGGTGTTGTGTAACAGCAATGAGGCAAGGCGCAGGGAAATGTGCTCTTTTAACACTGAACAAGGGACTTCACCACACCAGTGTTACCACAGGTCTTCTGCCTACAGCCATCCCCAGCTCTACCTGGAGCGCAGGCCTGGGTGTGGTCTCTGGGGCCCTTGAGCTCAACCCCCCCACATTCGCAATCACAAAATCATAGAGAAATGGGGCTGGAAGGGAGCTCCAGAGATCCCAGCGAGTCCAACCCCTGCCTGAGGCAGGATCAGCCCTGTGCAAACCATTTCAGACAAACCCTTCATCTAACCTCGTATGTAAAACTACCATCAACCCTGACACTCCACAGACCTCACACCTGAACCTGCCACGGATGTCAGTTTGATCCTGAGCAGAGGGGCAAGATCCTGTAGCCAGCACCCTCCAGCTTTGGTCCCAGCAGGAGCACTGGCACCATCCTCAGCCTGGGCTGCAGCCAGCACCCAGTGCCTTTGAGAAAGACTCAAAAGCACCCTGAGACTTGTAGCAGAAAGGAGGGGAGCAAGCTACCAGTAAAGCCCAGAAGCCTGGAAAACCCTCATAGTAGGACACAGGCATCGTTACGCTTCGATCCTCCCCACCCAGTGACTGTCCAGTCTCTTTGTTGATGGAGAGTACGCACAATTTCCCTGGCCATCTATCCCACTGCCTCTCTGCTCTGACATCAAAGATGTTTTTTCCTGATCTCCAGTCTCATTTACCTGCTTTGCTGCAACTTCAAGCCACTGGTCTGCATCCTACTCTGCAGCAAGAGAAAAAAGAAGCAAGAGAAAAAGCTGGTCTGCTTTCCCTCTTCTTTATGGCAGCCCCTCAGGCATTTGAAGACTGGTATCATGTCCTCTCTTAAGTGCCTTTTCTGCAAGCTGAACGTGCCTAGCTCTCCACAGGAAGATTTTGATCCAATGAGTCCCTAAAATCAGCACTTCCAACCTGAAAACATGGCAAGAGGGCATAGCCAGAGATGCCAGAGGCAGCCTGCAATGTGCCCCAGGCAACTACAGGGAGATGCGGGCATCCCCAAGGTCCTGCCCTGCAGTGACAGGGAAGGAGCTGGTCCATACAGGCTTGGAGGATCTGCAAACCATGCCCGGTGCTACATCGTGCATGTTTAAGACAAAAACCCCTCACACCACAGATCTGCTGCTCAGCTAGAGTGAGGCAGGCCCACCAGGTCCTTAGCTGGTGAGTTTGCCGGGAAAGAGCTAGGGCATGGAGGGAAGGACATTGCTGGTGCTGGGAACTGCCTGATCAGCATCTTTCCCAGCCTCCTGGAGACCCAGAGGCTTTCAGGGTTTTTTGGAAATTGTTTCCATATTCTAGGTCAAATTAAGCAAATCATTTCCGAATCCTTTTGATTGAGCAAAGCTCAATCATTCAAACACCATATGTGGTGCTACAATCAGCAAGTATCCTCCACCCCAGACTTTTCAGCCTGAGGCTTCAGATACTCCCAAATCCACTGGCAGGCATCCTACCTGCAGGCCAAGCCTGGAGGCTTGAGGTTCGGATGTCCCGGGGTCTCACTTGCCCTTAGCCAAAGGCCACAGGAGCAAGCTAGGGAGGAGTCCCCCATTTCCATGAAGCAGGCGTGTAGCTGAGCTCCTCCCACTGGAAGCTGGCCAGTGGGAAACTAATTACAAGACTTGTAGGGCGTGCACCCTCCACTACACACTGCCATTTAAATCCATCTCGGTTCGGCTAACAGACCAGTGCAGCGACTGCACTTGATCTTAGCCCACATTCAGGAGTCTCCCTGGCTGCAGCGGGGCAGAGCGCATGCAGCAGCGCAGGAGAAGAGCTACTGGGACAACCCAGCTCCAGTTCCCTGAGCCCCCTCAGCCATGACCGGGGCTCTGTAGCACTGTTTTACCATGTTTTCCTGGTGCTCCCAGATGCCCTCCTGAGCATCCTTGAGACACAGACCCATGATTTCCTCCCTGCAGAGTGATGGGCCACCAGCGTCCCTCCCCAGGGAGAGGTAGGTAGCTGCATTCGTCTGAAGCCAGTAACCCACCTTCTACCAAGAAACCCCATCATAGGCTGGTCCACGTACTGCCTTGTCCTGCTAGTGGGATTAAAGGTAACAAAATCCCCACCCCTTCCATGGAAACCACTTGCAGGCACTTGCAGCACTCCACAAATAAAGTGAGTTTGTTGGATCTCACGCTGGGCATTTGCTGGTGGCCCGGCTTCAGTTAATATTGCTGCAAACTAGGGGCCACCCGCTGATGTGAGTGTAGGCAGGCAACCGCCCAACCGCTGGATCTCAGTGTATACATAAGAGGTCTGGTCAAATCCATGCACTGTCTGAGTTGGAGTTCAAGTTTACCTTCTTTCTGACTTTACTTCCATCCCCGGGATCAAAGCCGCTCCACGCTGAGCTGCTCTCGGTGCCAGGTGTGCCCTCCGGACTGGACGGGGTTCTGCGTGCTCCTTCCAGCTTTCTACGCTGATGTCGAATGACTTCACATCATTTTTGCAGACATCATGGCACCGAATAGAGGGCAACCCTGCTTTCTAGAGCCGTCTTGAATCTTGCTATACAAAATAGGGATACGGTCTCCTCCTGTTCGCCTGACACGCCTGACACATTGCAACCTCCTCTTCTTGAAAGTGGTTTCTAAGCGTGTCAGTCCTGCGCGCTCCATTATGTCTGCGTTCGGGGCTCTGTCTTCCCATTTTATTTTCAGGATCTTACACACACATCTCATGTGAAAGCTGATTGGTCTCTTGATGTGCCCAGCATATGTAGCCTGTGCTTCAGAAGCATAAAGCAGGGATGACGGCACACAAGTCTCATCTTCACCTTAGCTGATAGTTTGCTGTTATTTCATGCACGTTTCCATAATAGCCTGAAAACGAGTAGGTGACAGGCTTAAAACAAACGAGAGGACTTTTTTATGCAACACGTCGTTAACTTGTGAGATTTGTTGCCACGGGAGGGGGTGGAGGTGGAGAGCCGGGTTCTAAAAGGGACGGGATAAATTTATTGGTGATAGATCTAGTAATGGCTACTGAACAGAACAGCTCGAGAGGCTTCCTCCAGCATTTCTAAACCAATAAATGGTGGAGGCAAGGGAGGGTATTGATTAGGAGACATATCACTCTAGAGATACTCGGTTGGTTGCTCTCCATGGGTAGCATCCGGCCCTGCTACTGTCAGAGACAGGATGTGGCCTAGATGGACCACTAGGCTGACCCCATAGGGCACTGCTTGTGGTTTTGGATGGGCAGCTCTGAGGCACAGACCGCTGCCTTGCCCCCAGCCACGCAGGGTCCCTTCCCCCAGGCACTGCCATGCTGCAGAGGGATAATCATTCATGATGATTAATAGTAAGTAGCAAAGTTCCCAGAAGAGGCCCCAAGGTGGACAAGCAGGACGGCGGTAGAGATCCCAGCTGCGTGCAATGCTACCAGGGAGCCCAGAGCTGGGGGAGTTAAGGGGGGGCTGGTCTGGGGAGTAGGGGTGCAGGGGGTGGGATTGAGGGGCCTCTCTAGTGCAGAGACGCTGACTCCTCATGCTCTGCCCCAGCCTTCGCTCTTGCAAGGCCAGCCCAGGAGGCAGTGCTAGGCTAGAAAAGGAAGCAAGGGGATTTGGGAGCTGGATCACCCACCCCACAACACCCAGCTCTGGGCTGCAGGACACTTGCTGGGAACCGACGCTGGGCCAGCTTCTGGTAAACCACCATCGAGTGTCCCCAGGGCTGCTGACTGCAGAGGCCATTACATCCCAATTAATCTCATTACTGCCCCATGGCATCATTCTCGCAGCTGCTGCTGCTTAATAAAATGCTATCGACTAGCGATTAAAAAGCCATTCCCTCTGGGCTCCGGGCTGGGTGGCAAATAATGGCCATCAAGTTGGGATTAGTTACGCCAGTACCTAGGAACCCTCTCTCGAGCATTGCTACCCTGGGCCTGTTTCCCCTCAGAGAGGATGAGGAAGAAACAACAGCTCCCTGAAGTCAGGAACGGGGACGAGCCGGAGAGCGAGGTTAGCTCGGGGGGGTTGGATTCTGCATAACCATCCTCATCCTCCAAATTCATCATCCCCGCTGCTGCCACCCGGGTTTCTCAGCCTTCAAAAGTGATACAGGACCCCCACAAGCAAGGGGCGGGGGTCCCTAGCAGTGCCCTGTGGGCAATGGGGCTTTGGGGGAAGTGTGGCTTTGTGTGGGACTGTCCCCTGGGAGGGTTTTGCAGGGCACAAGGGTTTGATGTGGGGCATGGGACATACATCTCGTTCCCAGGATCGTGGCCCCCTGGGGTGAAGGATGCTGCAAGATGCAGGAGGGGAGGCTGCCCCCGCGGGGCTCAGGAATCTGGGGAATGCTCCCCTGGCCAGCATGGGGACTTCACAAGCCCTGACCCCTGACCCTGACCCCGACCCAGCTCACGAGCCGAGGGCTCTCCAAGCCCAGTGTCGTCTTCCTAATAGGGCTACTGCTGCCTCCTCCGCGAAGCCCTGCCCCAGTGGCCATCCCAAAAGTGGGTGCTTTCCCGGTCGTGACCATCCCTGGATGGGCCCGATTCTGAGGCTGGAAGTGGGGGAGCACAGCAGAGGTTTCCTATGCCAACTCCTCTCCAAACCCCCGGAGCTAGGAAGCGGCTGGTGGAAACGCGTCTCTTCAGACCCGGCTCAGGCACCGGCTCCTGTATTTTCCTTCCCTCATTCTTTCGGTGACGTGAAAACAGAGCCTGGGACACAGTGCAGTCTGGACCCAAGGCTCCCTGAATGCAAAGACTCCCAGTGACCTGGCTCGGGCTCCTCAAGGCGAGGCGGGACAGACCAGCAGGGTCTCCATGGTCAGGCTGGCTGGTCCTTGTAATGTCCACAGTGCTCGGTAAGGGAGGATCCGTGGGGGCAGTGGTGCAGTCTCACCCCCCTTTGATTACTGTTCCACTAAACTTGAAGACCAGCTGCCTGGGAAGAGCAGTGGGATTTCTATTTGAGCAGCAACGAGAGAGTTGATTGACGTCATAGCTCATTATCTTCTTCCAGATTCCTACTAATCTCTCTCCACTCCCCAGGTGTGAACCACCCTTTCTCCTTTCTGCTCATCTTGCTACTCCACTATTCAAACAATCCCTTCCTCTGAAGTTTTGTTGGTTAGCCATTCCCAGGACTGTGTCTTCTGTTTCCTGCAGCCTGTTTTTAGCTCTAGTTAAAAAACTTAACTCAGGTGTAGTCATATTCACTCAGGCATAGAAATGCTGATAGGGAAGTCTTGGATGCACTGTGCAGGTGCTCACGAAGGCTAGATTTTATTTTATGACTCTCAACAAGAGACATACATCTACCTATAATGGCTGCAGGACTAAATGCCACAATATCTTTAGACTTTTTTTGCTGAGCATGTTTTGTGTGTTTTAAATGTTATCTATTCTCTAGCAAATGAGTGCACGTTCCAATAAAGTTATATTTGTTTCTGCTTTGATCTTGAACTGAGTAATGTAGCCCTAGCCCCCTCGTTTATTGGTAAAGCTTTTAGTTTCTCTTTAACTGGGGAAAAATAGGTGTGTTGTATGTGCAGAGGGTTTGATGACGTGCTGCACCCTCTGCACCCCCCACCCCCAAATCCTAGCTCTGCCCACAGTGCTCAGACACTTCATTAGCAGGGACCAGAAACCAGAGGAGAGAACAGTTTCATCAGTGCATCCCTGGCTTTGCCAGCCGGATGGCTTGGAGATTTTCAGGTGGCATTTCGGAGGCAAGACACGTCCCGGCAGCGTGGCTGGCAGAGCTCTCGGGGGTGTTGGGGGTATCGATCTCCAGGGCTCATCGATCGCCTGTTCTGGCTCAGGGATCGTGGCTGCTCCAGCCGCGCTCCTTGACATTCAGTGACATTTTCCGAACGCTGCCTTTGAAGAGCAGCTCAGAAATTGTTCGTTCATGACCTGGCGCTGCTTCTCTGGTGCACTTTGGAGGCCACAGACTCTGCTGGGATGTGGCTGCTCATGGTCCGTGTGTCAGGCTTCAGCCACTGCTGATAGAGGTCCTGCTCTGTCACCATGACCCCCCTTGCCCCCTTCACAAGACTTTGGTGGTGGCTCCTCACCATAGCTCTGCAGTCATTGCACTGTGCTGTGCCAGGCCGGGGGAATGGCCAAGTGACTTGACCCAGGCCACAGAGTGTGTCAGTGGCAGGGCCAGGGAAAGAGCCCTGGGTTTGACTTTGTGCACCGGCACCAAGGCCGCATGAAAGCAATGGGGAGGTTTGGATCTGGTCCTTACAGGTCGTTAGGCCTGGCACCTAAGCGATGAGGAGGGATGGGTTATGGGGCGGCTGTGTGAGGGAGCCACATAGCGTGCCCTCCTCATACGTCCCCAGACGTCAGGGCGTTTGACAGCCCAAGCCCCCCAAGAGCTCTGCTGCTGGGCCTCCTGCTCCAAAGACCAGGATAGGAGCCAGCCCCGAGGTTTTCTGAACCAGAGGCCAAAACATGATTTGCTCAGCCGGGTGAAAGTCAGACGGCAGGGCTGGGCCACCCCACTGGAGGGGCAAATCTAGAGTCCGGTCTGCCCAGGTGCTTGGATTGGGCCCATTTTACAGTCCCCAGACACCCACGATGTGGCGCAAGGTGATCTGGGCAAGAAGCTGGTGGCACGCCCCCAGCCCATGTCGGCCTGGCTCAGGCCCTAGCCTCAGGGCCCCGGTTGCGGGATCAGGAGGAAGCCAGGAGTAACCCCAGGACAACACAATGCCCTTGTCCAGTGCAGGCTGGAGGATGCAGCAGCTCCTCTGCCTCCCTCCATGCCCAGCTGGACACTGCGCTCCCTGCAAGCCCCTGCTGGGTTTTACCCCCTGCACTGCTCTGTCCCCAGGCCACGTGTGGCAGAGGTGACAGAAGTGACACCGCCCCACTCTCCAGCAAGCCACGTGAAGGCTGTTACACGACTCTGGGCAATTCCCAGGACCGAGGGAGAACCGGGTTCTTCTAAACACACGACAAGGAGAAGAGGACACGGCTTCTCTACATAGGATAGGCTGCAATGGCCGTATCCGGCTGGGACACCGCTGGCACGGGGCGGAGAGCACGTGAAAAAAGCACTCGAAGGACCAGCGAGAATCTCTGCGGGTTTAATTCTCAAGCCAAGTGACAACCAGCTCACAGACACCGGGGAGAGGGATTCCCTCGCTTCCCAAAAGTGCTCACAGGGGGAATACAGGGGGTAGCTGCCAGGGAAGCAGAGGAGCCAGCAGCTGGCACAGGGGGGCCTGGCAGCCGGCAGGAAGTCTCCCGAGTCCTCACGGGGAGGATACACACTCCAGGGCAGCAGCCACCCCCTCCACCACGTGGCCCTGGCCCGGTCTGGGGGATGGATGGTGTCTTAGGGACGGAGGGAAGGGGACATGGGGTGGTCCTGCCTCATCCGAAGCAGAGGCGGTGAAGCCGCGATGTGCTGGGACAGCCAGGCGGCCGTGGGTGCCATAAGCGTGGACAAGCTGGGGAAGAGTCTGCCCTTGACCCTGCCATCCTCAGTCAGAGCCGTCAAGCCCCGGGCCTGTTGGGAGACACTGAACCGCTGCGTCCGCTCAGCCCCAGCGAGATCCGGTTGCCAATTCCCTCCGCATCAGCCCCCTCTCCCCTGACCCTCCGCTGCCCCCCGACATGTCCGGGCCAGCCTACCGCTGCCGGCTGCTGCGATATGCTGTGTGCACTCCAGAGCACTGGAGGAGGGTGGGGCTGCAGGAAGGAGGGGGTCGGGGTAGGAGGAAGCCTGGCGGGGTGTGAATGGGGCCGGTATGGGAAGAAATCGGTAAAGAATTCAGAGCTGATCCCTGGCTGCACTGAGGGCTGTGAACAACTGGGCCGCATGCCTGACACACTAGCACCCCGGCTGTGACAGCCCCAAACCACCCGGTTCTGGCTGGCACATCACGGTGTGATCCTGCCACAATGCCACCCTGCTGCGATGTGCCCTCACTGCCAGCTGGGCATGGGGAGCCAGGGGCTGGCCCACCAGAGAGGCAGGGCAGCACAGTGCACCGGGAGACCCAGCCCGGGATCAGCAGGGGACAGAGGCAGCAGAGAGACAGATTTTCCTTGGCCTACAGCAGTATGGGGAGAGCGCTGCCCCATGGCCATGCACCAGCCCTCTGCGTGGCTGAATCTCCATCCGAGTCTCTGCTTCTCAGGTGTAGCAGTGGCTGCAACCCCAGACCTCTGTCGGCTTCAACCCCTGGGCTCAGCTGCGCTCACCAGGCTCCGTTTGCTCCCTTCCTCTTCTGTGAAGCTGCTTCGGGGCTGCCAAATGTTCCTGATACAACCCGCCCGCGCTCAGTGCCACGCCAGGGGCTCTGGCTCTGCCCATGGAGGCAGCAAGGGCACAGACCATGGTGTGGGCCAGCAGCCAGGAAGAATTGATGCTCTTAGTGTGAACCCAAATTTGACAGGTCCCTTCCCTCACCATCCGGAGGCCCTTGGCAAGCTCAGCCCAGCGGGGGTGAGATGGAGACAGAAGCCTGTGTCTGGCAGTGTTAGCGGGTACCACAATGCAGGGGAGATGGGAGTGGGTGACCGCGAAAGCCAGTCCTGGCCTGTCCCATCCCCTTGCGGTCACATCCGAGCCTGGTGGGTGGGGAAGGCTCTCAGTCAAAGACCTCCCCGTGCTCGTTGCCATGCTCGCCCTCCCTGTCCATCTCATACTCCTCCAGGTCGGCCAGGGGCAGCCCGTTGCCGCTGGGCAAGTGCTCGCACACTGTGCTGCGGGTGGTGACCCGGGTGACGCTGGGCGAGTACTTGCGGGAGCCGAGGCGCTGGAGGTGCTGGTGACACATCACCTCCTTGAACATCTCCCGGAAGCGGGTGGACATCAGGTTGTAGAGGATGGGGTTGGTGGCCGAGCTCAGGTAGAAGAAGACCCCCGAGATGACGTGGATGTACTGGAACATCTCGTGCATGTTGCCCGTCCAGTTGGAGACGAAGCTCCAGACCAGCCGGTCCATGTGGAAGGGGGCCCAGCAGATCCCAAACACGACCACCAGGACAACTGGAAGGGAGAGGGGAGACCGGCGTCACCGGGCACCGATGACTGCCTGCCTCTCAGTCCCTGCCTTTGCGGCATCCTTCCCTCCCTGGGAGCTAGGAGACCGGTGGCCAGTGTAACACACCAGTAAAAGTGTGCGTCATACTCCCTCTGCAGCCATACACCCTCGCAAGGAAGACAGGTTTAGTGGTTAGGGCATCAGGAGACCAGGGTTCAGTTCTCTGCTCTGCCACAGCCGCTACCCATGTCCCTGGGCAAGTCACTTAGCCACTGTCACCCCAGTAGGGCTGACTCCCCTGCCTATCCTGAACAGAGCTCCGGGGTGCTCAGATACTGTGGGAATGGGGCCTGCATAAAGGAAAACAACCTACTGCTCCCACCAGTTGCTGAAATGACTCCTTGACTTGTGCTGGATTCTGCCCCAGAAAAAGTCTGGGTGGGGTGGGCTTGAACAGGCACTGGTGCACCTCCGTGTCACCTGCTGAATGGGATCCCTGCCCCTTCCCCCCTGGCTCCGGACATGCCCTTTGCAAGCCGGCTGGCAGCCTGACCCCAGGACTGGCGGCTACTGTGCTGGAGCGAGTCAGCTCGGAGATGCTGGGCATGTAGGGAGAAACCGCCAGGACAGCTCCAAGCCCGAGGCCAGCCCCCTGCTCCCAAAGTCTGGGAAAAAGCCAGTTTAGGAGGTTTGAAATCCCTCAGGCTGTGAAGGTGAAACCAGTGATTTGGGCACTGTGGGAGACAGGTGCCAGGCCTCCCCATCTCTGGCCTTCCCAGAGCTTCTGCTTCCAGCCCTGTGCAAATAGCAGGGCTTCTCCAGCCTGCCAGAGACCCCCCACCCACACCAATAGGTTCGGTGGGTGCTCAGCTCTGCATCAAGGAGGTAGACGGGGGAAACACGTTGGGAGCAGGGCTGTTCTGGAGGAGGCTGCAGGCAGCAGGACCTGAGCAGGGTGTCTGCCAGCGTGCGGGACAGCAGGCCCTGGGGTGCTGGGCCCAGGGCTTCGGGTGGGTGCTTCCACGCTCAGGCCGCTGGCTGCCCCCTGCACTGTGGGGATGTGCCTCCTCATGCAAGGTCCATTGCCAAATGCTTCCAGTCCCTGCTCCGGAAATGGTGGATGTCTCCTCAGCCCTGCTAGCTGGAGGTGTCACATGCTGCGCAGCTCCGGGCTTCCCGGGAGACCGACTCGGGGTTGGCAGGACTCGGCTGGCCTCTGACTTGGCTGCACCTTGTTTTTTCCAGGGAAGCGCCCACCTGTCTGCAAGGGAACGGGAATCCAGGCTTCCCCTTGACCGGTGCAGTCACGGGAGAGGCCAGGCCCGGGGGATGGGAGTCCTCGGCCACTCCAACAGGTCTGGGCTCTGCAGATCAGCCTTCAGCACCCATCAGATCCAGGGGTCACAGCCACTCAGAGATCCCAACCTTCAGCTCACCGGGGCTCCCTCGCAGCAGCCCCTGCAGATAGCTGAGCCCATAACAACATCTGCTCCTAGAGCACCTTATCCCCCAAGCTGCACGCTGGGGGCTTCGCAGGCCACGTCTGGACGGGAGCCCACAGTGGTGCAGGGGCCCCGTTTCCGCCCCCCCGCCCCGTGCCTTTGCCAGCCCCCACAATCCTCTGCTCTCTTACCAAAGCCAATCTGTGGGTGGAGCACATCTCGCCACGGGCACTGCCCTGAGCGAGGAAACCACAGCCTGGCTGCCTCCCGCCCCACTGTGGCTCCAGGATCGTTTGGTGAACGTGGCCTCCACTCCTACGGCATCTATCCCACAATGCTCAGCACCGGTGCGGGGTGGGGGGGCAAGCACAAGGATGCTGCCAAGTGTGCTGCACTGCATTAGGGGAAGGAGCGAGGCCGTGCAGCCAAATCAATGTGGCTATATTGCTGCCACCTCCCTTCCCCAGTACAGGGCTAAGGGTTGGGGATGGGGCTGCAGATACTTCCACTCCAGCCAGATGTGAACCACCCCCTTGCCCAGATGTTGCCAGCCAGCAGTGCTGGGGGCACTAGCGAGCAGCTGGGACGGCTGCTGTGTGTGGGCAGAAGGCTGTGGTGGTTTATAAAGTGTGGCAAGATTAGTGGCTGGCTACAACTGTCCTGGTGAGGACGAGAGGCGTGCTGCTTGCCCCGGGGACCGTGGCTCTGCTCTCCGGGGAAGTGCTGCAGCAGGGACATGGGGTCTGGTTAGGATCTCCCCCTCCATTGCCTGCCAGGGCTGCTCCAGACATCGCTCTGCCACGTGTCTGTGTCTCGGCAGGCCCACGCCCTGCCATCAGGCCCCCGAGCTGTGGCCCAGCTGGGGCAGGGAGCCCTGCGGCTCGGCGCACGGAGGCAGGGAGCTCGGGGAGGCAAGGCTTCCTGCACTGGGTTGCATCCGAGTAGCAGCCGAGCACACCTGGCAAACCCTGCTGCCTTGGAAGGCTGCCACCGTGATTAGCGAGATTAAACAGCCCTTCATTAATGAAGCAATCGTGCTGGTGACCCCGGGCTCCGCTCCCAGATTCGGGCTGCTGGCTCGGGGCTGGGGCCACTATCTCCAGCTCTCTGCTGGAAGCAGCCAGGGTCTTTCAGTGCACCCTTTCCCTGCCTGCTTGACCATCTCTGCTGGCCAGTGCAGACGGGGACCTGGGAATCGGGTGCCCCTATGGAGCTCACCCCTGTGCCCAACACCCCACCACCTCGCCCATGGGCATCTCTGCCCAGCATGGCACCAGATCTACGACAGACCTAGGTCGTGCTGCCTTCCCCCCCCGCTCTAGACTCGTCCTCAGGTGTCCCCCAGCAAAGCCAGTGGGATGGAGGCGTCTCTGCTACAGCGCTGCATTGCAGTTACCTCCCTGGTCTTCCTGCAACAGCGCGATGCGCCCAGCTCCTACTTCACCTGAGCGCTGCAGCTACAGGCAGCCTGGCTGCAACCCCCACACCCTCCGCTCTAGCATGGTGCAGCACCGAGACCCAGGAGCAGCTCCTGGTTAGGGAAACAGGAGGCAGGACCAAGCAGTGAGGCAAGGCCTGTGTCTCTTATCTCTCCACACAGCTTTGTGCCCGCTGGCCATTCTGCCTTGTTTTAATTGCGATCAAGCTAACGGAGAAGCCTAGGGGCGCTGTGACTTCCCGCCTGCACCTGTTGCCCTGGCACAAGGGAGCAGCATGCAAAAGCAGCTTGGTGCTCACACACGGGCTGGAACTACAGCCGCAGCGGGTGTGCATGGGCTTAGCTCCATCATCTTGCATGGGGCAACGAGGCTTTACACCCTGTTTGGCCCAAGGTGTCTCAGTTATACACCCGAGCATGGAGCGAGGCCCCTGCTGGGTGCTGGAGCCATGGGATGCCAGGCAGTGCAGACCTGGCTGGTGTGGGGGGCACCACAGGGCCTGGTCTGTCACCCCCACCCCCACAGCCATCTCCAGAGCAGGTCCCTACTGCAGCCTTGCTCCTGGCTGGGCTGTACGGATGCCGGGGGCACAGCACCGAGTAGCCTCCTGAGCCCCCTGGCCGTCCTCTCTCATGCAGGCTGCAAGGGCTGGGCCTGACAGGGGCTGAAGGCTTGCACTGGGGCTGCTGTGCACCCCACAGACCCTGCCTGGGGCTCAGGCCACCAGGAGCGCATGCACGCACCATGTGCCCGGAGATGTGGGTGTGAAGGCAGAGCCTGCCTGGAGGGGATGAGCTCCCGCTGAGACCCCTCACTCCCGGCATCATGCTGCCATTATGGGAGTAAAGACCCTTTGCAAACCCTCCCATGGGGAGGTTGGGTAGTGCCCAGGCTGAGCTAGCCTATGCCATCTGCTGTCCCCCTCGCACCCCCCTTGCCATGCTGGACACCTGCACAGGCCAGGTGTCATCCCAGCCTCAGCCCACATCTGGACTTCAGCCTCCTCCTCCCATAGCCCACGAGGTGCGGGGTGGCACTGCCCAGACATCTTTATGTCCCGAGTGCTGGGCAGCTACCCTGCAGCTCAGAGGGGTGCGAGTCATCCCAGTGAAGCCCCAGGAGGCTGGAGGTCTGGCCCACAGACTTACACAGCATCTTAGTCACCTGCCTCCTCCGGACCTTCTTCTGCTGGGCTCGGACATGGTGGTAGTCGCTGTCCCCGCCCGCCTTGGCCTCCAGGCTCTGCAGCATCTTCTCCTTCCTCAGCTGCAGGCCGATGAGCAGGTAGAGGATGCTGAGGGTGCCCATGGGCAGGAAGAAGAAGAGGATGGTGGTGATCTGGATGATGAGGTTGTAGAGCACCAGCGGCTTCACCACCATGCAGATAGCTGAGTCGGGCACCATGCCCCGGCCTGGCACATACAGCGGCCTGATGCCATGGAGGCTGGTGTTGGGGATGGAGCAGAGCACTGAGAGCACCCAGATGGCACCGATGACCCGCTTGGCGTGGTTGCGGGTCACCACGTACTTGGCCTTGAGCGGGTGCACCACGGCGATGTAGCGCTCCACGCTCAGGGCCGTGACGTTGAGGATGGAGGCGAAGCACACGGCCTCGAACAGCAGCGTCTTGAAGTAGCAGCCGCCCGCGCCCAGCAGGAAGGGGTAGTTGCTCCACATGTCGTACAGCTCCAGCGGCATGCCCAGCAGCAGCACCAGCAGGTCCGACACGGCCAGGCTGAACAGGTAGTAGTTGGTGGGCGTCCGCATGAACTTGTGCCGCAGGATCACTAGGCAGGTCAGCGTGTTGCCCACAGCGCCTACCACGAAGATCAGCAGGTAGGTGGTGCAGACGGGCACGAAGAAGCTGGACCGCCGCGGCCCCAGGTACTTGTCCCGCAGCTCGTCCTCCGTGAGGGTCATGTCCTCCGGGTCCACGTGGCTCTGATTGCAGAGCACGTCGGCCTCCAGCTGGGCCAGGTAGTCGCGAGGGGGTGCCAGGCTGGTGCAGTTGGTGTAGGGATACATGGCCTCTGGCTGCAACGAGACTCACGGGCATGGGGGAGATGCTGCGAGCAGCCCACGTGCTCCCAGCCCGTCTCCATGCAAGACGCCTGCCCTGGGCCCACCCAGCTGCTGGAGCCAGGGGGGCCCCGGGCCAGCTCTGAGTGACCGAATCTCTATCCGAGTCCCTGCTTCTCGGCTGTAGCCACGGCTGCAACCCCAGACCTCTGTCGGCTTCAACCCCTGGGCTCAGCTCAGCTAAGCAGGCTCCTCTTGCTCCCTTCCCCTTCCACGGAGCTGCCTCGGGGCTGCCAAACGTACCCGATACCACCCACCCCCACTCAGCACCACGCTGGGGGTCTGGCTTTGCCCGTGGAGGTATCGAGGGCACAGACAGCAGCCGGGAAGAGCTAATGCTCTTAATGCAGACCCAGATTTGGCAGCCCCCTGCCTCAGTGCCCGGGAGCCCTTGGAGAGCTCAACCCCCTGCCCCCCTTGGTCCCGTGCAGGGTCTGGCCTCAGCCCCATGGTGCGGGGAGGCTGGACCATGCGGGGCTTTGCCCAGGGTGCCACTGGATGGGTCTGGCCCTCAGGGGCACGTCCATCCCTGCCCACGACGGGCTGCCCCTAGCACCGCACTGGGCCGCAGGCGAGAGCAGCCCCTCACTACTGCACCAACGCCGCACCCGGCTTTTCTGGAGGTGCCCACCCGCTCCCCCAAACCTCCTGGTCTCTCTGGGCCAAGCCTGCAGGCCTCCAGCTCCTGCTCAGCCCTGTCTCTGCTTGACTTGGCTTCCGCCCGCTCCCTTCACGTGCCAGCTGGACCAGGGGGGTCGGGGCCCTTCTCGCCCCACAGTCCCTTGGGCACCAGCCTTGGCTCGTGGCCTCAGGGTCGGCCCTTGCCCTCGCCACACCACGGGGGGGGAAGCCAGGGGGTGGTGGTGTCGCATCTTGCCCAAACACTGGATGAGCTTTCCTAGCCGTCGGGAGTGCGAGCTCCCTGCCTCCGGCTGCCCCCCAGCTCCTTCCAGCTCAGCAACCCGGCCAGGGGCTGGGGAGGGGGGCGGTGAACGGGACCAGCCAGGTCCTGGCAGGAGTTTCCCACCTCCCCACAACCGGTGCCTTACCTGCACGAGGGGCACCACGGCACCGCGGCAGCACGCCCGGGGAGGCGCTGGAACGACAGAGCAGAGCGCGGCTCAACGGGGACACCCTCTCCAGCTGGGGCACGGTCCCCTCCACCCCCTCCAGAAGAGCCACTGGCGCTTCGGGGCCCCAGCGCTGCATGTAGCATCCCACGCTGACCTGGAGCCGGCCGGGGAAGTTTCCTTCCTTGCCACGGCCACGAGCAGAGCCGGAGGGGGCAGGAGCCCGCACCCTGCCCTGCTGCGTCCCACCGGCCACGCGGCACCCCCTGCGCCCACATCCCCGGGGCCGGCTCCCAGGGAGCTGGCAATCAGGCTGGGTCTCAGACACCCAGCCGGGCACCTGCTCACACGCACGTGCTCGCAGCCAGAGCCCCCCTCTCCGCTCTGCCTGCGTGACGTCCAGGGACTGGACCCCCCATGCCTGCCCGGCTGCCTGCATGGAAAGCAGCCCCTTCGCCTCCTAACTCCAGCTCCTGTGAATGCGCCGGTGCTCCCCACAGCAGCCTGCCCCCCCTCCCCAGCTCCAGCACCTGGCTCCCCCCAGCTTTGGAGCTCTGGCATCCTGTTCCCCCCGGCTCTGGGACTCCAGCACCCTGCTCCCTGCAGCCCGGCACCCTGCTTCCCCAGGGTCGGGGCTCCATCACCGTTCTCCCCCAGCCCTGGGGCTCCAGCACCACGATCCCCTCAGCTCTGGGGCTTGCGCACCCTGCTCCCCTGGTCCTGGGTCTCCAGCACCACGATCCCCTCAGCTCTTGGGCACACCACTCCCCCAGTCTGGGGCTCCAGCACCACAATCCCCTCAGCTCTAGGGCTTGGGCACCCCACTCCCCTGGTCCTGGGGCTCCAGCACCACAATCCCCTCGGCTCTGGGGCTTGGGCACCCCACTCCCCTGGTCTGAGGCTCCGGCACCCTGCTCTTCCTGGCCCTGCGGCTCTGGCATCCGCATCACTAGGGCATCAGGTGCTCCAAGCCTTGCTCGTCTGGAGGGTCCCGCCTGGGTGGGCAGGGGGCAGAGGGGGGCTCACCGGGCTACAGGGTCCAGGCAGAGAGGGCTGGGGCTGGCCCAAGCATCTTGGCAGCTCCGGGCAGAGTTTGAGGTGGCAGCTGAAGTCCTAACTCCATCGGCGCTGATGCCCGCTGCGTGTGGGCGAGCTGCAGCGGGCTGGGGGGAAAGAGCATCACTGAGGCGGGGAGGGGACAGGGGCGGGGGCTGGCCGAGCCGCTGGCTTTTCCAGTGCCACCAGGGGGCGGTGCGGCCCCACGGCTCCCCCCCAGCCTCAGCTGCAGCTGGGCAGCAGCGCCCCTCACTCCTGACCTGCAGCCCCAGGCCTTGCCCTGGCTGCTGGGTCAGGCTGTGACCAGCAGGTCCTCTCCTCCCCAGGTCTCCTTGCCCCTTTGGAGACCCTTGCCCCATCCCATGTCTAGCTGGGGCCTCCAGAAACCCCTGTGCCTGCCCATTTTGAGAGGGGAAACTGAGGCACAGGGGGGAAGCGCTCACCTGAACCTATGGAAGCTGAACGGGACTCGGAAGTCCTGATTTTGCCCAGCCCCTGGGGGCGAAATACCAGGCCCCTCTGGCCACGGAGGGAACCCAGGAGTCCGGGTGGCCAGACCGGCTGCCCAAGGAGGTCACCCACCAAGGGCTCCAGTGCCGCCGTGCCAGCCTCCCAGTGCCCAGGTGCTGAGGGCACGTCACTGCCTGGGCCAGGCGCACTCCCACACCTGCTTCAAGGTCCCCCCCCCCCCCCCCCCACCAAATAGACCCCGGCGATTTGCTCTGGCCTCCAAGGCAAATATTTGCCCGGCGGTTTATGAAAGCTGAAACCCCGGAGCTGAGCAGGACCGAGGAGATAGGGCCATTGTTTGGCCTTACTAAAAGCCATGATTAGCCCAGCTCAGCAAGTGGGGGGAGGAGGAATGCAAACCACCCCACGCCAGCTCAGCCGTGGCCCAGAAGGCAGCTCAGGCTGGTCGCGGGGCCAGGGCAGCAAAAAAAGAGCCCGGGTCAAGTCAGGTGTGGGGGAGAGAGCGCAGCGTGTGCATCTCACCCACGACCCACGCAGGGTATCCGCGGCCTGTCCCCTCCCAAACAGGAGGGGATGGGGGTTAGATGGGAGCAGGGGAAAGCCACGTGGCCCTGTCCTGCCTGCCCCAGAGCCCCAGGCTTTGCAATAATCTACGATGCAAAGGGCTAATGTTCCCCAGATGCCAAGAGACAGTAAATAGCAGCCCCCACTTTGGGCAGAATCAAGGGAGCCCAGTTCCCCGTGGTCCTCAGGGAGCCTCAGGTGCTCAGTCGTCCCCACGCCAGTGACGTCCTGCTGGAGCCAGAGCATGGGGGCCAGGACCTCGAAGGAGAGCAGATGCCCACATAGCCTCTGCTTTGCAAGGGGCGCCGGGCTGAGCCAGGCTGAGAAGTGCTGGGATTTCCTGCCAGGTCTCCAGGCTCGTGCAGCCTTGCTGGACTCGAGGGCCCTTGAGCAAGGGGGACCGCGAGAGATGGGAATAGTGGGAGGCTCCCAGGCCGAGGAATGAGATCAGTGCACAAGACCCAGGGCTGGGGGTCGGGAGTGAGGTGCAGAGCCTGCAGCTGCCCCCACAGACTCTCCCCGCCTCACAGAGGCAGGCCGTGCTGCGTCCCCCGCAGCCGGGGGGGTCACAGCTCCCCCAGCCCTGCTGCGAATGGCCCTCGCCAGGGAAGTGACACGGGCTTGTGTGCTCAGGCAAGGGGAGAGTCTGCGGCAGGCGACGGCAGTACAGAGCCCATGACACATGGCAGGCAGTGCCATGCTCAGCTGGGAGGGGTCGGCAGTGCCAGCTTTGGTGCCAAGTATCTCAGACATTTTTGATGCAGGGTGTGCATGAGGCCACAGCCTTCCCGCTGGGTCACTCCCATCTGCCTGCAGACCCCTAATGAATGGGCCTGGCTCCCAAAGCACCCAGAGCCCCCGTGCCTCAGTTTCCCCACTTCCTGCACTGATGAGCTTTTTGGGTGACTGGCAAATAGGGGCAGGGGGTTGAGAAAGCGAGGGATGCCCAAGCACTGGTTGGTGGCAGTGGCGACTAGGGCACAGGGAGGGCATCCGAGCAGCCCCAAGGCTGCTGTAACTCATAGCCGAGGGTCGTCTTTCCACCTCGCAGCAGCCGGAGGCTTTAGGGCTGCGTGGAAATCCTGGGGCTGTCTCTGCAGACCTCAGCCCCTCTCGCTCGGGGCTGGCTGGGGTGGTAGTGAAAGCACTGGGTGCAGCTATATGTCCATGGGCAGCTGGCCTGGCCCTGGGGAGCAGGGGGCTGGAAGCAGCATTCGCCGCCCAGCGCCCGACAGCCCCCAGCCCTAATCAGCGATCTGCAAACAAGGACTAATGAGCAGAGCA
>NW_017728995.1:30749811-30752922 GCF_001723915.1 Gavialis gangeticus | reverse complement strand
GTAGTAGTGAAAGCACTGGGTGCAGCTATATGTCCATGGGCAGCTGGCCTGGCCCTGGGGAGCAGGGGGCTGGAAGCAGCATTCGCCGCCCAGCGCCCGACAGCCCCCAGCCCTAATCAGCGATCTGCAAACAAGGACTAATGAGCAGAGCAAACTCAGGGGAAGCAAATAATGAGCAGAGCAAACGCTGGAGCAGGGAAAGGGCAGGAGGGGGGAGAGTGGGTGGCTGCTCTGCCCCACCCCGGGCTGGCGGAGAGGGGTTCTCCAGGGAGCAGGTGCAGACAAGGGCTGGGGGTGCAGGGGGGGGGGGGCTTCCCCAATCCAGCAGCCCTGGGGCCGGGGGTTGCAATAGAAGCTGCTGTCACTGGAGCAAGGGAGATGCCGGGGGCCTGGGGTAATATCCTAGCCCGCCTTGCTGCTCCTGGGGCTGTCCCGGCCCCAGCACCCCTGCCCATCTCCAGCCGTGGGAAGAATCGGGCCCGTTTTGGGGCCCTTGGGCTGGGAAAGCAGGGCCCAAGGGATGAGGGGCCATGTGAGAGCAGGGCTGGATCGGGGCAGGGGGCAGCAGGATCAGAGCTGGGGCCCAGCCGGGACCTCCTGCCTGCGTACAGTGTTTTTGCCCTGGGCTGGGAGAAAAACTTGAGCGTCCCCAAGATGCCTCCGTGGCTTGCTGCAGGGAGCGTGAAAGGCAGGGACTGGAGTTCAGGGAAAACTTCTTCCCTGCCGGAGCAGCAAGTCTCCCAGGAGCGCAGACACCTGCGGCCTTTGGGCTCTGCATGAGGGGGACGTTGGCCTCCGCGGAGGCTGGGGTGTCTGTGGGGCGCAATGCTACAGCCCAGGCAGAACCGCAGCGGGGCCCTGCCGTGTGTTGCCCTCAGGGTCAGGCCAGCCGCTGAATTTGAGATCAGGAAGAGGAGGGGGACTGCCTTCCTCCCCCGTTTGCTAGGATCCCCCCAGCATGGTTCAGGAATCACTCAGAGCCAAGGGTCCGACTCAATCGGGGCCGGCGCTGAGTCCTGTGAGCCTCCGTGCTCTCCCGTCCCAGCTGCCTCTTGCCAGAGCCTCTTGAAAGACACGGCCCCCACATTTACCTTCCTGGCCACGCATGCCACTGCTGTCACACCCACCCCTGGCTCGCCACGGGGATGCTCATCAGTGGCTCAGTTAGCCTGCAAGGTACTGTGGGCTGCTGCGTGGACCTGTGAGTTTCCCAGGAAGCATCAGCACGGCCGTCGTCAGCCCATTAGTTCTGGTTGTGACGTCCCGGGGCTCGGCTGTCGCTGCCTGTTATGGTGGTTGTCTATCCGGGACCTTCTCAACCGGCACAGCTGTCTCGGTGCCCCCATCTCTCCTGCTTCTGGTATTTGGAAGAGGGGACGTTTCCCCCCACTGGTGGCATCCCACGGAGGGACGGCCACCCGTGATGTCCCCCTGCATGCATGCCATCGTCTCCTTCCGTCCCTGGTGACGCTGAGCCCGGCTCTCGGTTGAACGCGATGTCAGCAGGCGACAGCCCACGCAGTATCAACGCCGTCCCTTATGGAGGCCAAATGCAGATCAGAGTCTTGCTCCATTAGCAGGCACTGGGTATCCTCTCTACCCCATTTTGCACCAGCCTGTTGGACTGAAGATAATAGGAACCAGCAGTGACAGGCTGACATTTGTGCATCGCTGCAAATGGCTTCAACTCCCGGCCATCGTGCGGCGTCGGACGTCGTGGCATCGGGTGCGTCCTGTCTAGGGCGAACAGACTGGGGCACGTGAGCCGTTGAGTTGTGGAGCCTCCCAGTGCCGCCGTCTCAGGGAAGCAAGCCTAATAGCCTAAGACAAGGTGGTTTTCTCCATCATGACTTTATGCCCGCTTTGCTTCAGGGATCCGTTTTTTTCTGTGTCACCGGCACAGGCTCTTTCACTTGACTTAGCCAATATTCGGGTTTGTGTAACGAACCTTGACAGTCTCCTCAACGTTACTGTTCACTTGAGGCCCATATAAAACAGCCGTGGCTCCTCTCTTGGGTTTTTCAAGATGTAAATGACTCTCCCGTATCCTTTTTTAACATCATTTCCAGTAGGAACTGAAGAGTCAGTTTGGTGCCTTTAAAGCAAGGCCCGTGCGGTGTTGAGAATTCCCTCTTTAACTGAGCATCAAAGCTGGGAAGAGACTGTTTCAGCCACAAAGTGCTAAATTACTTTCCATGGGTCTCATCTTCATCAGCGTCTCTGGCAATCACAGTCCACCTTTCATCGGAGAGACTGGACGGTGGTGGTTTTTTCAATCGGATTGGCGTGTCCATAATCTTCCCCTAGACTTCATTCTCCACTTCACCCTCATCATCAAATACTGCAGAAACTGGGTCTGCATCCAGCAAACCTCCACCTGGCAAAACCCAAAACCACTGCTGTTTGATACAGGGCAGGTGCCAGTTCAGGTACTTGTAGTGATGGTGATAAGTGGTTTACAATCAACTTCCACTCGTGATAACCTTCTACAAATACAGCCACAGTCATGTTTGCATGGACAGGGCAGGACTTGTGCTCTAGTCGACCATGGGAACGTGCATTTTGTTATTAGTCCTCGTGGTAGATCAGCCACGTCTTTGTCCCTTGGACAGCGTTATTGTGCAGGAACTGTGTCAGCGCCCTCCTTGGAGATGCCCCAATGGCTCGCCTTTGCCCTTCCTGCCATACAACCTCATGCCTGGGGCCTGTCTCGTGCCACCCCTCCAAGCTCATCAGAGTCTTCTTCAGGATCTGCACCCTATGCCCACTGGCACCATTGCCCGCAAGAGCTCTCGGCCTGCTGCTTTGAGCCGTCCGATCAGACATAGATTCCCTTATGCTGGCCACCGCTCCCAGGACGCTTTGGGCCTCTTCCTTCACTGCTGGGTAGTCTCATGAGTGACAGCTCAGGTTTGCTGGGATGTGTTACTTCTTCCCCTGGGATGGCTGCTCCCATTGCGTGGGGTCGATGTTGTGGTGGTTTAGTGTCTGCCCTACAGCCCTGGCTCTTTCCAGAGTGGCTCGGAGCCTCTGGTCACACTTTCTACTGCTTGTAACCCCTGCACCAAAATGTCCACGACTTGCTGGCTGCCGCCGTCCCCTTTCTGCTAC
>NW_017728995.1:30743943-30744811 GCF_001723915.1 Gavialis gangeticus | reverse complement strand
TTGCTGGCTGTCTCCGTCCCCTTTCTGCTACGTGCATCCGGATGGTTTGAAGCCTCCGCCACAGGCACTGGGTGCTGGCCGGGGATGGGGAGGGGGCTGTGCCAGTGTCCTGCTGGGACTTAAACCCAGAAGCTCCTGGCTAGAGGGTCTTGCCCCTCCACGGCAGATCAGAGCAACACCACGGTTGGGGTCAGGAAGGAATTTGACCCCCTGATCGGATCGATAGACTGGTGTGGGGAGGCTGCCTTCCTCTGTAGGATGTACATTGAGCGTATATAGAAGGGGGTCACCACTGTCCCCCTCTTTACCTGGGGCAGGTTCGTGGCTGTATCGGGCTTTTTGGCCTCTCTCCCTTTATGCTGTAGCGTTGCTGTGATGATAGTCCAGGGACTATGCAAGAACCAAGATTGGTGGCGGGGGAATATCCTTTACTGGACCGACTTTACATTTGGAAGAGCTGTTTGAGAAGCCCTCCCTCAGGAAAAGCAGCAGAGGCTGCCAGAGCTGGACGCCAGCGAGAGCCCGCACTGTCTTTTCCCCTCATTATGTTGATAAATGCGATCACTTGAAAGCAGAATCGCCCTTAAGCCGCGGAGCCAGGAGAAGTCCTCAGGAGTGGCTGGCGAACGTGTAAAGGGTGCTTGCTGGAGCTAAACCTCATTACATTCATGAGTAAGACCCTTCGACGGGGACGAGGGTCTTGGTCGCTTGTGGAGGGCATGGAGGTGAGCAGAGGGAGCAGATGGGTTATAACCAGCCACAAAACCATGTTCCATCCCTGGGTTTTTTTGGCATCCAAAGCTATGAGTTCCCATTCCCAGGCCCATCTTCCCAGGGTTGGGTAGGTTTTGCCTGCGGGCAAGGGCCG
>NW_017728995.1:30735106-30738943 GCF_001723915.1 Gavialis gangeticus | reverse complement strand
CCTTAAGCCGCGGAGCCAGGAGAAGTCCTCAGGAGTGGCTGGCGAACGTGTAAAGGGTGCTTGCTGGAGCTAAACCTCATTACATTCATGAGTAAGACCCTTCGACGGGGACAAGGGTCTTGGTCGCTTGTGGAGGGCATGGAGGTGAGCAGAGGGAGCAGATGGGTTATAACCAGCCACAAAACCATGTTCCATCCCTGGGTTTTTTTGGCATCCAAAGCTATGAGTTCCCATTCCCAGGCCCATCTTCCCAGGGTTGGGTAGGTTTTGCCTGCGGGCAAGGGCCGTGAGGCTGGAGCTGGAGAGGGTGTCCTGCAGACGGCAGCATCCCACGGGCGATAGGACGCTTTTGCCTGTCGTTTTTCTCCGGCAGTTCATGTGCAAGCACCTATCCTGGGGCTCACTTCCACCGCCCAGTGTGGACGTTGCCTGGCTCCCCCTCCAGATGCTGCCCACTGCTTCCAGCTCAGCCCCAGTTGGCGCGGCAGGGCTGTGAGCGTAGTTGCAGAATCACAGCATCAAAGCTGGGCTGGCAGGGCCCGTCTCACCCTTATCCCATCCGAACCATCCTAGCCAAATGTCCGTCCGACCGCCCCGGCATGGAGACTCCACAGCTTCTCGGCGTGCCTGGGGCAGTGCTTGACCTCCTCATCTCCACCCTGCAGCTGGAGGCTGTTGCTCCGAAGTCCTGTCTCCTGCAGCCACTGAGAAAAGCCCATCTCCACCCTCTCTATAACTGACCTTCAGAGATGTGAGGCCTGTTCTCAGTCTCCTCTTCTCAGACTAGTCCCTGTGAATGTCCTGGCTCCTGCTAGCCGGGCTAATGAGGGCAATGAAACTACTGGTGTTATAGGACCAGCAAAAAGGCTGCAACACCCCTGGGAACCCTAGGTGTGTTGTCTGGGGAAGAGTCCAGCCTGAAGCTGGTGTCTGTCTACACTGCTCCTGGGACCCAGGAGAGCTGGACTGAGTCTGCACAAGGGGGCATGGAGGCATCTAGCTGCACGGGGTTTGTGCGTGGTACCCAGGGCATCCTGAGGATAAGAGGGATTGGAGTGAAGAGGAGCCAAACTCTGCTCTATTGGGAGTGGGGAGGAAGGTTCCTACCAGCCCCAAGGGGGAAATCCCTTCCCCCAGCATTTAACTGCAGCCACTTCTGGGGTGGAGCCCAGCAGAAGATCGACCGCTCGCGGCAACATTTGGCAGCGCGGAGAAAAATCCGGTACCCAGCCGAGGCTGTGGAGAGGCAGAGAGGGACTCGCCGACGCGGGCGGGTGGCCAGGACAGCAGACCGAAGACCCCAGCCCCGGAGAGAAAGTGCTCTTGGATCTGGGACAGGAGGTGGGACCTTGCCCGTATGTTTGCTCTGAAAGGCGCCTCCGGCAGGGCTCCATCCAGGCTGCACCTGTGCCACGAGTCCTTGAAATCACAGCCGTCCACAGCTCTGCATGTGCAGCACTCAGCACCGAGGAGCTGCATCAGCCCCCAGAGGCTGCTCGACTACTGTGAGCAATGGCTCAGGAAGGAGAGCCTGCCTCTTGCCCCTGGCCCACCCAGATCAGAGGCAACCACGCTGCAGAGGCCCCTTTTACAGCCCCGTTCCTCAGCCCCCGGAGGAGCGCTCAGGCGGGCTTGAGTTATTCCTATCAATAAAATCAGTGCATAAAGCACGGGGCTGTGTGTCTATGAGCCTAATGATTCTCGCCACCACGGAAATCCGGTTTGATGGTGCCCATAAAACACTTTATTTGCTCCATTTTATTAGTGGCAGGTATCGGGAGGGAGGGAGCCAGGCCCGAGAAGGCTGGAGAGCTGCCTCTATCGATTCACCCCGGAGGCTTTGGACCCGGACAGGAGGGCAGGGCGGGGAGGCAGAGTGTTTTCTGCCGGGTCAGGGGGCCGTGGATGTCACCAGGGATCGCCGAGGGCAGAGCAGAATTTCATCCTTAAGGTTTTTGGTGCCTGACGGCTGCAATGAGTCGACCTGGTGGCCCAGGCACGAGGGAGATCTGCAGCTTCGTTCCCACTTGCTGTGTGACCTCAGACGCATCACTTCACCCACCACGTGTGGTCCCCCCTGTTCTCTACAGAGGGACGGTCTGTGCAGGGCTGGGCTGGCATGGGGCTGAACGTTGCACTAATGGCCTTGCCTGGGGCTCAACCCAGAACAGCCCTGCCAGGTGCATAAGTAGCCCCCCACACCCCTTTGGGATTGCCGAGCTCCATGGGGAATCCAGCCCCCGCGGGTATCAGCATCATACCCGTCGGCCAGCCTGCCTGTGCCTTGCAGAAAGCCCCACCTGGGCACGACTAGCACCAGGGAAAGGCACTGATGCCAGCGATATATTTTGGGCATTTCTCTGGGCTCCAGGGATGCCCCTTTGGCCTTCCTAGTCAAGGCACTAGGCATTGCCTCCCACCCGAACCCGGGCCCGCCAGAGGATGTGGCCCCGACCTCAGTTCTCTTGCCGTCAGATGCATTCTCCCAGTGTCCAGACTCCCTTCCCCTTTCCAAACCCGCAGCCAGTTTCTGCTGCCTGAAAAGTGACCTCTGGGCAGAGCTGATGAGGGTCCAGGGCGGCAGGAAGAAGCTTGAATGACCCCAGCCCAGCTGCAGAGGGACATTGCAATAGGGCGACTGCTTTGCTGCACCCAGCTGCCACCTCTCAGGTGCAGGAATCCAGTGACTTTAATTGCACAACGCTGCACGACTAATTAGCAGCAATTACATCCTCTGCGAAGGGCGGGCAGGCTTGGGAAACTGCTCTCCGTCCGAGCAGGAGGGAGCCTTGCATCTGCGGGCACAAAGCACGACCGTCACACCTCCGTCACGCCTGATGTCACCGGGGCTCAGACGGCCGGACAGGACCCCTGCCAGGAGGCATGTGGCATGGAGAGGGGCAGCTGCACAGGGCCCCAGTGGCTGCAGGCTGAGGACTCCCAGACCCCAGGCAAAGGGAGAGGCTACTACAATCCCCCCCACGCCCCTGTGGCCAGCTGCAGCCAGCTCACTCCTTTCCAAACCCTGCCTCATTTCAAGCTGGCAGGAACAGGACCGTGGCAGGCTTCAGCCCAGTCAATGCCCCCGTTGGCAGACTCCTCTCGGACTTCCCCGTGCCTCGAGTGGTGGCTTTTCATTGCTCCCTTGTTTAACTTGACTGAAGGGCGCTCCGTGCACCAGCTGGCTTTTCCCAGCTTCCAACGAGAGATGTGGGCATGACTGGCCTCTCCTCTCCATCACGGAGCAGCAGCAAGGCCAGGCTCACAAGAGGCTATGGCATGGAGAAGCCCGAGGGCTGGCGCACAGCTCAAAAAGAGGGAAAACTTAAAAATCATCAACAGTCCAGCCAAAGCAGGGCCTGCACGGACCATCCCTCCCCTGGCGTCCCGCAGAGCTTCTGAGTCTTGTCTGCATCAAGTCTATGCCTTCTGGTTGCGCTAGAGGAGACCTAGAAAGACCGGCTTTGGTCAAAAGACGGATGGTGACAGAGAGGTGTGTCCTGTCCCCTGGTAGGGTCGTTCCAGCAGCTAATGGCCCTCACTGCTGAAAACATATGCCTCGTTTCATAGTTTCATAGTTTCTAGGGTCGGAAGGGACCTGAGCAGATCATCGAGTCCGACCCTCTGCCATGGCAGGAAAGAGTACTGGGGTCAAACAACCCCAGCAAGGTGTACGTCTAGCCTCCTCTTAAAGCCCCCCAGGGTAGGAGCCAGCACCACTTCTCTTGGAAGTTGGTCCCAGATCCTAGCCGCCCTGACCGTGAAGTCGCGCCTCCTGATGTCTAGCCTAAATCTGCCCTCTGCCAGCTTGTGACCGTTATTCCTGGTCACTCCTGG
>NW_017728995.1:30732974-30735027 GCF_001723915.1 Gavialis gangeticus | reverse complement strand
TGAACAGGTTCAGGTCCCGTCACCTCTCCTCGTAGGGCCTGCCCTGCTGCCCCCCGATCATGTGAGTGGCCTCCTCTGGACCCTCTCCATGTTGTCCACGTCTCCCTTGAAGTGCGGCGCCCAGAACTGGACGCAGTACTCCAGCTGCGGCCTGACCAGTGCCGCATAGAGGTCCCCCCGCCTGACTAGTGTCATCTGCAAATTTGAGCAGGTGCTTTTTACCCCCTCATCCAAGTCACTGATGAAGATGTTGAACAGTGCGGGCCCCAGGACCGAGCCCTGGGGGACCCCACTGCCCACATCCCTCCAGGTCAGACATGACCCGTCCACCACTGCTCTCTGGGTGCGGCCTCCAGCCAGTTGGCGACACATCTGACTGTGTGGGTGTCTACGCCACAGCCCCCAGTTTCTTAATGAGAACGGGGTGAGAGACAGTGTCAAAAGCCTCCCGAAAGTCCAGGAAGACGATGTCCACTGCTACCCCTACATCTAAGGATTTGGTGACCTGGTCGTAGAAGGCCACCAGGTTGGTCTGCCAGGACCTGCCACTAATGAACCCGTGTTGGTTGCCCCTGAGCATAATTCATCTGTCAGGCACTAGGCTGAGCTGGTTAAGCCTTTTTTTGGTGAGATGAGCGGCCCGTGATTCTAAGACGGCGCCTCCTGATGCAGTGTTAGGGAACCTCTTCACCTACGCTTGGATGCACAAAACGGGCTCCCTCGGGAAGGGATATTTTCCAGGCCTCGGGTTGCTCTTGCTTCCTTCCGGTGCCTTTGTGTGTCAGCAGCGTGCACGTGCAATGCTCTCAGCGATGCCGCTGCCTCCAGAATAAGAGCAGAAGGGCTGCCGCGGACTGGGTCAGACCCTAGGCCCGTCTTGCCCGGTCTGCTGTGCCACGCGGAGGCTGGAAGGGTGAGTGGGGTCTGACCAGGGGTTTTTCCCCCCCACTTTTCCTCTCTCCCATGCAGCCTCCAGTATTTAAGGTCCAGGATGTCCTGATGCAGAGGCCCCTCACTCCCCTGCTGAATAGCAACCGATGCCCCTTTCCTCCAGACACGTGTCCAACCCCTTGGTGACTCTGACTCAACTATCCACTCCCACCGCGTTGGATTTTGCTGCCAGGGTGAAGCTCAGACTCAAGCATCGGAGATGCAGCACCCGCACGCGGGTGCCAGGTGCGTGAAGTGCCCAATTTCCAGCGTGCCCCTGGGAACCGAAGCCGCCCAATGCCACCAGGTGCTCCAAGGGCAGCGTCTCCTTGTGCCACTTGCTTTCATGTGACCCACGACCACGCTGGAGACAGCGCCCGCCCTGCAGATCCATCCTTGCAATGATTTCTTTTCAGCTGCGGCCGAGAGAAAAATCATCCCACTATATTCTCCGAGGCCATAAACAAGCAGCCTGGGGGGGTGGAAAAAAATTGGGCTTCATTACTGTGCGCGTCTCCTGGTGGGGATGATCAAGGCACCTTGGGGGAAACGCCTGCTGTTTCGGAGCAAGTCGCCCAGCACCATGGCAACCACCATTTTGCTAATCAAGGCCGGCGATGGGAAGGGAGGCATTTCTGCACCAGGCAGGGGCCGTGTTTGTTTGCAGGTGTCCGCCAGGCTGAATCAGATCGCAGCGGGCTAACGAGCACGCACAGCTGTGTCCGGGCAGGGAGAACGGGCCGGCTTGCAGGAAAACCCACGTCTGCATGACTCAGCGCGCGGCGCTCGTGGCTCTGAGTCAGCGAGTGGCCGAGCCAGCGCGAGCAGAGGTGCTGAGACCCCCGTGAGTCACGGCCCGTGGCTGGGGGGGTCCCCACTCCTTGGGCCTTGCGACACTCAATCTCATCTCGTTCACGAACTCGCCACCCCTGCCCTGCACGTCCCCGTTATGATGGCGGTTACGCAGGAGAGGACGAATCCTTCTCAGAAAAGGTGGCGTGTGCATTTATGGGTCGGGACATGAACGGTGCCGAAGAAGTAGACCCTGACGTTATGCTGTGAGAGCGCTTTCGGCCCCAAACCAGCCTCCTGCAGGAGACTCCTGCAGCCCAAGTTACTGCAT
>NW_017728995.1:30723873-30727974 GCF_001723915.1 Gavialis gangeticus | reverse complement strand
CCCTGATGTTATGCTGTGAGAGCGCTTTCGGCCCCAAACCAGCCTCCTGCAGGAGACTCCTGCAGCCCAAGTTACTGCATGCTTTCCCACGACAGGCAGCGTTTGCACCTTTCCTCCAGGACGCTGGCTGGACCGATGGCCCGACCTCTCCCGACCACGCCGACGACCGCCGGCCGTTAGAGTCCTGAGTACCCGAAAGCTTGTCTGCAGTCCTCCCACCTATACAGCTGGCCCAATAAAAGACATCGCCCACAAAAGTCTTTGCCCCAGGCCTTTATCTTTATTCTTTGATTCTCCACATTCCTTGTTCAGACTGAGTTTCCCCCAAGCCCCCACATCACATCCTGGCTCCTTGTCAAAATCCAGCATTTTTAGCCTCAAACCCACAAAAGACCCTATTAATGGAGCTGCTTGGAGGGAGGTAAATCCGGGCCCGGCAGACGGTGCTGTTCAATGCTGCGCTCTAACGAGCCGGGCAGAACTGGCCGCCCCACCGAGCTGCGCACACCACCCCTGCCGAGCTCCCTGCAGGCCTGGCAAGCGGAGAGCGAGCGGTGGCGAAACATTTCACATGGGCTTCAATTTAGCTCCAACACATGAGCTTCGACACGCTCCGGTGATTTCTGTCTGCCTTCCAGCAGACATCTCATTCGCCTGGTATAAAACAGCCCTGTCCCAGCCTGGAAACGCAGCCAAAACGGCCTGATGTCAAGCAGCAGGGAGCCCTCAGCCCTCTGCAATTCACTGTCTGCGCCTTAACGGGGCTTGGGTGGGCTCCAGGAACAGCCCCTCCTCGGAGCACGTCTGATCAGGACACGTCACCTGGGGCGTGCAGCCGCGCCGGGTGTCCAGCTCTGCTTTCTTGGCTCCGAGCCTCTTTGGCACGCAAGTGAACCAAACAATGAAAGGGCAAAGGCTGTTCCTTGCCTTGTGTCAGAAGCTGATTTCCATACCCAAGTGCCCACCTGGAGTCTGATTGCGCCGAGCGCTGCAGCTGGGAGCGGATGGGAAAGAGGCCTTTCCTTCCAAGCCCCCCGTCCAAGGCTTTTAAAGGACCTTTCAAGCTCTGAGGACATGCAGCCGTTACACGTCTTTGGAGGACGCGGGGACTCTTAAGTGTCCGTAATTGGATTCCATTTGCCATGTAATTGCTCCAGCTTCAAAGCCGCGGAGGGAGCAAATAAAACCCGCGCCATAAAAAGCAATAAGCTGAGATATTTATGGGCCGGTTTGGGTCCGGCCGCTTTTCTCCAAGCGGCTTGAAGCAGCGCCGCAGGAGCCGTGCAGGCGCTCGGAGCCACGGGCCAGTGCTGGCTAGGGAGCAACGTGTTTCAGCTCTCCTAGCCGTGGTTCCCTCCAACGGATGACTGAAGGCTTGTAGTGAATTTGCTGGCAGCCTCAGGGCTCTGTGCACCTGCCGACCAGGCTCCACAGGCTGTTGGGTAGCCAAGACGCCCATAATCCATTGCCTTAACAAAGCTTCAGCCTGCCCAGCATCTGCATGGTCCTTGCAAAGGGATCTCCGCAGGTCTGGGCAGCAGGCTAGCTGGGCAGAGGACTGGGGAGTCATCCCTAGCAGTGCAGGGGCTATGGCTGAGCACTCAAGCACAAGGCAGTAGTACTTATACACAGGAGACCATGCACAGCCAGGCACCAGCACAGGCAGCGAGCGAGCAGAGAGCGTGTTGGGAACTGGTGCAATAGTGCATAATAGAGGCATGCTGGGAACTGGTGCAACTAGTGCAATAGTATATAATAGGGGTTGCCATGAACAATAAAGGGCCAATTTCTCATAATGAATCAGAACCCCATTAAATTAAATTAAATTAAATTAAATTAAATTAAATTAAATTAAAGATGCCGGTGCCCCATCCGGTGACGAGTCTCTCCATTATGCGAGCGGTGCATCGTGCTCTCTGCACCCACCTTCGAAGTCATGCCTATGGCTGCAGCAAGGTTCTCCAAAAATACATAGAATCAGTATCAAGGGGACAGAACAGTTTCCAGTCTAAGCACCTGTTTTTCAGATACTGAAAAAGTTCCTGATATATTCACCTTAGCTGCCAGTTTTCCACTCTGGGCCTGTAACCAAAGGTAATTTTTTAATGGGAAAGAAGTTGAGCCACAGGGGTCTTTCCAATGGGGAAGTTTTCAGCTGATTTTTAGTTATAGGGAAAAAAACTAAAGAAACCCAGACCACTTCCCCCAGTGAAATGTGCGTTACATTTTCTGACGATGAATTTTTAAATTCTTGAACCCGAGCTGGGACAGCAAGGTGATAGCATTGAGGGCGCAGACAGAAAGCCAAACCAAGGGGGAGGGCTGAGCCGGTTAGATGCATCCATCTGAGCGACTGTAGTGTGATGCACTCCTACCCACCAGGAGGGAATAGGCTGGGGAATCATAAGAGCTGGCAGAGACCCAAGATGTGGGAACAGACAGCTTATTACACCAGAATTTGGGGTTCGGCAGCAAAAAGGGCCCTTGCAATGACGAGCAGCAGACGCAAGGCACCGCCAAGGAGGACAACAGCCCATCAGATCCCCTTAGAAAACACACAAACGGTGTCAGTCTCCGGAGCTTGGAGCAGGGATGGAAACCAGGCGACCGGAGATGGCTTTCAAGCATGGGGGGGCTCCGAAAATCAAAGCTGCCGACACTCGTGCAAGAACACAGCTAATTCAGACGCTGCAAGGGGAGGGTTATAACGGGGCTCCTGGTGCAGCTCAGGCTGCTAATTGCAGCGGGGGGGGGGAGCTGCAGGGGAGTGTGGCGGAGATAACAGGACTCTTCCTGGGAAAGTCTGCCTGTGGACGAACTCGCCCTGGGAAGCATCAGACAGGCATCCGAATCTGATGCCCAGGAGAGTCCAGTTCCCACCCAGAGTCTCCTCCGTGGAGGGCATCATCTGCATCTTAAGCCGCCAGGCCCTTCATGACCTACCCTTGCCCAAACCACTGCCTCTCAATCATGAGCCGCACTGACACCCGTCTCGGACCAGCGTCTCCAGGCCCACTTGTTATGGGTCCTTGAAGGCATATCCCCTACCTCCTGTTTGCAGGTATTATTTCCAGCCTTGAGGGACCCAGTGGCTTGCACAAAGAGGATCTGATCACATGTAGAAAGAATCCACTCCACCCAAGCGCCTTTGCCACCTGCGTTGGGGAGCTCAGAAGAAAAGTCAGGGAGAGGGCGTGCGGTCGGAGTGCTTACAGCCCGAGGTTTTGCTCAGGCAAGTGGAAGGAAAACCATCTGAGCATCCTGGGATGCTTGAAAACTATTTCTAACACAGCAGCACCCTCAGATAGAACCTCACAAAGTGCTGGGAACACCTCCAGGGAGCCGGCCTGGCGTTCCCAGCCATCCAGGCTGGACAGAGTCACCTGTGCAAACGCTCCTGATGCAGGCGTAGAAGCAGCTGGAGTAAAACCCTCTATAAATCAGAGCACATAACCAGGGAAACTCCCCCGCCACATCTTCCTGGCCTGACCGATTCAGTGACCCTGCCAGGAGACCTCTCCGGCCCTGCAGTGGATTTCCAATACTAGGGAGGGGTTAGTTGAAAATCTGAGGGTGGCAGGGATTTTTGTGGGTGATCTCTTTTATTAGACCCGCTGCCTAGCTGAGACCAATGTAGGCAAGCTTTCGAATGTAGTGCATTCTTCTTCGGGTGGCAGGCAATTTAGGGAAAGTCGTCGTGAAGTGACTGAGTTCACTCTTCCTGGCAGAGGCAGATGGAAAGAGGATAATTGGACTTTAAATAAAAAAACCAAAAAAACAAAAAACTTCAACAAACTTAGGGAAGCGACTGGCAGAGTCACTTGGGGAAATAATATAAAGGGAACCTGAGAGACAGCAGCGATGGGAAGATATCAAAGGCACTTTGAGAACCTGAAAACCAAGTGGCAATACTTGACTAGAGAGGAGTATAAAAAAAATAGCACAAGCCAGTAGGGACACAAATCAGCAGATGTAAACTGGGCTGTCATTACCAGCCAGCTCATTTCCAAATGCAGGAAGGTGGTGGGCTACTTCCACCACAGCAAAGGGGGCAAGATGCTGTGGGAGAAACAGGAAGAGCTGAGCATTCCACAGCACAAA
>NW_017728995.1:30697557-30718873 GCF_001723915.1 Gavialis gangeticus | reverse complement strand
TAAACTGGGCCCCTTCTAGCCAAAAGGCAACAAGAAGAGGGTCTAGGAATACATTAGGGGTGAAAAGGAAGAGAACAGAAAGAATAGCTTCCCGGCACAGGGAGAAAAAAGGGTGCTCAGGGTTTGCTGTGATTCGATCTTCATAGCCAAGGATATTTGCAGTGCAACACTTCGCAGGGTTCATTTTATCAATGGGAGCACAGGCTGGGAGAGGCAAGGAACAGGTTCAGGGAGACGTAGGCAAGGTATAGATGCATTCACATAGAAGGACCTGATACAACTCACCCTTCAACACCTAAGGAGGTAGACAGAGCAACCCCTGACCCACCCGCAAGTAACGGCAGGAGCTCGCCGAGGACAGAGGCAGCTGCAGCGGATGGGAGAAGAATAAAGCACAGACCTTCCCTTTAAAAAGGGGGAGCAGGAGGACGTGGCTGCTACAGACCGACTCCATTCCCCCTATGATGCCAGAATACAACATTAAACCATATGCAAATGAATAAAACGCAAATAAAATAAATAAAATGCAAATAAAGAAACATTTTTTGCAACTGTTTTAGTTGGTCTAACAAAAGCTATCACCTCTGCCAAGAGTTCTGCATCTCATTAAACCATCACATTTTAAGCACATGAAGGACTGTAAAGGGATAAAACCCTTACGGCAAACCCAGCTAATGCCCATCGTTGACACAGTCTAGCTTAGCAGATAAGATGGGATAGATCTCGACTTCAGGATGATACAGTGCCACGCGCCGCTCTTCGAAGCAAACTGGGGCAGCATGAGGTAGATGTAAATCAGCATCAGGCGGGGAAAATGCGGCACTCAGACTAATTAGCAATGGTTCATGGGCATTAGAAAGGCAAGTCCAGCGGGGCCCGGCCTGGAACCTGCTTAATTCAATCCCTGGATGGAACGGAGGATGGAAGGTATGTGATGGAGTAGCATTTGCAGCTGAGTTCAAACTGAGAGGGGTTGCAAGCGCTTTGAAAGGCAGGGAAACTTGATAAACTGCCAATGTCAGCAAGCTGGAATTCAATAACCGCAAGCACAAGGAGCTACGATTTAGGGAGGAAAAAACTCCGGTCTCCAAATACAACAAAATAAAAGGGGGGGGGGGGGGGAAACTGGCTAGGCTACAGCACTGCAGACAGGGATCTGCCGGTTATAATGCAGCACAAATTGAATGAGTCAACAGTGTGATGCCAGGAAAGGTAAATCTCGCTGCGGGCTGTATTATCAGGAGCGTCGTGGGTAAGACGCGGGCAGTAATTCTTCTGCGGCGAGGTGCAGGAGTCCGCAGCCGAACCGCTGGGTCAGGTTTAAGAAAGATGTAGACACATTGGGGAGAGTGCAGGGGAGAACGACACGAACGATAAGTCATGGTGTGCAAAGCCTCGGTGAGGAGGGGTTGAAGGAATCAAGTTGGTTTAATCTAGAAAACCAGAAGATTTGTGGAGGGCATGAGAATAGCCTTCCAGCAGGCAAAGGGTTGTGAGAACCAGGCCGGGCAGGGGTTGCTCTCCAAAAGTCCACCCGTGGCAAGACCAAAATGAACTGGCTTCCTTTGCAATGGTTGTGGGCAAGTGAAATTTGGGGGGGGAACTGAACCCCAAGCCTCTGGGCTTGGGCTTGCAGGTAGGATGCCCACCAAAGGATTTGGAAGTATCTGAAGCCCCAGGATGGGGTGGAGGATGCTTGCTGGTAGCAGGAGCTGCACATGGTTCTTGAATGAGTCACATGGATTTGGATTTGATTTGGCCGATTTGACTTGGCACCCTCATGATTTTGCTTAAAAAAAATAACTCCAAAGGGCTCCACTCACCCATGGCCTGTCAGGTTGTTAACAAAATCGGCTATTGCACGATGGTGTCTCACAAGCCAAGTGGGAAAGGAGCAGGGGAGGGTTTGAAACACACGCTTAAACAGCCTGTCAAGCCAATCCCCATCTCAGAGTAGCCAAGACCAACCATTTCAAGGAAACGGGAAAAGACTCCCTCTTGTGCAGATGTCTGAAATCATCAGCCCAGGGGGAAAGCATCTTCCAACCCCTAGTCTTGGATTATGCCCCCGGCCCTTGAGTATGGCTAGCCCTGAGTTCTTTCTTTCCTGCTGTCCTGAATGGTCTTTGCAGCAACATCTAGTCCAGTGCTTTGCAACCTTTCTGGAACCGAGGAAGCCCTTCGTAGACTCAGGCACCCTTGGAAGTTGCCAGCTCTTTGTTCTGACTCCAGAAAAATACTAGAACAATCCTTCTGTTACAGCAATCAGGACTTGTGGTAGAAGTGATATCTTTTATTAGACCAATTAGATTGGTGCAACAAAAAAAATAGAAATAAAATAAAAATAAATTCTTTGATTGCAAGCCTTTGGGCACAAACACCCTTCATCAGGCATCGGAGAAAAGATGGTAAAAAAGAGTACTCAGCCAGGCCAAGTTGATGCCTATGTGAAAATGCTGGGTTTGTCTTGTGAATCACACGTGCACACCGAGCTGTGCTAACATTGCGTGGCACCCCACAACCTGCTCACACGGATCTCAAGGCACCCCAGGGCATCGGGGCACCCTGAGGATTGCTGATCTAATTATTTGAGCCCTGCAAAGCTCTTAACCTTGGCATCACAAGGGCTGCAAGGGTCTTGTGCACAGAAATGCTTGTGAATTATGCTAGACACGTTGCCTCCTGGTTTCACTATATGGGGTGAATAAGAGCAGCCCATGCACTTCCTCTGGGCCTTTTATTTTATGGACCTCTGCCCACCCCCTAGGCTCATTTATGCTTTCCTTGGAAAAAAGTCTTTCCTAGTCTCCAGCCCTTGGCACTGCCTGACTCTGAAGCCCCTAATCAGAGATGAGCTGCAGCAATTTGCTCTTAACCTGCTATCCCTGACACGTCATGCCTCCTTCTTCTAGATCACTTACATCTCTTTGCCTTTCTGACCCGAGACCTACTCCCTGCCCGAGCAGTCCTGAGCCCTCCAGCCATTTCCAGTGAGGAAATGCAAGTGCCTAGAGAGACAGAAAAGGCAGAGTCAGGGCTGGCTGCAACCCACTGCCCATGGAAGCAGAGAGCATCCCAGCATTTATGCAGCCAGGAAGCAGAGCATCCGAAACCAGCCCAGCAGGACATCACTTCATTTATAGCTTCTCTGATTGCATTAATGGGCTACAGCTTAACCCAGCTCCCAGTCATTGGCTCATCTGCTGGCAGATGCATGGCAGACACCTGGGCTGGGGGTTGGGGGGGGGGGTTAACCCTTTCCCTGCCTGCTTCCCACCAGGATCTGCAAGTGGCCTCCATGCATGAGACTGGCAAGGCTGGAGGACGAGTCCTGGTCATGCCTGGGGCAACAGGAGAACTGCAGGGACCCTCGGGCAGGAAAACTATGGGGGGGAGACAGCAGGCCTGGACTGAGGGGTGTTGCTGGAGCTGTGGGGGTCCCCAAGGCTGAGAGAGGGTATGGGGCATGGGGGTCCCAGGGTGATATAATGAGGGGGGTGGGTGGGAACTGAGGGACATCAGCAGATCTGAGAGCAGGGAACCAGGCCCTAGGCTGGCAGGCGGCCGCACGTCCAGAGCCAGGGGCTCTGGCAGAGTGGTGTGTGGGGAGCCCAAGGCTGGGCTTGCAGGGCTCGGGCAGGAGCGAAAAGCATCTGCAGAGCTGTGTTACCCCCCAGGAATCACTTCACTTCCCTGTGCCTCAGTTTCCCCAACTGCCTTCATCACAGCCATCAGCGCCTCGTACACCCATGACAGACGCCTACGCTCAGCCCGTCCGGCGGAGCAGCGCCAATGCCCCTGCCGCCAGCACACGAAGCCCAGCCCTGGCACCAGCATCCTAAGCTGGCTGGTGTTTCCAGCTGCTCTCCCTGGCACGGGCCCAGGGTGGCAGGTGGGGTTGCATGGGCGCTGACCCCCAACAAGCAAGCTGGGGCCGGCTGGCGTCTCTCCCCCTCTGCCTGGCCAGTCCTGGACCCAGGCTGGACAGGGAGACAGGTCTTGGGGCTCCCTCGGCCTGCTCTAGTACAGGGGTGTTCAACCCCTGGCCCAGGGGCCAGATCCAGCTCACAGAGCCGTGTCATCAGGGATTCTTTTATTATTATTAAAATCTATCTATATTTAGGTATATCTATACACAGCCTCTATCATGGACTTCCTTGTCATTAGGGATGCCTACAGGTCCAAAAATGTGGTGGCAGAGTTAATTGCTCCTCTCCTACTCCCAAATTTCTGGCCCTGTGGGCTGGATAGCTTGGCCCTAAGGGTTAGATTGGACACATGGGGTAGGGATAGCTTCAGGCAGGCTAATTAGCACTGCTAATTAGGGACCACTCCTGTGCTAATGGGATCATCTACAGTGCTGTGTGACCTGGCTACTCTGCTGCAAGGGGCTTGGAGAGCAGAAACACCCTTCCCACCCCAGGCCCCGACTGTGAGACGTCTTGGCCACCACGTACCCAAGCCTGGCCCTATGGAGCCCCCCCGGGAGGCTGAGGAAGAAGGAGCAAAGGTAGAGACCTGGCACCAGACAGCCCCAGAGGACAGCACAAGGCAAAAACGTCCCCCTCCTCCCCCTGAGCAGGTCTGTCCCACCGCCCAGGCTGGGCTGCCTGCGGCAGACGCTGCCCATTCATCAGGGGTCCCGCGAGGTGTGAAATCCAATCTGTGTTGTGCTGCCTCCAAGGGAGCCGTGTGCCACTAGAGCGTGGCCGAGCTGCAAATTGCAGCCACTGCGCAGCCCAGGAAAGCTGCCGGGGAGGCAGGAGATGGCCCTTAAAGCCCGTTACTCTTTGCAGGTGGTAGAGGCAGGCGCCCACAACCCAGGGAGCCGGCACCTGAGCTTTGGGCATCCTTTCTGGTGCGTATGTTCATGCAGAGCCCCAGCCTAGCCCCCCAGCCCTGTTACCCTAGCTTTGGGCTCCCCACACGGTGCTGCCGACTCCTCAAAGTCCTGCCACGAAGCAGCCCTTATTACTGCCATTGGGTCTCCCAGCCCCAGCTCACTTCTGCCAGTTCCTATCTGCTGTATCTCTGAGATCTTCCCATTCCTGCGGGCAGCACCCCAAGCCTTCAGATTCGTGGGTCTCATCTGATTGTCCCCAGTTTGGCATCGGCGTGACCCAGAGCAGGAGAGCAAGATCCTCCAGCCAGGAACATTAGCTTGCCCCCATTGTCAAGCCCAATCTTAGCCCCGGCTAGCACCCCATTGCTGCAGAGAAAGGTCGGGGGAAAACCAACCCAGAAGCTGTGAAGGGGGAAAAAAATCATTCCTTCCTGATCCCTTCAGGCCACTAGTGAAAGCCCTGAAGCATGCGATGGCAGACACCTCGTGCACTGCAAGGCCTCTATACCCCGGCAGGAAGACTGCAAAGGCTCGATGCTACATGTGCCACACACTGGCTGCTGGGCCAAAAGCTCCCTGCCCTTCGTATAATCCTGTCCATGAACACATCCAGTTCAGACTTAACAAGGGATTCCTGTTCTTTGCCCCCATTACTTAGCTTGGAAGACCGTTCCAGATTTCCGTTCCTCTGATGATTCAAAGTCTTCTGGTTTCTTCCCAAAACCTGCTTACATGTCTAACATTGCTCATTCCTGATGCGGCCAAAATGCACCCCCAGCCTCCACACACACTTTGTGGCTGTTGCTGCGTTGAGCAGAGGTGTTTGAAACACGGTGCAACGTCTTCCTGCAGCTTCTGCCACCTGGAAAACTTTTTGCAGTGTTTTTCCCTCCCATGTTTATGCCCATTCCTCCTTCCCAGTGCTCCCATTTCTCTTTAATGGCAGGCCTGTTACAATCTGTTCTCTTCTCCCAAGGTATGTATTTTAATAAATATACAACACCTGGGACCGAAGAAGACCAGAATGTTTCCCCCTTCACGGTCTGAATGGAAAGATATTAGTGTAATTTCGCACAAGCTGTTATTTTCCAGGAGAATTCACAGGGCTGTTTCAACTAAATGCCCACTCGCAGAATCACAGACAAGGAGGGCTGAAGGGACCTCAGGAGATCGTCTAGTGCAACCCCCTGCTCCAAGCAGGTCCAGCCCCGACCAAGGCTTGGTCTACCCGGGCCTTCAAAACCTCCAAGGATGGAGACTGCACCACCTCTCTGGGTGACCTCTTCCAGTGTTGTACCACCCTCCTGGTGAGAAAGTTTTTCCTAATATCCAACCTCCACTTCCCTTGCTGCAACTTGAGCCCATTGCTCCTTGTTCAGTCATCCACCCCCACAGTTTAATTCCAAGAGATTTCTCATGATATCATGACGTCTAGCTCCTCATTTCTTTCCTCCAGCTTGTCATAACTGTCCAATCCTCCAATTTGTCTGGGTCGCTCTGAATCCCAGCCCTCCCCTTCCGTGTGTCTACGACTGCCCCCAGCTTGGCGTCATCTGCACTCACCCTGTGACTCTGCTTCACTGTTTGTATGATTTGATTTTACAGGGGGGGCAGAGACCTCGTTTTGTTCCGTCTGTACAGCCCCTAAGGGGTGCTAATCCATGCCTTGGGCTCCCAGGTCCAAACAGTGTGTGATAAAGCTGTGCCTAAAGCAAACCTCTTGAAAGGCAATGGAAAGTTTCCTAGTTACAACACGGGAAAGATCTGGCTCCTCTTTGCCATGCGAGTGCAGCTAATTTGTATTCTTCGCGTGACTGCCCCTTACATTGTCTTCCTAACGATTAAATAATATTTTCTCAGCCTGCTGGTTTAAAAATCCATTTAGAATATGGCTAATTTTTTTTAATGAGTGAGAAGGGACAACGAACCCAGACTCACTTGCTCTTGAATAGTCTCAACAGATCTTGAGCCAGATAGTTTGCTGTAAATTTGAACTATCCATCAGCAGATGTAATAATTTGTGTGTATCCGGCTTCTCAGTAGATGAAGGAATTACAGGGCAGGCATTCATTAATTGACAGCATACGATATACTGGGTATTTAATTCACTTTAAATTAAAACTCTCCACAGAGGGGTGGGTTTCACTGTTGGACGTGTGGATAGCGAGCTTCAAAATGCTGTCAGGCCGCGGAAGAAGACGCTGCTGGTACCCGTTTGCTCTGGGCTGGGGAAAGCCTCCACATCCGACGGGAAGCTGGGCAGCATCCTTGCTGAAGGCGACATTGCCAGCGTGGAGTCAGCGGTCCTCAAGCACCCACCGTGCTGGACCGGACATTGCGTGTGGATGCCTGACTCTCAGCTCCCCAAGCGAGTGCTGAGCTCCCAGCTTACCGTGTCCTGAGACCCCACAGCGGCCGGAGGAAACGCATTGAAGGCAGACCTCGAGAAAAAAGATGTCAACATCAAGAGCTGGCTGTGGACCATCTCCAATGGCACCACAACCTCAGCTGAGCAGCAGCCTGTTTCCAGGGAGAGCGTCTCACCCTAGAAGCAGAGAAGAGCGAGAAAAAGGAGAGGCAGAAAGACCTGCAGCTTCTGTGGACGGATCTGTGGCTCGAGGATTGGACTCCTAAGTCCCCTCCGGACCCATCCGTGGTAGAGATCATCCTCGAATCGAGGGACTGCCAACAGCGAAGGCAGGAAGCACGCTGCGCCAGGGGCTGCACAAACACGTCAGCAAAACACCGTGCTCTCCAAAGGCATGTGGGTCAGTCAAACCCAGTTTCCTCTAAGATTGGGATAAAACCTCACCAAGCCACTGACCCGTGGCCATTTGACCCACAGCTGTTCTTTGAAAAACAAGTTGAGTTGCCACATTTTTTTCCAGCAGTAAAACTACATGTCTGCCCTTCTCCACTCCGGGCTTGCCCACGCTGGAGGATCTGCTGTGACGGTGGTGGAGTGGAGACTTGCATTGCACGCCCTGAAAATGTGATACCAGTGTGAGACGGAAGGAGAGCAGCCTTGTGTCACACACTCATCTCACGTTTGCAGTGCACACAATGCATGACATTATGCAGTGCATGCATTACACTTGTATGAGCTAGTGTCAAACCGGCCAGCAAAGTTACCGGGAGCAGGATAGCCGTGCTAGCAAGTGGCTGGGGTGGATCAGGGATTTTGAAAAGGGGGGTGCAGATGGTGTGGTGCATCCTCACACATAGCACAACACACATTTTTCACCAGTAAAAAAGAAACTCTAAGCTTCTCTAAGAAGTTGGGGCCTAGAGCTATATTATTCCATTTAAGACTGTAGCAAAAAAACTCCCCTTTATTAGCATGTGCATTCATTTGCTATATTATACAGAAAAGCACAACAAACTCAGCAAAAATAATCCAAAGATTATTAGTCCTGGAGTCATTAGACTTAAACATAAGTCTCGCTTTCAGATTCATGAAACAAAAATCAAGCCTTCTTGCACACCTCTAAAGTGTTGTCGAACGTGCTATCTGCACCTCATCTAACGTTCAGCTGAGTTCGTATTTCCACACCCGAGTACAGTTAATGTTTTTAGCTGGAGTGGAAAGGCAGCCTGCGGGGCTGTGAAATGGGAGCGCCGTGGCTAGGAGCAGACAGCAGCATTGCAGAAGGAAGCCAAGCTGCAGTAGTGGACCCACTGAAGAGCATTTAAAAGGAAAGAGGGTCGTTAACGCCCGTGGAATTAATTGTTGAGAAGGAATGGAGCCAATTATAACGAGCAGTGAAGTCAGCTGACTCCCTCACTGCTGCCCCTGAGCTGCGTGGGGGTTTGTGGTTGCCAGGGTGGATGGTTATCATGGGCCCCCCCAGAAGGGACATGAGGACAGGTGACTTGAACATGGGCTTTGTTGTCGATCTGAACATAAGCGACACTGCTGCAAACTGGACAGCGATGGAGAAATAGGACATGGCCTTGTTGCATGAGCTCTCACCCCCGGACGTGCCCCTGGGGTTAGTAGTCAGCACGTCACACGCTCGAACCCCTGCCTAGCCCTGCGCCCTGCATCCTGGAGCCTCCCACTGCTACCCCCACTCCCCGGAGGCATGCCCGCTCTCTGCCGGAGTGCTTCCGCGCTCCGCAACTGAAGAGCCCTCCAACCTGACGATGGCTCGATGGCTCTTAACATCGCTCTTGATGTGTGTGTCTGTTGTTGGCTGGAGAAGCACTGCAGTTACAGCCGCAGCCGCCAGCCTTCCCAAAAACGATCCCCAAACAAGACCTCCTGGCAAGGCTTACTTATGCATCCGAGCTACCCGCACTGCAGCTGGTCCTACAAGTCGTGGTCACTTGCTTCTGCCAATTGGTCTGAAAGCCCAAGGCCTGCTCATGCCAAGCATTTTCATCACGAGCCTTGCAGCATGTTGCACCCCTCTTTTCGCTATGCCCCGTGACGAAGGTGGCTGGATTCCAGCCTGCAGCTCCGTGGGGAGCGTTTTGGGGGGCTCTGCTCCAAACAGGTCTTGCAAATAGCTCCCTAAGTAGGACACCGAATGCCCTTGCCACCCCTTTCTTAGTCGGTTTGATAAAAGGTAGCATCTCTGAACCAAGAGTTTTGCATTTTTTTCCACCCCAGGAGCAGATGGCAGTCCAGGCCTGCCTGCCGGCCGCAGAGGCTGCTCCCTGATGAGGTCCCCGTGCCTTAATGTGTCGTGGTACCAAGGGAGCGTTGTCCCCAGGTGAAGATTATAGGTTTGCAATTGTGTTCTTGCAAGTGGGGCTGACAGGGCCCGAGGAGGAGGCAGGCTCTGAGAGAGCTGGGGAGGGAGAGAGGTCCCGGGGCAGGCAGGTAGGAAAGGAATAGCCCAGGGCAGAGTCAAGTCCGAGCGAGGACAGAGGGAACTGGAGTGGCACAGTACAGGCTGTCTGATTTGGGTTGTGCTGTTGGAGACAATCGGCAGCCCCACCTCTTCTTTATGTGAAGAAACCACCCCCTCCTTCCCGGGAGCTCCCAGAGGCCGTAGGGTCTCGTTGCCCCATGTGACGCCATGCCAGGGCTGGCTTCAGGGGGTCCTTTCAGGAGAGGGAGACTGAATAAGGCTGCTTCTTGGGGGAGTCCAAAGGGGCCTTGGACCTTTGGGTGGCACCCGCAATCTGCCTCTTCGTTAAATCAAGCGAGCTACAACTGCTTCTGGCTTCCAAGCTCGTTAGTTTAATGCCAGCACCAAACTGCCTCATGCAGAAAGGGCCTGGCTATCCTTTCTCAAAAATTCCCCTTTGGGAAGAAACCCCGGGGTCCAATCCTCAGCCGCTGCGCTGATGGTAGCGGAGCCAGAGCTGATCTCTACCAGCCCAAGCTGTGGCCTCACATCTGGAAACATCTGCCCAAGCAGGCAGTGGCTGACCACAGTCACATTTAGGGTCGAGCTAAGCCCTAAGCTCAGGTTCAAGGCAGCCGTGGGGGGCTCACAGCATGCATGTCATGCATTTGGAAAGAGGGGGCGTATTGAAAGGTAGGGCGGTAGGCAAGGAGAGGCTTCTGTAGTCCACCCACCCTTGCGCTCCTAGCCCAGCCCCCTGGTCTGGAGGTCTCCGAGCCCTGAGTCAGGCAAGGAGGGGACACCCCCAGGATCAGCCACCTCCCCTGCTCGGTGCTGCTGCCTCTGGAGGGCTCGTGGGGGAGACCCGGCTGTGCCTCATCTCTGTGGATGAATGGCATGCCAGAGGTGATGGAAACCCCTTCTCGCTGCCCATCTCCTGTACCTGCTCCTCCCTGCACAGCCCAGAATCCCAACCCAGGCTCCTGGGTGTATGGATCAGAGCCTGTCTCCTCCTGGATGGACCACAGCGATGCTCTGATGTGGTCCGTCATGTCTGAGCAGGTGGAAGGAGCCCAGCTCTGCAGGAGGTGGCAGAGGGGGAACCTTGCTTCGCTCTGCTTGGAGGCCTTTGCTCATTTGCACTTCCCCTCGGGCATGTGGGGGCAGCTGGGTCTCTGCTGCTTTGGTCTAGCACCATTTAAAAAACTCCATAGACGGTCAACGCACAACAGAGCAAACCTGAGATCTCCCCGCTGGTCAAACCACCCCAGCCAGCTCAGCTGGAGGATGATGCCCAAGCAGACAGAGCTCTCCTCTTCATCAACACCGATTACACGCTCTCCACTGGTGATAGAGACACTGTACTGTTTGCAAGGCTTGGCGTGAACCCCCTGGAAAGCTGCTGTCACCCCGGCGGCAGAAGAAGAACAATGCAGAAGCCAGTAGCATTCATAAGGGGCAAAAATCATTCCTTCCTGACCCCGTCAGGCGACTAGCCAAAGCCCTGAAGTATGCAATTGCAGACACCTCTCACGCTGCAAGGCCGTTGCCTCTGTACCCCAACACTGGGACTGCAAGACATGATTCCCCATGTCAAGCATGCTGCAGGTGAGATTTAAAATGGGTGTCCTGCTTCGCTGGGGTCATTCGGTATCCCATGGCACAAGCGGCAAGAGCCAGGGCGCTGGATCCGGCATCCCCGCTTTCTTCCACCCCAGTGGGCACCAGGGCTGGGAGGGTCCCCACAGGGGCTGCCGCACCAGAGCGGGGCTTTTCCCACTGCCCCTGCCCCCCAGTGTCACGGACAGCAGGGATCCTCCATATCATCTCCCCTGAGGTCCCTGTTGTGGGCAGCCGTGAATGCCGCCTCACTGCACAGCTATGCGATTCGTGTGAAGGACAACCAGGGGATGGACCCATTTTGGAGGAAAGGACCCTCTGGAGGCACTGAACTCAGCGGGATGCCGGGCTGGGCGGCCCTGGGGTCTGACCCAGTGAACGGCAGCTCTTATGTTCTGCTAGGGTCTCGGCAGGGGTCTTCTCCTTTTCCCCAGAACGGTTCTTCTCCTTGCTCCCCAAATGCCAGAGCCGAAAGCCAGCCCTGCCGCCCTGGAGCACGGGATTTTTCCCCAGACGCGATCCGGGAGCGGTCAGGTTCTTGCTGCTTGATGCTGCTCGATGCCAGCTCCCAGGTGCCCTCGGACTGCTCCTTGCACCCCTTGCCCTCCCAGAAGGACCACGGGCCCCCCACTCTCCACTGGAGCTTCACCAGGCCTCACGCAGAGGGAGGGGCAGCAGTGATGTCTAAGAGGCCACAGGTGCTCAGCTGCACATGCCAAGGCAGGAAGGAGCCTTGCCCCTCACAGAGACCTTGGTGTTGCTCAGCCCTACAGCACCCTGGGAGGGGCAGGGGCAGGGTGGTCTCCATCCCATGGGGAAACTGAGGTAGGGATAATGAAGCGAAGGGTGCCAGTTTCCCCTGCTGCAGCGGTCTGCTCACAAGCCTCCTCCTCGCAGGCCTTCAGCAACACCACCAGAAACAGGTGGGACACGGAGAGTGCATATTATGGATGCAAAAAACACCAGTGCCATTAATTAAGGCCTCCATTAGACTGAGGCCTGGTGCTTCTGCAGCAATGGCCAGGAGCAGGGAAAATTGCCATCAAAGGCAGTGCAATTACTCAAATAGCTGCGTTTAGCTTCGGAGGAAGAGCAGCGGGGGGCTGCAGATGGCTCTGAGGAAGGGAAGGGGCAGGGTTTGCCCCTTGGCTGTTCTCATGCACTGCTGCTCAAGCTGCCCCCCTGCCTAGTGCCATCCCCTCCCCAGGGACAGTGGCGTCGGATGCCCCCAGCTCTCAGAGCCCCTGCCTCCCACCTCCTCTTTAGAGAGAAGAGCCCTGGGGGTGCCCAATGGGCCTGGGAGCCCTCTTATCTGCAGCACCCCTCAGGGATGCAGTATTTAGCATTTCTCCCCATGAGACAGGGCTAGGCCCATACCTATCTTTGTAGGTGCAGAAGGAGCGGGTAAGTGACATGCCCAAGGACACACAAGATGTCACTGTCAGAGAGAGGAGGGGAAACCAAATCCCAAGCTGACCCCTGTGCCATGCACCCCTTCTGTTCAGCGCAGTCCCTCTCCCAAACTCCTCCCGAGGTGCATCAGAGACTGCCAGGACTTTATCTCCACGGCCCCCTGGGCAGGCCGGGCTGATCCCCCTTGTACAGACAGGGAAACCAAGGCACACAGCAGGGCAAAGCCTCACCCGATGCCCCATGGCAGAGCGGGCTGCGGATCCCAGGGCTCCTGGCTTCAGCCCTGAGGTGCAGCTTCCTCTCCGGCCAGCTCGGCTCTGCCGTCGAGGGTGGAGGAGAGGTTCCAGCCTGGTGGGATTGAGCTCCCGGCCATTTGTCATGTCAGGAGTGACCTTCCAGGAGCGGCCAAAGGCAGCGGCAAGGCTCTGATGTCTGGGAGAAGAGCGGGTAACTTCTCTTGTCAGGGCCCAGTGGAGCAGCGAGGTTTAGGGCGGGGGGAGCCCGTCAGCAGCCCCAGCCCCCACGGCCACGTGCCCCCACCAGGCTGGCGGCTCCTGCCTCTCCAGCCATGCGTGCGAGAGCCCCGGAGCGCGGGGGTGAGCGCTGCCAGGCCCAGGCTGCTCTCATTTCCCAGGCCCTCGCGGGACTCCTCCTGCCTTGCCTTGTCTCTTCCAATTGCACGCTGGAAAGTCAGGCGGGTCCGGCGGGAACCAGCGTGGCGGCGCGAGGTGGAGGTGGAGAACCGGAGAGGGGCTCTGTCTCAGAGCGGGGCAGGCAGGGGGGTGGGGGGTGTCCGGGGAGCCCAGCACGGGGGGAGACTTCCCCAGCTTCTTGCCTGGGAGTGCCCTGCCTTTCCCCTCAAGGCACCAGCCAAAAGGAGCATGGTCCTTGGCACCAGCCGTATGCCCTGGCATTGTAAGGGCAACCCCAGTTGGCTCCAGTGACTCCCAGTTGGATCCACTGCACTGCCAGACTCATCTCTCCCATCCCCATGGTGTAGCCCTCTTCCTAGGTGCTGCCTGGCCTGAGCCTCTGGTCCAAGGAGCAGCCTGAACACATGTTATGTGGGTACCTGGCAAGCACCAGGGTCCCCACAGCTGGGGGCTGCTCACAGTGAAGGCCAAGAGGAAAGCTCAGCTCTTTGTCCAGCCCAGGAAGGCCTCACGAGATGGGTGGCTGGGGGCTGCACCAGGTGCATTCAACCTCAAAGCCAGGTGCACCTCACTGGCACGGAGGGAATTAAGCCCTGAAGCAATTTGTCAGGGGCTGGGGCTGATTCTCCAGCACTGGTGATCTTTAAACCCCAGCAGGCTATCCCCGATCCCGAAGATCTGCTGTCGGTGGGAGGCAGGCCCAGTGAGAAGCAGCAGCCCACCATGGGTACTTGCCCAGGCAGGGCTTAGCTGGGTGCCCTTGGCATGGCATGGAGCATGCATGCATTGCCTTCAGCCAGCCTCTGCATAGCCACTAGCCCCAGCACAGAGGGATCCAGCTGCTCACGCAGCCCCCGGGGCACCTGGCAGATCCCTACAACCTATCCTGGAGTCAGGCAGGGCCATCCAGCTGTAACACCCCCAGCCCCTTTGGCCCCGTTAGCCTTTCAACGTGACACCCAGCCTGGGTGTGGGCTGGAGGGGGCTACTTTGGGGCTCCTGGACCAGCCTGACAGCACTCAGGGCAGGGGGTCTGGTGCTGCCTGAGTGTCACTAGCGGGCTGTCCTCTGAGCTGTGCTGCAGGCCAGCCCTGGGGGGATCTGCCTGGGGCAGGCTGCGTAGCCTGGGGCACATTCATTACAGCACATGGTTATTAGGGACACAAGTGACTGACTCCCAGGCCTAAGGGAGAGGCTGCCCGGGGCTGTGGGCTGAGGAGGGGCAGGAGCCCAGGGTCCTGGGGCTCTGGACAATGTGGGGCTGTGGCTTTTCTTGACTCTGTCTGCTTAGATTGGGCTCATGCGCAGCTTCCAGGAAAGGAAAATCATTGCATCGATCGTCGATTCACCGGCCAGCGGGAGTGGAGGGGAGAGAGGCAGCATGCGGTACAGCCGTGCACCTGCGCCCGGGTCTTCCCACCCCAGCCCCGAGCCCAGCCCCCTGCCAGGGAAAACCTGGGTCTCTGGAGGGGAAGGAGAGGGCCAGGCAGTGAGCTGAGAAGAGCGGTTGTGATCAACCCCGGTGCACTGCAAGCCTTGACCCATCTACAAAGGCTGCACTGGCGCCTTGAGACCACGGTGATGGGCAAGCCCTGCCATCCTGCTGAGGCCCATTGCTTCCCTGGCGCCCTTCTAGGATGCCCCTCTGCAGCTGTGGTTGGCACTACACCCTGCCCAGTTGCATCCCTGCCTGGCACTCGTTTGTTCTCAGCTCCCCGCTTCCTCTGCAAAACATGTGTCTGCTCTTATGCTGTTCTGGGATCAAAGAGAAGTTTCCACTAAGCCCCCTTTCCGGTCCTTGCTGGCTCCCAGGGAGGGCCCTGAGGGTCCCAGATGGCACCTTTCATTTCCGAGAGCAGGTCTACAGTTGCTTGCAGAGGTCAGCCGCTCGCCACAGAAATGCAGGCGCTTCTGGGGAGGACAGTGGGAGCAGAGCCGTTGAACAGCAATGCTGCCAGGCACCTGCGGCAGGGCCGGGGTTGGCTGCAGGGGGCTGTTCAGTCCTGGGCTTCTGAAATCCAAGCACATGCTATTGAGCTGGCCAGACCCACGGCCTCTATCCCTCCCCTCTGTGAAGCCCTGGGAGCCACACGGCAGTCATTGGGAGTGGGGTCCCTGGCCAGGGATGAAGGGAAGACCTAGCCCAGGGGTGGCCCACCTGTGGCATGCATGCTACAAGTGGCACAGCTAGCCTCTGTGTGTAGCAGAGCAGAAAGCAGAGCAGCAGCTCGGGCAGGCAGGGAGAGGGGATTGGAGCAGCACTGGGAAAGGGTGGGCGGTAATTTGTGGCACGCCTGCCAAAAGGGTTGGCTCCCTCCAGCCTAGACCCTGCCTGGCTCTGCAGCCCCATGGGCAGGAAGGAGATAAGGAGTTCCCAGTGAAAGGGACCCTGATGCTTTGGGGGGTCTGTAGGGCCCCCACTAGATAATGCCACCTCTGCCCACAGCTGCGCCGACCCAGTGGGATGGACACGGTGCAGGGAGCAGGAGGAGCCCCTGCCTGCAGCGCCCAGCCTGTGTCCAGGGACATCTGCATTGGGGTGCTGATCTGCATAAGGGGTCCAGCACGCGGGTGCCCACTGCCCAGACCTTTCCATGGCCCATGTCCACCATGGGGAGCCCAGCACAAAGTATTCATGGCCCTTTGACTCCCTCTAGCGGAGACACTCCAGAATCGGGCTGGAGTGGAGGCCAGAGGACTTGCTTGAGTACCAGCCACTGGGGCAGGAGATGGAGCTAGGGGCCCCAGCCCCAAGGGACCAAGTCCCGGGCTCTTTCCAGGCATGAGTGCAGCTAGATGACTGCCTTTCTCAGGCTCTCAGCTGGGAATAGTACAGGTGTTTGCCCAGAAACAGCCTCTCCTCCCAGGGACAGGACTAGCACCTGGGCAAGAGGTGGCTCAAGAGCCATGAGTTGCCTGGCCCAGGGCAGCACACCTGTGAGGCCTTAAATATACAGTATTTACCAGCGTATCACACACTCCCTGATAAGACACACGCCTCGTTTGGGAGGGTGGAGCCAAGCAAGGAAAGACCTTTAGCCTTGGAGCCAAACTGCTCAGGACCCATTCTCTCGTCAAAAACATGCGCCCTAATTTCCAGCTGCTGATTTGCAGGAAAAAGGGTGCTCGGGGTATATGAATACCTAAGGCAGATGCATCTTCCCTTCAGGGAACAGTGGCAGACTCTGGTAGCTCCCAAGAAGCTGCTTTCACCGCTCTCCTGCTGCCAGGAGCTGTCACCTCTGGGTCTCGCTCTGACCGTGCTATGGAGCATCTTTAATTGCACAATGCTTTCATGCGACCCCTCCCCGTCATCTGGTAGATTTGGGCCCTTTGTGCTGGGCTGTGGCAGCTCAGCACATCCCCGGGGGCTTCCCAGGGAATGCCTGCCCCCTTGGAGGAGTCCTGGCCAAGTTGTGCAGGTGTCGTGCTGGGATCAGTGGGTCTCTGGACACTTCTGGGGACAAGCAGGAGCAGAAGACCCAGTCTCAGGCCAGGCTGGCCGGAGTAAGCCCTGATTGTGGAGACCTAAAAGCATGCACAAGAACTGGTGTGGGGGAGCAGAGGTCCTGCTTCTGGGCTTTGCTGGTTGCTGCATGGGGCTGGGAGGGAATTACCCCCCCACACACACCCCACACACGGCCGCTGCATGTGTCAGGGGGGGTTTAAGCCTCCCTTGCAGGCACTGGGTGCTGGCTGCAGCCCAGGCTGGGGATGAGGACAGGGCTGTGCCAGTGCTTCTGCTGGGACTCAAACCGGGAGGTACCTGGCTTAGATAGAGGCTCTTGCCCCCTGCTCAGGGTCAGACCAACGCCACGTGTGGGATCAGGAAGGAATTTCCCCCCCAGTCAGATTGGTACTGACTGTGGGGGGGTTGATTTTCTCTGTAGTGGGGGCACGGCCTCTGCCTGGGGCCTCTTGAGTGTATATTAACAACCTACTACAGAAGCAGGACTTTGGCTGCCATGGTTTTACCTGTGGCAGATTTGGGTGTGACCTCTGTGTTGTGTCAGGTGTGACAGTATGTAGCACACCCAAAATGTACAAGTCATTTCGTACTGCAAGGTGTGTTCTGGTTTCATGTCGCTGCACATCTTGTTTGCGTTGTAAAGCACGATCATGTTTTCTGTGTGTTGTATCTGCTGTATATTGTGCCTTTTTTGGGACTGGAAGATGATCGCATCCTCTCCCCGTCGTTGTGTCCAGACCGTTGTCTTACGACTCCCTCCAAGAGGCCTGTGGAGCCAGTTTGGTGACTCTGGCCACTTCACCCGGAGCGCTGACCACCTTTGAATGGATTGCTCTGCATTAGCAGTCTTCAAATGATGCTGCTTCTGGTTGGGACCAGGTGATGATGTCAGAAAAGTGATTTAAGGTTGAGGCCACTGGGCCTGAGGGGTCTCTTTTTCCCCTGGGTCCCCATGGGTGGTGGGGGGAATGCTGGCATGCCTGCTACAGCCTGAGGCCGGGTGGCACAGGGGATCGGGTTCAAACCAGCACAGCTGTGTGTGATTTGGACTGGGAATTCAGGGCAGGAGCTCGTAGCACACCCCACAGCCACCCAGGCAGGAGAAGGGATCGGTGCTCCCCAGCAGCTCAGCAGAGTTTCTTCAACTCAAGGAAGGGCCCTTTACAACGCAGGGCGAGACGGCACCCCCAGCCAACAGCAACAGCAAGGGAGACAACGCATTCAAATTCCCGGGGGCTAACCTCTTTTGTGTCGAGACTCCCTCACTCTCGGACTGCGGGGGTCCAGGGCTGAAGACTTCCCAGTAGGAGTAGGGGTGCTACGGGGTATACTTTGAACCAGGACAGTATTTTTTAACCATATTTTGTATTTTGGTGTTTGCCTCTGTAATAAATCAGGGGTTTGTGTCCATACTGCTTGCAGGGAAAATGTTGTTAGTTTTATTGGACACCCTAGTGATTCCCAGATGTTCTGGAGGGGGCTCGGGCCATGGTGAAATATATTTAGCGCCCCAAAATTGAACCTGGCCAAAATTGTTGCTGCCAATCAATGTCTGGCAGAAGGGCTACATTTTGGGGGCTCATCCAGGATATGGTTTTATTTTGAGATGACAGCACACATAGTATTTTTGGGGTGCCTGCTGTACCCCAGGGTTTAAGGAGGTCACCTCCCATAGTTTTGGGGGTATTCCCTGCCCCTCACAAGAAGTTACATATTAGTGAATGAGATAGCACTGTCAGTGTTGGCAACTTGGTGTGGGGAAGTGCAAGCAAATCCAGAGATCTCCATACTAATCACTGGTATATCAAAAAAGCTCACTGCAGAGAGTGCCTCCCACAGAAATTTGTCCAGGTGTGAGGACTGGAGGCTGACCCAGGGGAAAAGGGCCAGGCTGCACTGTGTGGACTACCAGTACCAATAGACCCTTTGAAAATCCCATGATTGATGGAGGTGAATGATAATGAGGTTTGGGTTTGACTGCTAATAGGGGCCAGACCTTGCCTATCCATACCCTGGATGTGCCAAGTGTTGAAGGTCCACCCAAGCCAGAGGAAGATGGAAGGGGGACCAAAGCAGATGTGCCGGGGGGGGGAGTAGGTTTTTCTCTCCCCGCCTGAGAACATAGCCAACCTTAGAGATCCTTTGGAGAAATGGTAGCGGCACTGGAGCAGGCTATAAAGGAGGCTGTGCAGCCTCATGTGGAATCTGTTCCATATAAGCAGCTCGGGATGTTTTCTGGGGCAAACCCCCCATTGACTGATGAAGAGCCATTTGAGGCCTGGCATTTTGATGTGTCAGAGACCCTCCATCAGCGGTTAGTGCCGAATAGAGAGAAACAACGCTATATAATGGAGAGCCTCGGGGAGCTGGCTTTTGCAGTGGCCTGTGCTTTAAAGCCTGATGATCCTCTTGTGACTACTAAAGAGTGTCTTGAAGCCTTAGTGCTTCCAAGCAGAGCGAGTCCAGCAGGCCCCAAACCCTGCAAGTCTTTTGAGGTCACTCAGGCTTAGCCACCCTGCAACCCCGTAAGCCCACTGGTCGTCCCTCCTTTTGCTATAAGCATGGGGAGGACGGGCATCAAAGTAGGCAGTGTGGGGATGCCGACAATCCCACGGTGGTGTGGCAGGAATGAAGGCTGGTGTTCCCAGAGGAAATTGCGGGGGTCCAGGAGGAAATAACTACTGCTGCTCTGGTGTGCCCAAATCCAAAGCGTATTCAAGGTGCTGCAGTAATAGTGGGCACCAACTCCAGTGTTTTTAGCATATTGGCTCAAAACAATGAGCAACATGCAGGAGAGTGCTATCTCAGCACTTTAAGGACGCATTCTTTTTGCACCCAGGCATGCAAACAAATCAGCCATCCTACTAAAGACGGGGAGGGGGACCCTGCCTTGGAGTATTATGTTATAAGGGCAGGACTCTTACACGGGTGCCTGCAAACAGTAACCAGATGCTGCTGACCGCTTGCACCTGTAGCAGGCTCACCTTTCAGAGCTTGGGTTGAGTCCCAGGCTTGACATCCTTCCGCATCTGCAGGAGGCAGCAAGAGGCAGCAGGAGAAATAAAGCCACGCCCCTTTCCTGAGGGGAGGGGGGACAAGAGCTCCGCAGGACCTGATTGAAGACTGGAAACTGTCAGACTTGAGGGGCGGAGCCTGGAGCGTATAAAAGGCGCTGTGTGGCGAGGGGCAGATGCAGCCAGCGACTGGAGAAGAGCGGGGCTGGGAGGAGCTGGGGAGCTCTTGCCCAGTGGGCAGTAGGCCCAAGGCTCCTCAAGCTGCCACTGGAGGAGCAGCCTTGGGAGTGGTGCGAGTCCGCTTGGGCTGTCGATGGCACGTGGGGACGGTGTGCAGAGACCCGGCCCTGGGAGTGGTGTGAGACTGCTCGGGCCCATCAAGGCGCGCAGTTCGGTGCGCGGAGCCCAGGCTTTGGGAGCTGCAAGCGGCAGCTTGAGCCTGCAACCCCGGCAGGGCCTTGGGGGTCACAGTCAGGCCACTTAGGCCCCATCTCCCAGCAAGCAGGCAGGTCCCACGGTGCACAGGGCGGCGCACGGGCCTGAGCCTTGGGAGCCAGGGAGCAGTGGAGGATGCTTGGGTTAGCCACCCGGAGTGAGGACAGCTGGCTGGAGCCTGAAGGGCCCGGTCTGTGCTAAGAGAGCCCTTGGTGCCGAGCTTGGCACGGGGAAATAGTAGTGCTGCAGCGTGAGGCCCAGCACCCAGGAGCCAGCAGCTGAGAGGAGCTGAGCCCTCAGTGCCCAGAGCGGGGCACAGGGTGGGGAGGAGCCCAGCGGTGCGGGAGAGATGCTCCAGCAGAGGAGACCACATCGAGCTGTGCCGGGTCCACAGCCACCTGAGGGAGCATGACTCACTGGGCCCTTGGGTCCCACAGGGGAAAGACTTTTGGGGCAGGCAACCCCAGAGAAGGGGCTGGGTGAGCAGCCCCCCACCTAGTCAAGGCCCTAAGGGGAGGGGCCCCTGGTGCTTCCTGGACACCCCCAAGGGACCCCATTGCAAGGAGGACTATCTCTTGCCATGGGTCAGGGGCTATATTGAAGAATAAATGTTATTAAGATTGTTCATGTTTATGCCTTATATTTTGTAATGGAAATGTTGTATTGTGATGTTGTAAATAGTGTTATTTAGGGTTTGGCCGTGGTTAGTGTTCTCGGTGTAAAATAAATAAATAAATATATGAGATATTTAGTTTGATGTTTATGTATATTATTAATAAATCGTATATCGTTAAGAACTTGGGGTTTGGGCTAACTCTACATAACCCCAAGTTACAGGAGTGGGCTGACATAAACAGGATGTGCTTCAACACTGACAAGTGCAGGGTGCTGCACGTGGGCAGTAGAAACCAGCAGCACACTTATAAGATGGGAAACTGCCTTCTTGAGAGCACAGAGGCAGAAAGGGATCTTGGAGTCATTATTGACTCCAAGATGAACATGGGCCGACAACGCGAGGTCAGGGTTGGCAGGGCTAACCGGACCGTGTCGTGCATCCACAGGTGCATCTC
>NW_017728995.1:30697191-30697418 GCF_001723915.1 Gavialis gangeticus | reverse complement strand
GGGACCTGAACCTGTTCAGCCTCCACAAGAGAAGGCTGAGGGGGGACCTGGTGACCGTCTATAAACTCACTAGGGGGGACCAGAAGGGTTTGGGGGAGACGCTGTTTCCCCTAGCGCCCGCTGGCATAACAAGGAACAATGGACACAAATTATTAGAGAGGAGATTTAGATTAGACATCCGCAAGAACTACTTCAGTCAGGGCGGCTAGGATCTGGAACCAACTTCC
>NW_017728995.1:30696504-30697119 GCF_001723915.1 Gavialis gangeticus | reverse complement strand
CCTGGCTGGACTCATTTGAGTCCAGTCTTTTCTCCCGCCCAGGCTGGGGGTCGGACTTGAAGATCTACAAGGTCCCTTCGACCCCACTTCTGTGATTCTATACATAGGAAAGAGGGATCTGCTTGAAATTCTGGCATCCCTCTCACAGCACCCCCTCCTGCCTACCCATCCCATTCAATTGAGAACGGGTCACACCCCTGGGTGTACCCGGGTTACACACCTACCCAAATGGCTGCTGCAGCAGAATAGCCCTAGTTGAGCCACCCAATCGAGGACGCTTACCTAGAGGGACGTTGATCCCCAGTGGGGTGGTCTCAGTGACTGGGGCGGGCTGTGAGCAGATATTGGTGTTGTCGGTAAATAATACAGGCTGGGACCTTGTAGTAAAACCTGGGCAGAGGGTAGCTGACCTTGCAGAAGCCGATGTTACGATAGCTCCTCCAGACGATCCCCAGGCCTGGGTGATAAACCCAGAGGGGTTTAATTTTGGGGATTCCCCAGGGTCCCAGGAGTGGAAGGAGCGCCTGAGAGACAAACTCTGCATGACATTGGCAGTTGGGGAGCAGGAGCGGAGGGAGCAGGGCACACGTGTGCCACATGTGTACCCCCTTACCT
>NW_017728995.1:30687816-30691675 GCF_001723915.1 Gavialis gangeticus | reverse complement strand
GGTCGGACTTGAAGATCTACAAGGTCCCTTTGACCCCACTTCTGTGATTCAGTGCTGCAGCCAGTGCACAGAAGCCATCAGTAGCCACCTGGCTCAGAGCAGCCCTGAGCCCATGCAGTGAATGCCAGGCACGCGCCCTGTCACAGCCGCCTCGGGGACTCATGGCAGAGCTGTGAGCACCCACTGAGGAGGTGTCAGTGAAAGGTGTTTAATGGATGCTCCCGTCTGTGTGCAAAAAGCCTCCTGGCATGTGCTGAGACCCTGCTGCAAGCTCCCACCGAATGCCTTGCGTAAGCGCAGCTCAAGCTCACAGCACTGAGGCGGGGAGGGACTAGCTGGATCTAGCCCCGCGGGCACCCAGCATGGCAAGGACACGGCAGTATGCCTTCTCATTGCTTGGCACCTTCTGCTTCCCCAGGTCTCAGCTGCATTGCTTACTTTTTATCCCTGGGGAACAGAGACATTTCAGCTTAGAGATCCCACTGGCAAAGCAGTCCGAGCCCAAGGAAACTCAAAGCTGTCCTCACGTCCGGTCCAGAGAAGACGCGCCCAGGTCCTGGGGAAGGCTGCAAGGGTGACCTTACAGGGACAAAGCAGTACTCCAAGCGGCCACGCAGTGGCACCAACCCTGCCACGGCATCCCTGAAGGGACTGCTGCGGCGGCGGGAGGGAAGAGCAGGATTGAACGCAGGTCAGGAGGCCAGAGCCAGGCCCCCTTCCCTTCCCACCCAGAATAGCCGCATCCCCATGGTCGGGAGCCAGGGCAACAGGCCGGCTGAGCAGCCCCCAGCAGCCCTAATACCCGAGTGAGCCTGGCTGCCAGCTGCCCTCCATGACGCCCGCGTGGGTCTGCTTGCCGGCGAGAAGCAGCAGCTGTGTTGAGGCCCAGGACAGAAGATCCTCGGGCTGCTATAAAGCATCTTTTTTCTCTTGCTGCAGAGAGCAGGACATGAACCAGCGGGTCAAAGTTGCAGCAAAGTGGGTTTGAGCTGGATCTCAGGAATAACTTCTTCGCTGTTAGAGCAGGGAGGCTGTGGGATAGATGCCAGGGAAGGGGGGGACTCTTCATCACTGGAGGGGTTCGAGGAGGGGCTGGACAGCCACTGCTCGGGGACGATTGAGGCATAGCAATGCCCATCTTCTACAATGGGGGTTTCCCAGGCTTTTGGGCTTTGCTGGTTGCTCCCTCCCAACTTTTCTGCTCCATTAAGCCTTTCTCATGGGCATTGGGTGCTGGCTGCAGCCCGTACTGGGAATTTTGTCTGGGCTCCTGCTGGGACTTTAACCTGGAGGATCCTGGCAAGAGGGCCCTACCCAATACCAGGTTTGGGGTCAGGAAGGTGTTTTACCCCCTGGTCAGATTGGTACAGATTGGGGAGGTAGGCGTGTTGCCTTCCTCTAGCAGGGAGTGTGGCCTGGGATCTCTCGAGCACATACTGTATTAACAACCTTTCACAGCAGCAGGACGGTGGGTGCCAGGGTCTCCCTGCTTTCCCTGTGGCGGGTTCAGGTGTGTGTCTGGGCTGTGTCCGAGTTGACGGTAGTTTTACTAAGAGGTTAGATGATGGGATGGGTTGCACAGGGCTGATCCTGCCTTGGGCAGGGGTTGGGCTAGACAGGACCTCTGAAGCTCCCTCCCAGCCCCACCTCTCTATGACTGCACGGTCCCGGGCTGCTGACTCCTGACTCTGCCAGCCCCCTTTGCTCCAGGCTTGCCAACTCCTGACCCCCATCCCTGGCTCCTGACTCCAGTCCAGACCCCTCTCTTGTGACACCAGGCTCTGGGCTTCGATCACCTACATCCTGGGCCCTTAGCAGCAATCCTCTGGAACAGACTCCTGCAGGGAGTGGTGAAGTCCCCATCGCTTGGGAAGATGCGCCGGAGCCAGCACAAGTTATTGGGCTCCGTACGCTCGCTGCCAGTGGCACCCTATGGCCTCTGTGAAGCAGGAGGCCAGATGAGATATTTAAGAGTCTACTCTGGCCTCAAACTCTACGAATCTCTGAATAAGCAGCATAGAGGCATGGTGCCCACTGCCTGGAGGAATAGCAGCACCAAGGGGTGCAGCCCCCAGAAGAGATGGGAGGAGAGGAGGGAAGGTGCATCAGACGTCTCTGCAAGCCTTGCTGGGCGTCTTCGGACAATGAAAGGGAAGAGGTGAGGCTGCTAGGGATGGAAAGCAAAAGAGAGGGCATGCAGTGATCTCTATGAGAGCCTGGGAGTTGGTGAGAGGCTCTGTAGTGCTAGGTGCTGTACAAATATATAGTCTAGTCCTGGTCTGGGTGGGGGCTTATACCCTGAATAGACTGGGTGGGAGAGAAGTGGTAGAGATACGACTTGCCTGCACTCGCTCAGCCTCTGAACCCGGGTCCCTTGCTCCTTAGCAGCCAGAGCATCCTTCCTTCCTCAACCCTGCGTGCTCCTTAGCAGCCAGAGCATCCTTCCTTCCTCAACCCTGCATGAAACCGCAGGACAGCGGCGTCTGGGAGGGGAAACCGCCTCTTAAGTAACACACGCAGGCAGGCACATGCATGCACGGCGTGCCTGGGGGATGCCAGGAGACCAGCCCCATGAGAGAGCATCCAGGGTCCGGCTGAAGGAGCTTTCGCCGGTAACCGCAACCTCCTCAATGCATCGGGGAGTAAAGCACTCAAGTGAGTCAGGTCCACGGGGCAAAGTGTCCAGCAAACATTAGGTAGATAATAGAGAGGAACACATCACTGCGAACTGCTCATTAACCCATCACAACGGTGCCTCCTTGCCTTGAGACCTACCTATTATTATGATTATAATGTAATTAGTTTTAGTGTGGCTGGAGGAGCCTCGAAAAAAAAGAGCGTAAGAAAAGCAGCTGCTGACTCGGGCAGGGGAAGGGCAAATGCAGATGAGTTTGGCTTCACCAGGTGCTGCTCGGTGATTGGAGGTTAAATAAGACTCCGCTGGGGAGAAGGGAAGCCGCAGCATCCGTTAGCGCTTGCAGGGGAGCAATAAGGTCAGCAAAAACACAGCCGGCCTCGTGCTGGCCACGGAGGTTAACGAGAGTAACAAGTGCTCCTACCAGCCAGGAGCCGTAAGGAGAGCCACGGCAGGGGGGCACAGGCCCGTGGACCCCACAGGAGAGAGATGGACTGAGCAATGACTCCAGCGCTGTCGCAGTGTTTCTGCAAACTTGCTTTTGACAGGGGAAATGAGAGCCCAGACCACTGAGCAGAAAGGAAGGAGGAGGCTTATCAAAAGAGACAGATGAAGATCAGAGAAAGGAGCCTCTGCACAGAGAAACACAGCTCATACGTGCAAGCCACCCTAGCATGCCAAGGGGCTTTGTCTCCTTCTCTGGGCCAGGCTGTGGATACAGGTTTAGGAGCGTGGCATACTTCCGGTGAACGGGCCAATTCTTTGCCTCCAGCAGCAAAAATGCATTCATGCTTTTAAATCCAGGGCTCAGATCTGGGAGGTAACCCATTCGGAGATGTTGTTACACAAACTGAGGACAGACCTAGAATTGGAAAAGGGGGGTGCGTGTGCTGAGGTGCATCATCACATATAAAACAACACAGATTTGTCTCCAGTTAAAAATACACCAGAAGCTTTACTAGTAGGCAAGCGGCTTAGGGCTGGATTATTCGGTTTAAGGAAAAACAAATATAACTTCATTGCAATTGAGGCTGCAGGACTGTGAAATAGGAGCTTCATGACCAGGAGCAGCGAACAGACAGCAGAATTGCAAAACAAAGGAGAGGCGGATTGGTGGAACATCAACCCCATTAAAAAGGCAGTGTTGTTAATATTAATGCCTAAGGAATAAAGATTTGAGAAGGAATCGGGTAGATTATAATGAGCCATGGAGTCATGAAGCCT
>NW_017728995.1:30682372-30682816 GCF_001723915.1 Gavialis gangeticus | reverse complement strand
CAGTTAAAAATACACCAGAAGCTTTACTAGTAGGCAAGCGGCTTAGGGCTGGATTATTCGGTTTAAGGAAAAACAAATATAACTTCATTGCAATTGAGGCTGCAGGACTGTGAAATAGGAGCTTCATGACCAGGAGCAGCGAACAGACAGCAGAATTGCAAAACAAAGGAGAGGCGGATTGGTGGAACATCAACCCCATTAAAAAGGCAGTGTTGTTAATATTAATGCCTAAGGAATAAAGATTTGAGAAGGAATCGGGTAGATTATAATGAGCCATGGAGTCATGAAGCCTAACTAGAAATGCTGCTGCCACTGCCAGGCAGTTGGTTTTAAACACTGGGTGGAGCAGGAATCAAATGGGGGTGCAACGATGTGCATAAGTTAGAGTCCAATGAAGGGCAACAGAAGTGGTTGTGGGGCTGGGGGACAGGACTGGTGAGGAGA
>NW_017728995.1:30680795-30682361 GCF_001723915.1 Gavialis gangeticus | reverse complement strand
GGTTGGACTGGATGTGACCTCCTGAGCTCCCTTCCAGCCCTCGTTGTCTGTGATTCTGCGATTCTAAGTGCACCAGTGCAACCCCCCCGATCTGCCCCTGACACATGCTGCATCCCATACTTAAGGACACGGGGCCCTGGACTTTCTGAAACCAGCAGTAATTATTGCAGAAGGTCACCAAGAACCAAAAAAGGGATTGGGAGACGGGAGCAGGTGGAAGGTAGGACTGGACTTCATGCCAAGGAAGAAGACGACTCCTGGCAATTCGAGTCTCACAAGGCTAACTTGTTTCCCAAGGGGAAAAGCCAGGGCCAAGGTTTAAGCAGCTGGTATTGATGGAGGACAGATCTTTCTGACGTGCTATGCTTTTGAAGCCTGAATAGCAGTGCGGGTGCTGGAAGGGAACGTGAGTGGCTGATCACTGGTTCTCATCGGGCTCTCAAGGAGCAGCCAGATTGGCGTGACTATGTATACAACACTGGACCAAAGCCATCACATCCACTGTGTTGCCCCTTCTCAGCATCACGTTGTGCTAACTGCCACACCTATACCAGTTAAATCTCTTGTCCCCTCCTGGACAACACAGCCCCTTCCTGCATCTCTGTCCTGGGCTCTTCTGGCATTTCCGCTGACCACTTGGTGATCTTGCTTCTCCTAAGCACGTTCCCCTGGACTGCCCCGCTGGCCCAGAATCACCTGCCAGCCCCTTTCTTTGCACTGCATGCCCAACAAACATGGTCACCTCCCCCAAACCAAGGCCCCCGAATGCCATGCATCACTGGCAGCCCCCTTCCCAGATGCCACAGCTCCTTCCCACATGCTGGTTGCAAGTGAGCATATTTAGGGGTTTGCATAAAGCCCCAGCTCCTGAAAGCACGTGATTCAATGAGACTCCTTTCAAAAGCCTAACTCTCCAGTCCTCCTAACTGCTGACAGAGGCCTGAAGACAGGATCCAAAGGAAACTTCAGGCTCCCAAACTAGAAGTAAAGGGAAAAAGCCTCCCTTTTATATTTATTGTTTTAAATGGATGAGGAATTAGGGAGCCTGTCTCTTGGCTCTGAGGATGCAGGGCGGCAGGAGTGTGTCACCCGTTCAACAGGACTGAGATGGGAATTTCTCCCTCTCTCAGAAGTTACATTCACAGCAAAAGTCTGCAACTGTGCTCCAGTGGTCTGGCCTCCTCACGCCCTGCCCTGCCACTGTGAGCACCCCCCTGCAAACCCCTTGCAAACCCCCAGGCCAAATCCTTACCCCTACCTCCACTGGTCTTGTTTTGTCCACAGCCTGTGTGGAAGCAATACATCCTAATCGCTAATGTGCTGGACTGCACCCTCAGGCCCAGCCTCAGCTCAGCCACTGACTCACTGAGTGACCTCAAGCAAGTCCCTTCAACTCTGCGTGCCTCAGTTTCCTAACTTGTAAAATGGGCACAATCGTACCGGCCTCCTAGGTGCAGTATGTTGGGATCTCCCTGGGTGCTGTATTACTACACCATGAGATCGCTGAAGCTGGGCACTGCCACAGCACCGATACCCAGGTATTAGTGGTGCGTGGGGGGGGGGGGG
>NW_017728995.1:30664103-30680623 GCF_001723915.1 Gavialis gangeticus | reverse complement strand
TATGCGGGGCCCCCCCCAACCCCGAATCTCAGGTTTTAGGGGGGGGGGGGGGGGGGGGGGATGAAGACTGAGCATAATTTAAGAGACGAGCTAATCATGATGGCAGCCACTAGATGGCAGGCCCGGCTCCTTCTTGGGAGCCCCACGCTGTACAGGCCTGGCTTCCTGCATGTCCCTGTCCTTGACTTCACCTCACAGCGTGCCTGCCCTGGGGTCGCGAGAGGAGCCAGGCTTGGCAGACGGGCTGGCTGGGTCTCTGTGCTGGGGTGCATACGTCAAGGCAGCCTTCCCACCTCTCCTGGAGGGCACCGAGGCCTGTCAAGCGCTGGCAGCAGAGCCCTGGGGATATAGGCTGGGCCCGCTCTAAGGTGGCCCGGGCTGAGGGTCTCAGATCCAGCCCTCGTGGCTTAGCTACAGCCATGCCCGTCTCCGACCCCAGGGTGTGGACGGGGCCTCGCGTCTTGCCAGCTGCCCCTCACGGCTCACGGCAGGACTGCCCAGCATCCCTGGCCCATCCCCGGCACCGGAGCGCAGCTCCCAGGCAGGATCCCTCCCTTATTGTGTCCTCATCCCCTTGCCCATTCCTGCTAAGGGAACAGGAACTGTGCTCCTTTAAGCATGGGTGGCTCTCATCCCAATGTGATGTCACTGCCCGTGCTGTGACATCACGGCCGTTCTCACGGCAGCTGCCTATGACCTCGCAAAGTGAAGCAGTCACAAGCGGCCCCCGTCACTAGCTCCCCACGCCTCTGCCCTGCCCAGCCCAGCCCCGCTGGGGTCAATGGAGCTGTGTGTCAATATTGGCAGAGCTGTGCCTGTGCTGGGCCTGGGGCTGGAGGAGTAGGGGCCATACTGGGCAGGAAGGGGGATGCGGGAAGGCTGGGGGAGCCCAGGCAGGAGTAGGAGGCAGTGCCTGAGGGGCATCAGCAGAGTGGTATGGGGCTCCAGATCTGCTCCTCTCCAGCCGTCGGGCACTGCCGGGTTCAGCTCCCTGCCAGACCTTGGTGCTTCCTGCACGAGGCAGGACTGGAACCCAGTTCCCCAGTGCAGGTGACCCCAGGTGTGACCGTGCCTGGGATGGCTGGAGCTCCTGCCTGTGGGACGGGGCCTCTCATCACCCCGCAGTGACCCCAGTGTGCCCCAGGAAGCCAGGAAGGGAGTCTGGAGGCCCAGGGACCAGGGAGTGGGGTCTGGGTGAGGATGCCAGTGTCCTCCTAAGGTGGGTGGGCATCTCCACCATCAACCCGAGGGAGAAGGATGGTTACACAACTGGGAAAATGAACCGAGGCCGTGGAAAAAGCAGTGGCATCCGCTAAAGGGGCTCCGCGCCGGTCTGTTTGGCCTCTGGGGGGGCTTTTCCCTCGGAGGTCGTGCGGTGAGCCCATGCTCTTCGAAATGCCCCCTTCAACAAGAGACTCAACCCCTCTCCTCCAATTGCTGCCACAGCAGTCCTTCTTCCCCGACCAAGTGCTCCCCCTGGCTCCCAGCTCCCTCTGCTCTGGCTCCTCGACCTCTCTTCCTGTCCCACACTGGAGCTTTGTGCTGTTAAGTACCTATTGAGTGCCTCCCCAGAGCTGGCTGCATCCCGAGGAGCTGAGTGGAGTGACCCCGCTGGGCAAAGTATGCTGGGGGGTTCGGGATGTTGCCAAAACATCAGTCACAAACAGCAAATTTTTATATATATATAAAAAATTATATATATATATAAAACCAGCAAATATTAAAAAAAGGATGATATTTGTTTTGCCTCCCCACAATCACGCGGGCCCAGCCAGGTGGATTTCCAGCACGCAGAGGGTCACGGGACTCTCCACCCAGTGTCCTGGGAGTGAATCCCCCCACGAGCCCCTCTGGCTGCCTGTCTCCTCGACACAAAAGCAGCAGCAGAGCCCGGCTTAATCCAGGCTGGTGCCCAGGAACTCCATTGGCTCTCGGATGAACGGGCCAGCCGGCCCACAGCTCGGTGACCGGGCTAAGCCGCCCCGAGCCCCAGCTGGGCAGATAAACCACAAACCCCACCGTGCTAATCTGAGGAGAATGAAGAGGAGAGACAGGAGCGAGCCAGAATAGGGAGGATGAAAGGGAGCGGCAGGGGGTTGCAGGGGCGGGGGGTGCCCTGCTTTATCCCCGTGCAGCTGGCTGTAACCCGGTGTCACGGGCAGGGGCTGGACTGGAGGGGACCTGCTCCGCTGTTCAGAGATCCGTGGCTGGGCTGGTGGATAAAAGCCTCGAGTATCAGTGCCCCTGTCCTTGCACCCACACAGACCCCAGCACCCCCAAAACATCCCCGGGAAAGATCCGTGAGTCTGGGTGAATCCAGGGTTTGTCCTTCCCTTGTGCACTCTAAGCCAAGAAAAACTTGGGGCCATCAGCAGGCAGGGCTCTTCACTTCCCTTCTCAGCTCTGCTGCCAACCTCCTGCACGGCCCTGGCCACCTCATCTCCATGGGCCTCCCTTCGCCCTTCTGTAAAATGGGAAAATCCTGTCCCTACCACAGAGGGAAGAGTCTGTGTGAACATCCCCCCAACCCAGGGATTCCTGAGGGGAACAAGCGTGCTGGTTGTTGCTACTGGCGTGGGACCAAGGGAAGAAGAGGCAGGGGTCCTCGCTGTCTGGAACAAACCCTGAGGGCTGTATCGGGCCCCTCCGCAGAGTATGGTGAGGGGCTGGCTGTGCAGTCCCTTGCTGCCGCATTGCACGGCTGCACGGCAGAATGGGGCAGGGAGCGACTGATTGCATCCCCTGCGCTGAGAGGACCGGTCCCATCCCGATGCTGACGGGTTCCCTGCGTGCACTGAATGCTTCACGGGGCGATGGCTCCTGTGAGTTAGCAGACACGTAAGCCTCAGCCCTGCCCTGCAGCCCGGGTGCTGGGCTGGGATCCCAGCTCACCCTGTGAGCTAAGCCAAGCCAAGGCAGGTCTAGAGGGACATCTCCAGAGAAAGCCCAGGGGTCGCAGGGCATAATGTGGTGCACAAAGGGCTCCTGCAGTTGCAATAACAGAGCTGGAGCCTCATCGTAGAGACACTCCCCACTGCTCTGCCAGGCCTGCCTAGCCTAGGGGAGCTGGGGTCCACCCGGGAAGCAGGCCCTCTCCACTTTAATAGCCCAGTTTCCCAGCCAAAGCCATCAGACAAGTGACTCCAGCCTTGCTGTGTCCACCCGGCCAGCACGAGTCTTGGCCCTCGCTAGCTGGGACTCGAGGCTCTGAGGCAGGGACTGCCATCCTCCAGGCTCCTGGGGTCCGAGGGGAAAGCTACAGCTCCTCCGTGGGGATCTAGAAAGGGACTCATGCCCCATTATTCAGGCCCAGGGCCCAGGCCCAGGCGTGGGGCGTGTGCACCACTACCCCCAACTGCAAGGAAATAGTGTTGCTGCATTGTGTGTCATAGCCCCCTTCCTTCTCACAGCTGGTGGAGAGTCTCACTTAGACCAGGTGGTAGCAGCTGGTGCTTTGGCAGCAGCTTGTCATCGTTGTCGTTTCCCAAGTTGTTTCAGGACCTAAGGGACTTGCAGCAAAGCAGGAGGCTTTGCAAACGGCTCCGAGCCCAGCCTGTCCACCTGGGGTGCTCTGCACAGCACGCCCCTTCCCACACTCCCGCTAGGCCTTACTTGTCTCCTCTAGCTCCTGCGCTGGCAGGGTGGGTCCTTATTCTCCTTTGGCCTTTCCCAGCTACACTGTGCCCAGGACAGTGCTCTACCTGCGGCCACGCAGCATCCCGTGACCATCGGCTTTCCGCCGTGTCTGGCCCTATCTGTGCCCGTCTATTTAAGGAACCCACCACCTGCCCCTCCAAGGCAGGTCTCGCTAAGTAGCTTTGGCTAAATAATACATTGGCAGAAGCTGCTAATCCCGAGGTCTGACCGGCTAAGGGATCACCTGCTGGGCTGTGGGGAGCATGCGGTCAGACGGGACAGAGAAGGTCAATGCAGAGAGTGGCAGAGATCTGGAGAGCCACGTGCGGACGTGGGGCATGCTCGTCGCCGGCTGCTTTTGCAGAATACACCCCATGCACTACGCACGGCTGGCTGTCAGCAGAGGTTCACAGCTCTTGCAACCCCAGGGGCTGCAGGGCTGTGCAAAGTACCTCCTTGCTCTCCCCGCGAGCTCAGTGTCTGGGCCAGGCTTGCTTAGGAGACTTCATCCCCAGGCAGAGTCCGAGCCTGGGGAAACCCTGGTCAGCAGCTTTCCAGAAGTGATGAGCAAAGGGTAATTCAGGGTTGGGGTGCGAACTCCCCTGCAACCTTCACATGCGGTCATCACTCCCCATATGATCCTTGCTCTAGCAACCCCACTCGGTCACCCCTTCCACCCACACCGTCGCCTGCTCCAGCCCCAGCGAATGATGACCCCAGTGCCCTTTTGGCCCTTCTCACACCTCCTGGTCACCCGAAAGTATGGTCAGAAGAAGCTTGACAGAAGTATTTTATCAGGAAACACAGCTGTGCTGCAATCCGAACGAAGCCGCAGTGATTTCAGCGCAATTCTTTTTTTTGCGGGGTGGGGAGAGTTAAAAACAGCAGCAGCAAGCTGAGAACGGCCTATCGTGACATCTTCTGAATGAAGCACATCGTGTTTTCATTTGGAAATAACTTTTCTCTGTCACCTTTATTTTACTAGAATAAGAAGTGAAAGTCAAAGCAAAAGACAGCCGGCCGCCAAAATAGCGTGGGAGGGAGTCCCCCTGCAATTCCAAAATTTGGGGGTGGGGAGGTGCCACTATGTGACGTCTCACAGCACCTTTGTGCAATGGGATTGGCAGCTCATCAAGACCTCAGGCAGTCTCGAACCAATGACTCTGGTAGATCTGTTACCATGCTCCTGCCCTAGTCCCGTTATTTCTCCTTAAATACCCCTTGGCCGTGTCTCCGTGAGCAGCTGGCTGTGCAGAGGTTACCGTGCAGTCGTTTAGTACTTGCACACCCACGTACTAAATGACTGCGCCGTAACGAGCATTACTGCGCGTGTGGTCACGTCTCCACACGACGTCACGGTGATGCCGACTGTGAGGCACCTCGTTACTGCTGCCCAGCAGCATCGCCCCATGGGCTTGCGCCCCGCGATGCTCCTGCACGGTAGGAACAAGCTACTGCGCAGTAAGCGTCTTGTGTAGATGCGGCCTTTGCATGCTCTTGTATAATGAGTCCCTGCCCTCGTGTCTCTCTAATAACCCCATTTATTAACCCCTCTATCACACCCACAGTTTTCCAGTACCCCCAACCCATCGCTACACCGCAGTACCAGTAACCCCATACCCCTCCCAGCCTCCCCCTCCAATACCCCTCTAGTACCCCGGCAGCACTCCTCTGACTCTTTGGGTCTCAAGCACTCATGTGATGCTCTCTGGTACCCGTAGCTCCTCCAACCCGCTAGCACCTCTGCCTCTCTGGCATATCTCGTGGCACGAGTTTTCTGCCGCTCCTCCGTGTCTCCGGTCCAGCTGAGCCTGCACCCCGTGACGCTGGCTCCGGTGCCCTCGGGCCCCCACGCTGCCCCACCGGGGCCTGCTCCAGCATCCGAGTGCTGGGAGCCCGAGCTGCCCAGGGGCTGGGCTGGCTCCATCCATCCTCCGCCCCTTGCCGCCAAAGCACCGGGGCTCTAGCTCAATCCAGTCTGTCTCCATGGCAATAGTGACCTCACACGGGGACAGGCAATCTGGGCCAGTCGCCGTAGCAACCATCCCAGTGACATCAAAAGCCGAGCTCCTGTTCCCAAGGCAACCCACCGGGCTGGCTGGGCAAAAAAAAGAGCTATTTGTGTCCCTGGGCTCGGTTGCCAGAGACACGGCAGGGGGAGGGGAGAGGGGCGGTCTGTGGGCAGCGGTACCCGGGGCGCCGGCCTGGGGGGCGATGTGCAGGGGGTGCCCCAGGACCCCCAGATGGTGCAGTGCCCATCGGGCACCTCATAGGGGTCCTTTTCCCGTGCACGCCCTGAGCGGGGTTCAGTTTGCAAGAGAGGGGCCCAGCCCCATGCAGCACCCAGCAGCAGGCCAGCACCCAGCCCCTGCCCTGGCAGCTCCACCCCACGCACGGGGCAGATGTGGGCAGCTGCAGATCCACCCCAGCCGCCTCTCCCCTTTCGCTAGCCGAGCAGGGCGCTGTGCTGCCCAGACACCCCGCGGTCCCAAGGGAAGACTCGGGTAACAAGCCCGTGGTGCCGCTCTCCTGGCCAGGGTCTGCTCGCTGAGGAGCACAAAGTGCTTTATTTCCTCACCCGTGTCATCCCACGGCTCCCCAGGGAAGGGAGTAAGCAGAGGGGGGAAACTGAGGCACGCAGAGGGGGTAACAGACTCCCGGGCCCCACGTTGCCCTCCAAGCAGGGAGCTCCACGCTCCCAGCCGTCACGCTGGGTTTGGCACGTGGTCCAGCGGGTGCAGCCTGTGGCTCCAGGAGGGGGGCAGAGCCCATTTGTGCGCCAGCCAGGAGGGCGCAGGGGTGCCCATTGCAGGCCCAAACGAGAGCCCCCACCTCAAATGTGCCAGATCGCAGCCGCCCATCTGTCTTCGAAGCGGTGCAGACACCTGTGCTCGGCTGCGACCTTCCGGCCCCTGTGTGGCCCGCTGCCCCAGGTCACCGGCTGCACCCGCGGGCACCGAGATGCCACAATTTGTGAGCACCTTCTGATCCCGGCTAAGGGCCGACCTGGATCCAGCGGTGGCAGAGACAGCTCTTAGCCAGATGCTGACCCAATTCCACCCCCCATCGCTGGGTCCCAGCTCTGGGCTCTCCTCCCCACCCATAACTGGCCTGGTCTTGGACCCAGTTCCCGCAGCCCCGGTTCCTGGTGGGACAGCTTGCCCCTGCTGCCCAGCTGCCAGGAGCTGGCCTCCCTCTGCCAGCTCGAGGTGCCGTGCGTCCCTCCCGCCTTTGTTCCCACAACAATGGTGCCATCTGCGCGCACGCAGGGAGCGCCGCGCTCCCAGGCGCTGGGCCTCTGCAGAGCCCGGCGCTCAGCACAAAAGGGAGATGAAGTCACAGCGAGGCGGGGGGCTGGTGACTCTGGCTCCTTCCCCCTGGCAGCGCCCACCTTCTTGCCCGTGCCCAAGGAGGTGATGCATCAGCACCCCCGCATGCCTTTATGGCCCTTCTCGCCATAAAAGCAACGCAGCACCCTACATCAAGGGCTCTGTGCTGAGTTCCTTGCTCAGGAAGGGGTTACGGTTGAATATATTAACATATCTTAGCAGCTGCTAGGCACCCAGTCCTGCCCTCCGCCCAGGAGCAGCCAGTGACAGCACGCTTTGGTGATGTAATGCTTCTCAGCAGCCTTGTCATTGGCTGGCCCTCCCATCAGTTTGAATCCTTGCTGGAGAGTTTGGCAGAGGCTCCACCTCTTTTAACCCTTTAGCGCCTGTCCCAAATTGCCTGACCTGTCCCATTCCCCCTGTGCCACCTTTGAGGACACCCCATCCATGGCACCCCCGGGGGCAAGGCAGACGAGAAGGACCGGTAGGGCCAGCTCCATACCTGGCCCATGCAAGGAGGTTGGCACCTTCTATGGGACAAGGAGACACCGAAGGGGAGACGAATCGTTCCTCCCAGCTGTAGGAAGTAGGGACGGCGAAGAGCAGAGCTGCAGATAACCTGGTCGCTGCCGGCTGTCTTTGGGGGTAATCGCATCTCCAGCACATCCTGGACTCGGAAGTGTTGGGTTCAAATCCTGTATTAGGCTGGGGAAGCCCTGCTAGCTACCACCGTGGGTAGTACCAGTTGCATCTGAATGCTGAGAAGTTAGCGGCGTTTGATTGCCGCTAACACAGCCATCCTCGCCGGTTGGTGGCATCCACGCTGGACGCAAAGGGGCTCTGTTTTCAGCATGGATTGAAATTGTACCGTCTATAAGGGCCATTGCGATTTTTACACATCCTAATGGCTTGGAGTAAAAGGGAAGTAAAATTGGTCCAAACCAATTAACATGTATTAACCCTTGTCCACACTTGTACGGTTCCCAACATCTTCGCCCCCGGTGAAGATCAGGTCACCAAGAGCCAAGCTATCTTTATGGCTCTGGTCATTAAAATGCGGTTCCCTGCACAGTTTCCAGCAGGACGCGTTTCATCAGTGGAGACGTGGCCCGAGGTGATGCAGGGGAAGTGCATTGTAACTGGCACAGACTCCCACCTTCAGATGGCTCCTGGCACTGGCAGCGCACTCATGATCTAATTTAGCTTTCAGCAAAACCCAGACTTCCTTTTTTTTTTTTTTTGGAGCCATTTATAGTCCACAATGTTTCTGGATGTCTAAATAAAGCCAGAGGAGCGACCTTGTGTTGGACGCGATGGGTGTGTGAGTTTTAATCCCAGCTCGGTTACACACAGGAAATCAGTTCCTCTCTCCATGCCCAGTTTTCCTCTCTGCAAAATGGGAACAGCACTGTCTCATCCCCTTGGGGAGACTGGAGCGCTCAGGTCACTGGGGCTATGCAAGGCCTGGGAAGAGGTGAAGCGCTAGGATTAGTCCTCCAGCGAAACTAGCCACTAGATAGCACCATTGCTCCACAGACAGACTGCCAAGCAAACAGCTCTTTGGCAGTAAAAGCCTGGATTTTAAAGGCAGCCTGCTCACCCTAGCGCTGCCCACCAGACAAGATGTAACACCAGACGGGATGCGCTGTAGTGGCTGGCCCGTGGCCAGCCCTTCCGTCCCCACCAAACCAAAAATAACAGCGGCTGACGATGACGTCGGGACTGTCAATGGCAAGAGGATTTACAAAGTTGCAGGAACGGGGAGTCTTTCCACCCACCGCTGAAATGCAGCTGCCTCTGGGGTGGGACCCGGCAGCTGCTTAGCAGCTGGACGTCACGAGTTCAGGACGGGAAGAGAAGAACGTATCCGATGGGGCCGGGAGGGAGATTTTACGGAGGCCGACCGTCGTGACCCAGGTTGGGGCTTGTTGCAACCACCACGGTAAATGGCTCCGTGGTAAGAGATTCTCTGTGGCCAACAGCATGTGTTTGCCTTGGAGCATCTCCAGATGCACAGCCCCTGCCCGGGGGCCCCGGGTACAGAGAGGGGACCGGCCTCTGCCGTGGCCCCATCGGCTACCCTGGAGGGGTTGGACAGGGGGTTGCGAGGGCCCTGGGTGTCGAGGGAACCCAAGCAGGGCGTGTGCACGCCGTGAATTCCCCCGAGGACGCGTCTTCCTCCGCGGAGCAGTGACTCACAGTCTCCGGCTGCATCTGGGCGGAGGGTGTGGGCTTGCTCCCAAGGCCTCTTTGGAGACACCAGCCTGCTCTCCTGGCTCTCAGGAGAAACCCCAGGTGCTCGTGTAAGGCACTTGGACACCCCAGGCAATGCCGGGGCTGGCTGGGCTCTCCCTCTTAGCCTCGCTCCTTGGCGGGCAGAGGGGCACCTCGCTCCAGCTCCTCGCAAGCACCTCTCGGGCAGGCCATTGGCTCCATCTTCTGCTTGCCCACCCCCATTGATCTTTGCCTGGTCACAGCAGTGACGGGCGGGTGCCGAGATCCTGGATCCAACACGGGAACTGCCCGGGAGCACGTGAAGATACACCCAAAGGGGCGAGGCGCTCAAACAAGGAGGCCAGAGTCCACCGTGCGGGCCAAGGGGTGACACTGGCTTCGCGGGCATCCCTTTGGAAAGGGTACCGGCCTCCCCGCCCCCACGCTCTGTGGGGTGGGGGAAGGGCTGTGCTTTGTGGTTTCATGGTGCATCTGTGCCCTTTGAATCCCATGTGAATGTGGAGGTGGTAAAATGTCACCAGCTGGGCCGCTGGGGGCAGGGAGCTCGTAAAGCAACAACAAAGGGAGGCTTTTGTCTGCCCGCGTGTCTCTGCCGGGGCTGCATAAAGGAGCCACCGGGCAGCCGGGGTGACCTCAGTGGCGGCAGGGGTCCAGCACGCATCGTGCCCCCATCGCGGCTGCCCCCACCCGCCACCAGCCCACGGCTGGGCCTCGAGCTGCTGTCTCCCTAGCGGGGGGCGGCTTTCTCCCCGGGGGAGGCAATGCAGCCCAGAGGGGGCTTCCCGATGACCCTGCTGGAGCTGACGGTGCCAAGCCCTGCCCTGTCTCCTGGCACTTTCCCAAGGTTGAATTTGTTTAGGGGGCCTGGAAAGGGCCCCGGCCCTGCTGGAGGGACGCGGGCAGGCCGAGAAAGCATGATGCAGCCGGGGCAATGGGTGCAGCGCTGGCAGGCACACGGGACTGATCCTGCCTCCGTTCCCCCAGGGGCAGCTCTAGTGTGCACGGTCCGTTCAGCTCAGAAATACAGATCTCCCCTCCGCAAGCTCACACGCGCGCGTGCACACGCTCACGGAGGATCAGGGCGGCTCCCGCCTGCTCCAGACAAACGAGGCCTGTCCCTTTAACAGGGCCCTGCTGGGAGCCGCGGCCCGGGCTCATCAAACATTCAGGCGCGGGCCCTCCATAAGGGCCTTTTATAGCCATTAGCTCATGGAAGTAAATTACTGGCGGGGCCTGCAGCACTTTCTGGCTGCCTGGTGCATGCAGAGCGGTCACGTGGGGCCCAGCACTGGCTCCCTCTTGCAGGGCATGTGCGGAGGAGCCGGCTGCCAAGCCTCGCGCCACGCGGCTTCGAACCGAGGCTCGTGCATCCCCTTCTCCCCGCGCAGCCCCTCTGGGTAGCAAAGCCCGGGTGCCACTTGACAATGGGCGCCTCGTAGTCCTGTGTGCTCAGTACGGACCTGCCCACGGGGCTAGGGCATGTGGGGCTGGCATCGAGGGCTGGCTTGGGAGGCCACGGCACAACCACCCGGGCGCTGAGCCACCCCTTGCCTCTGCCTGTTGGATGCCAGCGATCTCTTGGGGCTTACGCATCGCGGGCACCTGCTGGCACGTTCCTGGCCAAAAGCAGAGCACGGCGGTGCCCTTGCTTTGCTTAAGGTGCTCTTGAGCCCCCCGTGGCAAGACAGACCTCCCCCCGAATGAGTCCCGGCCAACTTGGCAGAGAGCGGGCTGAGATGCCGTGCCGACGTCCCCCCGGCAGGAATCCCCAGGCCTTCATCCCTGACTCCTCGGCATCGCCGTCACTAATGAGGTCTCCAGCATCTGGCCTCTTGAATGTTTAATCAGGGCATGGAAGCAGCGCTGGATTAGGTCTTGGCTACCGCTTCCACATGGCCTGAGAGCAGCAGGTCCTGGGCTTCCTGGCACCGCTGCAGTGAGGTTCCCCACGTCCCAGCAGGGTCGGACTGAATCTGCCCCACACTGCAAGGGCACAGGCAGACCCAGACCTGCTCACAAGGGGCATCTGCTCCCCTGCAGACTTCACCTTGGCTGCAGTCTTCTCCTGCCCTTCCTTGCTTGGCCTGTTCCACCCCAGAGGTGGCTGCATCCTAGGTGCGAGTTGGGCACTCCCTCTACCCAGTTGGCCAGGCACATGAACAAAAGGTCCCGCTGTGAACATCCATCAGCAGTGCCTGCGAGCCCTGCTGCTGACACTGCCAGAGCTGTGGAGCAGGTCCTGTAGCATCCCCCAGGCATGGCGACAGGGCGGGGAGGGGCTGGGACAGCAGCCAGACGAGACTTGGCAAGGTCGGCCGTAGCCACCCTCGTGCGCGGCAGACATGTCCACAGTGCTTGAGATAGCACCCGCCCCACCCTGGGAGACCCTGACACCCACTCCTTCCTCAGCATCCCCCAATTCGCTGCATTGTCTGGGGACAGGCAGGCTTTGCACCACAGAGGGCACATGCCCAAACCTGCAGCGGCCTCTGTCTCTCAACTCTTGCAAGACAGGGGAGGTCGTGGGCCCGCTGAAAAGCCCAGGACTTCTGGTCTGGCCTGAGGCTCCGTTTGGGCATCCCAACTTGGTCACACAGCCCACATGAAGATGCGAGGCCCCGTGGGGAGCTGAAGAAGCCAGCCAAACCCGGGGCATCTTGCTAAGAAGGGACGGGGACTGGTTACTCAGTGCAGCAGGAAAGGGGCCTTTTGCCCATCGCTACAAGTCCTAAGCCAGGTCCGAAGGCACTTGGTCATTGTCAAGGGTGGCAGGAGCTGGGGCAGGGGTGATTATGGCTGTGTCCTCAGCCCCGTGCCCACACGCTGGCCCCCACGGGCACCGGACCAGGCTGGGAGCCACCGGCTCAGCTGCCAGCCCAGGAAAGGGCACGGGCAAGGGGCCTGGCAGTGCATGAGAGGGATGAGAGGGTCCAGCTCTGACGCACGCGTTGCCAGGCTCAGGGAAGGAGCCAATCGCGCCAGGGCGCTGGAGCAGATTAAGGGTTGCAACGCGCTGGTAATTGCTTTAACAGCATAAAAATAGGCCTGGCTTTATCCCCTTGCCCAGGTCTCCCACACCCCGCTGACCCACACCCCCTCGGGCTTGTGCTGGCAGATGCCACCCACCCCGTGCCTTGCAGCACAGGGCAGCGAGCCTGGAGGCAGCGTGGGCTGGCATTCGCAGCCATGTGGCGAGGGGTGTGCAGGGGACACGTGTGCAAGTTCACTAGGGCAAGTGGCTTGGTCAGGAGAGGGGGGTAGCTGATGCTGCGAGATCCTAACCTTTGCTCAGGGGAACCCCCGAGACCGCCACCGTCCAGGGGGCTGCGGGTCAGGAGCGAAGGGCAGTGACAGAGTTGGGGGAGGACCCAGGGATCAGGGATCCTGAACCTTGTGGGTGACAGGCAGGGACAAAACACATTAGGAGGGCATGCCAGGAGGACCCCCAGGGCTGCATGTGCCCGCCCGTTAAATGCCGCGGCCGTGAGCTCAGGACTGCTCCAAACCCGGAGCGCGAAGCTTGTCTCCAGCTGGGTCCAGCCAGCCAGGATCTCCCCTCCTGCCGGGAGCGGGAGGAGCACAGATGAGCTGGATCTCATGCTGGGGCCAAAGCCCCTGCTCTCCTCTCCGCCTGCCAGAGAGCCAGCTGGACCGGCATAAAAAGCAGCTCATCGCTGCATCTCCGACCCAAACGTGCTGGCATGAGCCAGGCTGGGCTGGGACCCTGTAGCTCCTGCCTCAAAACCCCCATCTGGAAAGCCTTTAGGGTAATCCCACGCTGCCAAACGGTCTCCGCATCGCTGCCGGCTCGTGTGTCCCCGCGTTGGGGATTCGCCCGGCGTTTGCTGGGGTGGCATCTGCTCAAGGGGGGCTGGCACGAGGCACTGCTCTGGATGCCGGGGGTCAGTCGGTCCTCCCCGTGCCCCCCCCACGAGGGACCAATGCCCCTGAGAGCAAGGGGAGGGGGTGCAGGCACCCAGGGGCTCCCCGGCTCACAAGGTGCAGGGTCCCCCGGTGCCTGGAAGCGCAGGGGGTTGGGGCACCTCCCGGCTGGCTGGAGACCGGGGGGCGGCTGAGCCCACCCAGCCGGGAACAGGGCAAGGTGGGGGGCAGGCATTGCTCAGGGAGAGGGGCACCAAGCACCCCAGGGCAGCCTCCTGCCCCCCTGCTGCGGGGCTGGGCCGGGCTGCAGCCGGCACTGCCTTCGCCCCTCCCCGGTGCGCGCTGTGCATGGCAGGGCCCTCCCCCGGGAGCCCTGCCGGTACTTTTCCATGAGCCCAGCCCTGGCTCCTTTGTTTCCCTGCAGCGGGAAGCTGGGCAGGCGCCGCCCCGCTGGCCCCAGCGCCTGGGGGGTTGCACTGATGCCATCCCCCTCCCGCACAGCCCCTCTGCCATCAGGGCTGCGGGCACCCCGCTCCCAGCTGCAGCGCCCCATCCTGGGGCAGCAGACGGGGCTGGGGGGGCACATGGCTACAGCTCAGGGGAGCATGCCCAGGCCCCCCCCCCCAACTGCATGGGATCCAGCCCCAGCCCGTCCCCAGTGCGACCCCGCATCCTCCGCCGTGCCCCCAGGGGCCTACTCCGCCTGGGCCCCGGCTTGCCTGGGCGCTGCAGGGCTCCTGGGCTGGCTTCTCCTCCGCTCCTGGCTCGCCGCACTGCTGCCAGCTCCCAGCGCTGGTCCTGCGCTCTCTCCCCTTCTCTCTGTGTCTCCTCCTCCTCCCTGACTCGGTGTCCCCTTCTCCCCAGCATCTCTCTGCCAGCCCAGGCCCCCTCCCTCGGGAGCCCCTTACCCCCCTGGGTGCTGCTGGCTGGGGGGTAAGAGAGGCCCCCCACTTCCCCATGCCGCGTGTCTCTGATTCAGTTAGTTCATAAGGTGCAAATCTACCTTGCCTTGTGCCTGGGTTGAGAGTGGCAGGAGCTCCCCCACCCACACACACACACACACACACACACACACACACACCGCTACCAGCAAGAGAGGGTGGGAAGAGGGGGGTGTTCACCTCGTTTTGCCCCAGCCCGGGCTGTGGAGCACCTGCCCCGCCAGCTTGGGGGTGGGGTGCAGAGAGGGGGCAGGGGATCCACAAAGTGCACCGCACGCCTGTCGGGGCAGGGTCCCTTGCCCCCCACACTGTGCCCCCAGGCGCAGCCACCCAGCACGGCTCACACAGCCTGCCTGCCGCCCTCTGGGATGGGTTTAGCACGGGGATGTGGCATGCGCGGCTCAGGGGGCACCACTGGCCAGCAGGTCGCCAGGGCCAGAGGCCCACCCTGCTGCCGGGGGGCTGAAGGGAGAGGCATGGCGAAGGCCAGCCTTGGGTCAGCTGTCTGCCGGGGTGAGGGGGGGACACACTGAGACCCTTCAGCGGCCGGAGGGAAAGGTTGCTCAGTGGCTGGAGGACCAGCTGGGGAAGTGGAGACTTCGGGCAGTGCTGTGCTCTGCCACTGCCCTCTTAATGTGGCCTTGGGCACCTCACTTAGGCTCCCAGTAGCTGCCCCTGCTGCGAGGATATGTATGAGGGGCGAGCAAGCTAAGGCTTGCAAGTTCCCAGCCTTAGTTCAGTGCATGAGTCCCTCCATTTCCCAGGCAAGGCTGTCCTTCCCGGAGGTCCCTGCCCTGGCCCCAGCGTGCCTGCCTCCCTCCCTAGCTCCCTCCCATGAGAGACGCTCACGTGGCGCCCACCCACCCCAGCCTGCTTGCCTTGCGGAGGCACGGTGCCAACAGGCCCTGCCCCGCGCCGCGCCGGTCACAGGAGCATCGAGCCCCCCCCAGCTCCTCGTCTCTAGCAGGCCCGATGGGTCTCATCATGGGATCTGGGGTGCTGGGAGTCTCCCAGCTCCCTGCTCCGGGTAATGGCCCCCTCACCAGCACCCAGCTCCCTGACTTGTCTCTCCCCTGCCATGTTTCACTGAGCTGCTAATCGCTGCGCCACGCGGTGCAACTGCAGCCGGGCCTGGCTCCTTGGGCAGGGGGCCTGCCTCCCTCCAGCAGCACCGAGGGCTGGGCTGGGCTGGCCGAACGGGCTGGGACCAGGGGGCAGGGGTGTGATGCACCACGACAGGGCCGAGCCTCTCTGGCAGGGCTGGAGGATGAGGAGAGAGCGCTGCCTGTTCCCCTCACCGGCCAAAAATGGGCCTTTAGGCATGGGCCAAAACTGGGGAAGGCTTCTCCAGTGCCGAGCAGCAGAGCTCGCATCCCCCGGGGGCTGAGCTGAGCCCCAGCGCACTCGCTTCATGCAGGGAGAGCAACGGGTGGCAGCGACGGCTGGGCGCCCCGTGCCCGGCGCTGGGACCAGCAGCGTGGTCCATCGATACGCAGACCCAGGCTGCCGCCCCCGGGCGCTGCGATGCCTCCGGACGTCTCCTCTGACTCTAGCGGAGGAAGCCGCAGGTCCGGCGAGTGCAGAGGTCCAGGATTTGAGCCTGCATCCTGCCTCCCGGAGATCAAAGGGGCCGGACCTGTGACGGGAGACCAGTCTGGAGGCAGGGGAGGGGACAGAGGAGGAGGAAGGCCACAGGACGTGAGGCTAGAGTCATGCTTTCCCCAGCACACAATGTTCCCCTTCAGCCCTCGTGAGTCAGCGTTTCCACCCCAGACCACGGCGGCCGGCAGGCCAGGCAGGCTGCTAGGTGCCAGGCGGAAGTGCATCTCCTCCAGCCTCCTGCGCCCGGCGTGGGGAGCGGCCTGCAGCTGAGGCTGGGCCGCAGAAAGCCACACCAAGCCATCTCCCCCTGCCAGGGCAGCACAGGCACCTGGCATCACGTGGCGGTAGAGCCACGCGGTGGCCTCCCGGCGAGGCATGTGTGGGAGTCCTGGCACGCTCCGCAGGTAGCGCCCCGCCAGGATGGTGGAGGAATGAGCTGTGTCCCCTCGCCACGGGAGGAAGGGGGCGGGTCGCTATCCCCATGCTGCAGGTGGGGAAACTGAGGCTGGCTAACACCCGCGGCTACCGGCAAAGCTGGGGATGGAGCCCAGGAGTCCTGGCACGTAGAGTTGTGCTCTTTATCCGTCTTTGCTTCCCTTTCCAGTCCTCACCTATTGCAGGAGACGCGCCAGGCTTGGATCTAGGCCCCGGCTGGGGTTGCCAAAGCGGCGGGGCAGAGGAGGGCCGGTCCCTTGCAGCGGTCCAGCTCCCCGGCGGCTCTGCCGGGCTCTGGGCCGCGGGCGGGCCGGGAGACCAGCATTTCCCAGCAGGGCCTCCTGGCAGATCTCAGATGAGATAGAGCTAAAAATAAGCCGGCACGATCCCAGCTGTTTTGTTGCTGACTACAATGGCTGGGTGTATTTTTAGTTGTTGTTGTGGAGCCCGGAGCGTAGCA
>NW_017728995.1:30662796-30663893 GCF_001723915.1 Gavialis gangeticus | reverse complement strand
CTCGCCCCCCCACCCCCGCACGGCCTGGCCCCCGCCTCCGGGACACCCGCCTCGCCTTCCCGGGGGGCTGCGGATCGGGGCAGGGAGCTGTGGAAACGGTAACGCTAGAAACGAAACACAACAGCTCACCTTCCCTCCCCGCCGGCCTCGCTGACTCACGCGGCCCGGCCCCTCTCCCACGCCTTCCCGCCCTCGCTCCCGCCCTCCGCATCGCCGACCCCTGCGACTCCGGGGTCGCTCGGGCCCTGCGTATCCACCTCCCGCCATGTTTTCCAGACCCCCCCTGCACACGCACAAGTCCCCAACCGCAGGCTGCGAGCGCCAGGAGTGCCGAGAGTCCGCCTAATCCCAGGACTCCTGGAGCTGGGGCTTGATGGACAGTGCCCGGGGGCGCGGACTGGACTTTGCTGGCTAGGGCAGCCCTGCCTGTCGCCAGGGGGGTCCAGCAGCTGTCACAGCCCGGTGCCAGCCATGTTGAAGCTCAGCAGCCCCCTCCCCTGACCCCGAGCTGAAGGGCGAGCTCAGTTGTAGGTTGTTATCTGCTCCCGGCTTTCGGCCGAAGGAAGGATCAAGAATGGCCGGGATAAAAATAGCCATCCCAGAGCAGGAAGATCTGGGAGCCTGGCTTTAAATAAGCAGGGCTGTGTCCTCTTAAGGACGCGGCCCGCCAAGGAGACGCCGCCTGCCCCAGCCCAGTCCTCCTGCTACCCCCCAGTGCGTGCACCCGCCAAAACCCCCAGGTATTCACAGCACCAGGTTCTTTGGGGGGTTTCTGGATTAGCCCCCAAAGTCGAGGAGAGACTGCCGCCCCGCTGCTCCCCAGATCCCTGAGCCATCCACCAAGCAGCAGGCACCTTCCACCCCAGCCAGCTGCCACGTTCGTGGCCCCTAGGCTTGGGCTGGCGATGGGGTAACAGCCACAGCCTGTTGTGGAGCAATGCGCCGGTGGCTCCTGCCAGCCTCCAGAGCCATTGCCACTCACCCAGGGCCTGCCAGCTCCTGCCAGGCTTCACCCGAGGGGCTGTCACCCCCTGCTGCCATCTCCCCTGGGTGTGCAGGAGTGGGGGACCCTTGCTGGGGTGGGGAGGAGGAGGCGG
>NW_017728995.1:30650646-30657796 GCF_001723915.1 Gavialis gangeticus | reverse complement strand
CTTGGGCTGGCGATGGGGTAACAGCCACAGCCTGTTGTGGAGCAATGCGCCGGTGGCTCCTGCCAGCCTCCAGAGCCATTGCCACTCACCCAGGGCCTGCCAGCTCCTGCCAGGCTTCACCCGAGGGGCTGTCACCCCCTGCTGCCATCTCCCCTGGGTGTGCAGGAGTGGGGGACCCTTGCTGGGGTGGGGAGCAGGAGGCGGCCGCGTGGGGTGATTGGGAGCAAGACTGTCTGGGACGTGCTGGTGGGTTCCCAGCCGGGCCGGGGGTCTGGAGCTGCAAACCCCAGGCTGGGAGGTCCCTGCCGGACCCCAGCATCTGTGAAGCCAAGGAAGCCGTGGGGCCTGCCGTCTGCGTGGCTGGTGATGCCACACTTTCCAGGTTGCTCTGGCTCCTGGCAGGCTGCAGAGGCAGAGCCGGGTAGAGCAAGTCTGGACAACGTCCCCCGTCGTCCCCCTGGCACTGAATCAGACCGGGGGGGTGGGGGGAGGATGACACGGAGCCACATGCCTCCCAGACCCGCTCCCCGTCCACGCCCACCCCAGCACCCACCACGGGGAAGTGCCCACCCTAAGCCTGCCTGGCCAGGAGCCCCCGGGAAGGGGAGAAAACTCAGACCCGATGCAGTGATTCTTTATGAAAGGGCAAGGAAAAACCCATGCCGCTTGTAGACCGGAAAATAAGGTACCTGCCGACCTCCCCCATGTGGGGGCGGGAGCCAGGCGGCTCGCATTTGCCTATGTTAGGCTGTTCTCCGTCTGAGGGCAGATTACACTGGGGTCAAGAATTAATTAGCACTAGACTTTGGACCGGGTCCCAGGCATTTCTGGCAGCTCCCAGGCCCCTCAGCGTACACTGGCCCTCGTGCCCCAGGTAGCGGGAGTGTCAGCAACGCGCCAGGTCCCGGCTCCCCCCAGCTCGGCGCCGGCTTGCACACCGCGGCCAGAGCCCTGCTCCGCTGGACAGTCCCTCTGGGACTGCTTGCCGCCCCGCGCCATGCCAGGTCTGGGCGGCCACAGCACACGGTGCGCGCTGTCACGCTGTGCACCGCACACTGCATGGGAGTAGTGGTCTGGCACGCTGGGAGTAGAGGTCACACCGCAGTCCTCCTCTGTGCCCTTGGGTGTACCGTGCCTCAGTGTCCCCTAACTGCTGGCAGCATTTTCTTTGACTGATGTGTTCAGCTGGAGGTGCAAGCTCCTCCACGTACGGACCGTCTCCTGTGCACAGCAGCTGGGGGTACCACGAGGACATGGCAGTAGGCCCTCGAAGTCATACCCTGTGCCCATGTCTGATCCTGCCTTTTCACCCTGCAGCCAGGCACCGCCACGGTGGCTTAGCATTGGGCCCGCTGACAAGTCAGTTTACCTTTTCCAGCAAACAAATGATGAGTTTCCTTGGGAAAAGGGGAAAAAAAAGGCATGAAATTGGGATCAGAGACAGAGAGAGGCTCTTCCCGGGATGTGAGCCAGCTGCTGGGACTTTCCTTGGAGGGGTGTCCTCCAAGGAGGGAGAGGAGCGGGCCATAAAAGCAGCGCGGTGTTTGGGCGTGGGGGTAGCAGCAGGAAGCAGGACCTCAGAGAGTGCGGGGGGGCGCGTGGCTCTCCGTGTAGGTGCGCGCGGGTGTGTAGGAGTGTACATGCCGCCAGGCACGGTACATGTTTCGGTGACTCTGAGCGTGGGTTTCCAACGGTGGGTGTGTCCGGGTCGGTATCTGAGTCAGAGCGGTTGGTGTCTGGCTTTGCTTGCGTGCAGATGTGTGCGAGAGCGTGTTGGAGGCTGGGGGCTGAGAGGAAGGGAGCTGGAAGGGGTGGTGTGTGCATGTGTGTGTCTGAGCTTTAGGGGGTGTGCTTTGTGCCAGGGTGCTGGAGCCATCGGGTGGACATGGACAGGCCTGTAGCTGAGTTTCTCCATGTACATGTTGGGGTGGGGGCAGTACGTGTAGGCAGCTGAGTTTCTCTGGGTGTCTGTGTGCATGTGCGTGCAGCTAAGTTACTCTGTAAGTGTCTGGGGGATGCGCGGGTGTGTGGCTGAGTTTCACTGTGTAAGTGCCTGTGTGTGTGTGCGCAGCTGAATTGCTCTGCATGCTTGGGGGGCGGTGTGGAGCTGAGTTTCTTTGTGTATTTGTGGGGGGGGTGTAGCTGAGTCTGTGTGTGTGTGTATGCATAGCTGAGTTTGTGTATCTGGGTGCATGTACACAGCTGAGTGTGTGTGTGTGTACGTGTGTGTTTGTAGCTGAGTTTCTGTGTGTGGGGGCGTAGCTGAGTTTGTGTATCTGGGTGTGTGTAGCTGAGTTTCTGTATCTGGGTGTGTGTGCATAGCTGAGTTTGTGTGTGTGTGTGTGAGTGTGTAGTTGAGTTTCTCTGTGTATCTGGGTGTGTCCATAGCTGAGTGTGTGTGTGTGTGTATGTGTAGCTGAGTTTCTCTCCATGTCTGTGTGTGCATAGCTAAGTTTCTCTATGTATCTGGGGGTGTGTGCATAGCTGAGCGTGTGTTTGTAGCTGAGTTTGCGTATCTAGGTGTGTGCATAGCTGAGTTTCTCTGTGTATCTGGGTGTGTGTGTAGCTGAGTTTCTGTGCGCGTGTTTCTCGGGGTGCTCGTGTGCACGTGTGGAGCTGTTTCCTGGTGGACGTGTCCAGGGGTGGCGCGCACATGCGGGTACAGCCGGGCGTGCTGTAAACAGGTCGGGGCTGTGCGGCGCAGGGAGGGAGCCTGCCTTGGCTCAGCCCGGGGCTGTTATTTCTCTGATGAAACAGATGCTCTCTGCAGCCCAACCTTTAACTGTTTCTGTCCGGCAGGAGGGTGCAGCCGGCGAGACGTGGCAGCCCGAGGCTCCCCCCTCCGTGCCCAGACATGGGCTGAGGCCGTGCAGAAAATGCTGGGCCCTTCCCCTCCAGCCCCTGTGCCCGGGCGGGTTTAAATTTAGCACTTCCCCCAGCTCTTGTTGTGTAGCAGGGCCACGGGCCAAGCCGTCCGTGGTGCCTCCCTGGTCGAGGCCTTCCCCCATACGTGGGCCAGCCGCAAATCAGCCCCACCAGGTACCTGGGGCATCCCCAGGGGCTGCGGCAAGTCCGGCGGGACCCAAAGCCCTGGTGCTCCTTCCCTGCCTCGCTCTCTCTCTGGCCTCCCGAGTCCTAGTACGGAGGCTGCTCACGTGTCCTGGCAGCGTCGAGACTCGGAGCTAGCGCTGCCCGAGCCGGGGGCACCAGCTGCTCCGAGGCACCGGCACCGTCGGGACGAAGCGGGCTGGGCCTACCCTGTAACAGCAATATCCCCTTAGGAGCAGCACAGCACCAGGGCACCAACCTGTTGGCTCACGGCTGTGAGCAGGCACCAACAGTCTCCAAAGGTGTGTTTATGCTCCCCGCCGCCCTGCGGGGAAGGGAAGGAAAGGGCCATATCATGGATGGGGAGGCTCACACACAGCAAGTGACCTCCCACAGCCACATGGACAGATGGACCCAGGGGTCCCGGGGCTGGGCTGGCAGCGGTCTGTCCGTCCGTGCGTCCGCCCAGGGGACCCAGTAACTCATCTCACATACGCTGCAGCAGCCAGCAAGGGATAACTCGTGGTACCAGACATCACCGCGCTGTGCCCAGCAGGCAAATGCCTTATCCCTCTTTGTCCACACAGGGAAACTGAGGCACGAGGCAGGGAGGTGACAGATGGCGCAAGCCGGGGTGAACCCAAGCCTCCTGCATCACAGCCAAGGGAACTCCCTGCCACAGGATGGCACAAGGCCTAGCTCTTAGGGGGGTCCCTAGGGGGATTTATATGGAGACAAGAGCTCCCACAGCCTGGTAGGGACAAACCCACATGCTTCAGGGCCTCTGCCACGGTCAGGAAGCAGCTCCCCCCTCCAGCCGCCATGGGTCCAGTACTGGCTCCTGGAGTGGACGGCCCAACCCCAGTCTGAGCTGGAACGGCAATGCCCGTTCCCCCCACAGCCCAGTGGGAAGGTCATTGTAGCATACCCCCTTGATGCCACTGGATGAAAGCAGCCTCCTCTTTGCCTTCCCTTGAGATATCCACGATTGAGCTGCTTGATGCCAGTACATGAGCCTGGCCCTGGGGGCAATAAGGGGCTGAGGGGCCTGGCACTGTGCTGGAGAGCGGGGCATAGCCGGGCTCTGGGGATGGGTGCGGGAGGATTTGTGTGACTTTACCAGCCCACCACCTCCCACGTGTGGGTCTGCTTGTGTGTGGCCACGGCAGCCAGTAAGTGCGAGGCAGTGCCCTGCTGCAGCCTCCCCCCCGCCATGCCATGACCCCCGAGGGAGACGACACTTCCTTTAGAAGCTGGCACATCCCAGTCTTTCTTTCCTTTCCCTCCCCTTTCCTGCACGCCGCCACCAGAAGGGCGACGGTTAGCAGTGCTGAAGCGCACGTGGCCATCGGTAGGCTCCAGAGCGATCGGCGCGCCTGCAGGAGCTGGTCACAGCTCTGAGCAACCAGTGCCGGCTGGCTGCAGACTCAGGCAGAGGGAACAGCGTTGGGTTCCTTTCCGGGGTGTTTCTTAGCTCCAGAGACTCATTGCTTTCCCTGGGGAGGGAGGCACGGCTTTCCATGCAGCAACGGGCCCCTCCACAGGGAACTGGCACCGATCCTGAAGGTACAGCAAGACCAAGCCAGCACCAGGAGGGCCAGAGCTGTTCTGGGAGCTGAGATCCCTGCAGGGCCGAGGCCAAGGGCACAGGGAGCCACAGCCTGCTCTGGTTATGCCGCGCACTGTGCGCCACAGCCTTGGGCTGTCCACGTGGCGCAGTCTGGGCACCCTGTGTCGTGTCCCCATTTTTCCAGCAGTGGCACCCTCCTCAGCCCCGTGAGCGCTGCCTTCCCCTGGCTGCCTGCCTGCGATCCTGCCGTCCATCTTCCCCTGGAGCAGGGATCAATACCTCCTCCGCCACGGCCCTGCCCAGCCCGCCCAGCATGGAGAGCCTGGCGCATTGCAGCTCCGTTCAGCAAGGAGCTCGGTGCTGGACGGGCTGGTGAGGCCGATGCCGCTGGCACGGGGCAGTGAGGGCACTGGGGAGTGTTTTTGCCTGCCAGACGGTGCAACATGCAGGGGGAATGAGCAAAGCGGGGCGCACACCCTTAAGGGCACTGGGCATCGGCCTTCCCGGCGAAGGAGGGGAAATCACTATTTTGCAGTGGAGGGAAACCGAGGCACAAGGAGTGCTAGGGGCTCACTTAGGCTCACACAGTAAGTCCATGGTAGAGTTAAGAGTTGGACCTGGCTCCCAATCTCCAGCCGCAATAATAACACCCCTCTCATGGTGGGGGGGGGATAACCTCTCCCATCTTCCCCGGGCCCCACAAACCAGCCTCACAGCCCACAACAGCCGGCAACAGGGCAGCAGGGATCAGTGTCCGCTCTCTTTGCAAAGAGCCACAGAGACTGGCAGCTGGTTGCCTTCTGCACCAGGAGCCCTGGCAAGCATGGATGTGTGCACATACACACGCAGGTGCACACACACCCACAGGCGCACATGGGTTTGGTGAAAAGCCGCCCGCCCTTTGCTCCAGGGACAGCTCAGGCCAAGGTCTTTGTCCTGCCTGCACTGACCTGCCTCGGACCGTGTGTGACAGAGGCCAGCGAACCAAGTCCAGAGCCCGCGTGTGTCCATGGGAAGCTGATGGAGAGAGTGCAGGATGGCTGGGTTTTCTCTTCCAGCCCCAGCACCCAGAGTCAGGGGAGCCAGGGAGCACCTGGGCCCTTCTTGCGGGAGAACCGGAGGCTCCTGCACCCACAGCCCCAGAGGGCAGTCAGCGAGCGTGCCCTAAGCCTGACCCAACAGCAGGCAGTGCCCCAGCTTGGCCCTTGTGTTTGACATCTCACAATTCCTGTTCTTGTGATTTGGGGCCTGCCCCGTGAGTCCTGGCCCTGCTACCAGCCTCCAGCCCCACCCCCAGCTGGAAGGAAGAGGCTCAGAGTGCGGGTCCAGGGCCGTGGCACCTCCGTGCACGACCAGGTCGCAGGCAGAGGGGGCTGAGGGCAGGGTGACCAGCGCTGCGTGGATCTCTGCAAGCAGCCGTGCTGCAAAAAACAGGGGGGGCACTTGCAAGCTTGGGCTGCAGGCGGGCGCCTGTGGATTTGAGGGCTGAAGCCAGAAACTCCCTGGCCCTGGATGCTGCTAGGTCCCGCAGTCCAGCTTAAGCATCAGTCCTGCTATCCAGACGCTGCCCCCCTCCTCCCTGGCCAGCCCCTGCCTCCTACTGCCCCTCACCATCAGCCCAAGAGGCAGAAGAGCTCCCGGGAGCTCCCTCTCGCGCCGGAAGACATGGTTGCAGCAGCTCGCTCCTGCCCTCCGTCATTAGTAGCAGACACAGCCTCCCGCACTGGCTGCATTAGCAAAGAGCCAGCTGCTCCCCAGGGAGCTCTGGGCTACCGCGGGGCCAGGACCCCTGCTGCATTAAGGCACTACGTGCAGGCAGCCAACTAGATCCCCTGATGGCCAGGATCCTGCTACCGCAGCAGCTGGCAGGCTGCTGGGGTGTGACGGGTGCCATGCAGTGCCCGGCACCTCCTCCAGAGCCCTGCACGTCTCCGGTGCAGGAACAGCCTGTCACACCTGCACACACCCCTCCCATGTGCATTTCTGGGCCCTCCCTCACATGCCAGGGGCTGGGCATCACCAAACCAGGCCCCATCCCTTGCGGCAGGAGCAGGATCGTGCCCAGCCCGCTAATATGCCTCCCAGACCCCAGAAGGGGCTCCTGGCTTCCTTCCATGGAAAAACCCCACGCTGCAGCCCAAAGGGAGAACCTCCCACCCCGGCCTTGCATCGCTCTGCCTTGTCCCTCAGAGCGTGCTGCTGGAATCGGACCCACGCAGCCTGGTGCAGATCCAGGACCAATGGACAGAAATAGCTGTCCCCGAGGCATGCAATGATCTGCCAGTTCTCAGCACAGATCTGTCGGGCTCTTTCCCTGCCAGGGACACCAGCAACATGGAAAGGGCTTTGGGAGCAGCCTGTTTCTCTTGGAAGAAGCAATCTTAAATAATAAAGGTCCTATCTGATGTGAGCCTGGGGGTCGCCAGAGATACTGGACCAGGAGATGCAGCTGGTTCTGGGGAGGGGCAGGGCCACTACTACTGCAGCACACCACCCTTCAGGACAAAAAGGGAAGATGAGGGGCAAGGGGGA
>NW_017728995.1:30638860-30645646 GCF_001723915.1 Gavialis gangeticus | reverse complement strand
GTCGGGCTCTTTCCCTGCCAGGGACACCAGCAACATGGAAAGGGCTTTGGGAGCAGCCTGTTTCTCTTGGAAGAAGCAATCTTAAATAATAAAGGTCCTATCTGATGTGAGCCTGGGGGTCGCCAGAGATACTGGACCAGGAGATGCAGCTGGTTCTGGGGAGGGGCAGGGCCACTACTACTGCAGCACACCACCCTTCAGGACAAAAAGGGAAGATGAGGGGCAAGGGGGAGACATAGGCATGAGCAGGAGCAAAGGGCAGACCTAAAGGACCACACACTCCTCGCACATCCCTTCTCCCCGGCTTTGTCCAGTTGGACTGTCAGCTGCTTCCTGCAAGGACCGTCCTGTATAGATGTGCAGCACCTAGCTCAAGGGGTGTCATTGTGGTGTAACTACTCGTTGCTTTTTCTTGCAGCAGGGCACCTCCACTGATGTCACTGCAAAACATGGTTCACCTCATGGAGGGTCAACGAAGGGGTTGCCCCTGTTTTCAGAGGTCTGACCTGGAAACGGAGCCGACCCCCGGCCCCCACGGCTGGAAGCTGCGCTAGCAGCCAAGGCAAAACCCGAATAACACCCACGTGCAATGTGTCGGTGGGCCGGCAGGTGGCACCGTCCCCCCACGCTTCGCCACGCAGCCCCCCAGTCCTTCCCGGCATCTTCCAGCAGCAGAGACGCAGGGGTCCAGGATGCCCATGGCCCTGGCATGACACACTTAAGAACTGGGTTAGGGAAACAGGGCAGCAGCAGGCGGCCCTGGATGGGGCTTCCTAAGAAGGAAACCAGGGCATTGCCGGGCAAGGTGGGCTTGAGCGGGTTGGGGTGGGTTTTTTGCAGACGGGCAGAGATTTCATACCAAGATGGGCCTTGCAAGTGCAAAGAGAAAGCAGGCTCTCGAGAGCCGGGGCTGATGCCGGTGCTTTGCAGCGGGTCGGTGCTTTGCGGATGGCCTGGCGGGAAGGGGCAGCAGGGCCCGGTGCTGGTTGCAGTGTCTGACCCGTGAGGTCTGCATCCCAGCTCGCTGCCTCCGAGTGCCAGGAGCTTCCCTGGTTTCCTGCGGGCCCCAGCTGCTGGCCTCTGGCACCTTGAAAAAGGATGTGGGGAGAAAACCTGGCAAAGGTGCAGAAAAGAGCCGCAAAAATGAAGCTGGAGAAAAATGCCTGAGTGCCCTAATGAGCTCCATCTGCATGGCCTAGCAAGGGGGGAAGGGGCAGCACAGCCCTCCAGGGAGGTGAGCCCAGGGTGGAAAGGGCTTTTCAACCCAGCGGAGAAAGGCTGGATGAGAAGCAGCTGCTGAAGCCCGGAGTCGGACAAAAGCAAGTTATAAATAATGGGCAGAGTTGGCCGTGCACCAAACCCTTCCTCGTGCAGAGTCCAGGCTGGGGCATCTCCTTGGGGGTCCCCGCAGCCCCTCAGCACGACAGCCTTTGCCCCCTTCCAGCTCGGGACAAGCTCAGGACAAGGGTCCCTCATTCCCGCAGAGGACAGGCCGGCCCACCTGCCTGGCCTACCTCACCCCCTTCCCAGTCCGGCTCAGGGGGGCCGTGTGTTGCCCTCTTGCCGGCCCGGAGCGCCCCTGCTGCAGGCCCGTTGCCTGCAGTGGTCTATCCCCAGCAGCAGGGCTCTCAGGCTGGGGCCCCCCTCCCCGGCCAGGGACATGGGCCTGCGCCACTGCCGCAAATGCCCCTTATCAGCCTCCTGCAAAGCCAGCCGCCGCTCCCGCCTTCCTCCAGCCACCTCAGTGCTGGAGCGCCAGGCAGACGCGGCCAACCCTATCAGCGGTAGCTGGCCCCTGCACACGCGGCCCCGCTAGGCAATAATTGACAGACCCGGCTGCCCTGCTGTTATCTGCCTCCTGTTGCCAAACGCTTCCGGCCAGGGGGGGAGATGGCGCCCCAAAGGAGAGCGGGCAAGGGGGATGGGGGACAGCAGTGCCTCTGATGCCGCTTGCTGAGCACCCAGAGAGACAGGGCTTTCATGGTGGGGTGGCAGATAAGCCCCAGGGAGGCTGGGTGACATGACCAAGGACACCCAGGGGAGTCTGTGGCAGAGGAAGGAATCAGCTACCCCTGACATCTCCTGAGTGTCAAGATAATGCACTTCCTCTGCACTGGCAGCTCAAACAATGATGCCTGTCCTCTCGCAGCATCTGATGAAGGGAATTTGGATTCGCGCTCTTATATCATGTCTTATTCACTTGGTCCGTAAAGGTGCATCTCTGCCCTGCCTTCTAGCTGTGACAAGGACTCACCAGGAACTGGGCAGGAAAACTCCTTCTATATCAGGGACAACCACTGCCTGGCCTGCGCTGGAGGTGGGTGGGCACCCAGCAGCAAAGACTCCCCTCTCCGTCAACCACCGCAGCGCTCTGCAAGCCCTTTGTCGCTCGTGTCAATAGCTCCCAGTGTGGGCAGATACAGTGAGTTTCTCTGGAGCTCAGCCTAGCCCAGCTCTGTGGCAGAAGGCAGCAGACCCCAGCGGTTAGGCTGCACCACTGGGCATCAGCGACACACGTGGCACCTGGAAAGCAGGCCAGACAAGCCCGCAGAGCTCCCCTCCGATCAAGGAAAGAGCAGCACGGATGGATGTCTTGTCTAGCAACCCCAGCCCCAGGGAACTGGTGGAGCTGGGTTACATCACTGCCCTAGACTGGAAGAAAGCCAGGGACAAAAGCTTTTGCGCGCCCAATGCAGCTTGGCTTTGAGCCCCTGCGACTCTCCACTTGCAGTGCGGGATGCATGCTCCCTGCAGCCGCCGGCATGGCTAGGCGCAGCCGCAGCGGAGGCCTCGAGGTCCTGGTCAGCGTGGGAGCAGAGCCCCATTGCTGAGCTCCCTTCACCCTCCCCACAGCTCCGCTTCCCCGAGCCTTCGTGCCCAGCTAGCTCCCGGGGAAGCTCAAAGACGGGGTCGGAGGTCCAGCTCGGAGAAGTCCTGGGAACCACCCCCCGTAGAAACAGCTGTGTCTCTATCCGGTCACACGCGCGTCCCCTAATTTTAGCTTGAGAACAGGACCTTTAGCCACCCGCGTGGCCCCACTCGACATCACCCCCCACCGGTGACATCATCATCTTCAGCTCTGATGTCACACCGAGACGGCTACAAGGGAGAGGGGCAGGTGGCTTCTTAACCAAAAGCAATGCCTGTCGCCATGCAGATTCCTGCTGTGTCTTAAAAGGAGGAAAGCAGCCCTCTGGAGAGCACATTCCTCCCAGCTTGGGTAACAGCTCTGTGGCCACACAAGTGCCATTATCAGCAGCAGCAGTCAAGCTTGGGACTGCTTGCGCCAGACACACAGGCCCTTGGCTGGGAGCTCCACCCTCCGTCCGAGTGCCAGGTCTTTGATGCACTTGGGGCTGCAGCCGCAAGCGGGGATCATCCTCTCCCAGCCAGAGGCAGGGCTGGTTGCAGCAGTGCGGGGACATGCAAGCCCAGGAAGCATCAGCTCTTTTGCACCAGGCTGGTGGTGAGATCCCACGGGGCTGTTTGCAAAGAGCCTCTGTGCTCAGAGGAACCTGGCTGGTATTAAACAGCCTCCTTGTCACCCCAATGCCTCCGTAACCAGCTGGGCACCAGCAGGGAGCTCCCAAAACGTGGGAGGAACCACACTTTTTAGTGGGCAGCGGCCCCGGCTCAGAGGTCCTTGGTCAAGACTCACGGGCTCCAAAACCGGGGCTCGAGGTGGCAGGTATTCTGGAGGCTGGGAGGGCACTGCCCTGCTCCGGACCAGCCCAGCTGGGTTAGGAGGAAGGGGCAATGAAACTGGAGAGCTCAGGGCCTCCGCACTGAGAGTGGGAAGTGTCTCCAGTTCCACCAGCCACGCTCTGCACAGGTCAGCAGGGGTCAAACGGTCTTGGTCACATCCACTGATGTGACCCGGTGAGTGCCAGGCTACATTACAACCAAGGGGACAGGATGGGCATGCCCAGGGTGAGTGCTACCCCTGGTCCGGGGGTGCTCGCCTGGCACCACGTGTCTTGAGGGAAGCATCTGGCCTTGCCTCTCTTCCCCGGCACAGCCCAGGACCCGCTCCTACCTTGTTGCTGTCTCCCAGGGGAGGCAGCCACGGCTGTGCCAGGCCCAGGCTGTGCCAGGCCCAGGCTGTCAGCATCCAAGGTGAAATCCAGCCCAGCCAGCAGCCAAGAGCCAGGCCCCGCCAGCCCTTGCCGTAACCGGCATTTCAGGTCGGGGAAGCTGGGCCTGTCCAGAAGCACCAGGCTAACACGGGCCTTGGGCCAACCTGCCTCCACACCTGCCCCTGGAGGCTGCCCCCACCCCTCCAGCCCGCCAGCCAGCATACCCCTCGCCATCCCAAAGGCAACCAGCTCCCACCACAGGCACCCTCCTTGCAGTCTCTGAGCCTCCAGGGCAGGCAGGGGTACAACGGGGCATCGCAGGGCATGGGGGGGAAGCCAGGGGACTCAGAGCCTGGGGGTATCCCCCAGCCTCTCAGCCAGTGGTGGCAGAAAGGGACATTGTCCCTTTAAGACCCAGAGCCCCAGCACAATGCAGGCTTTGTGTCAGGCTTTGCGGACCCTTTTCTTGCCATCTCGAGCAGGGCTTTGTCCCGGGAGAGGTTGAGACATGCATGGGCACGAGAGCGCCGGGCTCCCTGCAGCCTGGGGCTCCTGCTCCCGTGCACGGGCTGCCCCGGGTGAGGGCAGGAGCAGCCTGGGGCTTGGCTGCCGGGGAAGCAGGTGGCACCCGTCTCCCCCCCGAGAACGTGGGGGGACGGCGCCTCGCGTCTGGACACGGGCAGCCTGGCCCTGCCAGGTCCCCGAGGGCCATCGAGTGAGGCTGATGTGTGCCCTGGGAGTGTGGATGAGGCGATAGGGCAGGGGCAGGGGCCACGTGCCGTCGGGGACATGATTGCCTCTGGCCCATCACGAGGACGGCAGGTGGGGATTGAGGGACACCGGTAGGGCTGGGCTAGCAAGGGCTGTAGGGGACAATAAGGGGCTCGGGGAGGGGGCTAGCAGAGGGCTGCCGGGCAGGTGCTTGGAAGCCATAACCCTGCTTTTGGGGATTAAAAGTAAAGCCTCCAGGACTTGGGAAAATCCCCCTCCTGCAAGGATGCCCCCAGTGAATCTCCGTCCAGGTCTCGCCGTCAGCTGTCACCATCTCGGCCATCAGGGCTGGGAAGAGGCCTTGAGCTGCTGCAGCTTCTTGCCTCGGGGAGGAAGGAGCATCCCTCCAGCGCCGGGAAGAGCCAGGCTTCCTGGGGGAGGACACGGGTGCCCCAAGCCTTGAAGGACCCCCAGGACCAGGCAGGACCCAGCCTGCACCTCCTGCCAAAGGCCTGGATGAGGAGGAAATGGCTGTTCCTGGGCTCCCCTTGTCCCCCGAGCAGCTGGGCACTGAGGCAGACTGTCCTCCGAGAGCCCCTGTTCAGTGGTGGCGGGAGCAGCGCAGCCCTGAGCATCCTAGAAGAGGCAAAGGCAGCTCACGATGCTCCAGGGGCTAAGCATGAGGGGCTTGCCGGCTCTCGGGTGGGCGAGGGGGACTCAGAAGGCAGGACCTGCCCCTGAAGGCAGAGTGGATGGAAGCAGGGCATGCTGTTTTGCCAAGAGGCCCACCTCACAGGCCTTCCCGGGGGCTCTGCACTCCAATTTCTGGGCCCCAGCATGGTACACGCACCACGGTGAGGTGTGAAAGCTGGGAGCAGGAGCTGTTTGGGCCCCCCGTGCGCTGAACTTGCCCTGGCTTCGAGACCCCTGCCAGCTGTGGTGCAGAGGTGCCAGCCATGGGGAAGGTAGCCAGGTTGTGAAGAAATTAAAGAAGACTTTTTGCAAAAATCTTGTTGGTCTAATAAAAGATATCCTCTCTACTACGAGTCCTGATTGCTGTGGGGAATGCAGCATCCGGGCACGTGGGACTGAGCGGACCACAGGGATGCCATTGCTTGGGACCCCTCTTAGCTCCAAACATGCCTGGGCTGCCCGGGTATACTCGGGGCTGTCCGGCATCCCTGGCACACAGGGACCACCCGGGCATCAGCTGTCACAACCCCACCAGAAGTCTGCAGCAGAGTTCACACCCATCCACCGCACCCCCTTAGGGAGCAGCTCCGCTTGCTGGCAGGCTGTCACCCTCTGTGACCAGCTGCTAGCAAGGGCAGGGAGGAGGGAGCCAGCGTGTGACCATGTGGGACTTTCCAGGGGTTGGTGTTTCACAGTCGAATTAGAGGATGCCAGGAGCTGGGGCTTCCGGATTCAGGCCCTGCACATCAGCAGGCGCTCGAGTCCTGCAGTCTCTGCTCTCCTAAGCACCCCACCCTTCACTGACTGCCTCTTAACAGATGCCAGCTGTGCTTGGGCTCCCTTTTGGCAACGAGCTTCCCCTTGCCCAGCACGCTACCACCCTAGTCTGTCCCCAGGCCTCTCCCTTCCCTTGCATTAGCAGTGCCGTGAGTGTGTGCACCTGTGAGCACCACCGCCCTCTGCTCACCTGTGTGTGCCAGGCCTCAGCTAACAGCCCCTCGAGAGGCCCCCTCGTTGCAGGGATGGGGCCTGCCCTGTGGAGCATGCCTCCCACCCTCACCACGGAGCTCCAGATTGCTGTGGCACAGACAGCTGTGACTTCAGGTGATGCTGTTGGGTAAGGGGCTGCTCCCATGGTCAGGGCAGCCAGGTAACCCCGCATGGGTGAAGCTGCTGCATTCATTTTCTATTGCAAAGCCCCATCTTCCCCTTCACCCTGCTGGGAGCCGGGAGCGGGGAGGGAAGAGCAGGGTGGGAGCAGGGCAGAGCTGGCACCGGCGCAGCCCAAGAGCTTGCAAAGCAGCAC
>NW_017728995.1:30631150-30638850 GCF_001723915.1 Gavialis gangeticus | reverse complement strand
CAAGAGCTTGCAAAGCAGCACTGGTCCTGTCGGCCTGTGGGGCTGGCGTTTACTGTTTCATGATTCCTGCCTCGGCGGCAGATTTTGGAGGGCAGCCCCAAGGTGAGCACATCCCTCGCAAGTGCTACTATGGATCTGAGACTCGCAGCTCCCGTGGGAGCGCGCTGTGCTCAGGCGCACGCCACGTCAGGCCCCTGCCTGGCTGCTGCGGCTTATCAGCCCCGTGCTTTGCATTGGGTGCAGCACCGGGCGCTCTGCTCCCCGAGCCAAATTCTGCCTTGATACCCCTCCAGCACAGAGGGGTAACCAGGGTGGCCTAAAGACATCTCAAGTATCTGGATTTGTGCCCAGTGCAGCCCAAGCTGAGCCAGTCAGTGCTATCACCGCGCTCCAGTGCCTATGTTGCTACCTCAGTACTGGTGCCCTGCCTCGCCACCCCACAGCGTGTAGCATGCCCCGCACGGCAGCCCCGCTCCCTGCTGCATGCAGACGGGAGGCCCTGATCCCCTCCGGCGACCGGGGGAGAAGCGGGGGAACTCCTGCATTTTTAATTGAATGCATAAGCAAACCACCTGCCTCGGGGCCCCTTGGCTGGGCTGGGGGGGCAGAAGCACAGAGTTCATCGCTGCCACTCTCAGTCGTGGCCCCGCAGCCTTGCAGCTTAGCTGCTTTGATTTGAACCAAGCCGATTAGCCAGGTCTGGGTCTTCTGCGCCGGCCTGTCAGATCGCAAACCCGAGCGCTGGAGCTGCCGTCTGAAAGGCAGCCAGGGTCATGGGGTCAGGAGTCGAGACGCCCGGGGTCTCTTCTCCGCTCCAGGAGGGATGCTTGGCACAGCAGAAAAAGGGAGTCTGAACCCCCCCGGCCTCCACCCCGGCTTAGACGGGTCACTTATTTGCCCGCCTCAGTGTTCCCTCCTGCAGAATGGGTTGAAGACCACCCGTCGCAGCCGGGAAAGGTGTGAGGCGTGGCACTTCCAAAGTGGTCCAGCACCTCCGATGGTGATGGGAGGCACTGGAGTGAGCTTGTCCGACACCTGCCACTTCCCTCCCTTAACCTGGGGAACCCGAGGCACCGTGTCCTCCCCAGGTAATATCTAGCAGCCCACCTCCTCAACGCCCCACTCCAGGGGCCTCAGGCCAGCTGCCTCCCCCCAGCCAGGCCAGCTGCTTTGTATCAACTTTGAGCTTATTCTCAGAGCGGGGCGCAATTTTGGGGGGCGCTGGGCCCGCCCCGCAGCTCTTGGCTCGCCCGGGGGCAGGCTTCAAATCTGCTCTCTGCAAAGCGTCTCCAATGGCAGGGCAGGGACGGTGCTAAGGGCCCCGGGGGCAGGATCAGAGGCCCCCTCCCGTGTCCCCACCCCGGGGCCTGTAGCATGCAGAGGAAGCCCCGCTCCGCACCGCCTCCCGCTGGCATCCGTGTTTTCTCTCCAGCCCTTTGTGTGTGCATGCGTGTGCGAGGCTGTGTGAGATCAGCCGTGGATCAGGTTGCTGCCTGACTTCCTCCCCCGCCTTCCCCCTCTCCCCGCCTCCCTGGCCGCCATTTCGTAGCTCCCGCTTCTCCTGCTCGGGCTGCACATCATGGACGCCTGGATCCAGGCACAACAAAGAGTCGGCCCAGGGGCCGGGGGCCTGGCCCCAAGCCCCCGCATGCTTGCGCTCAGCAGGGCCCCGTCCCGCTGCCCCAGAGGCATGGTCGGAGGGCGCAAAGTGGCTAGGGAGAGCTCCTCGCTCCCCTCGAGGAGGCGAGCGGCACCAGGGCAGGCACACGCACGGAGCGGAGAGGTTGCATGTGCTCACCGCCGGCACACACACGCTCACCCCCGCCGCCACGGACACGCGGAGTCCCCGCACGCCCACCCACCCCATCACGCATGCAGCCGTGTTGTGGGCTTCCCGGTCACACCCACACCTGGTGACAGACATGTGCCATCCACGCAGGCAGAGGGGATCGTCCATCACATGCTGTCCCTCATGTGCACTGGGCACACGCACCGCCCTGTCACATGTATTCAGACAGATGTGTGTGTGTACGAATATATTTATAAACCCCACTCCCCCGTGCTAGGTGCACAAGCACAGCGTTCCCCCGTGGGAAGGCTGCCGTGGACACCTGGTGTGCACACGCAGGTGCCTGGGCACACGGAGAGCACGCCGGCTGTGCGGTCGCACTGATGCGCTCGCTCCCCTCGAGCACAGCCTCCTCCCTCCCCCTCCGTGCTCGCAAAGCTGACAGGTCTCGTTAGTCACAGCCACCGGAGGTGACGAGCCGACGGAGAGCCAGATCTGGGCAGGGGCCTGGCGGGGCCAGCAGGGGCCGGCAACCGAGGACAAGTCAGGCTGTGAGATGAGAGAGAAGAAGGGAAGAGGGGACGGCCGTCCTGCAGCCCCACGTTGCCGCAAAGGGACCCACTCTGGGCTTTCCCTGCACGCAGGCAGAGGGAGGCACGCGCACCACCAGGCCTGTGCTCCCAGGTGTTGCAAGGCCATCGCCAGCCCCACCGTCTTTGGGGTTTGCCCCAGCTCTGGGAATCCTGTGATCTTTGTCTCGTGATGACAGAAGAAACCTCGCTCCTAGATGTCAGAACCAGAAAGCAAGAACCACAATGGGCTTTTTCATTATTACTATTATTTTTTTAAATCTCCTAATTGTCGGGCTGGTCATTTTTGCAGGGTGGCTGTGACTCCGGGCCCTGGCAATGCCACACACAGGCAGCAGTCGTGCTATAGGGACTGTGCATGTCACACGCTATGCACATGGCAAGCTCTCAAGTGTTGCCAGAGTATTTACAAAGAAGGAAGAAGATCCGGGACCTCAGGGGCCTGGTGGAGGCAGCAACTCTCTCCCCGCGGTGGGCCGGGTCTTCCCATCACGAATGGATCGGGTGCCACCAGGCACATCGGTACGGGGCACGCACCCCCCCACAGACATGCAGAGAGCAAAGCTGAATTTGGCTCCCAATTTGGCTTGAGGTCTGAACCCGTATTCCCTTTACCCTTCGCCGTGGTGCCAGGACATATGCGAGCGAGATGTCAGGGGGTCCCTCGGAGCAGGGAAACCAAGGAGGGAGCAGATGCATGAAATCCCTCGACAGTCGATGTGTCCCGCCAGCGAGCGATGGACACCCGGTGTCAGCCCCTGTCATGTGTAGCACGGCTCGCCCACGGCGCTGGCTCCCTGCAGGTCAGGCAGGTGGCATCTCCAGTAAAACAGCACTCCCTCCCTACCCCGAAGACATTGGCGTTGCTGCAGGCTCGGACGGAAGAGCTCCAGCAACCGAGTCCCCAGCGTTGCACCCCCTCGCGCTGCTGCAGGACATGGGCTCGGCACCGTTTCGTGGCTTCGCCCACCCCACCTGGCAGTTAGAAAGAGGAACTCCCCGGCGAGGCCTGTCCTTTCGTCCTCCCCGCAGCTTCCGCCCCTGCCTTGCTCTATCAAGAGTCCTCTCACCGCAGCTGCTGGTTGCAGGAAGCCACGGGGGAGAGCTGCACCCTGCTCAGCTCCCCTGGCTGGGGACCGATCCTTGCTAGTACAGTAGGGTCACCTCTCTGGCTCCCGGCAGCCCCAGCCCTCATCGCTGCGTCCATCCACGGGCGCCTCTGCGGCCACCGGAGCACGCGTGGCCGTGGGAGCAGGTGGGGAACAGCCAGGAGGTGATAACTGCCCTGTAGCCAGCGGAGCCGTGGCAGAGAGCAGCCAAGGAAGGGGTCATTTGGGGTGTGGCGGGCAGGAAGGATTTGCTGCAGGACACTTCCTCTCCAGGTGGCTTTCTCACATGCAAACGAGCAAACCTGCTTTCAAACAAATCAGGCCTTTCGCTGAGAGGGGAAGGAAGGAGGCGAGTGCGATCTCGGGGAGAGAGAGCACTGTGTGTGTGCCTCTCTGCTGCTGGGGGGCACAAAATGGCAGTCGCCGCCAGCCTCTTGAGTGTTGCAATGGGGCCAAAGAGACCCTGGAGGCTCCCCCGTGACGCAGCTCTGCATGCCGAGGCTGCAGCTCCCCTTGGTGAGCAGGTTTGGGTCTGCTTCAGACTCCAGCGGAGACTGCCGTTGTGCCAAGGATGAGCTTGCCCGGGGAGCTGCATGTGACTGCTCCTACCCTGCCTCTGCATCCTCGCAGGGAGAGGAGGGGGTGTTCATCATGCCCAGCAGGCTGTCGGCCCCCTCCAAAGCACTCCTGGACCCAGGACGGTCCCTCGGGTGTGTTGATGAGTCAGGGTGATGGGCAAGGGCTGCACTTCCCTCCAGGAGGCACTGCCTGGGCACAAGGAGCCTCTCCCCACCAAGGTGAGGCCAGAGCAGGTGGCTCCTCCAGACACCCACATCCTCCTTTCTTCGGGACTCGCTCGCCTGCCTCACTGCAGCTCTTCTTCACCTTCCCCCGGAGAGCCCCGCTGCGGCCTGCTGCAACCCCTTCTGGGCTGGTCCTCCCTTATCCCATCCAGAGACCCAGCCCCAGCCCCCAGCATCTCCCAGGCCAGGGGCTGCGGCTTCCACTTCTCTCCCACCCGCCTCTCTCTCGTTAACCTGGGAGGAAACGAGGCCTTGCACGATCATAAAGGCTGGGCTGGTGGTGTCCTGTATCTGGTGCCGACCTATGCGATCTGCTGGAGCTGCTCTGAAATGCTTCTCCCCAAGCCATGCTCATCATCCTCTGCGCAGGCGCTGCTGGAGCCCAGCCTGCAGCACCCAGCATTTCTCCAGCACCTCCTGCCCAGCCATGGCATGAAACATGGCAGCATCCCTCCGCCCTAAGGCTGGTGAAAAGCAGGGTGCGGGGCCACACTGGCGTCAATGCGATCCGCTGCCCTTGCACAGTCTAGTCACTGACCTTGGCCGTGACCCCCTAAACGCTCTGAGGAGTGGGCGAGAGGGGCTGGCAATGTTCACGGCGCCTTCTGGACGCAGCTACAGCCCTGCTCTGTAGCAAACCCATCCTCCTTCCCTAGAAGAGGGATTTCTAAACGGGGGCCCGGGCTCCTGGGCTCTGCACGACTTGGATGAGCCACGCTGGGTCTCTGCCCCTCGCGCCACCCCCCAACACCGCCGCCTTTCGGAGGTGGGGTTCGGAGGCTTCATTCCCTAACGTTTGCAAAGCGCTGGGAGACCGGCTGGAAGATTTCCGGCTCCTGGGACTGTCAGCACCCAGCTCCTCCCCTGGGGGAGGAAAGTAGGTGGCTGCCCACGGGAGAAAAGAAGGCGGGAGGAGGAGGAGGAGTGGTGAAGCTGCACAAGCGTTCGGGTTGCTCTCGCCTGCCTGAACGCTGCTCTGAACTTCCCGCCAGTGGCGGGGATGGAGCTTGCAGCCTTTCGCCTCCAAAGCTCAGGGCTGGAGGACGGTGGCTGTTGTCCCCATAGGGACAAGGACACACGTGGGCTCTGCAGGGCCCAGGACACACGGCGAGGCAGTGCTGCTTGGATCCAGTAGAGGGCAACAGTGTTTGCATGCACACACGTGCACACGCACGCATACACATGTACACACATACACACACACACACCCTTATGATGGGGCAGTAAGGAGAGCTGGAGTCGGGGAGGGAGGCAGCTGTGGCACCCTGGGGCTGGAGAACTGCCCCAAATGCCCGTCGAGGACTCTGGCCTGGGGCTTGGATTTGGGTAGGCGGGCGATGGTCTTGAAGTGAGGCCGGAGGACGAGGCTGAACCTGCCTCCATGGGGCAACCAACGCACCCCTGGCTTCCCCGTGCAGCCGGCGGAGGGGTCTGCTTGCGCACTTGTGCCCTGCTTTGTGGCAGGGGCCGTGGGCAGCGTGCTTACCAGGCTCTTGCTGTGCAGCTGTCCTGGCTGACAACGGCACAGCTGTGGCAGTGTCCAGCACAGCATGGCCTGCCAGGGTCAGAAGAAGGGAAAGCGAGCCCCTCGCTGGCTCGAGGAAATGCCCCTCAAGACGGTCAGTGCAGGTGTCTGCCTGGCTCCGAGCAGACTCAGGTGGCGAGGAGGGAGCCTGTGCGTGATGCTGTCCTGAGACCGCCCGTGTGGTGCCAGCATGGCATAGATGAGGGACGTAGGCGCTGCCACCCTGCTCTCCACCCCAGCTGCCTACTGCCCCCCTCCTTGCCCCTCCTTGGAGTCAGGGCACGCTGCGTCCCCAGATAGCAAAGGAAGGAGACGCGATCCCCCTGATCCCACCCCATCGGCCGGCATTTCAAAGGTCCCCGGGCGCTGTGGACTTTGCTACGCACCGCTGTGCCGTATTGATCTCTGCTCCCGTGCCGCGTGACACCCCCTCAGATCAGGCCTTCTCCCAGGCCCTGTTTTGTACTGGCGCGTACAGCCCTGGCACGTCCACCCCAGCTCAGGATGGGAGCCGGCTCCTCCAGCCGCCACCAGGGGCCAGGCTTGGACCGCAAAGCACTCGCCGCGAGGGCCCATGAGCCCCCGTGCCCAGCCCGGGAAGCTTTGCAGAGAGACATCCATTGGCGTTACCCACGGGTGCTGCAGCTGCCCTGGCGCTGGACGTCACAGGGACCAGCGACCACCACCTCAGGCAGGTGCAGGGTCTTCGCGCCTGGGCACGGTGCAAGGGCACGATCGAAGGGCAAGCGTCAGCATGGGGCACACATGGCGGGACCCTGCCAAGGTCCTGGGTGTGATCCTGACTCCTAATGGTAATAAAACCCAGGAAGAGTGTCTCTACCTGCCCGGAGCCCAGAGATGCTCCCTCTGGCACGTCGGGCACGTCCCTCGTTTGCATTTCGCCCAGCCTGTGATTTAGGAGGCTAATTGGGCTGGCTCCCCCCCCGCTCCAGGTCTGCCCTGGCTCCCCCACCCTTGCACCTGCATGCAAGTGAATCCCCTTGCTTTGAACAGAGGCGGCTCGGGGGGGCTGTCTGGTCACTTGTGACGTGCTGTCCTCGCTCGGGCAAGATGCCCAGCACCTCCCTCGTTCGGGGGCTCCCTTCTCTTTTACCCCAGGCAGGTCTCCAGAGCCGAAGACAACGCAGGGCCAAATTCAGCGCTCGGTGACACTAGCCCAGCCCCCGGGGGGGTCAGAACAATCCCGGAAACAGCAATGAAGCCTTTGTTTTTGGGCCCGGGAGGCGGGCGGCCCGACAGAGAGCCAGCCTCGTGCCGCCTCGCAGGGCTGGGCGCGGGGAGGGAAAGGCGAAAGCAGGGAGCCTGCTGCGAGCACTGCCCCGATCAGCACTTTTCACAGATGTTCTCTGAGCCGGCAGATTAGACGGTGACCTTGGTGGTCACCCCGGGAGTTAATGAATTATATGAGCCCGAGAGGGAGGGAGAGAGAAGGGAACATGTGCAGCCTCCTCTCTCGGGGCATCTCGGGGAAGAGGGGGGAACGTGGGCAGCTGGAGCGCGCGCCCGTGTTTTGCAAGCGTTCGCCGCTCCTGTGCTGGCTCCCGACGCCCGGACGAGCCCCTCGAAGGGTTATTTCAAGCCAGAGCTCTCTCGTTGCCCCCGCTCTCTGGGTGACAGCCGCGGTGACAGGGCTGGGCTGGCCCACGAGACTTTAACCACGGTGGCCCCCCGGCGCCTCGGTGCGTGACCCAGCCAGACCCCCTGGCACAGCCAGACCGGGGTAGCAATGATGGCCCTAGAGTAGACAGGTCTTGGGAGGCGGCTCGGGATCCAGTCCCACGCGTGGGCGAAGCTGCAGCTGTTCCCGCGCGCGCGTGTGGAGGCGTGTGTTTCTCGGCACGCTGGCCTGTACGTGGGAGGAGC
>NW_017728995.1:30625239-30626150 GCF_001723915.1 Gavialis gangeticus | reverse complement strand
CGCGCGTGTGGAGGCGTGTGTTTCTCGGCACGCTGGCCTGTACGTGGGAGGAGCAGAGTGTGGTTGTGCAGCGCAGGGAGCTGCACAAGGAGCGGGCCCCTGCCGGGCACGTGCCCGTGTGTGCTTCCACGTCACAGCCCCTCGGGGCACCTTGGCGAGGCGGGCAAGCCGGGCCCTGTGCCCTTCGGCCTGGCGCGCGGGGCCTCGGCCGTGCTCGGCTTAGCACGCGGCGAGTCTCCCAGGGCCTGGCCCAGGGTGTGTGCAAACGGCCGGCTGGAGAGAGGCCATCCCACCCTCTCCCACGCCTCCTCCTCCCTTGGGGCTGCTACTTCGGCCCCGTCCTCTTCCTCAAGGGCCCATGGTCCTAAGGGTCTTGCCCTTGCGGGGGTCCCAGGCCTGGTGGCTGTTCACATCCCGGGCACGACAGGCCCAGAGGGACCCCCGCAAGATGGAAACAAAAGGGCCTCTCCCCGCAGCCCACCCAGCTGCCCCCAAGGGGGTGGGAAGGGCTCCTTCCCGCCCCGGCTCAGCAGGAACAGAAACTTCCCCGGGGGGGGCGGCAGGGAGGAGGAGGAGGAAGGGGGGGTTCTTTTTTCAGGCACTTCCCCCAATGACAAACTGCCCCAGAAACATCTCCTTATCTGGAGCCCGCGCGGGGATCCTGTTGCAAGGCTGACATTAGCCAGCTGCCGCCTGAAAGGAGAGCACAGGGCCCCCAGGACGCCGGGTGAGGGCGGGGGCTGGCTTTTATTAGGACATTATGAATGCTTCAACGGATGCTCGCCCCCCTCGGCTTTTCTCTCTCCCCTTCTTTGTGCGCAGCAGCCTCCCGGCGGCCGGGGAGCAACGGGCCCTCCCCACCGCCCTGCGCGCGACATCCGGCAGGCTCCGCTCCCCGCCGCCCCCGCCAC
>NW_017728995.1:30619708-30619964 GCF_001723915.1 Gavialis gangeticus | reverse complement strand
GGGGGCAATAGGGACAGGCAGCAGGGGGCGCTGTGCTGGGGGCAATAGGGACAGGGCAGCAGGGGAGCTGTGCTGGGGGCAGCAGGGGGCGTTGTGCTGGGGGCAGCGGGGACAGGCAGCAGGTGGCGCTGTGCTGGGAGCGGTGCGGACAGGGCAGTAGGGGGCGCTGTCCTGGGGGCAGCGGGGACAGCGCAGCGGGGGGCGCTGTGCGGGGGGCAATAGGGACAGGCAGCAGGGGGCGCTGTGCTGGGGGGCA
>NW_017728995.1:30618877-30619284 GCF_001723915.1 Gavialis gangeticus | reverse complement strand
GGGGGCAATAGGGACAGGCAGCGGGCGGCACTGTGCTGGGGGGCAATGGGGAGAGACAGCAGGGGGCGCTGGGCTGGGGCTAGCGGGGACAGGGCAGCGGGGGGCGCTGTACTGGGGGCAGCAGGGGGCGCTGTGCTGGTGCCAGAGGGCAAAAGTCCATTGGCTTCAAGAGACTTGTACTTCTTAAGCCAGTAGGAAACCTGGTTCAGTATCTGGTTACTTGGAAGCTAAGCTCCTGGTTGCTAGTGTTGATGTTTCATGTTAGTCTTACATGTATACAAAGTGAACCACAGATCTCATTTTGAAAAAAGAAACTTCTAATAGGAATGTCTAAAAAAATATTGCTTTTCTTAAAAAGTCCCCCCCCCCATTAATACTTTTAATTAAAACAGTATACAGAACAAAGC
>NW_017728995.1:30617334-30617558 GCF_001723915.1 Gavialis gangeticus | reverse complement strand
GGGGGCGCTGTGCTGGGGGCAGCAGGGGGCGCTGTGCTGGGGGGCAATGGGGACAGGCAGCAGGGGGCGCTGTGCTGGGGGGCAGCAGGGACAGGCAGCAGGTGGCGCTGTGCTGGGAGCGGTGCGGACAGGGCAGTAGGGGGCGCTGTCCTGGGGGCAGCGGGGACAGCGCAGCGGGGGGCGCTGTGCGGGGGGCAATAGGGACAGGCAGCAGGGGGCGCTGT
>NW_017728995.1:30611508-30614749 GCF_001723915.1 Gavialis gangeticus | reverse complement strand
CATCGACTCCGAGACGAGCGAGGCAGGCTGGAGGCCTCTGCCCCCGTGTGCGGGCTGCAGGACCCGCGCGTTCCTCCTTCCTCTCCCTCCTGAGGAGCCTGTCGACCGCACGGGGCATGGGAATGGCGCCTGCCCAGCTGCCCTCGTGCCCAGCCCCCACTCGCAGCCCCAGATGTGGCCCCCAGTGGGTTGGGTGCCAGTCTCAATGCCTCGTGCCCGTCAAGCCAGCCGGGCTCAGCCCCGTGACGCTGCCTGCTGTGCCCCCACGGTGCAACAAGGGAGCAGCCTTCCATGCACCCGTGCCGCGGCATCCCGGGTGCTGGGGTTGGGTCCGGAGGGAAGGGGGCACCGGGGGGCCATCGTGGCTATGTATCAGGAGGCAGCATGGCACCTGCACCAGGTCCTGGGCTAGGGAGGGCATGTTTGGCCCCAGCATCGTAGGTGCTTGTCCCCCACATCTGGAGGCAGCTGGAGAGGGCGCAGCAATAGGGAGGGGTGCTTGTTGGGCTCCAGGGGCCCTCTGCTTGGTGCGCGCTGGGCCCATTGCTGGGCCTGCACTGATAAGGCCTCAACGTCATGCTTGCCAGCACCCCCCACCCCCGTCTGCCCCCAGCCCTGCAGTAGAGACGGGCAGAGGCTAAACGATCAGCCAGGATACATCTGACCTGCAGGGAAGATACCCCAGGAGAAAGGGCAGGGAACCCCCATGTGCCAGCTAGCTGACCCCCAGCTTATACCAGGAGGAGCCAGCAGGAGCGTGAGCCCCTGGACTGGGACCATTGCCCCGTGCTGACCGGCTCCAGGCTCCTAGGCTGCCATCCTCGTGCCCGTCAGGAGGACAGCTCACGGGCACGGCCTCCTGTGGGCGGTGGGGGTGCTGGGAGGCTGGCAGCCCAAGCAAGGGGCTGGGAGCTGTGATCTCCTGCAAGCTGCTGGCCTGAGGGTCAAGCCTTTCCCCCTTCCCCCTGCCTCAGTTTCCCCGTCTGTGCGACAAGGACACGGGGGCTCCCCCATCTCAGAGCTGCGGCTGCAGGGCCTGCAGGAGGGCTGGGACGTGTGCCAACCGCCCCACAGAAAGCACCGCCAGCTTCCGCGTCTGTGCGTGTCACCCGGGGCTGGGCAGGGGCGACTGGCTGCTTGGGCAGAGCCGCCGGGTGCAGGACCTGCTTTGCCGGGCAGCGGCCGGTTCAAGGGCTGGCTGGAAGGAGGCTCCCTCCCTCCGTGGGCACTGGAGGGCGTCCGAGGGCTGGGAATGAGAGCAGGCGCCGGCAGAGCAAAGCGCAGCCGAGCTCGGGGATCTCCCGGGCCCTGGTGCTGCTGGCTGTGGACTTGGAGCCGCCGGATCTCGGCCTGCCGGGGCCGGCTCCTCACCCCCTGCGCCTGGCAGGGCTGTGGGCAGCTGCCTGGATCACAGATGGGTATTTGCCGGGCGCTTGAGAAGATCCAGACCTGGGGGTGAGACGGGGGGAGCTGGCCTCTCACTCGCTCATCTGCCACCAGAGCCAGGCGAGCTCGGCGGGTGCCAGGCCACGAGAGCGCTGCCCGCGGAGGGCACCGCGTTGGGCCGGGGGTCTGCAGGGAGTCAGCTGCAGAGGCCGAGCTGATGCGCAGCAAGGCAGGAGCCCCCTCCACGAAGCAACACCGGGGCACGGGTGCTAACAGGGCCCTGGCACGGAGGCCCCACCCCGAGGGGAGATGCTGCCAGCGACCACCTGCCTCCAGCACGCTGGGGAGGGCAGAAGAGCAAAGCTGGGACCACAGCATGGCAGGCTGTCGCCGAGCTGGGAGTGGAGCGCTTGCTCGGGGCAATGTCCGGGCTGGCGAAGCGGGCGCTGGAGGATCACCGCCTCCGTGCTGGCACCGCTGGTGTTTGTGCGGCGATCGTGCCGTCTCCTGTGCTGGATCTTCCAGCAGTATCGCTGGTGACGCCTCTCCAGGCTCCTGAGACACCGACGGCAGGTCCCCCACATCCATCGAGGAGAGCGGGGATGAGGACTGCGTTGTAAACTGGGATCTTGGGATCTTTCTGGAGATCGTGCTGCATAAGGATGGGCTACGCAGCTTCCCAAAGGAGGCACCGGATCCACTGCTGCCTCTTCTCGTCTCCCTGCACAGGGGATCGTCTGCCCTCCGCTCTGCAGCGGCCACGTCCTCGTCTCCCCATCGCTCTGTGTCTGCCGCGACCGAAGCTCGGCCTGGCCACGGGGAGGACGGATGCCCGTCTGCACCGCAGGCCGCTGTGCCGTACCTGGGGCAGGTGGGTCACGGCCCGTGGGCCTGACTGAAGCAGGTTGGAGTGGCTGGATGGAGTTATCTCGTTTGCTGGGGAGGCACCGGTCTAGCAGGGAATCCGGCTCTGGTGAAAAGTGGATCGATGGTGCTGTCTGGCATGAAGGCAAGGGCAGGCGCCTTGTTGGACTCAGAATAGGAGCTAGCAGCAGCAAGGAGGGCTCCAGTCTGGGCTGAGCTGAGCTGGGCTTGGCCCTAGGGCAAGGGTACAGAGGAGAATGGGGTGGACCGAGACCTGCCCTGGAGGGTAGCTGGGGTGCCAGGCCTGCATGCTGCTGGTGACCAGATGCCCGGCCCAGCCAGGCTGGATGTAGTGGTGCCCAGAGGCTACTCCAACACGGGGCTGCTTTTCGCTTCCCCAGGTTGAGGGGTTCAGTGTTCATGGAGGGAAGCAGCCTGTCTCCTCTGTGATGTAGGGACAGGTGTAGGAGCCAGGCGCCCGTGCCACTGACCCTCTGCCTCAGTTTCCCTGCCTGCATAATTCAGAGATGTAGGGTGGGAAGGGACCTAAGTAGATCATCAAGTCCGACCCCCTGCCCTGGGCAGGAGTGCACGCTGGGCTCATATGACCCCAGCCAGGTAATCGTCTAGCCTCGTCTTAAAGCCCCCCAGGGTAGGAGCCAGCACCACTTCTCTTGGAAGTTGGTTCCAGATCCTAGCCGCCCTGACCGTGAAGTCGTGTCTTCTAATGTCTAGCCTGAATCTCCTCTCTAGCAACTTATGGCTGTTTTTTCTAGTCACTCCTGGGAGTGCTCGGGGGAACAGGGACTCCCCCAGCACCTGCTGGTCCCCCCTGACTAGTTTGTAACAGGCCACTAGACCCCCCTCAGCCTTCTCTTGTGGAGGCTGAACAGGTTCAGGTCCTGCAGTCTCTCCTCGTAGGGCCTGCCCTGCTGCCCCCTGACCATGCGAGTGGCCTCCTCTGGGCCCTCTCCATGTTGTCCACATCCCT
>NW_017728995.1:30601382-30606508 GCF_001723915.1 Gavialis gangeticus | reverse complement strand
GCAGATTTGAACAGGGTGCTTGTTACCCCCTCGTCCAAATCACCGATGAAGATGTTGAACAGTGCAGGCCCGAGGACCGAGCCCTGGGGGACCCCACCGCCCACGTCCCTCCAGGTCGAACATGACCCCTCCACCACCACCCTCTGGGTACGGCCTCCAGCCAGTTGGCGACACATCTGACTGTGTGGGCGTCAATGCCACAGTCACTTAGCTTTTTAATGAGAACAGGGTGGGAGACAGTGTCAAAGGCCTTCTTGAAGTCCAGAAGGGCTACATCCAGCACGACACCTGCGTCCAAGGACTTTGTGACCCGATTGTAGAAGGCCACCAGGTTGGTCTGACAGGGGAAGGTCTGAATGGGGAAGACGGTCGTGGTTTTACCAGCTCCAGACACTCTCCCTAATGCCAGGCCCAAGCGTGGCTGTGAGGGGCCAGGTCGTACTGTAGGTCTCCGGGGCACACTCTTGCCCCTGCACAGAAGCCCCTGAGCAAAGCACGGCCGCTGCTGCCTGGCAGGGGGGGATAACGGGGCCATCCCAGGCTCTCTCTCCAACGGCTCGGCTGCCTGTAACCACCCCAGGGCCCTCGGTGTCTTCCTTGAGGCACAAGCTTTCTGGGAGCCATCTCCTCCCTGAACCCATTCTTCCTCCTTTGCCTGGCATCAGCTGTGTGCTGCCTGGCTGCCCACATAGGGGGCCCCATGGGTCACGAGGCCCCCATTTAGACATGTGGTGTAGCTGTGGGCACCAACGGTGGCTGGTGCAATGCAGGCCGTGAGAGCGCAGGTAACGGTGACACCCAGGGGTATGAGCGGGCCGGGGAGGATCTCCAGGCTGGCCGTGACCCCTGCCTCGGTCCCAGCGGTGGGCCAAGTGCCCCTGCGACAGGGGGCTTCTCCCACGTAGCTCTTTGGGGCTGAGAGAGACGCAGCCTGGCCCAAAGAGAGCGCTAGGCCTGGGCGCACCTGGGTTCTGGATCCCAGCGCTGCCACCGCTCTGCCCCATGGCCTTGGGCTGCTCACTTGTCTCTCCTCCTGCCCTTTGTGTTGCCTGGTCCCGTGGGCAACTGCTGGCACTGGTCCAGGCTGCTGGGTATCTCCTGCCCCCGTGACTCCCAAAAACCCTGCGCTGGAAGCTCGACTGCTCCCCAGTTCCCATGCCTGCCTGCTCTGCAGCTGGCCAGGCCCTGGGCTGGGGACAGCCGATGGGCAGAGGCACTGTCAACACAGCTGGAGAGGCATCCCCACTACTGATGTTCATCCCCAGTCTGGGATGAGGATCCCTCTTGAAGCCCCTGGGTTGCTCTGTGTGCATCACCATGCCCAGGTATGTGCCTGCAGGGCCCGTGATGCTGCATGCCCAGGCACCCATCAGGAGAGGCTGCTGCTTGCCTGGGAAAGGCAGGGGAGGGGACCCCCAAACCGATCCCCCTAGAAATGGAGACCAGCAGAGCTCCCACTGCCTCCCTGGTCTGATCCAGAGGTGGAGACTGGGAAGGAGAGGCTGGATCAACCCAGAAACCCTGCCCTGCGCCCAGCGCCCCGACCCTTGCACCCAGCACTGCCCCTCCGCCCTGCAGACTTGACCCTGCTTCGTCTGTGGGAGGGAAGCAGCGCCTGTAGCCCTCGGATAGAGGTAAAGGGCCTGCGACATCCACTCCTGTGGGATTTAAGCTCCTCTTCAAGGTAGACTTGCAACCCTTCGCTCCGCAGCTCCAAGCTGCTGGGTTTCCCTGCAGCCGTCCCAGCCCCTGCAGGCAGGGATGAAGCCAGGAGCCCCGGGCCGGGTGTGGGAGCTCGTCTGGTCCCAGGAGATGAGGCAGCATCCTGATGTGAATTCCAAATGGCCATTTCTGTTGGAGGAAAAACCCATCCATGCACCAGTCCCGTGCCGTGGATCAGAAACCTGATGTATCCCAGGGTAGTGCTCAGCCATGCTGCTTGTCACGGGAGCTTTCAGGGAGATGCTAGGAGGTGGTTTGTGCCTACAGGATAAACCCAGTCGCCGGATTTTCTGCAATTCCACCTCCGCACCCACCACCATTAGGTTTCAGAGTCAACAGGGGATGCTCGGGCCAAGGGGGACAGGAAAGCTGCTGCGTTCACATATCTCAAGTGCTGTAGCCAGAGGTCCCAGCAGCGCTGCCTCCCCAGAGGTAGGGAAACTGAGGCACAGCAGGGTGCAGTGAGCACCACCGTGGTGTGTTTTGGCCCAGCTGCTCCCCATCTCTTCTGCGCAGCGCTTTGTCTGAGGGGGCAACCGTCCCCGCATCACGAGAGACCCAGGGTGCCCGGGGCCCTGCGACAGGTCCGTGTGGCGCCACCTGCCTCCGCGTCTCGTGAGCTGGTACAGAAGGTGGTGGATGCGAGCCAGGGGTGAAAACACCTGGAAGAGGCAGCACGGTTGCAGCCGGCCTCGCCTGGGTGCTCTGAAATGCACCGTCGCCCGCCCGACCCGGGAACTGGCCAGGGCCTGGCTAGGAGGTGCTGCGGGGAGCCTGGCCCCGTGGGCTCATATGACCCAGGGGTGAGGGACCCCACACACTGGCACGCGTGAATACACACATGCGCGTACACACGCCTGCCCCTGCACACACCTGCGGGGGAGCGAGTCTGGCTCGGGAGGCGCCACCTGGTGGAGAAGGAGCCCCCTTTGCTGAGCCTGCCACAGACACCCTGGCTGAGCTGGCCCCCCCCACCCCCCGCCCGGGTCCCTGAGTGGGGGCTTTGCTAGAAGTTGTGTGCGCGGGTGGGGGCGCAGGCCTGCCAGGACCCTTCTGCACCCCCGGTGTTGCCCTGTGCCCATCAGACCAGGGCACGTGCTGGGAGCTCCTTTGCTCCTGGCAGCTCCCCCTCCCTGGGCCAGCAGAGAGGAATCAGGCTCCATCCAGCCTGCCTGAGGCAGCCCTGGCACTGCCTGAACAGGGAGCCCACCCCACTGGGGATGCACATCTGCAAATGGAGCTTCGGGGACGATGGAGGCCTTTCCCCTGGTGCAAACACCGCAGCCCAAGCATGGGCACTGCAGCCCTGGGGCCAAGAGAGTGCGGGGGGAGGGGGGTCTGGGCGACCTTTCACCTTTAGGCTCCAATGGCTGGACCAGCACATGGTCGAGGCAGAGCCCCCGCGAGACCAGCTCCTGCTGGACATCGCTGTTGAGGATGGAGGGGGGCAGTGCTGGGGCTTTGTCACCCAAAGACGAGGAAGAGACGCTGCATTTGTGCCGGGCTAAGCTGTGCCCGCTTGTTCCGGGGTTGGCGCATACACACATCACCCCTCTAATCAGGGCTGAGCGAGCGGTTGAAGGTGCTGCCGTCGATTCAACGAAGCAGCCCTAGGATACCTACTCGGACACACTTCGCCCTGCCCCAGCGCCACCGTCACAATGTCACCCCCTTCCCTTTCCTCTTATAATAATAGCCAAGGTCCTACAGGCCTCTCGGTGACCTGAGCTGGCAAAAGGGAAGCAGGACTTCCTTTAGGGACGCTGCCATCGCCACCGCCACCGCGGGAGCGGCTCAGCTATTCCAGGGCTGGGCAGCAGCCTCAGGCCAAAATCTCCCGGGTCCCGCTCAGGACGGTGCCCTGCCGAGGCCTCGTCGGAGACCAGCCTGGCTCTGAAAGGCTGGTGGGGTAACCGGACCCTGGGGTGGAGAGGCAGGGAGTGCTGCCCCCATCCCGGGCTCCCCCAGGCAAAGTCAGCTGGTGTGACTCAGGTAGGCAGGGGTGCCAAGGAGGGCAGGGAAACTCCAAGTCACTGCCCTGCCCCAAACCAGCCTTTGGGTTGATTTCCTCACCTTTTCAGACGTGTGGAAGGGCAAGAGTATCAGGTACCACTGGGAGAGAGGAGGGGACGGTGTCAGCGGCCGAGAGGCAGGGAGATGGCTGCAGAGAGCATCCCCCAGCATGGGGGTCCTGCACTTGCCCCGGGTGCTGCGGTGGAGACGGGGCATCAGCCGGAGGGGACCCGGCACTACTCGGCCTGGCAGCACCCCCGTTGCCGCGCGCCGGCAGTAGCACGCTGATCTGGAGGGGACCTCTGGGTAGTTGTCTCCCCTGCTCAGAAAACGGGCTCTCTAATTTCCCTCCGGGGACCAGGAGGGAATCACAGGGCTAGAGCCTGGCTGCAATTAGGAGCCACTCCAGATTGACTCCTCTTTATCCAGGAGCAGAGCCCGAGCCACAGAGCCTTTTGTTTGTGGATCCAGCAGCCGGGTCCCCTGGGGCCTCGTTACCCTGAGCAGCCTTCAGCTCTGCACTGTCTTAATTAGCCAACATGACGGCATTGCGGCCGCATCCCCATCACCAAGGCTGAGCCGCGAGAGTGCGGCCTGGAACCGTTCATCAGCCTTCAGGCCCCCGGCTAGAGGCAAGAGCAAGGGGAAACTGAGGCGTGGAGCAGGGAAGCGCCTCTTTCAAGGTGCCCTCGGAAGAGCTGGGGTTAAGACGTAGCTGGTCCTGGCATGCAGTCCTACGGTCCGACCTCTGCTCTCACGCCCGCCCCCTTGTTCTCCTGGCAGCGTCCCTGCCCGTCGCCTCTTGCTCCCCGCTACCCAGGTGGCTGGCAGAGCTGGGCTGCTAGGCTCACGGTGACCTTTGAGCCCCGAGCCTGGCAGGGGCCTGGGGGCACCCTGCACATGGGAGGGGGACGGTCAGTCGCCGCCCTCATCTCAGCCTCCCTGCCCACCCTGCGCGTGCCCTGGGCCAGGCTGAGCTCCTTGCAACTCGCTTCACAAATGCTCCCCTGCAGGTGAGGACTGACTCCTGCTCTCCACCTGTGCCTGCCCGGGCTGCCCCGGGGTAAGGCTCCACGTACCACCCCAGTGCCCAGCCCTCCCGGCGACCCGCTTCTGGGTGAGCAGGCAGCTGGGGGCTCCAGACTGGAGCAGACAGAGGAAAGGTGGCTGGGAGGGGGTGGGGGGCATCGTTGGGAGTCCCAGCTGCTCATACGCCCTCCGCTGTCGAAACAGCAAGCTCCGGGGAGTGCGAACATCCACGGGCCATGGCCTGGTAGCACAGAAACTTTCAGGGGGGGAGCTAGCACCCTTTGTGCAGCCGCTCGCTCCCCCTGCCCCAGGTTCGAGATGGCAGCCTGGCACAGTCGGTCTGGGCAGGGAGCCCCAGGGCC
>NW_017728995.1:30590038-30596382 GCF_001723915.1 Gavialis gangeticus | reverse complement strand
GGGGGGGGGGGCATCGTTGGGAGTCCCAGCTGCTCATACGCCCTCCGCTGTCGAAACAGCAAGCTCCGGGGAGTGCGAACATCCACGGGCCATGGCCTGGTAGCACAGAAACTTTCAGGGGGGGAGCTAGCACCCTTCGTGCAGCCGCTCGCTCCCCCTGCCCCAGGTTCGAGATGGCAGCCTGGCACAGTCGGTCTGGGCAGGGAGCCCCAGGGCCAGCCCGGCCCAGGGCAGAGAGGCTTGAGTTCCTGCTAAAGCCACATCCTGACGGGGGCTGAGCAGGAAGGGCACTGAAGGAGGAGGTCGGCACTATTACCCTTGCCTCGGGGAGGGGGAAACTGAGGCACAGTAGGGAAGGGGCTTCCTCGAGGTCCCCTCGCAGGCCGGTGGCAGAGCGGGGCACAAAGCCCCGGGGTCCTGAGTCCCAGCTCAGGGCCCAGTGAGTCCTGGGGCTGTTTGCTCCGTGGAGGGCAGACCGACCCCCGCACGGTGCGACTGCGCTTGGCGTTGGTGGGCTGCTCCAAAAGAAGCAACGCCGGCTGCAGCACAGGACCTGCCCCTGGAGGCAAGGGCATTTGCAAGAACAGCCCCCCCCCAACACACTGGCTCCCAGGGGCTGACAGCAGGGCTGGGACCCCTCCGCCCGCAGCGGGCCCCGAGCATCTGAGCACCCCCAGCAGGTTGCATCTTAAGGTTCAAAAGCAACCCCAGGAAGGGCTCACGTCCTACACCCCGGCTGAGCTGCCCCCCGCGACACAGCCTCCACCGTGGCAAGGACCCCCCCAGCCCTCCTGCCTGCCCACGCTATCACCCATCACTCAGACGCGCGGCTCTCCTGGGCAGGGGCCCTGCCCCTGGCCACCTGCCTCACATGCAGATGTGCCAGGCCACCCTCCTGGCACCGCGCCTGGGCAACCCTATCATCATAACTGAGCAGGTGCTGGCTTGTCCGATGCAAAGGCAGGCACCAGCTCCTGCTTGTGGCCCAGCAGGGCTCGGGCGGCTCTGGCTGAAAGGCATGTGTCCCCCATGCCCCAGCCCTGCTGCTTGGTCTGGGGTCCCTGGAAAGGCAGAGAAGGAAGGGGGAAAGCCTGCCGGCACGAAGGACGAACATGCATGCACAGAGCCGCCTGCTCCAGCCCTTCCCCAGCGCCGCAGCTGCCGCCGGCCTCTCCTACCGCCTGCCCCAGTCCCCCAGCTCCATCCCCACACCAAGTCTCAGGAGTGGAGATATTTGGGGTGAGGGGGTTGCCATCTTCCATCTGGCCAGCAGGGGGTGCTGTTGCACCAAATAATCCATGCCCTCCGCCAAGGCGAGTGGGTGCCCCTCCTTCCCCCCTCCCCCCACCCGCCTCTCCCCCATCCCTTCCTATTAGGCAAGTGCACCCGGCAGGCTCCCAGGGCCGGGGGCTGGCTGGGGACCGAGGCGACCGGACCGCAAATCAAGAGACTGTGGACACCGTCTAAGCAGCAATTTCGGGGCCAGGGCCCGCAGTCGAGCCTGTCGTCTGTGCCTCCAGCTCTCCCGCCTGACCCCGCTCCCTGGGCGATGCATGGCCCCGGTGCTCTGGCTGCCATCGGAAGTAGAAGTGCCTTAGAAATAAAAGAAATCTTTCCGGGGTGTCTTAGAAATAGAAGAAACTCCTAGGTCCATGCAGACACGTGCACCCCGACTCTGCCCTGGGGGTAAGGGAGGAGCTCCTGGCACGGCCCGGTGCTGGGCCACGAAGACTTCGTGCCTCTTTCCATCGGAGTCTCCGAAACGTTAGGTCCGAAGCCCAAGGGTGGACTGGCCTCGTCCCTCTGGGCACCAGCTGTGCAGCCCAGCACGTCTTGGGAAAGCAGGAGGGTCTCCAGCTCGTCCCGGAGAGGAGGTACGCCCAAGGATATCGGTGACGCTCGCCAGCCACTGATCCGCTGCGGGGCTCTGCCTGGGAAGGCAGGGGCTGCAAAGCCAGCGCTCCCAGGGAGAGAAGGGGTTAAAGTCAGGGGTGCACTCAAGGGCAGTGAAAACCTTGGTCTCAAACAACAAAGGGGCTGACAAAGGTGCAGGGGTGTCACAAGACATGCACTCGCACGCATGCTTACACGCGCACACCACTGCTCCCTCTCTGCCCCTTTCCTGGCCTTCCCTGGCCCGACTTAGGGCTATTCATGGCCTGTTTCCCTTCGCCGGGCTCTTGGCCCTTGCGTGTGGTTGTCAGCCTGGCAGAGGTGGCCAGGGGCCCTGTGCCCGCGGTAGGAGTGAGAGGAGGCTGCAAGGTGGCCGGGGCAAAGCGGGCGAGGGCGTCTGCTGGAGCAGGAACCGGCTAATTGCAGCCACGTGTCCACGCTGGGGTGCGGCTGCAGGGGCACGTGTGCAAATGAGGGAGGGGATAGGCAGGTGCGTGTGCGTGGGGGAGTCAGGGCCAGGGTTGTGCGCGTGCAGGCCGAGGAAGAGCAGCGGTGGCAGCACGGCGGCGGGGCTGGCAAGAGGAAGAGGAGGGCTGCAAGGAGGGTCCCCCACCAGGCAGACCGGGGAGCAGCTGGGTTGGAGGGGGTCTTGTCCCCTATGAATTTGCGGGGAGGCTGCGAAGGAGCCATGCCCAAAAGCCTTGCTTCCAAACCAGCCCCCATCAATGCTCAGGTCCCATCCATGGCAGCAAGATGCCCCCGCGGCGTGACAGCCCTGCAACCCGTGGGGGTAGCCCCCCCACCACTGGGCTCAGTGCCACTGTCCCATGCCTGGCCCAGTGCCCTGTAGCCGTGTGGATCACAATCCCATGCCCACAGGAGAGACCCCCAACCAGGCTAGCGCAGGCTGACCCGGGCGCAGTCTGCCACGCAGGAGCCGTCGGGGAAGGACGGGTGCTGGGCATGCACGATGCAAAGACTCGCTGTCCCTGAGCCCTTGTAAAGCCTTTCCCAGCACAGACTTTTGCAGAGGGCGTTTGGCCACGGGGCTCGCTGTTCCTCCTGCTTCCATGTCACAGGTGGGGAAACTGAGGCACAGTGGCTTCTGCTCCCAAAAGCAATTTCCCGCTGCAAGGCGTTACCGACCCCTGGTGCTGGACCCCGTATGAGCCCTCATTGGATTTTCGCAGCTTCTGCATGCAGGCTCTTTTATTCAAAGGGCAGCCCTGGTAAACCCCCACCTACCCCAGGCGCTGGGAGTAGGGCTGGGCTGTTCCCAGCCAGAGCACTGAGGCGGGTCCTGCCCTTGAGTGGCCCACAAGCCAATGCCCCAAGCGTGGGCAACACCCTTTCGGCTCAGGTGGCCTGATGCTGACGGCCCCAATCAACCCCTCATTGCATGGGCCTGGGGCAGCTCCGCCAGCACTTGCTCCATGACCTCAGCCAGGTGCTCAGCCCAGCACAGGGCACGCTTGGCCTCTCCCCACCCTCTGTGCCTGGCACTGCTGTGTGTGCCCGAGAGCAGGTGGAGGGCAGGTGAGCTGACGGCACGCGCGAACAGGGCCCGTACCCAAACCAGAGGGGATGCAGGGGGGCAATAATAAGTATACGGTGGGGCTGGGCGGGGGGATACGATGCACACAATTAACCCTTTGTCTCACAAGAAGCTAAGGAGAAGCAACAGGATGGATCCGTGGTGTGTGTCCTCCTGCTAGAACGAGACAAAACCAGTTGATTGTATTTACTACCATTTAGGTTTTATTTAATCGTGGGTATTTCTTATATTAAATGTGACAATTCTCAAGCAGGTCAGGGCTGGGGGGGTCCTGAAAGCTTCATTGCGCCTCAAGTGAAAGGGCACGGATAGGAAACGGCTGAAGGCGTGTTTGGCATCATTCAAAGCGTGTGGTCCAAGACAGCGGCTGGAGCATTTTCCCCTTTCTGGGAGAAAGCTGCTCGAGGCCCTGCATAGCCGGCCCAGCACTGGGCAGCACCCCCTAGTTCGCAGCATGTAGTTCCCCTTGGGGGCTGGGAGATGTTAACCCCCTTTGCGGTGTCGCTGCGTTGACCTATTCTAAAGCTGTCCCGTGAGTACCAGTGACACCGTTTCTGAGCGATGACCCTCTTCCCGGCATAATCGAGGTCTGCATCACGGGCCTTTTCTCATGGCAAGGCCTGGCCTGAGACCATTTGAACTCATGGATGACACCGAAATGTCTCTTTGAGGGTGCGGGGAGCCGTGTCCTGTCATAGCCGACCTGTGGGATGGAGGCATCTGTCCTCTGCCGGAGGAAGATAGACAACAAATGACTCCCCTCAGTCCCCGGAGGCAATGGGACAGCTGTCGGGAAGCAGCAGGAGTCGGGGCAGGACTTGTTGCCCCCGCAGACTCACTCCACATTTGTCTGGTCTGGTGCTAAGTACCGCAACCGTGAGACTCCCAGCGGGGCCGCTCCCCAGAGACGCTATTGAAACAGCCCCTCTTATTGTCCAGCTCTCCTCCCTCGGGTCCCTGCTGACCCCTCCGACACCTGCATGCTGCTTCCCAGACGATGGAGTCAGATCAGGCCTGCTGTGTGTCATAAGCCCCGTACTGCTCAGAGAGACTCCCTGTCAGCTCAGGCTGGCGTTAGGACACGTGCTTAGTTTGTGATGCTCTGCTTGGCCTCAGCAGCTACATGGCAGCCAGGCCGGCCTGACTGGCTATGGATTTCTCGTGCTAGCGATGCCCTTCAAAGGCACCACATCCGCCGGGGTCGTCCCTCCGCTCGGATTAAGTTCACGCCATCCTGCTGCGTGGGACTGACTGGTGCTGGAGCAGGGGTGGAGAGGCCCTGCTGGGACCAGGAGAAACCAGATAGCCACCCCCTCCCAGGCTCAGGTCGCCTGTCCCTCCCGTTGCAACACGGAGGATGCAGCCCAGGACGTTGGGCTGGCAGAGCCCAGGGCGCCCTCCGAACTACAAAGCAAGCGATAATCTGCCACGTGGCCTCCCTGGCTCCGGCATCGCGGGGGGCTGTCAGACGCAGGCCTCCTGAGCTGCTGTTTTCCAACATCCTTGGCAGGATTAACTCTTCCCAGTTCTCCTGGCAATGAGCCGTGCCTGCTCACGCCCACACGCCTCTGTCGCGGAGCCATCGCCTAGTGCAGGTCCAGCGTTAGCGAGCCTCAAATTCGAGGTGCCCAGGTGCAGCCGCTCGGCTGGGGGAGCTGTTAGTGAAGCCGCTGGGTTATCGGCGGCAGTGCAAGCGCATGCAGTGTCTCAGCAGAAGCGTTTTACTGGGGATGCTCCCACCATTATGCCAGGCATCGCCTGAAGTCCCCTGCGCCCTGTCTATACTAGGGTTCCTGCCACTGCCCCCTGGGTCGGCGCGGTGGCAGACAGGCATCCGGATGAGGAGAGCGCAGAGCGGCTGGCAGCCCGGCTTCCTTCCCGAGTGGCCGAAAACAGAAACTCCAGCAGGGCTGGCTTTGCCATGAGAACAGCAGGACGCAGAGGGACGGACGGCTCGTTCGTAACAGCGCCTGCGGCACCTTCGGCCCGGGGGCCGCAAAGGCCCTGGCACGCGCTGATCCGGCCGGCGGGCGCCCGCATGTTCCCGCGTTGCCTGTGCTTCAGGAGGGCACGCTCTCCTCTGTATTTCTTGCCCGCCGAGGGGAGATGCTGGGCCTTGGGAGAGAGTCTCGCGGCTCCCAGCTGGCTGCAGCACCCTGCCGGAGGGGACGCATCTCGCAGCCTGGCTCGGGGATTGGCTCGCAGGCGCGTAGCTGCATCATCCCTGCCTGGGTAGGGCGTGAGTCCTCCCTCTCCGGCGGCCAGAACCGGGGCAGGCAGCGGAGCTGCGCAGCCTGGGCTCGCAGCGAGAGGATTTCTACAATATATTCCTCAGAAAGCCATCAGGATTAACCCTTGCAGACCTCCCAAAGCGGTCAGCCAGGTGGAGATGCCAACTCAAGGGCCCATCTGGGGGGCGCAGGCCCAGCCCACGTGCCTTAGGCTCAGTGGCTCTGTTATTTCAGCTCAGAGGAGGGAAGCAAGCGAGCTCAGAGCCCAGGGCATCTACCCCAGTGCCGGCCTGAAGCAGGACTGCAACGAGTTCGGCTCCGTTTCCTCTCGAGTCCCCTGAGCTGGCTTGAAACCTCAGCTGATGTGAGACCCAAGGTGAGGTCGGTTCTGGGCTCGAGGCACAGAGCCTGGCAGCAGAGGGTAAATCTGGACACGTTGCCCCATGTAGGGGCTTCTTTCCCTCTTGAATGAGCCATGCAGGAAGGAGAGTGTGTGTGGGTGGCTGCAGACGTTGCTGCGCATGGGCGCGCATGCGTGTGCATGCATGTGCTTGCACACCGAACCTGGCAACCGCTCCCCCTGGGCTCTCTTCCTGCTCTATTTAATTAGGCACTGGGAGAAGAGAAAGAACAGAATACAATCCTATGTCTAAGCGAAAGATGAC
>NW_017728995.1:30579388-30585038 GCF_001723915.1 Gavialis gangeticus | reverse complement strand
TGAGGGACGGGGACAAGAACCAGCAATTAGGTGAGCTAGATACGTGCCCCGGTTTCACAGCCCTTGCACCCAGCACCTTAGAAACCATCTCGCGCTGAGAAAGCAGAGGGAGGAGAGCGGCGGTTTGGGAAGAAGCAGGTCCCAGCTGGGAGGAGCAGGGCAAGGGATGGCAGCACAAGCCAGACCCTCCAGGGACTAAACTGGCACCCCAGCATGCGTGCACGGAGAGCAGAGGCAGCCACCTGCCCTCTTCCAGTTAAAGGAAGCCCCGTTCCCGAGCAGCGCAGGCAGCGGGGGCACTGCCAAGGCTGCCCTTACCAACCTCTCCAGCCTTTCCTCCAAAAGCGGAGCAAGCCATAAAGCAATTAAAGCCCCTTTATGCCCCCTGCCCTGCTGTGAGCTCCTCTGAGGGTGCCCTGATATCCGAGGAGGGTTCACACGCCATTGCATCAGGAATGGGGTCCGCTGGGTGCCGTGTGCGGACGAGGCAGTGGCTGGGCAGCATTCTGGGCACCCAGCCCGGGCTTGCAGGGGCAGTGGGATAAGAAGGGCTTAAAAGCTCATCATAGCCACAGGCTCTGGGGCCAAAGGCCTATGCAGGCTCCCACGGCCTGGACAAGTATAAGGGTGACCCCAGTTTCGGTTGCATCTGTCTGCAATCGTCAGATGGTTACTGCAGCATGGAAGTGAGCAGGGTATTCCCTGCCACGCCTGTGCCGAGCAGTGAGGTGCAGTGGTAGCTGCCAGCGGTGCGAGTTACCCTGGCACAGATGTACCTCTGCTGGCGCCAGCATACAAACCAACGCAGGTTACCTGGGGGCACGAGTACATCTGTCCATGCCCCCATCTGCTTCCGCTGCTACTTCAAGGCCTTCGTCTCGGCTTCCCCGGCGGGCAGCAGGGCGAGACCCAGCTCCGTCCACAGCAGCGGTGTCTTTTGTGTCCCAGAAGGCAGAAGAGCTCGAGTGAGAGGGTGGAGGAGGGCCGGCTGCGGGATGTGCTTCCCGGGGAGGTCAGTCAGAGCCAGAGGCAGGCAGCATCTGCAGGACGCGGTCGAGGCAGTGGCGCTGGCCAGGAGACGAAGGACCTGCCTGGCTGATGCGTGGAGGACCCACCGCTGCGGCACCGCAGGGGCCTTATTCCACCCCCCGAGGCCAGCAAGGCTGGGACTGGGCAGGTGATGCTGAAAGGTGAACTGGGGCCAGGTAACCCTGCTCCGCCTGGCTCCCAAACACAACCCTTCGAAATCCCTGGCCTCCACCTGGGCAGGGACTCGGGCATGTCTGGCTGGGTGAGCATAGCCTGGAGTCTGGGGGCAGGGTTGATTTCGCACATCCCTATTCACCTGGGTCTAGCCTTGCACATGCATGTGCACACATGGATGCACGTGTCCAATGTGCACGTGCCAAGCGATGGCTCCTGCCAGCCTCTCACGAGACCTGCGTCCACTTGCCCAAAGCAAGTTGAATTGCTGCTCCCCATTCTGGCTTCTCCCCTGCTCCAGATCAAGCCCTGCCCCAGCACCCGCCCATGGGATGAGTGGGGCTTTACAGGGGCGTTAAGTCCCAGCACCGTCCTGTGCCCAGATCTCGCCCACCCTGGGTGGGGGCTGGCCTCCGGCACGGACAGCACTTGGGTTGTGGGCTGGGCAGCCTGGCTGCAGGGGAAGGGGAGAGGGGTCTCTGCAAGGCAGGCTCTGGGAACGCAGCCGGGGCCCCTGCATGCATGGGAGAGGGCCTTTGTGGGGGACGAGCCTTACTTACCGACTGGCGGACGGCAGGGGGGGATGTGCCCAGAAGGAGCTGCCATGTGGACTAATGATCCAACCCTCAGGAGGACTGTGATGGGAATGCCAGCCATTGAACCAGACCCAGGAGGGAAACTGAGGCCTGGCTGCAGCTGGAGACCTGCAAGGGAGATGCCCAGACATCGCTTCTTCAAGAGCTATGCATGCTGTCTCCCCGGAGCCGTGCCCGGCACGTTCGGACCCTCGCCGGGCCCTATTTTGAAGCTTTGAGAAGTCTCCTGAAGACCGGTCTCTCTGTCCGGCGGTGCTGCGCGAGCAACGTCTGCTGAGAGCAGCTGGGCTCGGGGCACGTGCTCGCTGGCGTCCGTGGGAATCAGCGCCCTGATTTCACACGCAGCCAGGACGGGGCACGTCCTTACGCCCCGGCCATCAGGTCCCAGGCCGCGGGTGACCCCCGCGCTCAGAATAACAAGCGTGCCAGAGGCGGGCAGCCGGCTGGGAGCTGAGCTGTGCAGCGCATCGATCGCCCGTGTTGCGTAAATTATTCATTCCCAATCGTTCCCCTGAGCCGGGTCATGCTGAGCGAACGGGGACCGTGGCTAGGCCTGGGCCACGTGCTGCTTGACAACGTGCTGGAGCATGGACGGGAGAGATGTAGAGTAGGGCTGGGGTTGGCAACCCACCCACCTTCCTCCTGGGATGTGCCGAGGCAGAAGCGTTCCCAAAAAGTAGGGCGAGGGGCTTGGCCACCGATGACAGCAACGTCCGGGCCCTGAGGCCTGCCAGTTCCTGAGAGAGCAGCTTCCCTCCAGCCAAACGCAGCCACACGGCCGTTGCGGCCCCCACGCCCCTGATCTGGGGATGCTCTTGCTGGAAGGAGACAGCCGGGAAGCCTGTCCCGTGCACATGGATGCACCAGCCACCGCCCTAGACGTCTGCGGATCGCAGCAAACAGCGGGTCCTCTTGCCCTGCTGTGGCCCCTACAGTGAGCTGAGCTGAGATGGAGCAAGTGGTGTCATGTGCAGCCAGGGAGCAAGGAGGGAGCGTGGCACGGCCGAGACCACGCATGGCTGCGGGATGGAGCAGGACCTGCAGCAGGGAGCGAGGAGCTGCCAGGAGCAGTGGGCAGCAAGCCTCCTCTCCGGCCAGCGCTTGGGCCATGCCCGGGGCTTCAGCAGCACGTGTGCAAACCCTTGCTAAGGAACTCATGCAAAGTTGCCTTCTTAGCCCAGCCCAAGGCCTAAAAGCCCCGCCACGCGTGTTCTTGCCATGCACAGGAGCATCTCATCTCCGCCTGGGTCCTTCCAGGGGCAGAGGCTGGGAGGACAGGGGTGGCAAGAGGTCGTGGGACGATCGTAACGTCCCTTTATAAGGCAAGGGACATGTCCGCACAGTTGGGCTTGAGAGCGTGGGCTCCAACATCCCCTGAGACCATGCAGCAACGGGGCTTAGAGCGCAGCTCCGTCCCTCTCCAGCTCCGGTCTCAGGCTGAGGTATTAACACATGCTCCAGGTTCGCCGAGGCAGCTGCAGCTCTGGTTCCCGGGGTTAGGGTCACCTAATACAGCAGGAGTCAAGCCCCGCATGGCACTGAGCGGAGAGGTCATCCAAGCCCTCAGCCCACGTGCCATCGACCGGGCAAGAACAGGCCAAGCGGGGAGGCAGTGCCCCGAGGCCTGGGACTTTCCTGGGCAGGTGGCCTTCGCGGCCCCTCGGCACAGGTGATGAGAGACGAGGGCACTAGATTCAACTGGCAGCACCTGAACTACCAGGGGCCGATGCAAGAGGGAGGGACAAGGGCAGCTCAGCCAGGACAAGACTCAAGGCACGAGTGCTGCATCTGTGGGCGCTGGCTGCTGGCTCGGAGCTGGCAAGGACCCCGTGCCATGCTGAGCAGGCGCCCGCACTGAGCGTGTCACAGCTGGCACAGCTGGGGAGGCCCCTGTCGCCGTGGCCGGCCACGGCCATGAAAAGGTCATTGTGGGGAATGTGCGGAGCTGGGGCAGGCGGCGAGGCAGCTGGTGCCGGCAAAGTCCAGCCGATCCAGGCAGCCCCCTCCCTGCCTCGCAGCGGAGACAGGGCACTGCTGAGGGGGAAGCTCACAGCCAAGCAGTCACAGCAGGGCACTGCTGAGCGGGAAGTCCCCAACTCTCCCCGAGTTAAGGCCGGTGCTGAGCCCAGTGACCTGGTAGGCGCTGCCCTGTTTGAGTGGGTGCCAAGCCCTGGACCCCATGGGGGTGGCTTGTTTTCAGGGCAGTGCTGCAGTCACCTCCTGGGCACCGGCCGGTGGGTCACAGAGACCCTCACGGGGCTTTTTGAGAGCCAGGAGACCGGCTGCGCTCTCCTACGCGAGGTGGCCGGGCAGTACACGGCGGGTGGGAGCACAGGCTGGTGCAACTGCCCCGGGGGCAAGGTGCTTTGTGCGTGTGTGCATGCGTGCCTGCGTGCCTGTGCGCGTGCATGCATGCGTGCGCACGTGGTTGAACTCCCATCCAGATTTAAACCGGGTCAGTTAAACCTGCACAAAGGTGCTTGAAGATGCTCTGATTTGGGGTTAAGAGCATCCTAGTTTGCTCCAGGTCAGGGGGGTCAAAGAGTCTCCCCAAAGGCCTGATCCAGCCACAAATGACCCCTGCATCCTCCCCGAGGGATTCCTTTCCCCTCCCTGATCTGCTGCTCTGCTTTCTGCTCCTGGGCCTGCCCGCCCCCGTCCCAGTCTCCTGCCAGCCCACCCAGCAGCTGCCCATGCCACCTCTGGCTCCTTGGCCCCAGGCTGCCCACCCCCCTCCTGCTTTAAGCCACCCCCTGCTGAAGGCAGGACCGTCCCCATCCAAAGCATCCCCTGCACATCCTTAGGCAGCCGGTTCCTAGAGCTACACCGTCAACCCCGTGAGACAGCTACGAGCCCAAATCCTCTGCCCCTGCCCCAAGCGAAGCCACTTCCTAACTGGCTTGAGCTCAGCAGCCTTCGTGCTGCATAAGTGCATCCACGCCGGCCCTGGGGCGTTGGCCCGATGCTGAGCGTGGGGGCTCCGGCGTGATTGATGTGGCTCTCGGGACGGCTGGGGAAGTGCTGCGGTCCATTTCCATGAGAGGTTCTCCGTGCAGTAAATGGAAGATTGTTATCCTGACGGGATCGCGTTGTTGGAATCGCCGCCCCCCGCGGCAAAATTGCTAAAAGCCTCCGCTAAAAGGTCCTTGCAGGAAGCGCCGGACAGTAGAAACAGATTTGTCCTGCTTCCCAGGGCAAGGCTCTCCCTGCAGCCCGCTGCTCCTCCCCAGCTCAGGCCATGGCTGTACGCCCCACCGCTGTGCTGGGGAGGGGATTTGCAAGCTGCTGCATGGGTTGCATCCAGGCTGGGAGGGAGCTCAGGGGCTTTAAACTGCCTGAGTTCCCCAGCCGGCTGCGCCCCTAACCCCAGCCTGGTCCCAGCCGCCATAAAAATGCAGCACTATCATCTTCCCCCTGCGCTGCATCTGCCTGTTTCATCTGCGGGAGCTGGACTGAATTAGCCTGGATAGGAAATGGGGGGGTTCAGCGGCAGCGAGCAATCCTGCAGCAGGGGACGCCCAGCTCCAGGCTCCCCGCCACGTCATGCCACGTGCATCCCTGCGATGGGCATGGACCGCGCTGTCCACCCAGCCTGGCGTTGAGGCTCGGGGTGCTGGGTTATGTAGCCTGTGCGCCGGGACTGGGGGTCTCCAGTAGCCAACTCAGCTCAGTCTTCACAAGGAGCAGACCCAGGAAAATAAAGCGGCAGGCTCAGCCTCCCTGGGAGCTACCGCTTAAAGCAGGTGCTCTAGGAGGAGGGGGTGTGGAAAGGAATAGGGCCACCCAGGAAAGTCACTGGTAGGACCTGGCCAGTACAGGGGCATCATAGACCCCATACTGCAGCTGAGGTT
>NW_017728995.1:30572823-30574388 GCF_001723915.1 Gavialis gangeticus | reverse complement strand
AGGCTCGGGGGGCTGGGTTATGTAGCCTGTGCGCCGGGACTGGGGGTCTCCAGTAGCCAACTCAGCTCAGTCTTCACAAGGAGCAGACCCAGGAAAATAAAGCGGCAGGCTCAGCCTCCCTGGGAGCTACCGCTTAAAGCAGGTGCTCTAGGAGGAGGGGGTGTGGAAAGGAATAGGGCCACCCAGGAAAGTCACTGGTAGGACCTGGCCAGTACAGGGGCATCATAGACCCCATACTGCAGCTGAGGTTGGGTGATTCTCCTTTGGCTCAGGCAATAGAGGCCTGTGCTTTTTGCAGTGGAAGGCTCTGGGGTCTCATTTTGCTGGACCAGGGTGGTGCTGGGTAGCTGAGGCATGGGCAAAGCCTGAAGCTTTGGCTCCAGCATTTGAGAATAATGGAAGGGCCCTGATTGGCATCGTTAATTAAGGCAGCTCCCAGGTTGCTGCTGTTCTTACCACGTAGGGTGTGGGCCTGGCGGACCCCAGATGCTAAGCAAGGTCAGGTTGGATTGGCACGGGAGCGGAAGACCTCAGGAGAGAGACCTCGAGAGAGGTCAGGATGGACGGGAGGGGAGCGCCCTTGGCCCTTGGAGTCACAGCTGCCCCCGGCCCGCACCTCCCTTCCCGGGCAGAGACCCACCCTCCGAACCACCACGGGCCCTGGGGACTTGCCAGCCTCCAGGAGCCTGTCACGAGTCTCCCGTCTGCAGGAACTCAGATCTGCACTCGAAGAGCTGGGGGCTGCTACCCACCGCCACGAGATGCTCCGCTGACCACGAGCCTGCGGGGCGGGAGTTGTAGTCATTCATAGTCCTAGAGCCAGCGTCCGGCTGCTATGGGAGGTTGTTAATATACACTCAGGAGATCGCAGGTGGAGGCTGTGTCCTGCTGCAGGGAAAGGCAACTCCCCCCAAGTCTGTTACCAATCTGGCCGGGGGATAAAATCCCTTCCTGACCCCAAATGTGGCATCGGTCTGACCCTGAGCGCAGTGGCAAGACCCTCTAGCCAGGACCCTCCGGCTTTGGTCCCAGCACAGCCCGGTCCCCGTCCCCAGGCTGGGCTGCAGCCAGCACCCGGTGCATCTGGGGGAGGCTTAAAAACACCCTGAGACATGGAGCAGAAAGTGGGGGGCAAGCAGCAAAGCCCAGAAGCCTGGGAAATCTCCATAGCAGGACACAGGCATCGCTGCGCCTAGATCGTCCCTGCGCAGGGGCTGTCCGCCTCTCCTCGAGCCCGTCCAGCGATGGAGCCTCTGTCTGTCGTGGAAAAAGTGGATCCAGGGCTGTTTCCACGAGGCTCGTGTTGCAGCAGCACCTCGCTGTTCCCAGCCGTAACGCCTGCAGAAAGGAGGCGGCCGAGAAGGCTTCACGGACGGACACCTCAGCCTTGCTAACCTGTCCTTCCCAGCCCGTCGGCGCGCCTGCCAGAGAGCAGCACCGGCCACGGGCCCATCTCTGATCTGGAAGGGCCGGGGGGTCCTCGGGGGCCTGCCAAGGGGGCCGGATTTCACGGGAAAGGTCACAAGAGAAGCAGGGATCTCTGCATAGACTGCAGCATGTTGCTG
>NW_017728995.1:30555174-30567823 GCF_001723915.1 Gavialis gangeticus | reverse complement strand
GACACCTCAGCCTTGCTAACCTGTCCTTCCCAGCCCGTCGGCGCGCCTGCCAGAGAGCAGCACCGGCCACGGGCCCATCTCTGATCTGGAAGGGCCGGGGGGTCCTCGGGGGCCTGCCAAGGGGGCCGGATTTCACGGGAAAGGTCACAAGAGAAGCAGGGATCTCTGCATAGACTGCAGCATGCTGCTGCCACAACCCAGGCAATGCTCCCGCGCCCGGCCTGGCTCTCCAGGATGCCTGCATCGCCGCCCGTGGATCTTCACGCGCATGCATAAATCCGTGGGACGTGGCGCTGCCAGCGGGAGAGTGTCTCCGGGCCCTGGGTCTGCCTGAGCACAGCCGTTCTCGGACACGTGGGCAGAGCATCTCTGCAAGCCGCCATGGTCCACGGGGGCCCTCAGCCCTCGGGGACACGACAGCGGGGAGGGAGGCAGGGGGCTGGTGCTGTACTGGGGGACCCCCTCTCCAGGGCTGTGCAGCCAGGAAAATAAAGAGGGACATCGAAAGGCAAAGCAGGCCCAGCCCAGCACCTTGGACGGCTTGCACATCGCAGGAGGGTGAAACGGCAGCCGGAGTCTCCTTGCTGTGCGCATGGCTCCGGCCTCGCCTGGAGACAATCTGCGCCACGATGGCATTGCTCTCTTCCCGCACGCTATGGAGCTAGCAGGGGAATCAGCTCCGCTTTCCCCACCGTGCTCGCTTGAGACCCAGGGCGAGGAGCTCGTGCCGCCCTCCAGACTCCCAGCGGCCCCTCTCTCCCCAGCACAGAGCCACGAGGGCCCCCACGAGGCCGGGGAAGCCATGGACACCCTCTGCCTCTCCTTCCTCTCGGTGCCCACAGCTGGGCGGGATGCACGTACAGCTGTGGTCACGCAGCACGTGCCAGAGAGCTCCCCGCGCCTTGGCGGCTCTGGCCTGGGCGCTGGCCTCCTGGCCTGGAGGGATGGCATAGTGCAGTAGCCCCTTCCCTGCCCTACCAGAGGGGCTTGTGAGCACGCACGGGGGGCACTGCTGGAAACAGACTCCCCTGCCCTCCCTTCTGCAACGCACATGCACATGCACGCAGAGCTATAACCCGCCCAGCTCTGCCACATCCCCGGGAAGGTGGGGTCGGGTCGACCTGCCCTGGGGGGTGTTTGCAGGCCCCGGGGATCCCAGTCCGTGGGCAGCTGGAACAAGGGTTTCTTTGGAGAAGGAGCATGTCTGTGCGATGCCTGGCTCAGACCCGTGAATGCAAACAGCAGGGCTGGAGGGGAAACCCCAGCAGAGCCTGACTGACCGGACTGACCTTCCAAATCATCCGTCCCACCGGTTGTCCCAGCAAGCAGCAGAAAGCTCCAACACAAGGGTGTTTAATAGGCAAGTGTCGTACCTGCTCAATAGGCGTGCCGGGAGCAGATTGAGCCCTTGCACACGGGGAAGTCTCCCTTGCTTATGTAGCAGCGCTAGGACATTCTCAGTGATGGGACAAACACTGGTCTAATTGGTACTGCTGGAACCGGGGGGCCCCGTGCCACCATCCTGCATAGGACCTGGACCGAGTGAGACGGATGGGGGAGCAACGCCCTGTTCAAGACGCATGCTTTAGGACGATTGCTGATAATGGAGAGGTGCAGGATTTTGAATGCCTGCAACTCCAGCCACGTCCGGGAGCTGGTATGGGGAAGGACCTGTCACAAGGCGGAGGGCAGGGGAAGCTACTGCTCAAACACCTGACTGTAATGTTTTGCAAGTGTCACTGTAATATGGGGACTTCAATTTGAGACGCGTGCGAGAGGTCTTGTGCAAGAGGTGCTAGCACCTGGTCAGCGCTCACGCCGCTTGGGACCTCCCGCTGGATAAAGATGAATTAATCACGGGCTGGGGGTTGGCGGAAGAGGGGCTGTTTGCCTAGGGTGGGCACACAGAGCGCGGGCCCAACTCGCCGTGCGTGTGTGCGGTGCTTCAAAACGGGCAATTTCCAAAATGAAGAAAAATGAGGAGCAGGACGACTAGGGAGAAGAACCAAGACAAAATTCAGACAGCCTAAATGAAAACGTACGAGGTGTGGAAAACAGAGAAGGGAAGCTAAAGTCAGAAGGGGATAACCCAAACCTCGCAAGGGGCTTTCTGATGTATAGTGGGAGCAAAATAAATTCTACCAAGTGTGAAAGCCCTTTTCTACGTGGAGACGGGAGAGGGACAATGATGGAGAAAAGGCAGAACGGCTCGATAGATCTATCTGTTCTGTACTGGGAGAGAGGTAGGCTGATGTAATTTGTATGGCGGGAGGATGACAGATTACTTTCCAGACATTCATAATCAAGGAGGTTATTAAGCAACATCTGCTAAGGAAATCTATTCTTACATCAACAGGGCCAGATAACTGGCACCCAACAACCTCTCGTGCGCTGGTCGAGGGGATCTTTGGACCACCGGTATTCATTTGTAATAGCTCCTGCAATCCTGGGGAAAGTCTAGGAGCCCCAAAAAGGGCAAGTAGCATCATGCTGATGAGCAGGTCTCTCCTAGCCTGACACCAGTCTTAGGCAAAACAACGGAGCATGTCAGGGGATTGTATGAAGCAAGAAATACCAGACGGGAATGTAATTTTGTCAGCCGTGTCGGTTTTATGGCAGATGGGCCTGTCTGATGGGACCTGGCTTGGTACCTTGAGAGCACACGTTTGGTTGTTTAAGGGAACCGCGTCTAGGTACCGCACCTACGGTCCTGGAAGGCGTTTGCCTTGGTACGGCGCAGTGTTCGGGGACAAACAACGGCACTCGACCACATCAGCCATGTACCTGTTGAAGAGGCTAAGAACTGGCTAACTGGCAAATCTCAGAAAGAGCCTTTGCATAGGTAGTCCCTGAGAAGAGGAGACCAAGGGGGATTGAGTAGCAGCCTTCACCGCCCTGCAGGGGGGCTGCAAAGAGGCTGGAGCTGGACTGGTCTCAGTGGGGCAGATGACAGGACAAGGAGCAATGGGCAATGGGTGTTCCTGAACAAGCTGGGCCTTCAGCATTTCCATTAGTGGCTTAGAAATAAATCCCCACTGGTGAAGTTTGTGGCTGGCATGAAGACTGGCAGACGGTGTCAAGCATGGTGGGAGCTGGGTGGCGGTAGGGAGACATCAGGATCACGTATTCTGGGCCGTCCGTGTGTTCATGCAGCCAGATGCACCGCGGAGCAAGGAGCACCCCCACATCTCCAGCACTGGTGGCTGCGGTTTGGCCTCAGTGCATCCCCGGCCCCTGTGAGTGGCACCTGGGCATCGGCGCACGTACCATTTCCCCTCTGCTTGAGGCCCTGGAGAACCGTTCACGTGAAAGTCAGCTGGTCGCCCTCCTCCTCACTGCTCTGGTGGCTGGGCCTGATGGCCGAGATGGAGGCACATGACAAACAAAGACCCGGTGGGGGCTCTCCAGGCCCCGGGCAGAGCAGGACAGGCTTGTACTTCTGTGCCCAGGTACCCCATAGACACCAAATACCTGCAGCAGGACCTAGGTCTCAGTACCCAGGACCCAGCCTCTAGGTATCCAGCCTCTCAGATACCTGCGGACTGGGTGTTGCTCTGCTGACGTCAGCTCAGTCAAGCCAGGGGACAGGGAGTGTCAGCACCAGGCTGGCTTTGCTGGCGTCGTCTTCCTTTTTCACCTGCTGCAAAACGGGAAATGCTAAGCAAAGGGAAAGCTGCTTAATTTCATTGCAGCTCCTCTAAGGCTCTGTGTGACCTGGGCTGAAATGCTAGGCTACAGCTTCTTCTAGGAAGGGGGTGGGAAGCGAAATCCCCTTTGGTCTCTGCCGGCAAAGAGCTCTCGTCCTGCTGTGTTCAAGAAGCTTTCTCAGCCTGTGCCCAGCCGACCAGTCATCACAAGCAACTGGCATCCCCCATCAGTGCAAGGCTCAGACACCATCTTCCCCTCCAACACTGCAAAGACCCCACCGGGGTTCATCCTTCTTGCCAGCCACTGCCCTGTGCCAACCGCCGGCTCCTGAGCTCATGCAGCGGTTGACCAGAGCACATGCACAAAGGGCGCTTGTACACGGTACACGTTGTTTAGATACACGTCACAAAATGGTGCCAAAAATTGCCACTTCATTAGCTTAGCTGCATCTCACAATACACACTGACTTTTTTTATCGTGGTAGATTTCCGGAGCTGATATCCCAGACCTGGGAGGAATAGGGGAAAACCCCTGGTCAGGCCCAGTTCACGCTCCATCTCTGCTGCCATGTGATGCAGGACCCTGGGCAAGATGGACCTAGGATCTGACCCAGTCAATGCATCTCTGATGGTCTTATGACCTGGACCGCGAGACACGGCTGCCTCCTCTGGGAGGTGACAGGAGTCCAGAAGAAACACGTGGCTGGTTTAGAGGGGCGTCCCTAACATGCCGTGATGGGAACGTACATCTCTCTCCCAAGGGCCAGCTCTGTCTGGTCTTTCTCCCTGCCGTCACTGGGTCTGGTGGGTAGTCTGGGAGTCCAGGCACCCTCCCATAGCACCACCCTTGAGCAGCCAGGTAAGGAGGCCCTGCCCCATCCTGGTAGAGGACAACTTGACCTCGGCTGTTCCTCACCTCTTCTCTGGGTGACATCCCTCAGCATGAAGCCCCAGGCCCTTAGGGAAGTATCAAGCATCTCTTCAGGCGCCCGAGCTTCCCCACCAGCCTCAGCCTGGCCCTTGGCTTCCTACACCGGCTTCCCACAGAACTGGAGTCTTTTGAGCTTTATCTTCGGGGCCCCCGATGGCCCGAGCCCAGCCTGGGGACGCTCCTCCCAGGATGGCTGGATGAAAGAACCAGCACCGGAGCTCGATGATGTTCCTTCGTGCACACCTGGGGGTGGTATCGGAGCCGCACGCACATGTGCGGGGCCAGGGGCTTAGAGGTGTGCATGCGCGCCCGTGGGACTAGCACGGGCCCAGGCGTGTGCACAGGTGCGAAGGCAGGCCATGCAGCAGCAACATGGCCTAGTTTCACCCATGCTGAGCGTACACACTTGGAAACAGCCAGGGGGACAGGAGCATCCTGCCTGAGCATGTCGTGGCAGCAGCGCAGGCGACGGCTCCTCATGGTCTGCTCTGCTCCGCGCCGGCGGGCAGCCCCAGGCAGGAGAGATCCAGGAGCTGCAGGGAAAGGTGTTGCCCCCTCCACCCAGCTGAGGGCAGGGGGGCTGCACGGGGTCGGCTGCATGGCACCCAGGATGTGCCAGGAGCAGCCACACCCCTGCTCCCACCCCGCCTGCTGCAAGAGGCCTGGGGCAAGGGGCAGGCAGGAGGGGAGAGCAGAGAGCAGTGACCCCGGCCCTGCCCTGCCCTCCCCAGGCCCCTGGTCTCTCTGGAGGCCTCTCTGGAAGCTGGGTGGGGGCTGGTGGCTGCAAGAGGGGAAGCCCCCCCAGGGTGGGCAGCAGGGCAGAGACTTCAGGTCGATCTGAGGTGCAAGGAGGTGGTGCTGGCAGGATCTGCATGTCGGGAGTCGGGAAACTAGCAGGGTGGGAGCTGGTTGGGAGTGAGGGGCACTGCCAGGGTGGGGGCACCATTCGCTACGTGGGCCCAAGGGGACTGGCCAGGGGTGGAGGGCTCCTTCCAGACCCCTGGGCCGTGGGGAGGGTGCCCTGGAGCATGCTGCGGGCTCAGGGGCAGGTGCTGTGTCCCATCGGTGCCAGGGATGAGTGCGGGGGCCTGGCACTGGCCTGGGAGCCAGGAGCTGGGAACATTGGGCCACCAGCTCCCCCGGTGCCTGGCCAGCTCTGTGCTGCAGTTTCCCTCCCACCCTCGCCATCCTCAGCCCGTGGTGCTGCAGGGATCGGCCTGCTGGTCTGTGCACAGCTCTTCCCCCAACACCATCCCATTGCCTATTGGGGCTGGGGCTGGGGGGTTTGGGCAGGGCAGTGGCAGCTTCCCCAGGACATGCCGAACTCCCGCATTGCTGCCTGCGCCTGGCACCATGGCCATGGGTCTTCAGACCAGCCACCCATGCCCCAGGGTCCAGTCCCACTCACGGGGGTCTGCACCCCACACACCAGAGGTGTGCACACCTAGTACACGAACACACAGATCTAGCATGCACATGCACTTCATGGAACACACGTGCACATGGATCTAACATACACGTGCACCCCACCCTCATTCACATGCATGCACACCTGTGCACACGGATATAACACGCTCAAGCACTCTGCTCCCATCCACACCCCCCCCAGACTCTAGATCTACATGCATGCCCTGACACGTATGCACCCCCACAACCCATCCACGCCCCCAGTCAGTGCGCACACCCCACTGTAGCCACACAAACACCACCCCACCAAATGTGCACATGCACACTGAGCCATAAACGCATGCACAGGCTTTGCCCTGTACACACACACACCACAATCCACACCCGTCACACAAGCCACCCTGCCATGATCCTCATGCACAAACACGCATGCACACATGCACATATACATGCACACGCACACATGCACGCATGCGCACGCACACACATGCACATATCTATGCACACCTGGGCTATGAAGATTTACCGCTGGAGCCCCTGTCCCTGAGGGTCTGATTGTGGTCACCCCCACATCCCAGCAGCTACCATGGAAACAGCCGTGTCATCCCTGTGGGCAGGGCTCAGCGACATCCACGGATGTGCCGTGGAAAGCCCTGTGCCCAAGCTGGGTCCTAGGTCCGAGGCAATGGGCTCGGGCAGGGTCTGGCTCCGGGTGCAGCGTCTCCCCATCCTGGCGGGCAGCTCTGGCCCGAGCGAGGTGGGGCCAGGGGCACCTGGGTGCAGCACAGTGCTGCTTTCTGTTTGCCCGCACCGGGGCCGTGGCGGGAACCGAAACTGCTGGCCGTTGCCTGCGAGAGTCGGAGGCCAAGGGTGGGGGTGGGTGGAGGGTTCAGCTGCAGCTGCCGCCAAACGTGGTCAGGTCGCACCAGGCCTCTGGCTTGGGTCTGGCCTAATTCAGCCCCTCGTCCATCTCTCACCTCCCGGCTGCTTGGCTGGGGACATGGAAGCAGACGGTAAGTTCCCTCGCCCCGCAGCTGGGGGGACACCTGACCCGGGTGCTCCCTGGTGCAGGGCGGCCCAAAGAAACCGGTGTCTTCTCTTCCTGTTGAAATGCAGCTACCTCTGGGGTGCAGCGCAGCAGCAGCAGGCAGCACATAGCTACATGTACCCCTGGTCCCCCCCATGTGCCTCAGGGCCTCGCATGGGGCTGCCCTGAGGGCACTGGGCAATGGGCTGCCCCAGCCATGTGCCCAGGGAGAGCTTTCACTCAGACCCACAACTGACCACGGGCACCAAGGGGCAGCCGCAGAGCATGCGCCAGGGGAGCTGCCTGGGTGCTGGTGCTAATGCGGAGCAGACCCACAACGTGCAGCCATGTCCTGGGGGTCAGTCGCTGCGACCCAAGGTAAAGTCATCCCCGGGAGATGGGAATATATTGTACAGGAGCATAAATCAGGTGGATCGGAGACGGGGGGGGGAGTGACCAGGCAGCTTCTGTGAATGGCACGTGGCAGAGCAGGGAGGGGGCAGGAGGGGCAGGGAGCAGAAGATCAGGTGGAGAGAAAAAAAGCAGAGCAGGAGACTGGACAGGGGCACGGGGCCTGGAGCAGAAGGCAGAGCAGCAGATAGGCCATAGAGCAGAAAACGAAGTAGCAGATGGGGAAGGCAGCTGAAAGCAGAGCAGCAGATAGGACAGGGTGTGCAGGGCAGGGAGCAGAAGCCAGAGCAGCAGGTTGGACAAGGGAAGGGGAAAGGCTGGCCCCCACTGGCACCAGTCATGTCCCTCCCCCAGCCCGTCGCCCCCCAGCCCCGTGCCCATGCAACCCGGCTGGCACCAGCTCCTGCCGCCCACTGGCACCCACTGCCTGTCCACACCTGGCACGGCGCCCATCAGTGCCCAGGACAGTGCAAGCCGCCAGGTCCAGTGCTGCAGACATGATCCGCGTCCCTCCATGGCACGCTGCGCCAGCCACGAGAGCCGCATCGTGCCCCTGGCCTGTCGCTGCCTGTCGTTACCCCTCGCAGCTCCTAGCCCCTTGGGCTCTGATTCCCGCCCAGTTGAGCCCACAGCTGTCTTGGCCTGAGTCAGACCTGACCCCCCCCACCCTCTGTGAGGTCCATGAGCAGCAGCTGTGCCCACCCCAGAGGCAGCCGCAATTCCAGGGCAGAGGACGGCAGTGGTCCTGATGCCTCCCGAATGCATCTGGAGGGGTATCACGGGGCCAGGCCCGCAGCCCCCTTCAAATCCCCCCATGATCCGTCCCACAGCCCCCGGCTTCACGGGAGCTGAGAGCCGGCCCCACGTAGGTCTAAGCTCCGCAGGTGGCCGCGGGCAGGGAGCGTGGGCCCAGCCCCGGGATGTTGCAGGGGTCCAGCCACGAAGCCGTTCTCATCTACCGCTGTCCCTGAGGCCTCCAGCTGCCCTGTACGGGCAGAGCTGGGGGAGACCTGAGCCATGCAGCGGGGTCCCCGGAGACCTGGGAAGCGGGGGCGAGGGCACATTTTTGGTCTGGGAGCTGAGGCAGCAACAGGTCCCTGCAAAGCCAGGCAGGGTGGCGGGAGCGGGGGGGCACGGACCGGGCGAACACGGCCTCCCGAAGAAATGCAGCTGGTCCAGAAAAGAGTCCGGCCCACGGGCCCCATGCTCCAGCCCGGCCGGGCGCTCTGGCCTCGAGGGGTTTCGAAGGACACGGGGATGGGGAGCCAGGCCCAGGCGGGTCCTCACGCCGACTCCGAGGGGTGTGCAAACACCAGGGAACCCGAGTGGATGCGCCAGGGAGTCGCCATGGGTGTGAACTGGGGGCGGAGGCGGCAGGATGACGTTGGCTTGCGAGCAGACGGGGCAGCTGCCCGAGGTCGGGCATTTGGAGGGCTCCAGCCATCGGAGTGACGAGGCTTCGCTGCAGCTGCGGGAGCAGGCGGGGCCCTCCCATGCTGGGACCAGGGCGCTGGTGGTGCTTCTCCCTGCCCTGGCTCTGCCGGGGCAGCCCTGGAGCCCAGGACCAGGCACGGGGCAGCACCCAGCGATGGGCGTGGTGTGCGGTGCTGCATGGGCAAGGGTGCCCTGCACTGGCACTTCACGGGGAGGTGCCTCGCCATGGCTGGGGCTGGTCTGTGCTGCGCTGCGGGGTTTATCCAGCATCTCCACATTGCCGGGGGGGCACCCAGAGCCCCACGCAGCCCCATGGCTGGAGGTGGAGGCAGTGGCGGCCGCCAAGGGGGTACAACGTAATGAGAAGGATGGACCCAAAACTGCAGCGGGGTTGGTTCCGGTGTCGGGAGGGCTCCTGGCAGGGGATGATGGCTCCACACGCCATCCCGTAAGCTCAGCCCAGGCCAGACAGTCCATGCGTGGGGGTGAATAAAAGAGACCGGTCCCACAGGAGCAGCTTGGACCCGATGCCCCCTCCGGATGAGTCCACACCAGCTCCACGGAGAACAAGCCACGCTCCAACCCCAGGGCAGAGGTGCTGTGGGAACCCCAGGCCATCTCTGCCCCTCGTATCCCGACAGGGGTGAGGCAGGTGCCCCTGGGGGCTGCCCTGTTACGTGGTCCCCTAAAACCAGTGAAGTCAGAGCAGGGTCAAACGCGTGTATGGAGCCCAGCTGCTCCTTCTCCTCTCCAATGCCCATGGCCATTGCTGGCGTGGGCGGCCACTGGTCTGAGCAGGAAGGAGGCCACATGCCAGCTCCTCCTGCCCGGGCTGCTCCCGGGAGGCTGCATGGTGGCGTTTCACTGGCGAAGGATCCAGGCCACAATCATCACGGTCACCTGTGCCCACGGCAAGCACATTTCACGTGGGAAGGGCCAAGCCACGGGCAGCGGGGACATGGGCACAACTCCTCCGGCCAGGTTGAGACAAACGGGCAGATGGAGCAAGATGAGGGCACTGAAAACTATTGTCCGTGGCCGGCTGTGCTGCATCCACCTCCACCATGGGCTGGACACCCATGGGGGGCCCTCCTGGCCACAAAAATCTTGTGGCATCGATCAGCCACATCTGCCCAGCACGGTGCAGTTTCAGAGATGTTCCCCCTTCCAGGGACTCTCAGGAGCTGCTCCTAAGGGCACCGCTTGGCGCGTATCAGGGAGCGCTGCCGCAGCATGGAGATGGCGACTATTCCCATTTCGATTTTCGTGACATCTGGTGCTAGCAACATCAATAGATGCTCAAGAAATCCCAAGCAGGGGCCGGGCTCCTGCTACAGAGGAAGGCAAAACCCACCCGTGCCAATCTGAGCAAGAGGTAAAAGTCCCACCTGACCCCGAGCAATGGAGACATGTATCAGCATTGCTTGTTCGCAAAAATCCCGGGTTTGGGAGATGAAAAGCTTCAATAATGGTCATAATAAAGAAGATGCCTCTGTCACCCCCTTTTATTTTTGCAAGGAAAAAAAAAATGGCTGATTAAAAATTGATGATTATTCCTGAAAAAAAGGTTTCACAAAAATCCCTTTTCTGATGAAAAGAGTTTTGCTCCGTAAACTACAAACCCGCCCTCGTTTAATCTGCGTTAAATTGAATATTTCATTCGTTTGATGCGGCGAGTCTGAAGGGAGATTCAGTACCGTCAGGAAGCACACGGCTAATGAAGACAGCTCCTTCGTGCTGTGGTTTGAAAGGGCCTGGAGCGGAGCGACCGTCCCGTGGCCTCGCGGCCCCGACGCGGCTTCCAGCATCTCCGGCTCCGGGTAGCGTCTGTCCGTCGCCTGTTGCCTTCACAGTGACCTGCGCAAAGCTGTGATGATCCATTGTTTCCCCTCCTTAAATGCTCCGTGCGAGCCCGGGGGAGCCCCGTGGCAGGGACGGGGTTATGAAAGCCCCGCGGCTGGTCTTCGGAGGACAGGAAAGTCAAGCTGGAAGAGAGCTCGGGAGGTGGCATCTAGCACAGGCCCCTGCTCGAGGCAGGACCGTCCCAGACGAAACCACCCCAGGGAAGATGTCTGTCCAACCTGCTCTGCAAAACTTCCACGGGTGGAGACTCCCCAGCCTGTTCCCGTTGCCTGACCACCTCAGAGTCAGAAAGTTTCTCCTGATCTCCAGCCTCAATTCCCTCTGCTGCGTCTTGAGGCCGTTGCTCCTAGTCCTGCCCCTGTACCAGCCCGGCTCCATCCTCTCTGTAATTGCCTTCCAGGTAGCTGAAGACCATTCCCAAATCCCTCCTCCGTCTTCTCTTCTCCAGGCCACGTAACCTGACTTCTTTCATCCTTTCCTCACCGGCCGTCCTTTGCAGGCCTGCAATCATTTTTGGCACTCTGCGCTCCGCTCTCCCTAATCCGGCTGCAGCTTTTAGGGGACGAGGACCACCGGTAGAGGGACGTCCCGTGATCATTTCCGCCCAGCTGGATGAGGAAGAGGAGCTCCCCGGCCCGACGGGAGCCCTGCCAGCGCTCCTCCTGCTCCCCGAGCCCTCGCGGAGGCCGGACCGCGTGCGGGAAGCGACTCGCTCCCCTCGGAGCCTGGGTGGTCCCAGCGTGCGCAGCCAGCCGGGAACTAGCGTCACCGGGAGGGAAGGGGGATCCCACCTTGTTTCTTGAATGGCCCCCAGAGCCATCAGCTCTGCAGCCCCGTGGACTCCTGTCCTGAGCCCTGACGTGCGCCTGTCTGATCCTCTGGGCCACGGCATGCACACGCCATGCTCCTCTGCCAGCCGGAAACGCCCTACATGAAGCACTCCCGCGGAGGACGGCTGCCCTGGCTAAGGCTCGCGTTGTGCTTCCGCTCCCCACGTGACCTCAGACTCGTCCCGTGGCTGCCCTGTGCCTCAGTTTCCCCACCTGTGGAAAGGCACCAGGCATCGGAGGGGGATTGCAAGGCTGACTTCTTCCGGGCTCATGGAAACGGGGGTCCACAAACAGCCGTGCTGTCCTCCATGCCCGGTGGCTCACGCCAAGCTGGTCCAAGCTCTGAGCGTGGGGTTGCCTCAGCCCCCGCCACCACTGACCATGACCTCTTGCTGGCCTGGGGGAGTTCCTGCCACACCCACGTGGCTCAAACCCACGTCCTTTCTTTGCCCCCCAGACCCGGCCTTGCCCCTCTTGGCTGCAGCCGAGAGGCGTGACAGGGCATGTGCTCTTGTGAAATCCCAGCAGGCCACGGCAGGTTGTGGCGCGAGGCGGTGGATGGCAAGGCGTGTCCTCGTTACACAATAACCACAAGCCCTAGAGCATCCTGGCATAATTACAGGGGGCCCAGCTGATATTTTAGGGGGTAGGAAGCACCCTCCCCCCCCCAGTCTTTCTCTGCGCCACTCGGAGAACTGCTCGGGACAGGCCCATTCGTATCTTCCCCGTGGAGGTTTCCTCGCCGCTGTTCCCGCCGCCCCCCCCCCAAATTCCCAAGCAAGACTATTTATTTGGACTAATTAAACACCTCGGGTTGCTCCTCTCTCGCTCCCACGGGCGTGTCGGGATGGCCCACGGAGAGGTGATGAACAAGTTGCGACGCCCGGCACCGTCAGCCAATGGGAACGCGCGGCATAGCATCCCCTCAGCCAATCGGCTGCGCCAGGCAGAAAGGGGCGGGAGAGCTGTTGGCGTGGCAAGGGCCTTCCACGTGCCTCAGTTTCCCCATCTGCTTGATGTGGAAGTAGCGATTCCCCGCGTGCGGGAAGGTTGTGGAGTTGGGGTTGGGGTCGGGAAAGCACGTGGGGGGCGGGCAGTC
>NW_017728995.1:30546552-30550174 GCF_001723915.1 Gavialis gangeticus | reverse complement strand
GTTGTGGGGTTGGGGTTGGGGTCGGGAAAGCACGTGGGGGGCGGGCAGTCAGCCCCCTACTCACCCGTCCTTCAGCTGCCCAGCACCTTGGCACTGGCGTGAGCCCCAGGGGCTGAAACCACCCAGGGGGCACAGGGCAGAGGGGGGTGCACGTCCCAACCTGGGCTCCAGGCTGGGCGCCGAAAGAGACCCCTGCCTTCATCTCTGGCCTGACCCTGCTGCGCTGGGAGCTGGTGACTTTTGGGAGGCGGATGGGTCCTGGGACGGGGGCAGCTTTCCGGGCTGTCTGCGGGGCAGCGGCCCAAGGCTGCCAACTTGCTGCCTTTCGGGCACCGGAGACCGAACGGGGTCACGGGTGGTGGGGCTGGGACTGGGAGCTGGCAACTAAAGTTGAGTGCTTTAGAGCCCCTTTGCAAACCCCCAAGCCCGCCAGGTCGCGTACGACACGGGCCAGGTCCTGTTCCCCGCATTTGGTGTCTAAGTGGCACTTGGGCATCTCAGCACCGGAGCCTCGTAAGCCATCGGCATGGAGGGCAGGCGGCTTCCTCCTCCTGCCTGCTGCCGCGAGGCAGAGAAGGATCAAAGCGAGACACAAGGGAGATGCCCAAGTGTCCCGAGAGCCCCAGCGGCTGCAGTAGGATCTGACCTGTGTGCGTGACCCCTGGGGCCCAGGGTCCTCCGCTGCCGGCACGGGGGCATCGCGCCGCGCTGGGGCATCGCAGAGCACGAGGCGCCTGCGCCGCTCGGCTCCAACCTCGGCGCCGCGTTCATCCCTCCTGGCTGGATCTCCGCCAGGCTGGGAAGCATCGGTGACTCACGCCAGGATTTGGTAATGTGGGCAGAGGAGCTCCCGCCAGGGAGCGTGTCGGGGCACCGCCGACGGCCCGGCTCTGGGCCCAGCCAGGGGGTTGCAATGGCCATAGGGAAGGCGTCTCCCCCCGCTCCGTGAGGGCCAGCCCCATAGCACCCAACCACAGACCCTTCGGAGGCCACCCCGGGGCGTCGAATGGGCCCAGCTAGCCCGGGGCATCTCCACCCGCGCTCCCGCCTCTGCCCTCCCCAGAGGGGGAGCCAGCGAGTCCCGGGGAGCAGGCGGGTGGCGGGATACTCCCCTGAACACCTGCACGGGCTCCCTCCTCCCGCCCCATTCCCATGGGAATAACTGCCTTGTTTCCACAGCGCGTTCCCGGGCTGGGAGTCCAGCGGAGGACTCCCCACACCCAGCGTCCATGGCGGAGCAGCAGCCACCTCAGGGCTAGAGCTCTCTCCACCACCGGGCTGACCTAGAAACAGCTGCACGCCTGGCGCACCGGAGCCCGGGACACGCTTCGCAAGCCGCCGAGCCACAACTGCTCCTCCCCGCCCCGCGAGGGGCGAGTCCCCCATGGAGCCGTGCCAGCACCGGGACCTCCAGCCCGGGGCCACTCGCTCCCCCTGCCGAGCCGGGGGCAGGGCCGGGCCTGGCTATGGAGGAGGGGCAACTCCTTGGGGCCGCTCCAGCGCCCAGCTTGGCTCAGTCCCCAGCCCACACCCCGTTCCCGCTCGCCCGCCGCCTCACTCCTCTCCGCCAGCATCTCCCCTGGCCACCGAGAGGGGCAGGGAAGGAGGTCGGGAGCAGGCAGCAGCTTTTCTTTTTCCTCTTTGGGCCGCCGAGGCGTAAAACATCCAGCTCCGTCTGCTTCCCTCCCACGAGGCACCAGCTGGGCGATCCCGGGAGCCCACGACCACCCGACCCCTGCCGAGGTTTCGCTCCTCCAAGCGTCCTGGCGGCAAAGTCACGCGAGGCTTCCTCACGTGCCGCCCCAGTTAGCCAAGGAAGAAAGAAAGCAAAACCCCCGTGGCCGCAGCCTGCAGGACGCGGCGGCCGCGGGCCGCTGGCAGGGAGGGAGAGGCGCTCCTGGGATTTCCAGCGAAGCGCGGCCGTTTCCTTTTTGTTCTGGCCCATGTTCCTGGACGAGCGCCGAGCCTCGGCCACGGCTGGGGGCAGCCACGAACCCACAGCCACAGCGCGCTGGTGTTGCTGGGAAAGGCCCCACGCCCGCCCTCACGCTGCGCCCACGTCCCCTCCGAGGACCCCTTCCCCCTGCGGCCTCCCATTAAGCAGGAGCGGCGGTGGCACCTCCAGGCCGAGCTCGGCGCGTCGTGTCGGGAGCGGCACGTACACACCACGGGGTCCCTGCCTCGCACAGCAGACGGGCCAGACCCAGAGGCGCAAGGCGCTTGGGGCCGACCCAGGGGCACCCAGCCGGGCAGCAAGAAAGGGAAGCCAGAGCCCCTCGCACTCATTCCCACTACACCATGCTGCCTTTGCTCAAAATGAAGCCAAAGCTGCTGTCGCGACGAGCCTGGCACGCACCCAAAGCTCGGCCCCTCCGGCGCCCAGCCCCGCGGGTGCCAGGCGGAGCGGAGAAGAGCAAGTGCACTGCAGGGCCTGGCGCGCCTCGCCCCCGACCCCGACCCCGGGCCCGGGCAGCTGGGCGCCGCGGCCTCACAGCAACAGGGCCCAAGTGGCTGCAGCGTTCGCCCCTCGAAGGCAACTTTGCCTGGGCGAGGGTGACAAGGGGCACGAGCCCGGGGCAGAAAGCTGCGGGGCGGGCACGACAAGTGCTGCACGTGCAATTTGGGGACTTTTTTAAATCTATGTTTGGGGTCACCCCAATGCAAGCGCTGCACGTGCAATCTGGGAGCAAAATGTATTTCTGGTGCCAGCCCCGTGCCCGCCCGGCGCCCTGCCCTACTCCCGCCCCGTCCACCCGCCGGCGCCCCGCCGCCGGGTTTTCCGAGCCACCCGCCCGGCAGACGGACAGGCGCCGCAGCCAATAAGGCGCCGCAAAGCGTCAACACAGTGTTCGCTCAGCCCGGGCGGCCAATGCGCGTCGCCCGGCTCCTATATCCCGCCCTCCGAGGACAAGCTCCGGCGGTCGTCGCGCCGGACCGGCGGCCATGTTGAGTGTGGCGGCCCCACTGCTCCGCCTGGCCCGGCCGCCTGGCCCGGTCCTGCCGCCCCGTTTTTCGGGGCTGGCACCGGCAGGAGCCTCGTCGGGCCGCACTGGCCCCGGCCCAGCGTTGCTGCCCCTCGGGGCTTGCTGCTGGGCCGGAGAAGCTGAGGAGCTCCCACCCGCAGGGCTGCGGGCGCCATCTTGAGTGTGGCAGTCCCGCTGTCTCCATGGGGGGCGGCTGCGCCCCGCCCCTCCCCCACTCCCGGACTTTTTTACTAATTGCAAAATAAAAATAGCAATTATCGGGAGAGGGCTTTTTTTTTTTTTTTTTTTTTTTTTTTTTTTTTTGACCCAAATGGCAAAAAAAATAGTCCCCCCCGCAACCCCAGCTCCAATTCATTATTTTTAAAATTATTATTTTTTTTTTTTTGCTCAATTTCGGCGCAAAAAAAGGCGGTAGGGCGCGCATCTCCCTGCGCAGCCGCGGACCTGGCGTGGTTTTTAATTGCAATTGTCGAGGGGGAGCGGTGTCTGGGGGAGGGGGGTGTTTTATTTTGCTCCCCGCTACCTTTTCTTTTCTGAAAATCGCGGGCTTCAGCTGCGCGCTATCTTCAGCTGCGCGCGCCGCTTTGCGGCGCGGTGCAGGGTGGGGACAACGCGCGGAGCGTTTCCCTTGCGGATGC
>NW_017728995.1:30540994-30541552 GCF_001723915.1 Gavialis gangeticus | reverse complement strand
TTTAATTTGAGAACTTTAAACTTGATTTTAAAAAAAAGTTTAAAAAAGGGGGAAAGAAAAAAAAAAAGAAACAAGCGCGGGGGGGCAAGAAGGCCCCCGGGCTGAGGCCGGGCGCGAACTCATCGCAGGCGCGCGGCGGCACTGCCGCTTTAAGCAGCCTTGCCCATTGTTTGCCCCCCGACCAATGGCGGCGGCGCTGCCCGCTGGGTGCGGCCAATGAGCGGCGCGCAGGGCAGGCGCGGCGCCGCCCCCGGCTCTATAAGAGGGGCCGCGGCGCCGCGTGAGCCCTCCACTGCGCGGCCAAGGCCATCTTTGCATTGTTCGCTGCGCTGCGCCTGCGCCTGCGCCCGACCGCGCGGGGCTATTTTTATACAGAGCTATTTTGTACCCGCCCGCACCGCACCATGTCGGACACGGCCGTGGACACCAGCGCCGAGATCTCCGCCAAGGTGAGCGCCGCGCCGCGCTATTTTCAGCCGTGCCCGGCGCCGCTTCCTCCCCGGCGGCGTCTCCCGCCTCTTTGTCTCGGCGCTGGGCGCACCTCCGGCTCCGTGCGCG
>NW_017728995.1:30540449-30540710 GCF_001723915.1 Gavialis gangeticus | reverse complement strand
TGGGGCGGCGCGCGCTCCTTTGTCCGCGGCTCTAAGCGGGTTATCTCGGCGGCAGGTGGACGCGGCCGGGCGCGGAGTTAAACCCGATTAACCTCGCGGCTTAGCCGCCCCGCGCGGGAAGTTGCCGGCGCTGTCCCGGCGCGGGGATGCAATGTACCGCGGGCTTCCGCCGCCCGGTTTTCGTTTTCACTTCTGCTTCCCGCGCCGTGTGTCCGCGCGGGATGCCCCGGGGCAGCCTCCCCCCCCGCACCGCACCGCACC
>NW_017728995.1:30534856-30540079 GCF_001723915.1 Gavialis gangeticus | reverse complement strand
CGCATTTGCCTATCGGCCGTGGATTGGCTGGCGGGCGCGGAAGGAAAGTTGTGGCGGAGGGGCCCGCGCGGTCCGGGGCGGCCGCTCGGCCGAGCCGGAAGCATCGGAAAAGGCCAGCGGGGGCCGGGGGCCGGGTCTCTCCGGCGGGCGCGTTCCCGGGAGCAGGAACGCGGCTCGCGCCGTGTCCCGGAGTTGTTTTTTCTCTTCGAGTGAAAAGGAGTGGGCACGGAGCTTAGTAATCCCGAGCTGGAAACTCTGACTCTGCGCCGCGCGGTGCCTCCAGGAAACGCTCGGAGCGGCCCCGGGCTCCGTGCCGGGCGCTGGTCGGAGCTCAGAGCCGGGAGGGGGCAGTTCGGGGTGCTGTGTGTGCCGCGCGGGAGGTCTGTCTCCGCGCCCAAGAAGCGGCCCGAGCGATGCCCATCTCTTCGGGGCGGCCGAGTGTGTGATAACAGGTGTAGCGATCCCCGGGGCTTGCTCGGAGACGCCATTTCCCGGCAGCCGGGCTGCTTGGGATAATGCAGGCAGGCCTGGCTAATCCACGCCCCGTCTATCCAGATGTCTGGTTTATCCAGATGCCTGGTCTGCGAGCGGCTTAAACGGCCCGGCGTCCTCGACGTGCCTCTGCTGCCGGCTGAATAATCCGGGGACATTTTTAATCCCAGTAAAAAGGGAGATCTCCGTGGTTGGGGGCCAGGCCTGATGCGCCAGCCGCTCGTGGGAGGAGGCGGGGGTGCAAGTGACCCTGTGGGTGGGCAGGCAGCAGATTGACCAGTAAAGGTGGGGGCAGGAAGCTGCCCCAGGCTTGCGACCGTCTCGCGGTCCCGGTGAAGTGGGGAAGGGCCTGGGCTGGGGGAGCGCAGTGTGCTGGTGGGTTTGAACAGAAGACGGGGCAGAGGCAGGCGTGGGTGCCCACGCGCGATCCCAGCCTGCCTGCGTAGCGATGCGGTGTGCCCTCCTGACGGCGACCCAGCACCCAAGCCTGCGCTGGGCCCCGCGCGGTGCCGCCAGGCTGGGCTGCAGCTGTGCGCCTCAGACCTGCCTCCGCGCTGCGAAGCCAAGAGCTCGGAGCCAGGGTCTGGCACTTCCTCTCTGCAGCGAGCGTGAAATAGGCCCCGGGTGGTTTCTCTGGGGTGGGAAAGAGACTGCGGTCGGTGCCCGCGGTTGCAGCAGGGCAGCGCTCGGCGGGGAGGGGCGCAAGTGGCCGTGGGAGCCTGCAGGCCGCGTGGGTGAGCTGTGGGCTGGCGGGTTCACGTGAGCGCGGGAGGGTGGGAACCGAGCCAGGGCTTTGGCTGCTAAGCAGAGGCAGGAAACCAGCGCCTTGCCTGCCTCTCGTGGACCGCGCTGCGCGCTCCAGACCTGCCCCTCGCCCTCAAACGGGGCTGGGACTGAGCGCCCGTCCGCTCGGCCTGTCGCGGTCCCTCGCTTCCTGTCTGCCTCCTCCATTCGCCCGCTCCGTCTGTGTCTTCCCCAGCCCGGCAGCTGTCCCCCAGAGCCGTGGGCTGCAAGCGGGGGAACTCACTGCCTCTGCCTGTCCCTTTCAGGATCTAAAAGAGAAGAAGGAAGTCGTGGAAGAGACAGAAAACGGCAGAGATGCGCCCGCCAACGGCAATGCTGTAAGTACCAGCCTGAGGCCCCAGCTTTGTTCCCGAGGACTCGGTGGCTGGTGCTGCCCGCTGATCCCAGAGCCCCAGGACAGAGGGAACATGCTGGTAGCGTCGGTCAGGGAGACCTGCCCACCCGTGAGGCTGGGACGGGGTCTGGTGCCCTGCGTTCACCTTCAAGACTGCCCAGCTCAGGCACGTGGCTCTTCCAAGCCTCGTCAGCAGCCGGGGGCAAGGGGTGGGGATCCCTGGCACACCCCAGGATATGGTCTTTAAGCTGCATCCCTCGAGGCGGGCGGCCCCTGACCTGCCATCCCGCTGAGGCCCATCGCTCACAACCTCCCTGGTGCAGGTTGTCTAGGCCAGGAACTGGCCAGGGTCCTGGCCCTCGGCCCGCCCCAGGGCGAGGCAGGAGGTGGCAGGGCTGGCGATCTCTGGCGCAGCGCGGTTTTAAGTGAGTGCTCTGTCTCGCCAAGGAGAACGAGGAAAACGGGGAGCAGGAAGCTGACAACGAAGTAGACGAGGAGGAGGAAGAAGGCGGCGAGGAGGAGGACGAGGAGGAAGAGGGTGATGGTAACTTCCCTCTCCCCGCTCCTGCCCTCCCTTTGCTGCCCCTGCCTGGGGTGCTTAGCTGCTCCCCTCGCTGGCCCCAGCCTGGCGTTCCCTGCTCTTCTTCCCCCGCCCCGGTCGGCTCCCGCACGTGCCCCAGCAGGGCCGGCCGAGGGCAGACGGCCCGGCTTGTGCCCGGAGACTGCACCAGGGAGGCCGACGCTGCTCTGACCCCGGGCAGCCGGGGCGTTCCTGTCCCCCGGCAGTCGGTGCTGGCTGCTCCGGCCCCCGGGGCAGCTGCGGTGGTCAAGCTAGAGGCCCCCAGCATCTGCCCAGGGTACTTCCCCCTTCGCAGCCACCCCGCGCTTCCCTGGCTGGCTTGCCTGGAGAACACGAGCTATTTTTATCGCCCGCTGAGGCCGGGAGGAGGTGGCCACGCTGTCATTAGCTTGCACTGTCACAGCTGGCTGCAGCTGGGCTAATCGCTGCGCTGCAAGGCCGCGGCACTGACCCACTAACCTGGCAGGGTGGGGGCGGGGGCAGGGGCAGACGGCCGGGAAGGGGCTCCAAAGCCTTCCAGGAATCCCGCGGTTGAACCGAGGCGGTGGTAAGCCCAGGTCTCTTGTCTCTTCTTGGGAAGAGACACCCTAGCTGGTTCCCCCTTGCCCCCAGCCGGTGCAGAGGAGAGGGCTCTGCTGTGGGCAGGGGCTGGCCCCTGGATAGCTTGGTGGGGTGGCAGGGGGGATGCTCGCCCTTGGGACTAGCTGCCTTTTCCGCAGTCCCTTCCCAGGGCTGCCTGCTGCTTTGGGGAGGAGAGGAAGTGACTGCATTGCCTGACTTCCCTGTTTGGAGGCGGGGAGGGGGTGTTGCCTGGATACCCTAGTAACGAGCCTCCTCCATGCCTGGAGAGATGTGTGGATCTTGCAGAGCCCTCCCCGTGGGCAGGCCGGGGCTTGGAGCCCCCTGGCAGGAAGGCAGGGCTAGGACGTGGGTGCCCTAGGCTAGCTCCTGGCTCGTTGCGTGTCCCAAGGTCATCGCCGTGTCAAGGATCGGCTCCGAAGTCGCAGCCCAAACCCAGCGCTTTGCAAAAGGCAGCTAGGGCAGCCAGGGGCTCCCTGCGTGTGGTGCCCAGCAGCCGCCCTGTGTCACAGGATCACCTTGGACATTGTTACTGCCTTGGCTGAAAGCAGCTCGGGCGGCTAAAAACACCCCGATCAGCTTGGTCGCTTCGCCACAGCCCGGGATGCCCTAGTCCTCGGAGACGCAGGCAACGTGGTGTCTGAGCACCCGCTGACAAATGGGGGCTGCGGGTGACCCTAATCCCCAGACGTGTGGCCTGTGATATCGGTGCGGAGCTCGCTTCCTGGCCTCGACGCTTGTGAGCGCTGCCAGGCTGCCCGCCGCACAGCTGGGTAAATCCTGTGCCCCAGTCCCAGCCCTGCAGCCAGGCCACGGGGAAACCGGGCTGCCTTGTTCTGATCCACTGGCCTATTTGAGCCCAAAGTGGGTCAAGTCTGCGACTGCCTCTTCCCCCTCTCGCCTTCCCCCGCCCCCCCGCTGTCCAGCCGCCTGCCCGGCCGCCCTGGAGAACGTGCTCGCCGTTGCGGTAATTAGGAAGTGTTGTGACTCAGAACTAATGCGTCCTGGCTCTCTCAACTCATTAAAGGTGGCCTAATAGCGGCGAAGAGAAGCATAAGTAATGCAGAGCGGTTAGGCAGAGCCGCCGGGAGAGAGCCTTTCCTTTCCAGTGCGAGTGAAGCACGCCTTCCCCCACGGGGGGATCGGCGAACGCAGCCCCTCCCTGCCAGGCTGGGGCGGACCAGCCGGAGGGGTCAGCACAGCTCCAGGCCCCCCATGTTGAGATCCCCCCCTTCCCCCCGGGCTACATAAGGCGGTGGCATCCTGCCAGCCCCCATCTGCGTTAGGAACTCGCTGCTCGGACCCAGCCGGCTGGGGACAGGTTACTTTGGCATCTGACTCGGGGCAAGCCCTGGGTACTCGAAGCTGGAGGGCAGAGGGGGTGGCCCCTGGCTGCTGCGTGCTTTGCTGTGGAGGTGCTGGCTGGCGCTGGCGACACGTGCGAGGCACGGCCCGTGCCCTTGGGCCTGCAGGGAGCCCGAGGAGACGCCTGGAAAGAGTTTGCTTTCAAGGACTGGTTCCCCTTCCAGCTAGGTCTCTGCCTCCCCGCTTCGCAGCCTGCCCTCCCCACGTCCTTGCAGCTCAGCTGCCGCCGAGGTCTCATGTTCCCTCCTCCCTTCCCCCAGGTGAGGAAGAGGACGGTGACGAAGACGACGAAGCCGAGGGGGCCACAGGCAAACGGGCGGCTGAGGACGATGAGGTGAGCGTGGATGGATCCCAGGTGCTTTGCTGGAGCAGAGCTGGCTGGGTCCCCCAGAGGGATCCACCATGGCACGTGGGCCGGGGAGCCTGGCTGGGCTCTTGAAACCCAGCTCCTGCCCCCATCCCAGGCATGGCTCTCGCGTTTGCCTCTGGGGAGCTGCCCTTGGGGACTCAGCCCACTTCCATTTATACCTGTGGCCTGCTTAGGAGCGCCCTCGGCTGCAGCCCGTGCTCCTGCCCCGGGATGGCGCAGCTGGGAGGGGAGTCTTCCTCCGTGCTCTGCTGGCAGCTGGGGAAGGGGCTGGCGCGACCCCGGACGCCCTGGCTGGATTAGGAAGGGAACGAGGGGGGTGACGGATGCTGAACTCCAGCACAATGGTGCTAGGAACCGGCTCTGCCCTCTCCAGCCCTTGGCCTCTCTTCTGGGCAGTGCCAGCGGCATGTCAAAGGGTGCAAGAGATGGGGCCGGCGTGGGGAAGACGGCCGCTTCCTGAGGAGAGCGGCAGCTCACTGGGTACCTCGGGGTGGGGTCTGCGCAGAGCCAGGTGCACAGAAAGGCCACTCAGATAAGGCCCCTTATCTCCGCACGGGAGAGGAAACCGAAAACCCGCCTCTAGGAGCAAAGGCTGAATCCCTTCTTGCTGGGGCTGGCAGGGAGGCAGAGGGAACCACGGTCCTTGGCCACTTCATGCTGCTGTCCCTGCTGTCACCCCCCCCCCCCCCCGGCCCCCCC
>NW_017728995.1:30533515-30534846 GCF_001723915.1 Gavialis gangeticus | reverse complement strand
CCCCCCCCCCCCCCACGGCCACCCCAGAGCTGGGCAGGATGGGGCATTTGGGCTCCCTAAAACCGCAGGGGTGAGGAGACAGCAGGGCAAAGAGGTGCTAAGGGGGCAGCCAGGCATCTTCAAGCTTCGGCTGAGGACTGCACGAGCCTCCGCAGCGGGCCTGGCCTCGTGCCTGATCCCCTCCGGCTGTCCCTGTTGGTGCCGTGTCTGCTCAGCCCCTGCCCTTCTCCTAACGCCTCTGCTCTTGCCCCCTCCCAGGACGACGAGGTCGACCCCAAGAAGCAGAAAACCGACGAAGACGACTAGGCGGCGCGTTTTGGGGTTTTCTTCCTTTTTTTTTTTTTTTTTTTTTTTTTTTTTTTAAAAAAAAAAAAAAAAAAAAAGAAAAAGTGAGGGGAGAACAAAAAAAAAAAAAAAAAAAAAGAAAAAGTGAGGGGAGAACAAAAAAAAAAAAAAAAAAAAAGAAAAAGTGAGGGGAGAACAAAAAAAAAAAAAAAAAAAAAGAAAAAGTGAGGGGAGAACAAAAAAAAAAAAAAAAAAAAAGAAAAAGTGAGGGGAGAACAAAAAAAAAAAAAAAAAAAAAGAAAAAGTGAGGGGAGAACAAAAAAAAAAAAAAAAAAAAAGAAAAAGTGAGGGGAGAACAAAAAAAAAAAAAAAAAAAAAGAAAAAGTGAGGGGAGAACAAAAAAAAAAAAAAAAAAAAAGAAAAAGTGAGGGGAGAACAAAAAAAAAAAAAAAAAAAAAGAAAAAGTGAGGGGAGAACAAAAAAAAAAAAAAAAAAAAAGAAAAAGTGAGGGGAGAACAAAAAAAAAAAAAAAAAAAAAGAAAAAGTGAGGGGAGAACAAAAAAAAAAAAAAAAAAAAAGAAAAAAACAGCGAAAAAAATGACCAACCTTGTAAAAAAACAAAAATGCAAAAAAAAATTACAATCTTATTTCGAGCATTCCAGTAACTTTTTTTTGTGTATGTACTTTTTAGCTGTACTATAGGTAGTGGTTTGTATGAGACGGCAAGGCCAAAGATAAAAAAGGGGTTTTGGTTTTTTTGGGGTTTTTTGTTTTGGTTTGGTTTTTGTTGTTTTTTTTCTGTCTATGAAGTTGCTGTTTATTTTATTTTAAGAAAAAAAAGAATTTTTTTGGCCTGTTATGTATGTGTGAAACCGTGTTGTCCAACAATAAACCGGAATTTTATTTTGCTGAGTTGTTCTAACGAAGCTGGCTCCCAACTGCTGCTTTTTCATTTGATTTATTGTTTTCTTTTCTCTCTCTTTGGTTTTGTTTTTAGGTTTGTTTGGGAGGGGCTTCCCCCCCCCCCCCCCCCCCCCCCTCGACCC
>NW_017728995.1:30516887-30533467 GCF_001723915.1 Gavialis gangeticus | reverse complement strand
GGGCTCCCCCCCCCCCCCCCCCCACTTAGGACCCAGGCTGGGGCAGAGGGGGTATTTCATGCCCATCTTTGTGGGAGCTCTGGTTGCTTCCTGAATGGCTTAATCACAGCCTGGGTGAGTGGAGGACGCCAGCGGGCTGGGGTTTGCTCCGGGGGTGGTTATGCTTCCCAGAGAGCTTAGCATCTCCTTGGAGGGACTTCGCCATGTCCTGCAGGGTCAGTTGGCCTGGAGAGGAGCCGGGAGCCAGGTGAGCGCCTGCACCGGGAGGGTGCTCACCTCCCCTTTTGCAAGCGTGGTGCCTTGGCATCGTTGAGGGGCATGACTCCCAGACGAGCCTCTGCAAACCGCAGAGAAGCCAGAACAAGGCGCCTGGCTGGAGGAGATGGCGTTTATAGGTATGGTCATCTGATGGAGCGCGCTTGGGTTCACAAAAGCTGGCGTGCTCACCTGCTGTCTTGCATTAGATTTAGTCTATCGGTGCATCACTGCCCTGCCTTGTGCAAGCTTGTGCCCAGCCCTGCTGGGGAAAGGATGGGGTTTGTGGTTTGCTGAACCTGCCACGCGTTGGGCTCCAGGCCCAGCCCTGCAGCCCAGTGCACTGGAGGTTCAGCAGACCACAAACCCCATCCTTTAGCCCAGCAGGATTGCAGGCTTCTCGTCACTAAGGTGTCTGGGTGCTTCTGGGCAAAACTGGAGGTCCTGGGTAAGTTTGGCTGGAGCTTATCGTGTGTCTGGGAGAGGCCGAGGCTGGATGGGGACAAGTTGAAGCAGAAGGGGCAGCAGAGACCATGCTCTCGCCATGCATTGTGTGTAGAAACCACTGAGTGCTTGTACCCTACGGGCCCCAGGAGCAGGTTCCTGAATAGCATTGCGGGTTGAAGAAGACTTGCCTTTAACCTCCCTCTTCATCTCATTTTTTCCTTCCTCCAGGGGCTTTGTGGCCAAGAATAGCCCAGGCAGCTTCTCCAGGTGTTCGGGAGAACCACCCTCCTCCCTGTCCCTGCAGACCCCTTCTCGAGTTGCAAGGGGAGCAGGTGTAAAATGAGCTCCCTTCTCCCCTTGTTGCAATGGGAAGAGACAAAGCCTGGCCTTGCGGTTGCAGCTGATCTGAGGGCTGGCTCCTGGCAGCGATCCCTGGAAATGACGGAGAGGGGTGGAGGCAGTGGTCCAGTGCAGGCATCTGGCATCTGGGAGGTCTTCGTTGGTGGCAGGGGGGTTGCTACTGCCTTGTTGTGACAAGGGGTGATGCCTCGCATGCCCCTGGGTCAAGCTTAAAACCTCCGCCTCGTGCTTAATTCACCAGAACAGGAGCAAGGAGTTGACCAGAGCAGCAGCCTAGCTGCCATGGGGAGGGAGGCTAATTGATGGCTAGCAGGATCCGTGCTTTCCACCTGGGCAGCAGCCAGGGCTTCCCAAGGCAGCTCGAGTGCTAGGAGAGAGCACCAAGAAGGCCGCCCAATGGGAGGGTGGCACTGGGAAGCACGTGCGTGCGCATGGTGCTGTTGCGCTCTCCGTTTGGAAGTAGTCAGGATGGGGTATGAGGTGCAAGCGGGAATGGCAGCTGCCTGCACACACATCCCCGTGCTGAGACGGGGCCCTCGGAGGATCAGCCTGGCGCCTGCTAATGCCTCTCAGCTCCTGCCACTGGCACCTCCTGGCTTTGGGGGAGTGTGACTGATATAACTCATTTTGCTTCCTAGAAGCGCCGGGAAGAGGCTAGCAGGGGTAGGAAAGAGGGGAATGTTTGCCTTGGAGGGGGCGAATGGGGGGAGTACTTGGGCTTCAGACTCGGCTCACGGCTGCGTGCGTCCGAAGCCAGCAAGCTGGTATCAGCGCAGTGCTGCAGACTGGCTGCAGGGCGGTGCCCCCAGCTGGCGGGGTCGTGGTGCCCCACCGCTGACAGGTGACGGGGACACGCACACTGGCGGTACTTCCCCATAGACTTGGGGCACCTCCCAGCCCAGCTGTTGCCGTGGTTGCCCTCCCCAGGTGCTGATATCCCCATTTTAGAGAGAAGCTGAGGCCTGAGGGCCAGGCTATGGGCCTACCCACTGAGCCATCCTCCCTCCCTGTGCATCTTGCCGCCCAGGTTATCAGAGACGGGTGCTGAAGTCCCACTGAGAGCTTAAAAACACTGGGTCTCAACCTCTCCGAGGAAGGCTCTCAACTGAATTTCATAGCAAGGCAGCACCATCCGGCTACTCCCCAGGGAGCGCGAGTGAGCAGCATTGGCGAGGCGCCCGCCAGCCAAGGTGCTGTGTGCACCGATCCCGGGTCACGTGCACCAGAAAACTGCAGCTGCCTCTGGGGTGGAGCTGTCTCGCTGCCCCGCAGCAGGCGTGCGTAACCGAGCGGGGAGCCCCATGTCCTGGGAGTGCCGCGGGGGGGGGAGAGGGCAGCCGCTTCTCAGTCCCTGACCTCCTTTGCTCACTTGGGCCCCCTCACTAGTGTCATGCCCCCCTTCGGGTCTCTGACTCGCTGCCCTCGAGCCTGGTCCCTTGTGGCCCTTTGCTGTGTTTGCTGGCCTGGGAGTGCTGGCAGAGAGGGGCACACGCGTGTGGTTGCATTCACGCTTGGGATCACCCATGAGACACATATGAGCATCTGCTTAACCACAGGCCAAGGTCCCTTGTGCTCCCAGTGCCCAGTTCGTGAGCAGCCGGGCTGGGCAAGGTCCCATGTCCCTCCCATTTGCTGGGCACAAGGGGCTCCATCCCACCCCAGTGCACCTGTCCTGATGCCACGGCGCAGCCCCCTGGGATTACCAGTCCCAGCATGCACTGCTTCAGTCCAGACCCCCACCACTTTGCTTTCTAGGACCTGGTGCTCCCACAAGCCACAGGACAGGGGGTGGCTCCTGGCGCTCCCTGCACCCTCCAGCGCTGGTTTAGCTGGGCACAAGGGCATTCCCTCTGTGGGCATACGCCTGGGGGGCTGGCCTGCCTGAGGCAAGGCAGCTCTTCCCCCCATGTGGAGGGGACACACGTGCCATGAGAAGCCCCTCCGATGCCCAGGCTGGATCAGTCGGGCCTGGTACACGGGCTGGACCCAGACGTCGACAAGCCAGGACAGGAGCGGAGCTGGCGTCCACCGCCCAGGGTCCCAGTGAAGAGGGGAAGGGGCTTGTGGGGGGCAGAGCTGTGGTGCTGGGTCTCAGGACCCCAACCCCCTGCCTGATCTGGCTTTCACCCGCACAGGCCTGGGGGAAGTCCTGCAGGGTCTGGCCTTGACTCTGCTCCGCTCCCTTCTGTGGACTTGGGCACGTCACTTCATCCCCACGGCCCTTGGTTTCTGGGGCTCATTGGAGTGAAGTGCCCGTGTCCTGCGAGGACGGGGTAGTTCAGGGGGGCACTGAGGTGTGTGAGGGGCCAGTGGCTGTGGAAAGAAGCAGGGGAGGGGGCAGGGCCGTGTCCTTGGGGAGAGACGCCCCAGCAAGTGAGATGCAGTGCAGTGGCTGCCCGGAGACCCCAGGCAGGGGCTGAGGCACGGCTGCACAGCATGGGGTGGCCCAGGGGCCGGGCTGGGGTCAGGCAAGCAGGTGCTGCTCCTTCCTCTGCTACTGAGGTCCTCAGCGGCCTTGGCCAAGTCGCCTAATGTCCATTTCCCCACCTGGATAAGTGCCCTGCCCTCACCGAGGCAGGAAGCCCAGATCCCATGGCACAGCAGGATGCTTTCCCTGTGCCTGGCACCTCTGCCCAGAGACACAGCTTCATCCCTCCTGCCCCCTTCAGTGGGGCAGGGAGGGGTCCCCATGGTTGTGCCCCCAGCCTGACCTGCTACAGCGAAGGAGAGGCCAAACCAGGCAGCAGCTGCCATCCTGGCTGGCAGGGCCCAGACCTGGCGCCTGCAGCCGTGAGGGTGGGGTGCATCCCGAGGTGAGAGAAGGGGGCAGTAGGCCAAGAGCCTGTGTGGAGGCTGCCTGCGGCCTGTCTGGGGGGCAGTAAGTTTGGAACCAATGTTTCTAGTCCAGCCCCATTTCAGGGGCTCTGTGGGGATGCCAGGACTCAGGCTGAAACCCGGGGGTCCTGGGCCATGGGGATGAAGTGACATGCCCAAGTCTACAGAAGGGAGCAGAGGCAGAGTCGAGGCTGGACTTCCCACAGGCTGGGGGTTGGGGTCCTGGGACCCTGGGCCTGCCCCAAATGCACAAGCCATGGTTGCTGGGACCCCCCACCCTCCGAGTTGAGGGCTGTGACCCCAGAACCGTGCTTTGCCAACAGCCCCTGAGAGCTCAGGTCCCGCTTGGCAGTGGGATTCGTGGGGACCGGGTGCCCTCTGGTGGGCCGTGGAAGAAAGCTGCCGCCATCCATCCCTGGGCTGGTGCTGCCCTGCCTGGTTTTGCGGGGCAGGACTAGGGCTGCAGGGCAGGGGCCCTCAGACAGGCTGGGAGGAAGGTGGAGGCTGAGCAGAGGCCAGGTCCCTGAGGATGCGCGGGGCAAGGGCCCGGTACGTCCGAGTTGGCAGCCTCCCTCCAGAGAGGCTGGTGCCAGGACACGCAGGCTGGAAGGCACCGGGGCCTCTGCTGCCAGGGGCAGGGCTGTGGGGACAGGTGCTGGCTGGGGCATGCATGCCACGTGGGCAGGGGCACCTCGCTCTCCGGCACCCTGCAGGGCCAGGCCCTGGGCACGGGCACAGCATGAGGAGGTTGGGGCTATAACCAACACCCCTCAGCCCCAAACCTCAGCCTGACACCTCCGCAGAGCCTGACAGTGCCCCTGCCATCCTGACCTCCTGGCCCGGCAGAGCTCGGGCAACTCCAGACCAGGCACCTTCTGAGCAGACAGTGCCGGCCTGCTGGCTCTTGGGATGGTTTAATACTCGCCCGGGCCTTTCCTGGAAGGAATCAGTGCAAGGAGGCGCACCTGGGCTGGGCATCACCCCCCAGCGCAGGGGAGCTGAGCCATTTGTCGCTCTGCCACTGACTCCCTGTGTGGCCTTGGGCACTTCCCCTGCTGACCTCAGCTGTGCGGGAAGAGGAGGCTCCTGCTGCCGCCAGGAGCCCACGGGGCTTTAGCCCCTGGTTCCAGTGTGTGTGGAGGTCGGCAGGGGCCACCCAGAGATTTTCACCTGCCTGGTGGAGGAACAGCGTGGCCTGTGTGAGGGGCTGGGACGGGGTGACCCACACGGGCCCTCGACCCCTGCTCCCCAGCAGCAGCTCCTGGCTGATTCAGGACAACAGGCTCCTTCCTCTCCTGCGCCTTGTGCGTGCCCCTCACAGCTGGGCATGGCTTGGTGCGTGCAACTGGGCCGCGGTGTCCAGGCGTGCAGCTCGCACCTGGCCCAGTGACCCCACGCTGCCATCTGCGCAGCCCCAGATGCACGCCCCAGGCTGGCGTCGGCCCCTCCGCGGTGTTGCAGCACCATCTAGTGTCCCCAGCCTGGCAGTCCTCACGCTCACGAGGACAGGCCGCGCCTGAGGGTGCTGCAGGGCCGCCCAGGGCTGCCAAGACCACCCTCTGCCCCACCACACCCCAGGGGCTCCGCTGTGCGCCAGGGGCCCTCCCTGCCTGCCAGCCACGCAGCCCGGCCCGAGAATCACCCGGCTGTTCGCAGTAGAGGATGTAAGATGCTGGGTTGGGCAGACCCAAGGGAGGGATCCAGCAGAGGATGCACAGGTGCATGTGCACATGCATACACGTGCACACACATATATGCTTACACATGTGTGCGCACATACATGTCCATGTGCTGCCCTTCACCACAGCTCGGAGCCCCTCAGCACCCGGCGCTCCCTCCCCTCCTGTCTGGTGTTTCCTCCAGCCTGGGAATTGCCTCCGCGGCTCCTCTCCGTGCCCCCTTGTCCTTCAACCCCCTGCCCTCCAGACACTGTACGGCACTCCTGTGCTGCTCCCGCCCTGGGGCAATGCCACCCTCCGCCTGCGCCCCTTGCCACCCCCAGCATTGCCACAGCAGGGCCCAGCACCGATCCCCCGCCGGGCCCTGTGGAGCAGGGAGCACCTCCCTGGGGTGCCGCCTGGCCTGTGCAGCCCCTGGCTCCGGCTTCTGTGGCTGGGAGAAGCCCGGGCACGCTCCACGCTGTGTCTGGATGCCCCTGTGCAGTAGCAGGAGGCCCCCTGCTCTTCCTACACCCGCCCCGTGGGTAGACAGGAGCTCTGTTAACGGGGTAACTCTCCTGGGTTAACCGGGCTTCTCAGGTGCTGGCCCTTTCCCTGCAGCATGTGACTGGGCCTGCAGGAGCTCGTGGGGGCACCTGGGGCTGGTGCTAGGCTAGGGAAGGCCCTGGGGCAGCCCAAGCAGGCGGCAGGGTGCACCCCCCTTGGAGAACCAGGGCTGGGTGCAGAGACCGGGCACCTGCTGTCTGCATCTGTGGGCCTCAAGGGCTTCAGCGGTCACATCCTGCTGCCGGGGCAAGGTGCTGTGCCTGGCTCGCCTCCGCCATCTGCGCCGGTGCCCATGAGTCACCGAGGGAAGGTAAGAGTTGCAAAGCAGGCACCGAAGGTAAAGTGCCCCCGGGCCGCGCGTGCCTCGTGTGCACTGCGACACGGGCAATTGACTGCATGAGGGAGGCTCTGCCGGGGCGGCCTGCCAGGAGCGCTGCTTTGGACGTCGGGGCGGCTGTGTGAGATCCACGCCGTGGTGCGCCAGACAGCAGGGCCAGCCAGGGGATGAACCGACCTCCTCCTCTGCACCCCGGGCTGCCGAGGGGCTGGCCTGGCTCTCCTGGAGTAGCTACAGCTTTGCGCTGGCTTTTAAGGTGAGGGGGCTCCTGCCCCCCACTCTTATCGGGGTGCCCCCTCCTCTCCCAGCAGGCAGAGCCCTCCACTTAGGGCGATCGGGAGGACGTGGTGCTGAACCTCATCCCCTGCCCGCCGAGACCCGGCAGCGGGAGTGTCCCCCAGCTCTGAGCCCGGCATCTCAGTTAAAGGCGGTTCGTCTCCATCTGCTTGCGCTCCCCGACGCTGCGACTTCCCGCTTGCACCCCGGTACCAGCGGCGCCTGCCTTGTTTCTTGTTGCTCGTGAAAGGACGTGGACGCGAGGAGGCCTGGCCGGTTCCCACTCTCAGCAGGACGCAGGGCAGGACTCTGCACCCGTGGCGACCCCGGCGCGTGCCCGTGCCTGGTCCGCAAGGACCGGGGTGACCAATGAGGTGGCAGGGCTCAGAGGAGCCTGGGGGTGGTGCTGAGTGTCCCCAGCGTGGCCCTGGAAAAGCAGGGGAGCTACCGGCTTGTCCTGCGGAGCGTCCCATGCAAGTCCTGAGAGGAGCTTCATGCAGCCCAGGCAGCAGATGGTGTCCTCCGGGGCACGGCGCCCAGCCTGGACCTGGCGCTGTGGGAGAAGGGGAGGGACCGGCTGGAGAACTGGGCCTGTTTCGCCCGAGGTGGGGCAGGCAGAGGGGGACTTGCAAATGACCTGCCAGCTTGCAGGGGCTGGGGGAAGAGGGTGGTGCTGACTTTTCTGCCAGGCCTGGGGCGGGATGCCCCGGCTTGCTTTCGGCTGGGAAGAATGACACGTGCGGGCGGCTCAGGCCCGGACCGGGCCAGCCGGAGAGGTTGCCGAGCCCCGCTCCTGGGGGGCCAGGCATACACACGCCTGCTGGGGACATCAGCCTTGTCTGACCCCTGCCCTGGGCTGGGGCTAGACTAGACGCGACCTCCGCAGGGCCCTGCCAGGGCTGGTCCTGGTGTGACCGGTCCCCGCTTTCCGTGTGGCTGAGCGCGGTGTGCAGCTGCCCGACCTGGCTCTTCCCGAGGCGCACAGGCCGCGCGCCATCAGGAAGAGGCGGCCGAGAGCACTTGCTCTTTGGGCACGTTGCAGCCGCAGCTCAGGCCCTCCCGCCTTGCCTGCTTCCTGTTGTGACTCCGCAGCCTCGGGCCGCGTTTCCGGGCCCAGCCCAGGTTGCTGGCAGGGTAACCCCCTTGGCCCTGAGCTGTGGCACCGATGCACCGTGCAACCGGGGGGGCGGAAGCGGCAGGCAGATGTGTGGGGCTGCATCCATGTGCTTTGGGGAGGCCCCAGCCAGGCACATGGGTCTGCTGGAGGACTGGGCGCTCCGTGCCCTGGCAGAGACCCCTGTGCCGCCAGCAGGGAGCCACTGGCCCCATCGGGACCCTGTGCCCATGGGCCCAGCCAGCGCAGGGGGATGCTGGCTCCAGCTTCTCCAGGGCAGCTGTGGAGCTGGTGCTGGTGGGGGAACCTGTCCTGTGTGTTCAAGGACCCACTCCGTGGGTGCACAGGAGTGGGAACTGCAAGGCAAGGTTAGTTTGTGGAGCAGTAGATGAGCTCCTGCCATCCTTTTGTCCAGCAGGTTCGCTGAGGGACCGTCTCCCCATTACTCCTGTCCTCCACCCCTTCGCTAGGGAGCATCTTCCAGGTACCACTTTGATCCCTGCTGCGTGGAGCTGGTGGGTCCCGCTGGCCGGGCTGGAGCACAGCGGTGGCCCCAGCCAGCATCTGCACTGGAGCTGGGCCGTCCCTTCCCAGACCGAGGTCCTTGCTGCTGCCCCTGGCCGGCCTTTACCGCAGTGAGGGCAGGTGGCCAAAGCTCTGCCCCAGCCCAGGCCTCCCACCCCTCGCTTGCCCCCACTCCCAACTCCAGGGCACCTTGCCCTGGTGCAGCAGCTGCAGACCAGCTGGACGTGGGGGCAGGCGAGACCTGGCACGTCTCCTAGCAGCTTGCTCTGCCCTCCGCTGCCTTCTGGGCATTAAACCCACAGACGCCAAGATGCCTTTGGACTGGATTCCCACGTCCTGGGGAAGCTGTCTGCAGTGAGTGCAGGGGGACCTGGTGGAGGGGTTAGCTGGCAGGTGGAGGGAAGCCTGAAAGCAGCAGCTTACGTGTGAGCCCTCGGCAGCCAGAGGTGGCAGGGAGGGCCAGCCAGCTGGTCCCCAGTGGTAGGCAGAATAGGGAACCCTTGCTGGGCTTGTCCCCTTTGAGCCCGATAGCCGGGAGGCAGAAAGCAGCTCTTTGCCTGCCTCAGGTTGCAGCACTGAGGACCTCGGCTCCTGTGGGCCAGGGCTGCAAAGTTGCCTGCAACTGTCTCTCCCCAGCTGCCTGGGCCTTGCATGTGCCAGTTGGCTCCCAGGGCCCCCGTGAAACCCGAACCAGCACAGCTGAGTCCCTCCCCATTCACTGTCCTGCAACACCCAGGACCAGGACCAGGACCGGGACAGTGGCTCGAGGCTGCACTGAGCTGGGGGAAGGGGCAGGGCTGGGCCAACAAAGCCAAGGCAACAGTTCACTGCACCTGGCCTTGTAGCAAGGAGCGCCGTCCTCTAGCACTGCTGATGGCAGGGTTGTGTGTGTTGCATGGCTACAACAAAGCAGAGCAGAGATGGTGCTAGGCACTGAGCACGGATGGGTGAACATGCCCCTCCTGCCTCCAACCGCGTCTGAACCCAGCTGTCCTGAGGCTTGCGGACCTGTCACCCACCCGTGTGTCAAACACTGGAGCAGGCTGTGGTCACCGGAGACACCAAATCCCCGCCCAGGCCTCTCTCAAGCCAGGGTTTCTCCAGTCAGTCCAAGCTGGGCCCTCAGCAGGTCAAGGTAGGAGCAGAGCAGTGTGTGTGATTGAAGCCACGTGTCCTACCTGGTCCTTGCAGGTCCCAGCCCCGATGAAGAGGGCCAGTGTAGATCATGAGTGTGTCCCCCTCATCCCACGCTGTCCTCTGAGGGTCTAGGAGAGCTTGGGACACTTGTTCCCACAGCTCTCCTGCCAGACGTTGAGGGGACACACTGTTATCTGGCAGGGCTTAGAGAAGCGCCTCTGCCGGGAAGGTGTCATGCCTATGATGCTCTTGGGTCCACTGTCCTTTTGTGGATTAGGGAAGACCTCATCTTGTGGCTACACCCAAATCCCACCATACAGGCGGTGCCGAACACACTCCCATAACGTCTCAGTTACAGGGCACGTCTCCCTGCACCCCAGAGGCCACACAGCCTCCGAGCTGGTTTCTTGGGGCACTGCAGCAGGCTGGTTTTGACCTCGGGTGGCTCAGGCTTGGGTCATTCAGAGGCGTGTTGCTCTCTTAGCATGCAAACTCGGTGGCCAGCAGTGCCGGAGTTCACAGGGCTGGCTGTGAGCCTGGTCTGGGAGAGTCCCTGATTCCAGATCTGGCAGAACTCAACCACAATGAGCTTCCATGCCTGGGCCAGGATGCTGGCCCTGTCTTGGGCTTTTGTGGAAGGATCAGGGCATGTCTAGAAGCTCTTCTTGGTCATCTTAAGCAGCAGGTCTTGTCCCAAGTGCAGGCAGAGGGATCGGGGTGAGTGCCACCTGCTCCTGGGTCAGTTTCTTTCCGCTGGTTGTGTTGAGTGCCAGGAGAGTCAACGTGGTGGGCAGGAGCTGTTCTCTGTGGCTCCACGAGAGGGCAGCAGTGACACACGAGCCCACACAAGCCACGCTTGTTAATTGTGACTCCAAGGCTGTGCACAGTGATTTAAGGACCTGGTGGCTGCCTCACAGGGGCATTTTCTCCCAGGAGGACTGGCCCAGGATGGCAGGATGGCCCCAGCAGTGGGCTCGCTGCTGGCCTTGTTGCAAGAGCAAAGATGCAGCCACCCTGCCCTTGACTAGGAAGAAGTGAATAGTCCAGGCTGATGCTTTTGCAGCGGTGAAATAGGGACTGGGTGATGGGACATGGGTTATAGACTCCTAAAAACCCAGGGCTGGAAGGGACCTTGGGAAGCCTAGTTCGACTGCCTGCTCCAGGCAGGATCAGCCCTAGGCATCATTCTAGACCATCGCACACCCAATCTCAGCCCTCAATCCTACAGCGTGATTAAGCTCAAGTCCTGATGGGGAAGAGGGTGCGTGCATGTGGTTCTGGCAGCACTGCCATTCAGACAAGGTCATGAGTCAGGCATGTTTGCTGTGGTTGTATGTGCAGGGCTGGGTGCTGAAGCAGGGGTCACAGACGCACGTCGGGGGTTGAGACGCCCCCTCCTTTCCTCTGCTAAGTAGGAGGATGCTCCATTAGAATAAGGGAGCAGAGAGAAAATGATAGATGCGGGGGGGGGGGGGAAGCCCTATGGCAAAAATCAGTTTGCAAGGTGGTTGCTTCAGCATGTTTCACCAGCGCTTTTCACTTCGCTTATGCTAAGCTAGCTGCATGTCACCATGTCTATGGGTACTACTGACATCCCACACGCTGTACGCACAGCAGAGACAGTCTCCCACTATGGGAAACGGACTTGGGGAATGAGAGGCACCAAAAGGTCAAGCACTATATGAGTAGCTGCTGTCTCGGGGAGAGGGGAAAGATCCATCACGGTTGAGATGCGTAAGCAGAAGACTGCAGCCTGGGCAAGCTATTCCTGTGCTGTTTCAATGCATGCTCCAGTGACCTGGCAGCAGCGAGGAGCAGTGCTCCCACAGCAACCTTGCCTTGCTTGGGACTGAAAGTCTCCGTTTTATGGCTAACAAAGCCCGCGCTAAATAGAGATGGGCTTTGCCTGTTGGGCCTCCAGTTCATCCAGTAGTCTGGGCTTCTCAGAAGCCTAGCGTCCAGGGATGGCCCACGTCAGCACCTGAATCCACCTGGACCCTATTTAGAAGCTGTTATGGTAGGAACTGTTTGGAAAGGATGCAATTTTCCAAGGATGTAATTACATGTGAAGACTGTTTCTATAGGTACAAGTGTAGTTAAGCTCAAGAGTTTTCTATGAATCCACTTCTGGTAATATCCAAGGCAGTACAGGGACCCGCAAGCTGGCATTTAGTTTCTACTCCCTATACACAGCTTCGAGGCTCTCTGCTATGCTATAGTGGTTGTCACTTTGCTGTAGCTTGACTTATCCAAAGGAAACTGATCCTGCTGCCTCCCAGCACTGAGGTGAAAGCCTGTGCTCCCAGCGGTGGGCATGGCTGCGAACACTGCAGCAGAGAATGCTGTGTGCGCCGAGAAGTGCTAAAACGGCTTAGGGTGAAGACAGCTGAAACTGCAATAGGCTGTTTTACCTGGCATGTACACCACTTTGGGTTGGAAAAGCTGGTTGACAACGTGCCCTAAACCTAGGTGTTTTCTGCTTTTTTTCCATGCAGCTTCATTAGCACCCTCAGAGTCGGCTGGCTCCAGACACCCTAGTGACTGATCTCCGATCTCACAGTAGGCTTGAGGTCCAGGAGAAGAGGGCAGAGCTATTAGCAATGTGCCTTCCCAGCTGCAAACTGTGTTGTAAGAGAATCCCGCCCCTCTTCCCCTACATCCCAGGCTCCCGCGGCATAGCTGCTTCCTTCTTCGTGCCCTGACGAAGGCTCACAGAGCCGCAGTGGGTCATGCTGAGAATCTCTGTCCATTGGTGTACTTTTTTCTTTGGTGGAGCAAGGAAGAGGAGAAATCTTACTTCAGAGGGCTACATGGGGCAGGAAGGAAGACTTTTGCATGATTATGGCAGGGTACACAAATCCGGCTCTACAGTGGAATTGTTCATTGTGATTCAACGGGGCACAGGCTTATGTCAACAAGCTGCGGTTTAGGACTCTTGTATGGTGTCGACCCTCAAACTCGGATGTCTCCTATTATTACTAGATATGCCCTGACAAGGCAGCTCCTGCAGTCTTGGCCTCTTGTCTTTTCAAGTACCTTTTCCTTCCTAAATGGTTTCTTGGCTGGTAGGTTGGGCTGGGACCTGTGCGCCAGCTCAGCTGCCTCCCCTGGTACAAGCACAGGTTGTCCTGGAGAGCATACTCTGCCCCGTGGGCCCAACAGGCTGAGATACACTAGCAGGGAAATGGAGGAAGCTTTTGCTGTGGATAATCGACTTTCCTCTCTGGGATTAATGCTCCATTATCAATTCCCTTAAAAATTAAAAGCGGGCTTGTACTTCCACTCACACGGGTTGAACTCAGGAGCTGAAACGGTGCACTTATTTCCTGTCCCAACACAGTTTAAACTCCCGATCCCTCTGGTCAAGTTGACCAGTATGGACTGATCATAAAGCCTCTAGTGCAGTTTGTGCAGGTGCTGAAGCCATGCTGAGATTTACTGAGGTTATGAAGGTTATAGCCCCCCTGGAGGTGGAAAGGGCAATGAAGACAGAAGGTTTGTATATTTTATAGCAGGGCTTCCCTTCTAAGTCACTGAAGAGGGATTTATTTGGGGACTCCTGATGCAGCATTTCAGCCTCTAGTAAACTTCTGGAAGAGCACAGCTACCACCACCCTACTCTGAGTTTGTAGACAGTGCAGGCAAGGGTAATGGCCAGTTCATTCAGCACAACCCACCTTTCCAGATTGCACTGAGGAGCCAGTAGAGCTTGGATAAGTGGATGTATGTCCTCTACTGCCCAAGAAATGAGTGAACCTGGCTTACTAGCAGCTGAATAAAACAGGAAGAAACTGTATTGACTGGCATGGGATGCTTGTAGTGATGCCATAGGAAGACCTTGACATTTGGCTAGAGCTGCCACTTCTCGGAGGCAAGTGCTTTAGCAAGAACCTAGAGCCCTTTGTGGCAGCAGCGCTGATAGGAGCTTTGTGTTGCTGCTGCTGGCTTGCAGACAAAGGGCTGCAAGCTGCATCTTTGTCTCTTGCATCCTAAAGGAAGGAAGGGGAGAAACAAGAGATGTGGCTTTTTCCATTTTTGGACGGTAGGAATGTTTTTAATTCAGAAATCGTGTTCGTACTTACATTAGGTAATATCACAGTCTATTTTACAAGTTGAGGGGATGAGGATGCATGGACCAGTTACACACAAATCCTGCGAGAGGATCGAAACTAAACGTGAAGAGGTTTAATCCGAAACAAACTGAAACGTGTCGAAGGTTTGGTGCGAGTGGAAATGAGAGGTTATGTACCAGACAAGTACAAAGGATGAAACTAACATAATTTACAGTACTGGGTCTGCGTGACCATTGGTTTGCCCATTTCTATGAACAGTCTTGTTCCCGCTCCCGTGGCGGAGATAGGGGTTAGGTCTCTCAGGACTTGGTCTGGTCTGGTCTGGTCAGGTCAGAGGGGAAAGCAAAATAATCGATGGGTGAAGGTCACAACCCATGTTGAGCTGGTCCCCAGGATCATCGCTATGGAAAGCGTCTTCCACTTGGATAGTCAGGGGGGTCTGCACCAAGAACTGCGCTGAGGACAACTAAACCAGCCCCAAGAGCCCCTGATCTCAAACGTAGAAAAGTCTCACCCTGGAAGTGCTTACAAGGAGGTCGTCATCGTAGAACTTGGTTTCTATAATAACATTACCGCTGTGGAAGGAAATTTCAGAAGAGAGGTCGGTCAGTCTCTACTGTTCATACTTCTATCTCCACCAGTACTCGCTGGCTTCACTGAACTCTATCAGCAATGGACTGGCATCATCACAAGCAACCTTCCCTCTTATCAACCCCCTGCACCACTTCCTGCATTTTCCTTGAAATGGAAAAACTTGCTGACTGCATTCCAAGCAAAGGAGCGGCTTTCCCTCTCTTTTCCAAGCTTCTGTTTACTAGGTTACATATCACACTGTCGGCTCACACAGTTATGAATGGTTAGCTGCTTCGCAACACTCCTGACATCAGAATCTAACAGTCTGCCCAGCTGCTCTTGCTTAGCCCTCTGCTGGGAAATGCATAAAACAGCAACTGTGCTCCCTGGTTTGCTCTTATGTGACCTCTAACACTTGGGAGCTGCCTCTATCAGGGATATTGTTTCTCCCAGAAACTGCTTAATGTGTGCACATCTTGCAAGCTGCAGTGGAAAGAATGCAGGCAGAATGCAGCTTTTGGTACGATTCCAAGCTACGTGGGTTTGAGTGTGTCAAAGCCTCCATGAGCAGGTCTAATTGAGAGTGTTTTAAATGGAGCAGCAGCAGGTGACTTGATACCAGGGTCCCCAGCACCGCTGAACCAGTGCCCTCAACAGTGGAAAACATGTCTGTATTTTCTGGCCTGCACTGGAAGTGAACAGTCTCTCAAGTCCTCCTGCCCTTCTAGACATTCAGATGGCAGAAAATCTAGAATCACAGAAAACTGAGGTTGGAAGGGACCTCAAGAGGTCATCTAGTCCCACCGCCTGCTCAAAGCAGGACCATCCCCAACTACATCATCCCAGCCAGGGCTTTGTTTAGCCGGGTCTTGAAAACTTCCAAGGATGGAGATGCCACCACCTCTCTGGGTAACCTGTTCCAGTGCTTCCCCCCGCTCCTAGTGAGAAAATTCTTCCTAATATCCAACCTAAACATCCCTTGCTGCAACTTGAGCCCACTGCTCCTTTTTCTGTCATCTGCCACCACTGAGACCAGTCCAGCTCCATCCTCTTTGGAACAACCCTTCAGGTAGTTGAAGGCTGCTGCTAAAACCCCCCTCAGTCCTGTCTTCTCTAGACTAAATAAGTCCAGTTCCCTCAGCCTCTCCTCATAAGTCATGTGCCGCAGCCCCTGAACCAATTTAATTGCCTTCCGCTGGACTCGCTCCAATTTGTCCACATCCTTTCTGCAGTGGGGGACCCACAACTGGTCACAGGAGTGCAGATGTGGTCTCACCGGTGCTGAATAGAGGTGAAGAATCACTGCCCTTGACCAACTAGCAATACACCTACCAATGCAGCCCAGGATGCTGTTAGCCTTCTTGGCACTAAGCGCACACTGCTGGCTCCTGTTTGGCTTCTTGTCCCGTCACCCCCAGGTCCTTTTCTGCAGAGCTGCTGCCCAGCCAGTCAGCTCCCAGCCTGCACCGATGCAAGGGATTGCTCCATCCTAAGGGCAGCGCTTTGCACTTGTCCTCGTTGAACCTCATGAGACTGCTTTTGGCCCAATCCTCCAATCTGTCTCGGTCACTCTGAATCCTAGCCCTACCCTCCAGTGTATCTACTACGCCTGCCAGCGCAGTGTCATCTGCAAACTTGCTGAGGGTGCACCACATCCCATCTTCTAGGTCACTAAAGAAGTTCCCAGTCAGCCTGGAAATCACCTCAGGGGGTTCTTGTGTGGTACCAAGTGATGTTTTTAGAGCCAAACTCTTAAGGGGGTGAAGCTGCAGGCGACTTAGGGCTGAAGGAAACGGACCAGAAAAGACACGCCTTGAGGCACTGGGTAGCCCTTTGAAAGGATTTTAAGAGACCTTTGGAGGGCAGGATGGAGAGATGAGAGGCCTAGAAAGACTGGCAGGGACAGGGAGATGGCGGGGCAGGGAGGGAGGCAGGCAGGCAGGCAGATGTGGACCAGGCAGACCCAAAGCGGCTGTGTGGGGAAGGAGGGGAGCAGGGTCGTACCTGAAGCTGCAGGGAGGAGGTAGGAGTGGGACCGGACTGAAGTGGTGGAAGCAAGGAGGGGAGTGGGGTCAGACCTGAAGTGGTCGGGAGGATGGAGGTGGCTTGGGGTCAGACCAGAAGCAGTGGGAAGGAGGTGTGGGTAGAGCGGGGTGGGAGGAAGGGGGTGTGTGCAGAGCCAGTCGCAGGGCTCCATACCCACGCCCTCCCACCCCCATCATTCTTGATGGGCAGTTTGCTAGCACTAAGTATATTGGCTTGAATAAGGAACTGGGGTTTGGCCTGAGATTATCATTGCAAATCCTTTTTTGGGCTACCCCACACCATGCCTCTGTGGCACTGGGGGACCTCCCTGGACACCCCTGACCAGAGTCTTGCCTGAGCCAGAGTGTGGTTTCTTCATGCCATGCCCACTGCACTAA
>NW_017728995.1:30497598-30511887 GCF_001723915.1 Gavialis gangeticus | reverse complement strand
AGAAAGACTGGTGGGAACTTAAGAGGAGAGGAACTAGAGGGCTGGAAAATCCCCCTTGCACCCTGGATCATGCAGTCCTTGCTCAGCTGTTCCCCCAGGAGGAGAGCTGTTTTCCTGCTGTGTGCCAGAGAATGGGCTCATGTGCAGAGTCAGTATATTCTCCTCCCCAGTGTTTCGCTCAGTGTTTAGCATCTCTTCATCTCTCTAAAAAGGGCTGGAAATAGAAATCCAAGATGGCAGAGCTGCCTCAGGTCCCTTGCTGAGGGTCTAGCTTCTTTCCAAGCAAGGAGCAATGAGGGGAAAATTGGAGAGGAACAGCCTTTGGGAAGGATACAGACATCTTGTGTTGTGACCAGCTGATCTCAGCCAGAAGCCTCCCACATCCTTCTATCTCAGCTGGTGACTGGCAAATAAGAGATAAGGTTTGCTGGCTCAAGTCTAGGCTGGTGCTGGGGTGTGGGGGAGTTGTTGTTTTTTTTTTAAGGAGACCCTTTAGGAAGCAGCAGTCTCCAGGACTGCTTTCCATCATTTTACCAAAGCCTCTGTCCCTCAGCTCCTAATTGGAGTGATGCCCTGGTACCATGGTTCTCAACCTTTTCTAGACTGAGGGTGCCCCTCCATAACTCCTGAATTTGGTGGACCTGGCAGAGAATTGCTGCTATGCTGCCTCGGCTTCATGCAGTGGTTCTCAACCAGGGTCCTGCAACAGCCAGGTGGAACTGCCCTGCCCACATCCTGCAGAGGCAGACCAGGAAGGGGCACAGTACTGCCAACTTCTGCCTGCACTGCACTCACCCGATGAACATAATGTAGGCAGGAGCACCCAGCTTCACCTGCTCCACGCACCTATTTCCAGGAGACACATGCAGGGTCAGACTGACTGGGAAGAGGGAGGCAGCACTGCGCACTCCAGCTCTTCCCAGTCAGATGCCACGAAAGGCACATCAGGAAGTTTCAGTCAGTCACAGCACTGGCTGCGCGAGTGCTGCAACACCCCTGAAAGGCTCTCGTGGCACCCTGGGATGCTGCAGTATCCCAGTTGGGAGCCACTGTCATAGCATATGCATCTTGATCCAGCATTGCCCTTCCTACTTTGCTCCTCTCTCCTCCCTGCGTGATCTCCAACAGCACCTCCTCTAAAACAAAGGTGCCAGTTAAAGTAAGTTTTACTCTGACATGGTGCTATGTGACTAATGGTTATCTCGTATCTGAAAAAAAAAGGAAAGACAGCTAACGGCTGGCAAAACTGTATGGTGTTGAAATAAGCATTGGAAGCCAATGCTGGGTCCTGTGAGCAATCCCCATGTGAAAAATCTCTCAGAGTTTTCTGAGGAAGAGCCAGTTCTCAATAACTGGACTCTGAGAAGAGGTTAAATATCTTGGCTGGGGTGTGAGGGGTGCTAGGATGAAATATTCAAAACTCCTTCAGAGGTCACCTTTAAAAAAAAGACAGCTCTAGTGTCTAATACAGGATCAATTCCAGTTTCTTAAAAGTTTTATTGGCTATATCAAAGCAAATGAGGCCTATGGGAAAGAGGGGAATGAGGTTGGCTCTATTCCTTTAAATCTCAGTAGCAGTTAATATCGAAGCTGACTGAATGCTGATAGCAACTTTTCCTTCTCCCCTTCCAATTTACATTTTCAACAAGCCTCCACTTTCACTCCCGCGCCCCCAAGGAAATTCAGGTGCACTAACCCCACGCCACTCACGTTAAAACGTTAGCTGGCATCATCTGTGATTCTGGTGCAGCTTCTATCAAGGACTGCCAAGTGTTTGTGGAGTTGGGGATCACGAAGCCAAATTCAAAGAACCATTCTGAAAGGCAAAAAGGAGAGGCAGACACTTCAGATAATCCCCACAACGGTCTCTCTACCTCGTCACACCCCCATAACTGAGTGGCCACCTCACACCCTGCCAGCAGGTTATTTAAAATCAGAGGGGAAACACTAGAGATGAATGTACAACTCAAACTCTACTAAGCATGCTCCTCTCCTCCAAACTAGGTGTTTCCTGTGCCCTTTACCGCTGCACAGAGCCAGTCTCTGCATAGCTGTCACCATTATGTCACTCCACATTCAGTGGACATGCAACCCAGCCAGACTAGGAATAAAGAGGTGGGTCCTTCCACATCAGGCCAGCCTGAAAGGAGTAGGTGCACAATTAACAGTAAAGAAGACTATGAGCCCAATATGCTCATGCACCCGAAAGCAAGTGTAGCAATGTGACAAGGCATACTGGATTTTGCAATTATGAGTCATATACAGAAGCCTTATAGGAAATGCAGTACCAAAGCATACTACTGCTCCTTCTAGCTCACAATCCAGCCTGACAGTGGCCTGCCCCAGATGCTTCACTGGACTGTGCAAAAATCCCTGTAATAGACAGTCAGGGGGGAACTGGCTTGCAAAAGAAGCTTTCTCCCAGCCTTGGGCAGCTTGTAGTAGTTTTAGGCTCTGAAGCACGATTACCAAACTACTGGCATAAATGTATACGGAGAACTTGTGATACGGGCTTCAGTACTTGGGCCCGTTCCTTGCAATGTGCATGCGGCCTTGGTGGGATTCTGAAAAAAACATGCTTAGTCCACTGTATTGCCAGCAATCCCGGCTGTTCTACAAAGGACCAATTTGCCACATGATGGCATGACTGCACATGACCTATGAGGATACCTTCTAGACACTGCCCTTTGAAAAAAACTTTCTGTTCCAGTCGGAATTTTTCCATCTGTTCTGCTGAAGAGAAGTTCAGCTCCCGAGACACAGCTTTGCACTTCAGGATTTTTTTGGGAACTCGAGCTGTCAAACAGAGGGAGACAAACATTATTCAGACCAGCAATGCAACGAACAAGGCTGCTACACGTACTATTCCATTAGCCTTTGAAATCCTGCCCAGTGCTAATACAGAGGCTCAAAGCTCAGTGAGGGCAGAGGAGCTATGAGAGAGGCTCATTTTACATGGGTCAGAATGGGTTAAGGCTGAATGCTTTAAAAGTCTGTGGCAGAGGCAGGAATTAGAACATGTGCCTCTTGACTTCTAATACCTGGCAATCTCCTACTAAAACTGTACTTCCCCGGGTTAAAATGTGACCTACAGCACTGAAAATTACTTTACAATGTGCTCAACCTGGCAAGCAGCTGGAAAGCTGCTCCGCACATTAAACAGGTAACACTTCTTGCTTCTGCTTCCTGCCTCGGGCTCTGTGAATCCCAATCAAATGCAAATTGCTGCTTTCCAGCCCAGCAAACACTATTCTATCCATGTTGTGTATGTATTGGGAGCTGTCCCTTAAATATAGAAGTCTGTTCACCAAAATAACCATCCTGAGATGGATCATTGTCTCAAAATCTGTACTGAGCTGGACAATCAGAAATGTCTGTGTGGCTGAGCTATTGCTGTCTCTCCCTGCCTTAGTCAATAGGAAGGTATACTTGATGATAAGATTTTTTTGTCTTTGGGGGAACAAGAGAAGGGCGAATCTGGAAGCAACAGCTAATGGGCTGAAATGTCCTAATAACAAGGATAATGGGGTGATCGGTACGCTAATAAACTACCAAGTCCTTCACTCTTGAGCAATATGATCCATATATATTCTTACATCATACCAGTCTTTTCATATAAATGTATTTAATAACAGAGACAAGGGAATACAGATGGAATGTACTTTTTATGAGCGGAACTGCTACTAAATGAAAGCCTATCAAAAGGTCCAGAAGCAGACAGTAAAGCTGCTGTTCAATAAAAGGAAAAACCCATCAAACCCCAGGCAAATCCATTTAATGGAGTGGGACCTCAATGCAGTGCTGGCTTAGAGAGCCAGAGGGGACCAGGATGTGAACTGCACTTTAGTCTTAGGGAGAGTACAGATGCCAGATCTTAGAAACCTGGATTGGAGCTCCCTGAAATGTCACACCCTCCCCTCCCTAATGGCTTCGGACTATTTTTGCAGAATTAGCAAGTATACTAGCTCTTCATGATTGCATTTCAACATGGAAAAATGTAGATTATTTATTAATTTATGAGTGGAATCTCATGCATATACATAAAAAGTAGACTGATTTTTAAATAACAGCATTTTAATCATGATTTAAAATCATTGGGCAGAAAACCTGGATTGAAATAATTCATTTTAATCTTGTTTTGCTTTTATATTTTATGGTTATTTTGCTGAAGAAAATGTGATTCTTGTTGCTTGGTGTTCGTTAGAATACACTAAGCTGCAAGTTGACATGGCCTTCACACTACATGGGAGTCTACTTCTGCCTAGCCAGGAGGATAAGCATTTATTTAAGTGATTAAATACCTTAACAAATATTTATTTAGATTCTTAATTTTTTTACATTTTTATTAGGTTAGAAAATGGCAAATAACATTTATTTACTAGCTGAATTGCTCTGCGTCAAGCTGCATTTGGATGGAAATAGAAATTCAATTAACAGGTGCAAAAGCCACATTTTTCATTTTTTTTAATTAAGTGTGCAGGATGCATAAAAGGAATTTTATAAACACTTGCATATGAAATTAACTGACTGTTTGAAAGTGGAACTATTACTGTGTGTTTCTAATTGCAATGACCTTCAAGATTTTTTAGAACTAGCAGATATCAGCCTTTTACACATAACTTCTGGTCACAGATGGGAAAAGGAGAAGTTTTTCCTGCTTTCCCAACTCTTGTGTTCTGCACTTACACAGTTAGATAAACTGAAAAGAAGACCAGACTCTTTTTCTGCACCTCCAAGGAGGCTACCGCTGGCAAAAGCTCTCTCTGCACTTAGAAAATGACTTCCTTATTTCAGTGACTTCACTTTAAAAAAAAATTCAACTGCAACTGCTTTAAATATTACTTTACTTGAAATGGAAATAGTAAGCATGGATTTAATAGAGGGTGTCAGGATTTCAAATTTAATTTAAAATCAGCTTATTTTTTACAAATATCTATTGAAGTCCAATAGAAACCCAGTGTAAATAAACATTCATTGATCTTTATCCCATTTGCTATGTATTTGCCTCTACTATCAATAGTTGGGGGCTTACCATGAATTGCCATGACAAAGCAATACCCTCAAAGACACACATGCTACACATCTTAAAGCCTTTCAAGATCTCTCAGGTCCATCTTAAACCTAAAAGCTCCTTAGGATGCTTGTCCCCACTAGCCCTCTTGGGAAGCCGTTCCAGAACACCTCCCCCTTCTGCTGGCTGGAAATGACACGGCTCCAGTCTGGGTTTATTGCTGCTCAGGCTGTACTCCCTCGCTCTTAGGCAAATATCCTTTAGATTAAGTAGCTCTCCTCCCTTCTGGCGTTTATCCCCCTGACTTATTTATACAGAATCATCAAATTCATCGCAATCCTGTGAGAGAAGATTGTAAAATAAAGTCTTAGCAAGGCCTTCCTCTGCACCTGCTGCTGTTTGAATTCAACTTTCCTGAGCCTGGGTGACTAGCATGAGGACTGTATCCAGTATTCCAGGAGGCCTTAACTGTACCTTGTACAATGGCATTTATTAATAGCCCCATATGGGATAAAGTCCCAGAACAGCTCTGAAATAGGCAAGTATTGCTTCTTTTAACAGGGAGAAACAGTCAAAGGCAGAAAGAAATTATACAGCTTGGCAAGTGAGAAAACTGAGAACAGTACTCACGAGTCCCAGCTCCTAGCCTTTTGCTTCATTCAGAAACACATGCTCCAGCAACCTACGGTACTTAAAATCAGCCAAGAAGTGTAACGGGTTATTTGACTACATTGAAGGAAGAAGATTCACAAGTTGCTAGTGCAGGGGCAGGCAATTATTTTTGACTGAGGGCCGCTTACTGAGTTTTGGCAAGCCATTGGGGGCCACATGACAGGCAGCCAGGGCAGGTAAATATTAATTATCTATATTTTTTAGGGGCCCCGCGGGTCGGACAGAATGGCCTGGCAGGCCACATTCAGCCCACGGGCTGCATTTAACCTACCCCGCGCTAGTGCCTCTGAGGGGAAGCTATCTTAAAAGGAAACCAGAAAACAACAGGAACACCTGACTTGATATTTTCTGCTTCCTCAAGCCACCTCATTTCTCCCACAGCTCCTGTCGGCTATTCTCTGTCTTTTCAACACTTTCTCTACACAATGGCTAGCAAAAAAAGGCAAAGCAGAACCACCCCATGATTTGTGGAATGAGGTATCAAGCAGCAATATTTTACTTGTTAGTAAAGGGAAAAGTTCCAACAATTTAAGCTAGTTCCCTATATAAAAGGACTTGCTGTACTGAGGTTTTGATGCATACTGCTGAACACACTGCCTCTGTTTCAAAACTGGTGCAGTATGTTTCTGATTTGAAAGTTTTCTCTAGGTATGTGATGCTAGCAGAGTAAATTCCTACGCACGGTAACAGGAGCGTTGCTAACCTGCTGGTGGAAAAGCACTGGTATGAGATTAAGGGGAGTCTTATAAGCAAGGCTGAACTGGGTGGAGTTCAGAAATGGTTGGATTAACATTTTACCACAGTGCTTCCATCTTCCAGCTTTGAATCACGACCCTCCCATGACAGCATTGGCCTCCTTTTTGCAGAGATGGCCGGTCATTTCTAACTGCAGTGGACAGATTGGGCACTGGATGAGGGGTAGCAAACTTGCTTCGCTTCTGTCTCGAGTTAGCTCGGGACCCAGATCTCTAGTTGAAAGAATAGCAGATTAACCATGTGTGGTACAGTCCCCTATGGCCGAGACTACCCATCCCCTCTACTCTGATAGTGTTATCATCATTCACAAAGGGGTAATGGCTTCCATTGTCCACTCTGGTACCACATACCTTTATAAACTGGTGGCTGGCCTGTGACAGTAACAGATTTCCCAATTCATACATGTGCCTTTATTCTTCAGGATCCAGCTGCTTCCCCCAACATGCACACCAGTAAGTGACACTGATGTAAATACAAGGCCGAGTTCACTCCACTCTTTACCTGCCCTTACATGCTGCTCACTTAATCAGAAAAGCCCTTTTGCGTGAATTTGCTGAGGCCAGACCAACCCTATGTGACAGGTTCTCTACCTGTAAGCTCCCTTTCAATTGCCTTCCATTATGGATAAGCTTGAATGGGATATTAAATAGGAAAGCACTTTGTTGCAAGATGAAAACATAATGGGAAATGGAGCACTGTGCTAGGCGTGTAGGAATGGATTCCACAGGTAGAAAAGAAAAAGCCTTCATACCATTATCTAGGACAGAAAAAAGAAATGGAAAGCAAAGATGTAAGACTTCTCACCCCAAGGCACTGCAAGAATTAAGCTTATTTTCACCTTGCGCCCACTGACTGCAGCAGTGCCCACATACATTACGAGCCCATGATACCCAATGCAGCCACACAATACCTTCATGCTCCACTCCCGGCACGGACAAATCTTCTGTTCCTTGCCAGAGGATTTTCCCTGTCTCCGCATCCCGAAGATTCATCCAATTTCTGATTGAGAAGCAATTAAGGAAAAATAAACTGGGCCCGTTGTTAAACTCTGTGTCCACCATCCTTTACCACATGCTGAAACAAGGTTGTTTGAATTAAGCAGTTGAGTTGCAATAAACTTTGGACTGGCCACACAGGACGCATCCAGACAAGTGTGCATGTGTGCTATGTAGCACTGCAGACCTGTCTTCAGCACTGCACACACCACACATGCAAACATTCCTTGCACTGCTAATTTGCAGCACGGGGTGGTTGACACCGATAGACCCTGCTGTCAAAAAACCCCATGCTAGATAAAAGTGGGGTGGTGCATGTGGCGGCAGTGTGTGTCACCTGAAACTAGAACCTGGCCAGCCAGAGCCACACTCTGACTGTTGGCCAGGCTCCCTGCTGCCAGATCGTTGCTGCTGGGGTCCCGGGAGGCTCCCACGACCCAGGTAAAGTTGCTGGAACCAGCCCAGGTGCTGGCCCCAGCCTCCCCTACCCCACCCAGGGCCATTTGCCACATACCAGAGCATGTGTGCATGGGCATTCCCCAGGGACAGCTATGTGCCACTGCTATTTGTCCCTAGGGAAACACATGCACACGCTCATCTGGACATACCCAGTCTCCAATCGCAGCACTTTCCTCTCCTGGTTTAAAACCAAACGCACCAAGTCATGACCAAGTTAGTCACACAAGAGCTGTACGTGCACATATTCAGTTTTCACTTGAACTTCATGCTTAGTATTAGCCAAGTTGACCATTTCCAACTAATATATACTGGAGAAGACGCATCAGATTGCAGTGCTGTAGGGAAACAAGCAGCATTACCACCCAATAAAAGCTGTCACCCTGAGAAACCCTTGCCTTTTGCCAGTAGCAGGGAACTCTATCCTGAAAGCCACCAGCACTGTCCCCTCTTCCTCTCAGATTAATGGGAATAGGGGAAAGACCAAGTTTCTGTTTTCTGTGTCGCTAGAGAAGGGAAGAGTATTGGCTCAGTCTTATTTCCCTGATGAGCAGACTGCAATAAGAAGGGCTGTTCTACTCCTGGTCAGCATGAGTGATTTTCATTTAACTGGAAAGCCTCTAAGCAAAAGTAGTGCTGTGGTGGAGTTTCCCCAGCCTGGTGGGAGTGAACAGAGAGCAAGTGTCAGCCTTCTGGTGGTCCGGACCGCAGAGTTATGCAGAAGTGTGGCACGCCCAACTTTCCCAAGGCAGAGACAGCAGGTAGATGAAGTGTTTTATCTGTGCATCCTGGTGTGAGCATGCATAACATACGCCATGAAAAGAGGCTGCCAAGCTGCATTAGGTGGTCGGCTCACCTGGAATAGGGATGCACCCTTTTAAAAGCCTAAGGCTGACTTGCCAAAATCCTAAAGGAGAGCTCCCTACTCCAAAGGCTCTGAGGAGTCACTGGCAAATGTCTATGCGTAGATGCAGTGCAGAGACTGTCCTTGAGAGAGACTGCAGTGTGAACCAGATAGAAAAAAACAGGATAAAAATGTTGGTTACCATTTTTTTTTTTATGGAAATGCTCTCTCTGAGCCAATGGTTCTTACCCAAGGTGCCGGGACACCCTGGGGTGCTGTGAGATTTTTTGAAGGGTGCCCTGAGTGAAAAGATAAGGCAGGCTCAGGCTAATTTGTGCCTGGCTGCTGCCCTGCCCCAAATGCCTGACCCCTTTGCAAGGAGGTGAGCACTGTAATAAATGCATTCGTTTTTTAAATGGGGTGCTGCTCAATTCACAAAAGTGATGGAGGGGTGCCTCGATTCAAATGAGAGGTGCATTGACTCTAAAAAGGTTGAGGAATACTGCTCTAGGCGTTGGTTAGTACACAGCCATGTCCATTTTTGTGCTGAGTGCTCTCCAAATCTTCACAGAACAGTTTCTGCTGGGAAAAAATTCACTAAGGCAGTGCAGGCTGACCTTTCTGGCAGGAATGCCACAACTTAGCCCCTGTGCCCCCCCTGAGTGCCACCCCAATCTTCTTCCCACTCTGTACTTTCTGCCCAGTCTGTTGTTTTGGTCTCTGCTTCTTGCCCTGTGATCACTGCCCCATCTGCTGTTTTCTGCCCCTTGCCCTGTCTGCCATTGTGCTGCCTGTCCCCTCCCCAGTCTGCTGTGGGCCACTTGCAGTGCATGTGCCCTGATCTAAGGTGTCAGGAGGAGCACAGTGTGTAATGTTTATGCAAGTCAACTCTCTGCTGTAGCAGCATAAGGGCAGAGGGTCTTGAAGAGACACCTGAGAGAGGACCTTGGGGATGAACTTGGGGGGGGTCTTACGATGCACAGAGAAATGGCAAGAAGGAAGCTGTGTGAGGAGCTGGTGATAAGTGGGAGTGAACTGAAACAGCAGCATGACAGATAGTGGCAAAGTGAAGCTTTACTTGGGTTGGGGGGGGAGTACCCTTGCATCCACCTCAGGTGCTGATGCTCCAGGGAGACTCAAAACTCTTAATCTCTGTATTGATCAGGGCCAGCACTGAAAGCACTCAAGGTCTGTCTAAGGCTGGGGTGGGAAAGCAGATGTTTTTGCAACTTTTGCTTGGCAATGTTTGTTTTAAAATTGCATGTAGGAGTGGGAGAGGAAGAAGGCTGGTTAAAAATGGCAGCCTTCTAGCAAGGCTTCTAACAGACGTGCTTAAAAAACAGATGTGGAAAAGAGAGTTGTGGGCAGTCACCACCTGTACACCTATAGATGTTATACCAGATGAACATCACGAATTAGGTAATCCCCCTCCATTGATGGCATTTCTATAGCTGCTGTTACTCCTGTATCTGAGCATTACTCTTTATAACATGCCTGTGATGGGAGGAGGTCCAGATTTTTAGTTATGTAGGTACTGCTCCACAGAGTGACTTGTCAGAAGTTGCGCATGAAGCCTCTGATGGAGCAGGGAAGTGAACCTAAATTTCTCAGTCTTCCAAGTCCCACAATAGTACTGTAACCATGGGACGGATCTCCCTCCCTCCCTTCCTTCTCACAAATTTTTGCATTCCTCCTTCATACCAAGGTGTCAAAGCCCATTGAATATGTATAGTCTCACAGCTGTTAATCAAATGAATACAACTGAGATGGATGAGAGTGACAGACGTAGTTAGCCATATTAGTCTGAAAACATATGGTATCGGGCCGTAGCGATGTACTTCTGGTCAGTAGAGAAAAACAATAAATGCTGTTAACCCTACACCTTAACTCTAACAGAATTTCTCTCTCACACATCCAAAGGAAGGGCAGTCATTTTAAATTGGACAATGCAGTCATAAGAACAGAGGTGTCAGGCTTCTAGGCAGTCTCTTGTCAAATTTTGTTCTGTATTGATGTTTCACTGCAATGGTAAATCCATGCGAGATTGTCTCCCCTGTGCTGAGTTCTGACCATCGAGTTAAAGATCAATAAGCAGTGAAAAGCTAGATCCACGGTGCCTGGAGTTTACAGGTCAGCAATATGCATCACAGTTCCTGGCTGACACCTCGCATTTCAACAATCAAGGCAGCTGTTGACCGTGCTTACTGTGCAGAACCAAAGAACTAAAAGTTTAAAGTACCAACGTAGCTACAGGACTCCTGGCTGTGACAACTCTGTATTAACTCCATCTGAGTTCTTCCAGCTTTCTATGAATGAAAAATAAACTGACAGACAAAAATCAGCCTGACCTCTCGGCAGGAGCTCAAGAAAAGGGCTAGAAAAACCACGCGGAAAGAAATGGCTCAACTGTCTTTCCTATGCACTCAGAAACCACAGGAGACCACAGGGCGCTAGCTGTTTTAAGTATACATTTTCTAGCAGCTGAGCATTAAAAGGGAAAAAACCAACCTCTAAGTACGTGCACAGTGAAATATCACCTGGAGGAAGACAAAGTTCCTTTAATTCAAGTTCTTTGGGTAGTGGTGTTTGCTTTTTCAAAAAGCAGAGACAAACATGAAAACAGTTTCCTAATTCAAAACCTGAGTTCATTCACACAACTTAATACAATGGGACAAAAAAAATACCACAAGTCCCTGGCTAGGGAATACCCAGCAGAGCACCAGCTGTACTGCTTACCTAGTTAGCAGCTTAGCATACTATTTTTGTCATCTCGAACAGAAAGCCTGGTACTAGGACATACCCCATAGTGAAGAAAATGGAGATCTCGAACCAAACCCACACGTGCTGTTATTTCCTAATGTGTTTAATTGGTTCAAGATTCTTCCATCTCAGCATGAGAGAGATTGTTACTAAAAATAAAAATGCTCCATCTTCTTTCTGAACAGCAGTGGGGACCTGCAGGCAGGATACAGAGGGGGTTTAAATAGTGTTAAGCAAAAAAAGGTGCATTGATATGAGCTTAACACAATCATTCTTTGTGTGGAAAGCTTGGGTCAGAAGTTAAGGAGGAAAATTTGAAAGTGCAAGTCAGGGAAAAGATACAGGGCCAGGAAACTCTGACCTCATTAAGAGAAGCAACAACAGTATATTTGTAATGTAGATTCTCACCCGGACAGTGCAAGACCCCATCACACCACTATTCTCATGCCCCTGCTTTTTCCTACAGGACAGAGGACCTGATTTAAGGCTGCATAGGTCAAATCACCTTCAGTCCTGAAGGCAAGGAAGGATTAGGTAGCAGAGCAGAAGGAAGGAAGGGAGTACTGTCGATCTATTTATATTCACCACCTACTGGGTCAGCAAAGTCTTATATGCAAGCTCTGTAGTAGCTGCAATGTAACTTGCTTTATATACACGACATAAATTAAGCTTCCTCACAAATGCACTCCATTCAGCCTGATGAAGAGCAGTTAGGGATGCAGCATCTAATTCAGGGTCTGCTGTCTTGAACATCTCTGATCAAAGGAGAAAAGAAATGCTTTCTTTTCCTGTATCTGTCAGAGACGTCATTTTCTTTTTAATTCACAAAGACATCCAAACGTCCCAATTCATCTCGAAATGCTGGGCACTGCAAAAGACTCAGTGTGTTCCCATACTGTTAAATAGGGATGACCTTAATGGAAGAGGAGGAGGAGGAATTCAGGCAGAATTAATCACCGTGTAGCATGTGGAGAGAGGGACAGGCGCAGTCTCTACCTTGCTATTGTTTGTGCCATTTTCTAACATTTTCCCCTAGTGCATGCCTAATTCCTTTTGGAAAACCTGCAGCTGCCAACTGCTGCTACTCTTTCCACTCTGCTGCAGCTCATTCTCAGTTTTGGGCCAGGCTATCCTGACTCTCCCACATCCCTAGGAATCTCTGCAGGCCTCCTATCATTCTTAATGAAAGCAACCTAATTTCTGTGGCCACTCTGTGCAGCTACACCATTCACCGAAGTCTCTCCCAGCTGCTTATATGTATGCAATATAGCATTCAAAACGGCGCGCAACGTATCGGGCGTGATCAGGATGTCAACGTAGCTTAGAGTAAGCAATATCCATAAGAATAACGGGCAAACCAAGGGTGAGATCAAAAAGCCCTGCAAGTTTCTAAAATCAGAGTTGTTGCAGCACCTCCAGCCTCCAATGAGGCTTCTGTTCTAACCCACCCAACTTGCATTCCTGATTTTATAATGTTGCCCGACTGAAAGCATAAACAACCAGGCATTCATGGTATGGGGAGGCAGTACTTTGGTTTTAAAGGTGTATAGGTTGGTAACTAGTACAAAGCAACTTTTAGTAGCCTATACAGATCAGATGTAGACTTTCCAGATAGTACATTTTTTAATAAGAGATTTTAACTTTGACTTCACAGCATCTGATTTTTCAGAGCTTGCCCTGTGGACTTGAACAGAACGGTTGGAGATGTTTCCTCTGGCATCTCGAAACCGATACCGGTGGGTGCCAGGGGTATCGAATAGAGGATGGATCATTCTACAGATATCTGGTTCAATGCTCTCCCTCCATAGCATCCGTTTCTGCCACTGTTGGAGATACAGTACCGGGCTGGATGGACCATAGGTCTGACCCAGTATGGCACTTCCTTTGTTCTCATGACTTCAGAACATTAGGAGATGGCCAGCAAATTACTGGTTCAAGGATTAGGTCACCCAAACGGCTGACAGTTCCCTCCCCTCCACCCCCCAACACCAGTCATTCTCCCCCTAACACCCCTTCCCACTTTTACAGCTCCTAGACCCCAATCCGGTAAAGCACATACATTAGAGTTAAGCAAATGCTTAAGTACTTTGCTCAATCAAAGCCCTTGAGTCCACTCTATTCACACATAAAAGAACACTGCTACTTGAGGGTTTAATACGCAGTACTTACTGGGTCTGGCAGCGTGTTACGGAGCATGAGCATTTCTTTATGGCCCAAAGTTAAAAGACTGTACGAAATCATATTAAAAGGGACTGGAAGAGAGTCTGTCCACTTCATCCACTAATAAAAGTGCTGAAACAAATACAGAACCAAGCAGCTATTGCTCAAATGCCATCATCACCTCTGGGTATTTTAAGGCATCTCACCTCAGCCTACTACCAAACGACGACATACACCTGGGGCTCCGGATTAACAAGAAAGGATGCTTATATATACACTGCAGGAGCACAGAGCTTCTTCAATTCATCTGTGAAAAGCCTGCTTTCTTAGCAGTGAAGGACAACGCATCAATTACTGTGCTCCTCGAAAAACAATTTGGGGTGGTACAAATTGGAAAGGTGCTCTTGTAAAGCCCCAAATGGAGGGAAGCCAATTATTCCTTCCCAGCACTTCTGACATGCTCTGGTGCTAAATGGAAAAGAAGCTGCTCTTAAACCATCCTATACAGAACAAATCACTGCACAGCAGCAGTCAGCAAGACCCAAAGAGCAACATGAGCCAATCCAAAAGGTAAGATAATCAAAGGGCTGGAGTGAAACTAGAGGAACTGAGAAATGAAGTGACTCACTCAGTGA
>NW_017728995.1:30496378-30497526 GCF_001723915.1 Gavialis gangeticus | reverse complement strand
AAAAAAAAGACCCCAAAACCAAGTCATCTGACAGTAAATTATATAATTGAGGGGTATATTTAACAGCGATAACCTCCCCGCAATGAAACAAAAACCCTGGGTCTTTGCAGCATACATATTAACTATTTACTGCCCTTCATCCTATTTTTCTTGTCTGGGTTTTTATGTTTCCTCTACATCTTCACCAATAAATTCTGATTCCACTGGTCCCATGTCTGCCACAGCCAGCTTTCATCTAATGTCACATAACCCTGGATTAAGCTGGAGATTTTCTGAACTACCCGGTAAGATATGAACTAATATTACTGAATACCAAATCTATATAATATAGGTACCTTCACATACTATACTAGATGAGACTGCTTGGGAGTGATGTCACAGTAAATATACCTGCCTTATCTGTAATATCAAGCAGACCTCAGGTCAGATTTTATAGAATCACGGAATCACAGAAAACGAGGGCTGGAAGGGACCTCAGGAGGTTGCATCTAGTCCAACCCCCTGCTCCAAGCAGGACCAGCCCCAACTACATCATCCCAGCCAAGGCTTTGACTAGCCGGGTATTAAACACCTCCAAGGATGGAGACTGCACCACCCCTCTGGGTCACCTGCTCCAGTGCTTCACCACCTTCCTCAGGAGAGTGTTTCCTGATATCCAACCTCAACTTCCCTTGCTACAACTTGAGACCTGTTGCTCCTTGTTCTGTCATCTGCCCCCACTAAGACAAGTCCAGCTCCATCCTCTTTCGAACCCGACTTCAGGTAGTTGAAGGCTGCTATTAAATCCACCCCCCAGGCTCCTCTTCTCCAGACTAAATAAGCCCTGTTCCCTCAGCCTCTCCTCATAAGTCATGTGCCGCAGCCCCTGAACCATTTTTCTTTGCCCTCCGCTGGACTCTCTCCAATTTGTCCACATCCTTTCTGTAGCCGGGACCCAAAACTGGACACAGGACTCCAGATGTGGCCCCCCCAGTGCTGAATAGAGGGAAGAATCACTGCCTTCCCTCAGCTGGTAACACTCCTACCAGTGCAGCCCAGGATGCCATTAGCCTTCTTGGCAACAAGGGCACACTGCTGGCTCATATCCAGCTTATTGTCCCGTCCCCCCAGGTCCTTTTCTGCAGAGCTGCTGCCCAGCCACTCAGCTC
>NW_017728995.1:30464930-30491378 GCF_001723915.1 Gavialis gangeticus | reverse complement strand
TGTCCTGGTGCAGGGGATTGCTCCCTCCCAAGTTCAGGACTTTGCACTTGTCCTTGTTAAACCTCATGAGATTTCTTTCAGCCTAATCCTCCAACTTGTCTAAGTCACTCTGAATCCTAGCTTTACCCTCCAGCGTATCTATTACACCCCACAGCTTGGTTCCAACCGCAAAGTTGCTGAGGGCGCACTTCATCCCCTTTCCAGATTGTTAATGAAGATATTGAACAAAACCGGGCCCAGGACCGACCCCTGGGGCACTCCACTCAATACCAGCTGTGAACAAGACATTGAGCCATTGATGACTACTTTCTGAGCCCAATGTTCCAGCCGGTTTTCTATCCACCTTACAGTCCATTCATCCAGCCCGTACTTCCTTAGCTTGCTTACAAGAGTGCTGCAGGAGACAGTACCAAAAGCCTTGCTAGTCAAGATATATCATGTCCACTGCTTTCCCTGCATCCACAGAACCAGTTCTCTCATCCTGGAAGGCAATTTTCTCATCTTCCCTATGCAGAAAAGCTTGTCTTGGATTAGAATTAGGACACAAGTATGCTGATCCTATTCATGTTTATGCCACACACCTACTGTGTGATCTTGGGCAAGTCACTCACTCCTTGTGCTCCAGGTGATCATTTGTGGAGTACAAATGAGCTATTTCGCTACCAGAGGAGCATTGCAAGGATAAACCCATTCATATTTATGTGGGGCTCTGATGTTACACAGAGGCACACCACAGAAAAGTATAATGCCTAAGGTTAATTTATAATCAGCTCAGTTGCAAAGTGCTGCTAATCAAACAAGCTGGAAAAATACAGAAGCCATCTCCTTGGCATGCTTTGTTAATGTAGCAAAATCATGTCAAGTTCCTGCCAGTGAAGAATTTCGAATGCAAGGGCTTAGCTGGTGTAACAGCTGTGCCCAACACCCAGCCTACGACTCCAGCAAGCATGACAGCCGTTATTCCCCAGTACTGCAGACAAAAGGACGAAAGTCAGCAAAGGCCTCAATCCCACAGCATCCTGTTAACATCCACGTGCAGAGTTTAAGCACTGCTGTCTCCTTTTCACTGCCTACTGATTTGCCTTCTTGTCATTTCTGCTTTCCAGAGAGATTCCTAGTAAATCCTTCCCCTGTAATGCAGGGGCTCCAAATACGAAATACCTCATTGGGATCTGTGACACCTGCTGTATGATGAACAAAACCAACCTCATGCCACAGATGAAGAACTCTAACTATGAAAAAGAGACGGGGAGTCTCGCAGTGGTGGTTGGGAGAGGAATTTTAAGTCCTCCCTAGTTATGCTGTAAAACAAGCCTTGATTCTACTTCACTCACTTCTTTTCTCTCTTCTGCAAACTAAATGAGGAATATATAAGGGGAGGGAGCTCCTGAGGGAAGACTTGTGTCTAATGAAGGGAAAGGAAGGGTCATCAGGTGATTGCGTGGCACAAAGGAGAATAAAATCTGGCACCGCAGCCCTATTGCTTGAAAATACTTGAGACAAGGACAACCACACACAGGCATATGCAGACGCCCACTGTTTCATTTATTAGCATACCTGCCTACATGAAACTGTACTGGCAGCCTGGAGGTTTGTAACCCTGCGGTTTTGGTATATTGTGAGTGCTTAAATTGTTTAAGGTGTTTAAATTCCAGACCTGAGCATTTTTAGTCGCTGATGAGCAGTCGGAAATAATCTTAGCGTCTACAAACAGCTTGTGATTTCTTCAGACAAAGCAACAATATATGTGACATTCCCCAGCCATTCTTGTCTGCAGCAGATGAGAAGACTTCCTTGTTATCAGCATGTACCAGCCAAAGGCTAGCCAGCCAGCCAACACTTCCAACAGAGAAATAGGTGCATTGCACTGCTGCAGTAGCCACATCGAAACGCAATCCAGGAGTCCCCTATATCTGCAAAATCCATCATCTGAGGTCCCATACATAACGAATTAAAGTGAAAAAGCTGGCAGCATATGGATTGTCTAAGGAAGAATAAATTCTCAAGTCAAACGCACACGTGTGCATTCAAATGTTTAGCTTGCAGGGCAGGTGCGAGTCAGACTGAGCCCGTTGCCTTGTATAGCAGCACTGAGGAAGTGGTTTGTTTGCTGCTATTAGGCCTTGGTTTTGTTTGCGCTAGTAACAGATGCGTTTAAAAAAAGGTCCTTAGACCTGGATTATGGTGCCAGAGAATAAAAAGCGATTACATCTGGAGAACATTTGATGCTCTGGACAACAGAACAGTTGTTCACTCAGTCAAAACCAACACTGTCGGCAGGACCATCTCCAAAGTATGGGCTGCGTGGACAAAATTAGCATTTCTCTTCCGATTTGACCGTAGGCAGATCTTCCCAATCCTCCTAAACAGAGCTTGAAAATTAACGTGTTAGAAAAGCTTCAGCTCATGCTAAGAATCCTGTGAATATTAACATAATTAATGGCATCAGGAGTGCTGGAAGTTGGCGGAAACATCAGGTGAGTCAACGGGAGTGATGACTGCACCCAAGGGGAGAAGTTGGCTTTTCGAATGTAGGAGATGTTATTGGAGTATAATTTTACAGTGGGTCGCTCCTTAGCTCAGCTGTAGGGCAAAAATGAATGCCACTATTGAGCAAACTGCTGGAAAAAATATATACATGGGAGACTGAAAAGGCAGTGGAAGCACAGCTCTGGAATTGCCTCCTGGCAGATCTTCCTTTGCAGAAAAAAAGGACACTAGAAGTCCTCCCCCCGGCCAGGCAGAGGAGGCCCCTCTATATGGACAAGGTGACAAGGCACTAGAGAGTGTTCTGCAAATCTTATCATGCGATTTCTGTCAACACATGATAACAGAGTTAAACCCGAAGCAAGCAGGAGGGCAGACAAAGCTTCATGTCCAACTCACGACCTCTGCCACTTCTTTTATGTATACCAACCAATTTTCTTCTCTTTGCAAGTCAACTTTAAAAATGATTCAGCAGTTGACGCAACTTCACTCTGCCTTAACTACCTCAAAACATTCAATCATTTCCAGCATAGCTGAACTATTATGATAATATTCCACGGCTCTCGGCAATAAGTGAGCTAGAGAGAGTTGCGTGGAAATAATCCATCAAGGGGTTTTGGTGAGTAACTTCATGTTCGTAGTGAGGTTGTTACTAGAAGCTCTCCAAGGAATTTACCCCTCCTGTAAATCACTATGGCCTATTGTTCTCTGCACCGTTAGAACATAGGGTATTATGGTAGTCGTGCAAAGAAATTACCCTTAATGGAGAGAGGTATTTTGAATCCTGATGTGCCTCTTCGTTCTACGCTGCTCTTCCATTTGCTTTCCAATGGGTATTCTTTTACTTTGCTTAGGAAGGGAGGCTTGGTTTGACTTCATTTGATTTCTGTGATTATACTTGGGGATATGGATTTTTCTAACGTGTCTAAAGGGATTCTTCACACTCCCCTGTACAAACAAAGGATTCTTTGATACTTTAACAGAATATTTAAATAGGGCAAATGTGGCTGCTGTAGTTGACATGTTTGCACAATCTCACACTTCAGTGACCCACAGTCTGGTGTGAAATATGAAAAAATGGGGGGGGAAAAGGGTTTTTTTTTAAAAAAGGCAGCTTCTCACTGCACTGTTTGTGGCTAGACCATTTCTTTGTTTCTTGAAGCCCTCTGCAATAATTTTGATATTGAGCAAAGTGAGGCTTATTGAAAGTGGCATAGCTGAACATTAGCGGGTTCCCCTGCTGTTTGGTTTATCCATCCGTTGAACTCCCAGCACCATCTCGGTCTGAGTGTGTCCCTCTGGTGATATAAGCAACTGGCGGCAAGAAAAGCCTAGATGTTTTCCAACTGCCAATATTTATGTTGCAACTACACACTTTTTTGCTCCATTAATAACTACTCGTCTCCCTTAACCAACCTCTACTCAGGGGACAGCACATCTAACGCTAATGCAATGGGTTCCCAGGAGGCTGCTACTGACGGCCTACAGACTTATCAGATATAGGGTCTTTTTAGAGATTGGAATTTACTGGATTTTTCTGCATTACACGTCACTCAAAGTTAAAAAGACCTTTATGAAGACCTGAAAAATGATGGAGAGAGAAAGTGAGTACACAGTGTACCAACTGTACAGCTAATTGCAGCCCATCCCTGCCTAAGGAGGAAGAGATAAATGTTCTCATTTAACAATTTTACTTGACAGACAGGGTACTCTGAGTAGTCAACATGCCCTAGCAAAGCCCCTTCTATATTGCTTACAATTCTGCTGTTTTTCACAAACATCGAACAGTTCTCAATGCAGCCTCATGAGAGAGGTAGAACAATTCCCCGTTTTCCACACTGGCTACGAAATATGTACAGAAACTTGTCCACAGTCAAGCATTACCTTGGGGACTGGCTTGGAACGAGAATCCAGGTTCTTGGCTCCCTGTCTTGCGCTTCATAAGACAATATGGCCCCTCTCTCTCGTCTTAGCCAGGAACTGCGTGCTCTGGACCAATGGAAATTCTTACTCAAACTTGGAAAGCTTATACAGTAGCACAAATTACAATGCGATAGCAACAGCTTTTGTGCCAATAATTCTCTTCACGTCACGCTTCTCTTGCTTTTGGTGGTCTCTGTACACCAAAACTTAATGTGTGGCCCTACACTCTGGCCAGAACTTAGTAATGCAAGAATACAGGGGAAGAAGACAAAGAAAGATGACTGGTTTCCAAAGTAAGAATTACTTTTGACTTTGTGTAAAATGGCAGATGAAAGCCAAGATCTGGCTCTAGCAGGAGCAAAATGTTTCAAATCAGAAAACCAAGCAAACACAGCATACCAAGCACATCAACGGCAGTGTTCCTGGTCATTAAGGAGGTTGAAGAACTGCGATACATAAAAGAAAGGCACACAAAAAGCATTTCAACAGTTGTTCCTCACCCTATTTATATTAATCAATGATTAGTCTGCCTTGTAAAGGGTTTTTTTCTTTTAAAATGTGGATACTCATTTTGCTCAGCCAAAGTCTAAATCACAAGGCTACCGACTTGTTTGGCATCATTTTGGGATTTGGTTTGGTTTACAAGTGAGCCCAAGCAAGTAAAAATGAGCTTCTCAGTATATGAACAAAGGGAAATGCCCAACTCCCAAGAGTTGGCTTTTTTTTTCTCTGAACCCACAAAACTGCTCCCTTCCACATAAAGCATATCACAGATGCGAAATCATACCACTTTCCTAAATATGTTGTTTCAACTAGATGCCTCTGAATTGTCACCTCCAGGAATGGTAGTATTAATTTGCAAAACAAATTCAGGTACTACTTTAGAAGGAGAAAAGCTCCAGACGGATTCCCACGACAGATCACTTACTGAATGACTGCTGTAGGCTTCTGGCAGAGATCTGCCAGTGCCCATTTTGTACAAAATGCAGAAGACCTGTTCAGGGACTGACCTCTAAACAGACTCCTTTAAGAGCTGACCCAACATACGTAACATTTAAGTCAGTTCAAATAGGCCGGGGTCATCTTCATTCACAAACACAATAGTAACGTGTTTCAAGATTTATACCACCATCCTGACACTAAATGCAAGTGCTACAATCCTTAGACTTGGTTAGCACAGGCAAAACTAACAAGCACTAAGGTTGTTTGGTTAAAATACTAAAACTAATGCATCTCGTCCGGCCACAGTGGTGATTCGGAGATGTATGGCATGTGGCCAGCTCCATAAACAGAACCATAACCCAGACACAGCCTATCATGGAGTTTAAATCCTTAGGACAAGGCGTTCCCTCGTCAAGTTGATTTTGATTTTTAGGGGCAGAATGTTAGCAGGTGAAGGGGAGCCTGGAGAAAAACCCTAGCGCTCTTTGTTGCTCCCCATTATGTCTTGCCTCTTGATTTCCTTCATTTTTTAATTCAGTATCTGCCCTTCACATTTAGAACCTGCATAGAATAGGGCTAGGCTCTGATTTAGCACAGCTCAGGGATAACCTACTTCCTTTGCTACAGAAAAAGGAACAGTCCAGCTTCCTGGATATATAGTTACAGCAAGTTACCGAGGTTTTAGAAAAGGATGCAAAGGGACTTGAAAATGCTGTATAGTGAAAAAAGTAGGCCTCCTCCAGGAAGTACTGCTTGTTCTTACTTCATGGCAGAACAAACAAAAGAGAGAGGAAGATTCATCTGTATCCAGTGGATTTGGGTTTGGCTAATGCAGACCTCTGGGATTCCACCGCTGCTTGCACTTAATTCTCCAGTTCATGCACCTCAATGTGTTTCTTCTATGAAGATATGAAGAGTCAGGGAGATTAGGTGTTACACATGCATGTGAGCATGTATGCACACACGTGAGTGCAACAGAAAGCCAGAGGCTTTAAAGTTTAACTCTAAATTGAAGTCTCCTCATGAGAAAACTCAAATGATGCACAACAAAGGCTTCCATCCAGATTAAAAGCTTAAATGAATTAATAATTGAAACTTTACACAGAAGTTAGGACTCCTGTAATAGCTAGACATACCAAGATAAAGAATAAAATGTTTTATGGTAGTTAAAAAGGATATTAGGATATTCTTTGTTTTTGAAAGATGCCACGACGTCAATGGTGAACACAACCATAGGCAGACAGACCTGTTTTATGCCATGAGGAACTATAGTTTTTAGATTTCAATAACTACGTAAGCTCAAGTTTCACAGAGCAGCAACGTCATGCAGCAGTTATACAACATTTTTAGCAGCAAAAACATTACTTGGAGTCATACAACTAAAATGCTGCAATGGATGGATTTGGGACAGAATAATCCCTGCATTTATCAACTATACTTTTCCTTCTTCTTTTCTCTCGTTCCCCACTGTAAGACAATCAAGGTATCCCCTGATAAAGCCATCAGAACATAAACCTGCAATGACAGTCACTGTACTTAGCTGCATACCACATACCCCCAAATAAACCATGTGCCTTGCTTTGGGAAGGTAAAATGAAGAGAAAAAGATTTTTCCCCTGTTTAACAAGCTGTTTAGAATCAGTTTCCTCATTTAAGACATGCACACCAAGTATTGATGGCTAGTTTTCTGGGGGGAAAAGGTGCACATATGTGCCTAAAAAAGTTATGCTATGCATACTTCCTTATAAAGCCCTCAAGTATGAGCTCAGAATACGGATATCCTCAACAGGCCAAAAACCCTTCTGGGGTCTCTGCATTTTTACTCAGGACTTCTTAACTACAGTCATGCCTTTAAATGAGTGTCATTAGTTCTACTTCTGTAAAGGGAAGGGGGGACCAGTTGGACAGCAGCAAGGAGACATTTCTGAATGCCTACCAGCTCAGTAGCATTAGGGTCTTCATATTGCCCTTCCTTTAGATTGGACGGCCCATGCCAAAAGTACAAAGTAGATCACACGCACTAGCTACAGTCACAGAATCATACAATATTAGGACAGGAAAGACCCTCAGGTTGTCATCTAGTCCAGCCCCCTGCCAGAAGGACAATCGTCCCCAGGCAAACTATCCCACACAAGTGCATCTAACCCAGGGGTTGGCAACCTTTTTGGGCAGAGTGCCTAAAACACCCACAACCTCAACTTGTAAGACACTGGTATGCCAGGGGCACATGGCGGGGGAGCTGTGAGGGGCCCAATCCTTATGCCAGCAGCACAGCCCTTGCCCCTCCCTGCCACCTGTCCCGAGGCACATGTGCCAGGCAAAATGCCTTTGCATGCCATGCTCTGGTACCCGTGCCAGGGGTTGCCTACACCTGATCTAACCTATCCCTAAAACTACACAGCAACCCTGTCACATACTATTTAGCAACCTACGTTTTTAAAGCACTGTATTAATCATTTGTACGCTGCCATATATTAACATTAAATAGGCGATTGGAGAGGTGATTATGTGGTAAACAGTTCTGCCAGCCAAGTTAAAACTCTCAACGGGATCCTGATTGCTTGAGACCTCTACTGTACTCCCTCAGTTTGCAAAATATTACACATCCCAACCCTCCACACAGAGCCAAATGCATAGTCTTTGTTTCAGCAGTGCCACAGAGTGGTCTCTTTATTATACTTCTGGCAAAAATATCTTAGCAACAGCTGCTGGACCTACGAGCTCCACAAAATGTGTAAAGAGGCACACAGAAGTAGTTTTTCTAGTCTGCAGTTTAACTATACCTTGGAGAAATACTGTTAAGAGAAGAAAGGTTCCTTCCATCACAATGTTCCCACAGCAATGTGTGTATTGAGGGGACAGAGAAGAGGAAGAGAAGTGAGTTATTTGCTACTGCAGCAGTCTCCTTTTCCCTTGATGAAAATTCCCCCTAGTGACAAACAACAAAGAATAGAGGAAGATATTATTGTGTCAGTGAGAGGGTGGAAATCTGGGTAGGAAGATCAGCAGTTCTCTCCAGTGCAGCAGTCTGAATATTCTTCACCACTGAACTAAACAGCTGCCTTGGCCATTCAGATTCCTAAATCTTTAAAAGAGCCGATTTCGAAACCTAATCTCTTGGCAGTACTAGCTTTGTTCTACAACAGAAATTAGGGAGCAAATATGTCAAATGATATGTTGTAAGCCATGGGTCTTGCACATCTTCTAATATCGCTTGTGTGCTGAATAAGTTTCAAGGGAGGTGATCTTGAGACTAGACAATTATTTCCTTTTGACCCCAACTGAGCTAAGTATCACTGTGAATCTGGAATCGTTTTAATTTCCCAGATTGTTGTCATCCTACATTACCTTTCAGTTTCTGATGGAGAATTTTACACCTCACCTTTCCACCAGAAATCAGTCAGATAAACTGAAACCTCCAGAGGAAGAAATGAATATGGTAATGTGATTCATTTCATTAAAACAGTATGGAAAATGATTTTACATGTGAGGCACAGATCAAAGTGCTAACACCTTAACAAGCAGCAATGCGTCCATCAGAGGCTGTATTACGACATTACTCCTACAATCATCTAAAAGTCTTTCTACAGATTTCTAAGTGTAAGATTCCAAGGTCCCTTAAAACAGAAACAGATTAGAGAACATTTGGCAGTTTGGATGATAAGCTTTTTCATTTAAGTGGCTGCAACAAGCAAAGCCACATCCTTTCATTTTCTGCAGTCAAAAATGAAAGCACCTGCATAGAGCTAGAAGAAAGGTTAGCTCGACCCTACATACGTACCAGTGCATGCATGTTTTTCCTGCAGTACACCACCTTCTGGGGCTTGATGAATGCGAATGTTTCTAGCATTGGTGCAAAGTACTACACATCAATTAATATTCATTCACTGGCAAAACAATCTTATTTACTGTCTGAACCCTGCTTTATTCCTTCACATAGCAAGCAGCAAAAAGAGGTCTGAGAACAAAGGCAATAGATACAGCGGCTCCCTGCTCAGCTGCACGTGATCTGGATAGCTGACAAGGGAGCTGTCAGAATGATGTTCACTCTGTCCAACCTGATCTCCCTTACGACTCCGACGGACGGGAAGGAAGGGAGCAAAGATGGTTACAGCCCAGCAGAAATCCATCTGAGAGAGCTTTTGCACAATTCACCTGGCATCTAGTGTCTTGTCTGGATGTGAATGGGGGAAGAGTATGTGCTGACCAGGCTGATTTTAAAGATCATCTGAGCTGATCTCAAGATCCCCTGCTAAATGAGTCTGCCTTTATGCTGTCCTCTTCAGCATAGTGAAGAGCTATAGGATGGATCTATTTATGGATGTGAGATAGTCAACGTTTTCTTGCTTTCACAATGCCAACTGAGAGCATGATCCTCTGTGGCTCATCAACAGGAAAAGGCAAAAGGTCTTGAGGGCCCACAGCACTGTTCTGGTAAATCTGTATCCGGACCTCAAAGTATATAGTTCTTCTGTGGAGAATCAGGAAAGAGCTGGAATAACATCCTCTCCCTTGGCATTAATGTCCTGACTTGTGGTACCCAGACAGAGGCACTGGCGGGCAAGGTAAGAGTTCGTGTAAATGAGGAGGAGACACCAAGGTAGGTTTTTCCTGCACCACTCCAAGACTACTGCAGCCTTATATGTGGTGCCATGTAAGCATTTCATTCCTAGCGTAGGTCAATGAGATTGTTTTGGGTTCAGAATTTGCTTGCAGGAAAAATGGACTTAGTACCCTAACCAGACCGATCAAGATCTAGAAACTGCCAAGTGAGATGAGACTAAAGAATGGAGTATATCCCTTTTAGTACTGGGAGAAAAGATGCAGCCAACTGCATGCTGGATTACTAAGCGAGTCTTGCCCAGATACAGATGGCATGGACATGGGCATTGGTCTTCAAAATGATCACTGAACGACACAGACCTCTAGAAGCCCTTCAGGGCCTGAGACCCAATGCACAGCCTCTAAAGGGTAAGATGCTGAAAAAGAGGAAAAGGTGTGCAAGGACAAGGCATTGTATACTGCTCTGCACAAACTACAAGAAAAGTGAGAAAAACTAGGGGAAGTTCTAGCCTGAAGACACAAAGGTGAGGTCCATTTGCTGCTCTGTGTGGGAAATAGGTATTGAGGTGATTGGGAAGCAGAGCCACTTACTGAGTAGGGTAACCTCACCCTTGTGCAACATCCCTTGTGCAGTTCCCAAAGGGTAAAGCTCTTCAAGGCAGTTCTATGGCTCAGCAGCAGCAGAGCCACATCCTACAGGTGTGAAAACCCACAGCTCCTTGAAGAAGAAAGAAGTGATGTGTGCTGAGGAGTCCAGACACCCAAATAATTTGCACTGTGTGTGGAGCCTTCCACCACTTGTTCTGCACTCCAAACCCGGGTTAGGTCAGTCCTAACAAAGTCATTATCATCAGTCATTATCATTAGCAGGCTTCTGAGAAATGACTTGCTGCGAATTACTCCAGGGTTTAGTAGACAGGTGTTAATGCTACAGATGACATGCATTCACTGGCTCTTGATCAACAGTCTCAACAGAAAGAGCTAGGTTTGAGAGTTCAAGGGCTGAACTCCCCTTGCATTCCCAGATGCACTAGCACTGCCTATGCCCTCCTTGCTCTGTAGGTGGAGAACTTCAGTCCCTCTGGTCTCCTACCAGCACAAACATTTGCTTTTATAAAGTTTTCACCACCAACTGAATTAACTAAGGGCTTGTCTGTACTGGGGAGCTAATTGGGACTTAAGCTGGGAATGTCTTTAGGGCAAAAAATGCTATCTCCTAATTAACTCCCTATCTGGATACCCTTATTCTGGATTAAGAGCCTCCACACCAGCCATGTCTACACATGCACTTAACTGTGAAGCAGACTAATTAGCTGTGGAGTAAAGCATCACCGTGTACACATGTGATGCTATTAGGCCACTGTAAACTAATTAATGCTACGGTAAAATAGTAGTCAGGGACAGAACCATCTTACAGGGGGGTAATTAACTGTGATTAAATGTACGTGTAGATGCTGACTGCGGGCATAAATTGTGCCTGGTCAGCCCAGCCACCAGGGGTCAGACTTCTGCCTGCCACTTAGCTATCTGGTTTTGCACTTTCAGCACCCTTATGCCCCAGCCAGACTCTGCTGCCTGCCACTACCACCCAAAGCCCCAGGCTGCCCCGCCATGCACCCGGCATAAACTGCTCCACCCCAGCTCAAATTGGTGCTGTCCTGGGCATACATGTAGACACTGCACCCAGAAGTTTACTCCAGCTCAAACTGCTCCGGATTTTATTGCTTCAAACTAATAGCACATGTAGATGCACCCACTGGGAGTCGATCAGTCAGAAACAATATTCCAGCATAACTCCCCATGCTGTTAGGCCCTTATGGCTTACCTATACACAGGGTTTTTTTTTTCCTGGTGTAGCTGGTGATTTGAAATGGGGTAAAGACATCATTGCAAACACTGCTTTAAAATAATGCAGTATATCTCCACTGTGTGCAACTACATTAGTGCAAAAGTCCCTAATATGGACAAACTCTATGTCTCCCAACCCAAACCAGTCTGTAGTCTGGCACAAGGAAGGCACACATACCCTAAGGGGGGGAAGAATATGTCAAATGATCAAAGTCTACTCTTCCGGGTGTGTGTATGTGTGTTCAACCGCAAGTAATGCTAACAAATGACAGGCTGAAGTTAAATGCTGAAAAGTTACTTCAGAAAATCAGGACCTCAGTTGCTTTCATAGAAAATGCCAATTGCAGCCTTTAGGGAAAGGGTGAAATGAGTGGTGCTGCTGCAATACAGCTGCTAATTAGTCCATAAGGACTCATGTTTATGACAAGAGTGAAATCTCACTGCTGCAGCAGAAACCACGTTGGCTATGCACAGCTCTATTGTCTTTGACAATACCACAGCGATGACTAGATACCTATTCTCAAACACACATACAATGAGGTGGATATCTGGCCATATGAAAGACAGTTTCATAGAATCACGGGAAAGTAAGGCCAGTAGGCAACTTCAGAGGTCACTGCCAGAACATCCCCATCCAAACCATCCTATACAAATCTGTGGTCTAACCTACTAGTAAAACCACAAAGTCACTCCTGACATAACCACAAGGCATCACACCCAAACTTACCACAGGTAAGGCATGGGGGACAATGAGATCCAAGGCAGGCCGTGCCCCACCCTGCCAGAGGAAGGCAAAAATCCCCACAGTCTATATACCAATCTAACCAAGGGGTAAAATTCCTTCCTGCTCCCAAAAGTGATGATCAATCTGCCCCTGATGGGAGGGGCAAGACCCTCTAGCTAGGAGCTTCTGGGTTTAAGTCTCAGCAGGAGCACAGGCACAGCCAAGTCAAAATCCCTAGTCTGGGCTGCAGCCAGCACCCACTGCTTCCAAGGAAGGCAAAAAAACCCCAACCCCTGACACATGTAGGAGGGGGAAAAAATTCCTTCGCACCCCTGGGGACACAGCAATCAGCAAAGCCCAGAAAGCCCAGTTTACTAATTAGACTTCTAGTTTCCTTAACCTTCTGCAGGCACACAGCATATTCCCAAGTGTTTCAATCTCATGTTACTGCAATTAAGGGACACATCTAGGGAACAGAGGATGTCCCTTAAAAAGGGAATTTGGTATCCTTGAAATATAATTGAAGAGTCACAAATGGAGTTAATCTGATTGAGGTTTTACAGTGGAACAGTACTTAGCCCTGGCACTAGCACTGTGCATGTAATAAACAAAATAAAAATTCAAATCAGCCACAGAAACAGCTAAGGCAAGCAATTTCCTTGAGTCTGTATTGACAAGTGCACAATCTTCTACTTGCTGATGCGGCACAGATGAGACACAGACCACCCTGCTTCTGGCATTGTTATAAATTGGTCCTCTGTTTTACTATCCATGTGGACAGTCCCAGCCTGATTTTCATTGGAGCCAAGGATGCTCAGCATTTTTGAAAAAGTGAAGCCATACGTGTACCAGGGAGATCTGTACCTTAGACATGCCAAGAGGACAGCTCTCACAGCCAGAGCCCTTGTGACCGAACACAGAAGATAGCAGCGTCTTCATTTTAACTACTGCATTTCCTGCTCATGTGGCTGAAGGCAGTGGGGCCAATCTTTCTGGCAGGCGTGCCACAAATTAGCATCACATCCTCCCTGAATGCCACTCCAATGTTTTCCCCCTGCCCGACCTGATACTGTGCTTTCTGCTCTCTGCCCTGTGCTCCTGGCCTGGCCTTATGCTCTGCTTTCTGCCCCGTCTGCTGCTGTGTGCTTGTCTGACCCAGATCTGCTGCATGCCACACATGGAGGCTGCCCTTGCCACTTGTGGTTCCCATACCACAGGCTGGCCGCCCCTGCCTTAAGGAATGATTCTTCATGGAAAGTTTCTCCACCAACTGCACGGTCCCTCTGAAGAATGATATGATAATTTATGTTTGACGCTCCCTAACCTCAAAGGGCACAGTCTGGAGGTTCCCAGGCAGACCAGTGTGTTCAGCTCCACATCTGAACTACTTCTTTAAAAAAGCAGATAGAAGCTGAGGAACATTCTCCGAGTCAGTGAAACTGCTCTTCTGTTTGTGGCAGCCACAAAAAAATAACAAAAAACCCCATGAAGTATTCTTTGCTTTCTCTGCTGACATGGCATCATGAGAGAATCCTTAGAGCTTCAGGCAATTCTGCTGACATGATATGATGCTGTTTCACAAGCAAGAATTAAAAGGAGTCATTGTGGTCTGTGTGATATTAGACACACAGGGAAAAACAATCTATTGCTACAGATGAAACCCAAGTTAAGTTCTTTAATGGAGGACAGCCTAACAATAGGTCTCCTGCTGATTTCAGTAGGAATCTCCCTGGGATAAACTAACTATAGGACTGGAGCCAAACGAATGTCACCTATTCAGAGTTCGCACCTGAAAACTTAGCTTCTTCTGGAATTTCTATTTTCAGGCCAAAAAGTTAACCCGGGGCTCTGTAAAGCTGAGAGGCAAAAAAAAAAAAAATCATTAAAAAAAATCCAACTTCAGATGCTTCCTCAGATTGACGAAGGGTATTTATACTCAAAAGCTTACAAAAAGAATTTTTCCAACTATTTGAGTTGGTCTAATCAAAGATATCAGATTCACCCAAAGAGTCTTGTCTGCTTATTTCCAACTAATAATACTAGATTGTATCATTAAAGAAATCTGTAGGTAATTTTAGACTGAGATGTACTTTCCTTCTTTCACATGCTCATAGCCTTTTGAAAAATGCATTTATATGGCAAGTTCTACATGCCTGATGCTAATTTAAGAGAACAGTGGGTTTTTTTAATTGAACAAGACAGTGGAAATATTATTTCCGTGGTGAAAAGATTCTATACACAATGCAAACAGCTGTATTTCACACGCTATTTCTCTCAAGATGTCTAGCCCTCAGAGGATGAGACTGTGGTCTACTTTGAAAACTATTGCAGTGGCAAGTTATTGAAAGGCTAGTTTTACACAAAGGTAGTGTGCAAACCCCACTTAAATGACTTGAAAGACTATTTGAGGAAACAGAATAACATAGCTACATTTATTAAAAAGAGCATTAGGGTTGCAAAGTCAAATTCTTAAAATTTAGTAAATGCCATGATGAAGGTTACATGTGCTGCCTTAATTAGCTCCCTTATGTGTATGCATAATTGTATGGTGTTTAATTACTTGATTATATGCTATTTTTTCTACTGGACCTCTGTCTCATTCAGTACATTCACTGTACCAGAGAGCAAAAGAAGGTCTTGTGTGTGCAATATCCTTGATTAACAATTAGGCTGAAAGAAATGAGATGTGTATAACCCCCATCTCATCAGAGAAATGAGAACATCATTGCCTAGGAGAGAAGCCAGGCAGGAGACTACCTTGATTCACAGAACCTGTGTTATCTTCCACTTAATGTGAGAAAGTTTCACCACCCCCCAGGCAGGTGGGTATTTAAAACAGGAAAAAGGAAGCAACAGAGAAATGTGGTAGGAGACAGGTGTAGGAGTCTGCAAGAAGCAGGAAACCTTGAGGACTAGACTGCATCTAGGCTTACAGATAAGACTGTTTAAATCTTCTTGGTTTTTCTGTTGTTTTTTTTTATGGTAAAAACCAAAAGGAAGCTGGCCAGGGGTATGGTGTGATTTGTGCAATAGGCTAGGGAGGAAGGATGCCTAGGAGCTTTCCCCTAAGAAGCAGACCAGGCTGGAAAGAGATGGGTTTAATGACTCTTCTTTGGGAACTTCCTGTACTCCAAAACAAAAGAGAAAATGCTAAGGCCTCAAGCTAGTGTCTCACAAATAGAACCCTAATTCTTATACTTCCTGACTTAAGGGCTTTAAAAAAAAAAAATAATGTCATAGTGAAAACAAATCCAGGTTCAACATCTCTCCTTTAGCAGAGTGACTTTAAGCTTAATTTCTAATGCAACAAAGCTCACTTGAAAAGTGCTTAATGAATTGAAAAGAAAACAGGCCAAGTCATTCCTTCCCAGAGATGTTTAGTGACCATTTCTTCATTTGAATCGGTGCAAGCAAAATGAAGCAGTAGGGTCAACTGAGGATATTGAACTCTAGTTGGGGTTACTTCTGTATAAATAAGCTGTATCAATTCTTTTTCCTTCTCCCTTCTTGGAAAGGAGGGAACTTGAGTCAAGAAAAGACTCTTCAAAGGGAACAGTGAGGTTTCAGCCCCAGTTCCCATATTTCTAGCCTTGTTTAATAGGAGGGAGTTGGAATCAGAGACTTGGTCCTCCTTTAAGAGTGCTTGCTACTAATTCCCCCACACGGTGTTGGGATCCAGTTTGTAAGATCACAACTAGTTGCTAGGGAAATGACTTGCCAGGGAGGATTAATTACTTAATGTGAGGAATAATCAGCAGCAACAGATGAGTGCTTAAGAATCCTGTCTTAAGAGAGTCCTTGATGCTTAAGAGAAGCCAAGTGACCCCTGACTTAAAAACGTAGTAGCAGAATGCTGCACCAACATACAGGCCTGGAAAGGGGGATGGATGGGCATATTCCTGGGAGGTGACAACTACTCCAGAGAAGCCAGTTGCTGTGTTGGTTGCTTGTAAAAGTTGCATATCCAGAAGAGCAGCCTGATCTAAGGCTGTGTCTGCAAGAAAGTTAGGATAACCTAGGAATGTCTTCCCTGTCCCCTCAAAATCAATAGAACAATGTTGCATCCTGAAACACCAACTGCTCTTAAAACTTTTTAAAGTTCTTAACTAACCATTCCCCTAAACTGTGCTCCAAAGGAATGCAAAACTAAGTGACAATGGAAGGGCTCCTTTCTTCCTTCTCCGGAGGCCACTTTCTCTGCCTTTAAACCATGAAGCCTGAATTCAGCTCTACTAAATTTAACAAGGAGGTGCATTTAGTGTGTTAGAAAACATGCACTTTCAAGCTACTTCCTTTCTATATCTGACTCAGATCTTTTCATCAGGATACCTCCCAGTGTCCTGAGGAAAAGTGGTGACTATCCTAGTGTCTCAACTTGCAAACTAAGTCATCTCATCCAAGATATTTGAATAAACTTGCAGGAAATCACTTCTTCTGACTGATTTCCACCCTACTCCAAACTTTAGGAAGTATTTGGGTGCTAAAGAGCCCCACACTTGCAAGGAACTAAGTATTCAATGCAAATTGATTAACAGAAAAACATTCCCCCTCTAGTGAAACTTGATCCATGTGCTTTTTTTTTTTTTTACAAACAGAAAAACTCTGCCTTTTAATAAATGCAAAAAAATACAGTTCTCCACTGTTCCTCAGCCTAGACTCTTCACTTCTCTACTGTATCCAAAAGAGATGCTTCACAAGTCAGCTCTCTGCTTTTCAGTAGTATGTCAAAATGTCTAGGCAGAGATGCTTCAGTACACTGCTAGGTGTGCTGCTTGGCTCTGACCACTAATATCTTTAGGTAAGGCTTACCTCAAGTCCTCTGAAGTCCAGAGGAGACAGGCAGGCAATCTGCTTGCGTCTTGTATACGTTAACTTGCGATTAAGGTACAAGATCTCCTCTGACAGTCCTTCCATGATGCCTAGAAAAAAACTCATCCTGCATACCCAGAGCACAAATAAAAACCTACCCAACTGTAAGCCAGGCAAGCTTCATGTACAATACAACATGAAGGAGCTGTCCTATGTAATGCTGCTGCAACTACAGAATCAATAGTACAAGTACTGTCCGCTGCACCACCATCCTTCATGAGACCGAGCACCTCCAAATTCTGTGTGGTTTAATTATCCCTCCAACATGTGTTTATCATAGCCACTTGCTTCAACCCTATGCTGTAGAATATCCTTCCAACAGCTTTTTGGGTCAGCCAAAATTAGGGAGAATTCCACTTGCTTTTGTCTTCCACTTCTGAACCAGCCACTCCTCTGAGAGAGTCCTGCAAACAGTCTGCTCCAATGCTGCCTTCTAGCTGAACCGCTCTCTGCAAAAGTATCACTGAATTCTTTTTTCCCTACACTTAAGCATAGTTTCTAGCACTTGTAGTGTGGTGAAAGCCTCTGTTAGCAGATCCTTCCTATGCTGAATGTTATCATGTTGGCATAGTGAAAATCCTTTGCTGTCAGTCAAAGACTTAGCAACCTACAGCTGGAGTATTTGGCTCTGGCCCCTGCTGCCCCTGTGGAGCACCTCGGTGTACATCACTGTTTAGAAACTGGGGAGACCAAAGTCTGCTTTAAGACTTCATATTCTGCATGGATACTGCTTCCTTTGCAGGCTGAGGTTCCTGAAATCACTTGACTCAAAGTCTGATTTTTACTTCCCCCAGCAGCGGTCTGCCTGGAGAGAAGCTGCCAAGAAGCAGAACCTCTTTATACAGTGGCTCTTCTGCATGCAGTCAATGAGACCATAACAAAAGAAGACTATTTGTGCAAATAGCCTTTATTCTATGCTCCTTGTACACCACAAATGGCAACATGCACTGCCACTAGAGTGGGACTGCTCATTAAGTGTGTGTGGGGTTTTTTTTGTTGTTTTTTTGGTCTTTTTTTTAGTGACAGGTGGCAGGGATTAAGAATCAATAGTGCTCTCCAACTGCTCAAGGAACTAGCTTTTGATGACAAATTCAGATATAGCAATGTGCAAAAAGGCTCAATATTAAGAGGATTTTGAGTACTAGCCTTCAAGCTCTTCCCCTCTCCTCCCCCAAAACATCTGGAAAGGGGACCTTTTATATGCTAGTCTGCCCCCCATGTGAGGTATTTCTAGGGTGTCTAATAATCTATATGTAAGCAATATTTTGCTTTTTACCTATACTGAGGATCTGAGCTTTTCTATAAATACGAAGTAAGCTAGAAGATCCTCAAAGATGGCACTATCACTTTGCAGATGGGGGAAAGGGAAGAGGTTGTGCAAATGTGGACAAGTCACTTCAATCTACGGCAAAACTAAAAATAGAGCTTCTGACTGCCTCATCCAAAAGCTCACTTATCCTATTAACCTCATCACATTTCAGAAACTCTTAATGCCCTTCTCCAAACAACTCTTGTTCAGCAATAGCCTATATCAAACCAGTTATTCCTAAAAATAAATAAATAAATAAAGGCTGCTGCAGTCAATACTAGGGAATACAGATAGTCCAGGGCAATAATAAGTCGGGTATTTCAGCTGGTCCAATATTGCCTACTTTGTCAGCTGCCTAGTAAACCTCTTGTAAACAGGTTATTCAAGGTTTCTAGAGGCCCCCTCTACTTGCACTAGATGCTTTCTTTTCATTATACCATCTAGAGTCCTAAAAATGTAGGATAAGGTAAAGTAGCATCATTCATCACTCAGTCAGTCACTTAACTTCCATGCCACTATAGAAAACCCAAATCCCAGGATATGAAATGCAGCTTTTGGCACATTCCACTTCAGAATGGACTTTGCCTCTCCTTGATGCAACTTACTCCTGGGTATGCATAGGTGGGTGGGAAATACTTTTACAAGCCTCATGGCAGTACACAACAAGGAAAACAAAGAAGCAGTGGGCTAATACCAAGAGGAACTGGCTCTCTTACACAGAATATGATGCTTGACAAATTAGCTGCAAAATAACTCCTGAAGCCACAAGCTAAGGGCCCTAATAAAGGAATACTAACCAATTTTCAAGCACTCTACCACAGATGTAAAATCTAACAGCAGGCATAACTAGTGGTGAACAAACAAAGCCTCAATCTTGCCTCTAAGACCCTCCTGCTCTGAAACTGCTAACTTAAAATAATAGTGGACGTAGTATTCTCCCTAAAAGGGTACCACATTGCAACTGTACCCTGTGGGGTACCCTGTTATGCTGAGTGATGTATGCTGAGAACTAATTATTTGTAAAGCCCTACCTTGGAAAACTCATTTGATGGAACTCATGTGACTTTAACATTCCTAATTTACAGAAGCATTGATAAAGTTACAAATGTAACTTAAGTGCCCACCTTGACTTCTTTATTCCTAACTGTTCCTGCCTCCCTCCACTTTAGAAGCAGCTTCATGTTAACTGCGTGCAAGACATGAACAGTGAGCTCTCTCTCTCTCTCTCTCTCTCTCTCATTAGAAAATGTACAAACAAAGGAGGGCACGGAAACCTGTTATCGGTAGAGTTTTAAGCCACTGCCTTCAACACTTCTATACCTATGAGCTTGCTGCTTCCTGTTGCTTGGGTACATTTCACATGAGTATTTATAGGAATGATAACTAAAAGATCTGCATCTCTTGCAGATGAAGAACAGAGGCTTCCTGTCATGGCTCCATGGATGCTTTGCGTAGTTACAGTTGCAATCGCTGCTTTGCAAATCAATCCCCTGGGGAAAATAAAAAAAATCCCTCAAGTTTCCAATATTCTGGGTTAGCATCATGATGATCTTCCTGAAAGCCTTGATCAAGCAGCATACTTCAAAACCTGAACCTGTTTATAAAGCTTTGAACTTAAATTAGTGTTGCTTTATGTCCATCCTCCTGTCAAATGAAACTACAGTATCAAATCATGAAATGTGGAAAAACAGATGCTGGCCCACGCAAAAGGCAATCTTCAGGGGGAAGAACAATAAATTGTTAATTAGGCTTTTTTACAAATAGCAACTATGTTATTTCCCAGTGAGATTGATGAGGACAGAGTTTTCAGTATTTACCTGTGCACTAGTGAGGATTAAGTTTTCAAGAGGGGAAAACGAAACCCAAAAGCTGGTTTCTTCTTAAAATTGCTGCTCTTCCCTCCTTCACAAATATGGTCTTTGACTCAAGTGGGAAACAGGAATGCTGCTGTTCCCCATGGAGACTGAGTAACAAGATCACTGCCAAGCATTGCCCAAGGAATTAATCAGCACTGGAAACCACAGTCTGATGCTAGCTGGCTGATCAGCATCTTGGCCACCGCAGCACTTGTACAAGAGACACCAACATATTGTACAGATTGGGTGAAGTGTCTAAGTGAAATCCTGACCTGTGAAATACGTGGGAATTTTGCCACTCATTTCAGCAGGGTAGAGTTTTTACCCTTTGTATCTAATTGGGATGGTGATCATTCCCATTTATAAAGTACTTTTGAGACTTGCAGAAAAGGTAAATAAGGCAAAAGCAATTTGAGAAGCACAAACTAATTTGTTATGATTTCTAGCATCTTTCTTAATCCAAGGTGTAGGAAAGCTGCCCATGTGCGCAGTACTAATTTGGGTGCCTATGGAATAGCTCCTTAGAGCCTGTCCCATTTACTTCAGTCAAGACCCTCTCTCTCTCCTAAACTTCTAGGAAGTCTTGTATTACTAAACCAAGATGTCTAAAACACTACACCACACCACTGGGATTTCAGAACCTAAATCTTTTGAACGCCCATTAAAGTGCCTATGTTGTACCTGGGTGACAAATGACTAAACCCAAGCGCTTAAGATCTGCTGGCTGAGCAAATCAAGGGCCTGGACTAAACGTATGATGACACTTATGTGGTTGGATGTAGTAACCACAGTAATGTTGCATCCATCAGTTCTTAAGCTGATACCTATAACCATGCATCAGCTTTGAACCATCCAGGAGCTAAACATGTTGGTCTCCCTAATTACTTGTATCCCGGAGCAAAAATATAGTTAGGGCTGAAGGGACGGGGAGAACATAGGTTGTGGGAAGCACCTGGAGGAAGGAGGGGTGGGAGTGAAAGGATGCAAAAAGCCCCTGCCACGCTCAATGTACCTGACCTACAGAAGCTGTAAAGACCACCCCCCCACCCTGCAGTTATGCCTTCATACTGCCTGCATAAAGGGACTGGCTTTTGTAATACTATTTTAACTCTGACTCCAAATGAATGCTGTCCTTCATATGTTCACTTCTTCTGTAAGACTTCTGAACACTTTCAACGCTAATGCACTGAACAGCCTCAAATGCAAGCCAACATGTGACTCTACATTGATCACTTGTGATAGACTCTTGTCTGCAGAGTATAACACCTGTCTGGACTGCAGTCTTTTTCCATTTAGAAGTAAAAAAGTTGTTCAGGCAAGGCAATGCCTAAGATGGAGGACCTTTACCTAAGGTTGCTTGCTACTCACTGAGATAGCTGCAGTAGGCTATGAAAACAATGGGTTTTTGCTGTTTTAGAGTAGTATTCTGAAAAACCAACACCCAAGGATGCTGCAACTGTGGTCCCCTTAAGAGTCTGATAAATCACTGCCATAACCTATTTCTGGTTAAGAGTACAGAGGCTCAGCAAACAAAAGCAGCGCATTCTACTAGCTAAATGCTGGCCAGCTGGATTTAAAGAGTGGTGGTGGTTTTTTTCTGTCTAGAATTGACTTGCTCTTGAAGCACAGCACAAGCGGTTTAGTGCTGGGCTATACTCTATGCTGGAGAGAGAGGCAAACCAATGACATCATTACCTGGGGGGTCTGATAAATTATGATGCAAGCTGGCTTTTAAGAAATAGTTGTATAAGACATTCCAGAGGTCTTCGCCCTTGGACAGGAAGGGCTGTTAAACACGTACACTTCATGGGACTAATCTGTACCACTGATGGGACAGAGCAAATGCTGAAAGATGCATTTAACTGAGCTTTACTAAGATAAGTATGGAAAGGGCATCCAAGTCTATCAAGAGACACTCTTCCTATCCAGATACTCCAGCGCTTTCAGAATCTGTTCTGTAGCTTTATAGGGTGTTGGACAGTAGAAACAATTTAAGTATAGGCTTAACACTTCAGAATGAGAGTCAACCAGACTACTTTTTACATGTATTTCAGTTCTACAAATATTTTAGGTAATATTCAATATTTGGCTCTCTATTTTCTGACTTCGTTTCTGTTCGTCAGCTTGCTGCAGAAAAGCAGTTTAGGAACTGTTGGTGAACACACTAATGTATACAAGGATTGCTGCTTGGACAAAAGTGCCATTAAAGGAGTAACTTTTTATGGGAAGCCTGAGCTGCTAGTTTGTCATCTGTTGTGAGAGAAACTAGACGTGCTAGTAAATTGCTTGGTGGCTGTGGATTTTGTACATAGTAGCACATGGAAAACCTACGAGCAATACAAATCATATTATACAAGCGTGGAAACTGGTGCCACACAAATACTTAAGACAAAAGTAGTAAGATACATGAATAACTACTGGCTGTATCTATCTCCAGTAAAACTGAAAGCTTCAAATGCTTGAAGTTTTTTTTTTTTTGTTTGTGTGTTTCTTTTTAAACTTGGAAACTAGGAGTGATGCACTTTAGATCTGCAAGTAACTGGAATAAAATCTCCTGGTTTGAAGTCAAGGACTCCAGCCACAGCATGGTTCTACACTAGTGTCATACAGGAAGGAGACCACATACCTCTGCCATCCAAGCCAGAGGGTGCTTGGGGCTGGAGTGGCGTGGGTGTCAGGTTGACAGCCCAGAAGTCACAAGTTCAAGGCCATAGCAGAAATGCTCATGGCATAGCCCTGCTAGATTCTAACAAATCAGTGGATTCTGCTAAATACCATATAACACAAGGACACAAAAAAGGAAAGAAGGCAGAGGGTAGATTCTTACACCAATCAAACTTCCACAAAGGCATATCCTGTTCAGTTAGAAAGCTTATTGCCTTCTTCGCAATCACAAGTAAACACAACTTGTTTAAAGAAACTGGAACTATCTAGGTTGAACCAGATTTCCAATCAGCACATCTGTTCGATGTTACTGTAAGTAAGAATTTAAGAGACCTTTCACCAAGCAACTTCTGTCACATAAACAGATCTCGTGATGAGGAAGCCAGACCAGCTGTAGCTTAAGCACCACCATTAGGTCTCATGTGCCAAAACCACATATACTGTACCTTGAAGTTACCAAGTTATTTAGGTCTATTAAGTTGAAAGAACAACCCTGCCCCCTACATGGAAGTTTCTCTAAGAGATGTATCCTGAACAAAGACACTCCCATCTTTCAGGACTTGCTCCCCTTTTCCCTCCTATTAAAGAGGGCAAATTAGCACAAATACCAGAATGAGTAGGAAGTTAGTGTTTCTTCAAACATAATGTTTCACACTGTAGAAGTAAATTTAGTCGGGCTTCTGGCCTACTTGACTAGAAAAACAGACAGACCAGAAGTGCTGATACTGCTTATTTCAGTTACATGTTTTGAGATGAGAAATCCTGCATGTCTTATTACCCTGTGCACAGATGTCCAATTAAGTAAACTTGTTTTAGTTTCTCCAAGGTCGTATTTTTTTTCTCTATCTATCTTAAGTATAAAAATGCTTGAAAACTTAGAAAGGAGGAGGATTCCTTTGAAACAGACAAGTGGGTGATTCCCCATGCTGTATGAAATCCTCCCTGTAATCACAGTATAGCCCTAAATAAAAAAAAGCTGGCTCTGTCAGTTCTGATTCAACCACAATGCGAAGTTTGATTTCTTCCACTACACCTACACAAAGGGTGCGATGCTGCAATGTTTTCCTTTGTAGATGAATTCCTCCATGTAGACTTTGGATTTATGGGCAGCTCATCAGGCCCCTTCCTCAGTTAAAGCAGTTCTCAACTAAACTTCTATTTGAAAAGATGACTTGCAAAATCTTTGCCTAAAATCCCTGCTACCTCAAGAATTTAATAAAATTAAAAATAATACTCTACTAAGTACTTCAGTACTGACTTTTTTGGATCAGCCAGTCTAATACTTGCCTTTGCCGCCTCCTGTGGGGGTTGAATTTATTGTTTCAGAGTGGGTCAGGGCCGAATCATTCCAGGAAGTGAACAAAGACTGAACTTGGACTGCTCCCACATGGCTGTACTAAACAGTAACATTTAGGTTATTAAGCTGGCCCATTTAGTTAGTATTTGTCCTACCTGAACCTACCTATGTCTGCTGAAGATAGTGGAAAGTTACATCTGCATGACCTCCTCCTCCTCCCAGCTTTGAAAGGTGACAAAGCACTTTACTTTCAGTAATCTTAACTATACACAGGGCTTAATTCATGCAACACTTAAATATAGCTGTGGTCAAGTTCCCTAACAAGCAGAAGCTACATGTGGTCCCTATACATACTGCCCCAACAAGAATGTCAATTTTATCTTCTGCTTGTTCATTTCTTGGAGTCCTTGAAGATTACTTAACAGATTCCTAGAGCCTAGGGGCTGGAAGAGAGCTCCACAGGTCACATCTAGTCCAACCCCTGCCTGAGGCAAGATCAGCCCTGTCCAAGCCATCCCACATAAATCCACAGTCGATCCTGATGCAACACAAGATGTAATGCCCTAACCTGCCACAAGTACAGCTAACATCCTGCTGCAGCAAAGATCATTAATATACGCTCAAGAGATCCCAGGTAGAGGCCACACCTCCTGCTACAGAAGAAGGCAAAACCCCCACTGTCTGGACCAATCTGACCAGGGGTTAAAATTGCTTCCTGACACCAACTATAGTGATCTGTTGGACCCGCCCCACCCTCCCACCACCACTAGGAGGGGAAAAGATTCCTTTCCAGGCTATGGGGCAGCCAGAAAAGTCCAAAAGCAAAGCAATCCCCACAGTACAGCATAGGCATTGCTACACCAGATCATCCCCAGCCAGTAGCTATCCAACCTCTCCTTGAACCCCTCCAGCAAGGGAATCTGCACCTTCCCTGGCATCTATTCCTCTGCCTCCCTGCTCTGACAGCGAAGAAGTCTTTCCTGAAATCCAGCGTAAAGCTACTTCTTGTTTTTTCTTTGCTGCCACTGACAAGTTAGCTTGAACTTCTGACTAGCCTCTAATGGCCTTTGGTCTAAGCATCTTTCTGACAACTAAAAAAATCATACTGCATGCTTCAGGAAGATTTGCTGCTGCTCCTTTGGAAACAAAAAAGGAAACCATCCCAAAACCCAGATGGTCTGGGGGGTGAAAGGGGGGGAGAGAGAGAAAAAGGACTTCATGCTCTTACAGAGAGAAGCATCTGCTCGCCGTTTGATGGTAGCCATTTATTTGGCTAAATCCAACATCTAGCAGCTCAGATCCTGATGCAGCTGGTAAAGAGATTATATGCATCTCACTGCAGGGAAAGTCCCATTAGGTAAAAAGAGAATCCAAAAATACCACAGAATTACACTGCCTGCGTCTTCCCCCTTCCACCGTACTGTCAGCAAAAAGCGGTGCAGCCAGCACCCAGCTCTACCTCCTGCCCCCGCGCTAAGTATGGCCACAAAACTGGTGTGCAGATTTCCTTCCCCAGAGCCCATCATACTTTTGCTGCTCCTGCTCTGAGGCTTGACCTTTGCAGCAACCTCGGGGAAGGGGGCGAGGCCCTTAGCCAGCAGCTCTCCACCTGCCATAGAGCAGTGGTCCCTTGGCTGGACTGGAGCCTCCCCCCAACACACCTGAGGTCCCCTGGACAGACTCGTGACCTCCCAGATGGACTCAGGCTCCACCCAGGGGGGCTATGAGGCTATGGGGAGCGGGGATGAGTCTAATGCACCCCGACCAGACTCCCAACCCCATAGATGGACTCGCAGCCTCTGGATGGACTCAAGACCCCCAGAAAAAGACTCATACCCTCTGCTTGGATGGACTCAAGACCCCCACACCAGACTCACCCGCCCCACCAATGGATTCGTCAGCCCCTCCACTGACTCCAGACCTGGATGGACCTGAGACAGCGCCCCCCCCCCCCCCCCCCCCCCCC
>NW_017728995.1:30464176-30464855 GCF_001723915.1 Gavialis gangeticus | reverse complement strand
CCCCCCCCCCCCCCCCCGAAGAAACACTTGCAGTCTTCCATGTGGCCTCATGCCACCTCCATGAGTCCATCCAGGAGGGCCATGAGTCTGTATGGAGGCAGGGCAAGTCTAAGACCCCCACCAGACTCAGCACCCTCCAGTTGGACTCGCAGGATCAACTCAAGGCCACACTGGATGGACCCGAACCCCCAGAACAGATTCCTAGCCCCCTGGATGGGCTCAGAGCCCTCCTGAATAGACCCGGAATCCCCAGAACAGACCCTCAGCCCCCTGGATGGGCTCATGGCCTCCCTGGATGGGCTCGGGACCCCCCTGCATGGACCCAGGGCGAGCAGAACAGACCCTCAGCCCCCTGGGTGGACACAAGCAGACCCCCAGAAGAGACTCAGCACCCCCTGGACGGAATCATAACCCCGCTGGACGGGCCCGAGCAGCCCCTCCCACCACGAAGTGGGCTCCGCCCCCGGGACGAACCCTCCCCCCCGCGCGGTCCCCATGGCAACGCGGGACCCCCTCAGCCCGCCTGGCGGATACAGCTTGAAGCCCCTCAGGATCTCCTTGGCCCGCTCGTCCTTGGCCGACATGGTCCCGCGGCGCTGGCGCTGGCGCCGCCCCGGGCGCAGCACGGGTCGGGTCGGGTAGTGCGGGCTCGGGCTCGGGCGCGGACCGCGGCGCCTCA
>NW_017728995.1:30457860-30464105 GCF_001723915.1 Gavialis gangeticus | reverse complement strand
CCGGACAGACAGGGCCCGCAACCAATGAGCGCGCGGCGCGCCCTGGCAGCCAGCAAGGGCGGCTGCGCAAGTAGGGGCGGTGGAGGAGTCACGCCCCCTCCCTCTTGACGACCTGAAGTCGCCGCAGGGACGGTAGCCGCCGCGGGACAAATGTGTCCGGGGAGCGCAGCCGCGGGGGCCTGCAAAGGGTGCGACGCGGTGCCCCCTGCCGGCGCCACGTGGGAGTGCGTGGGACACGTGCGGGGCTCCACCCTGGCACCATGTGCGATCCGCCCCAATCCGGGTTTTCTGATTTCAAAAATACCCACTTTCCGGTTGTTTTTTTTTAAAGGAACCCAAATCCACATTTTCCCGTGATTTAAATGAAACACCACTTATATAGAGAGATATACATAGTGGTGTTTCATTTAAATCACCGGAAAATGTGGATTTGGGGTTCCTTTTTTTTTTAACCCGAAAAGTGGGGATTTTTTGAAATGAGGGAAAACCAGGATTCCTGGCCATCAGTAATAGTAACAGTGTTCAAATAGCCCAGCATTTTGGAGACCAGGGTCTTCGAGTAAATCTGATATCTTTGATTAAACCAGCTACAAGAGTTGGAGAAATTGGTCTTTGCAGGCTTTGGGGTAGAAAGCTGTCATTTTGGAGGCAGCTCCTTAATGCAGCATATGCAAAACCCCGGTCACTCTCAGGGCGTCTTTGCAAACTTTTGGGTTTGCGGCCAGTGCTTTGCCTGGGAATAAAATGCTTCATTTTTGATGACCCAGTTCTCACTCACTTGGAGTCACAGAGCGATGTAAAATAAAGAAAAAGGATTATTTGCATACTTTTTCAGTGTATTTTGAGTTTCCAGTGTAATAATTCCATATTTAAGACTTGGCAACGCTGGACCCTGTGTGCAAGCCATGTGCAGGGAAGGGTGCCACTGCCCCTTCCCAGGGGAGGAGGAAGCTTTCCCTTGGGACCCCTCCTTATTCGGTCTCCCTCTGCTGAGAAGAGCCCCGCAGCCAGGCCTGGTGCTGCTGCACAAGGGGCTGCTCCTCTGGCTTGGAAACCCTGGCTCCTTCCTCTCAAGCCCTGGCTTCGCTCCACCTCCACCTCCACCTCCACCTCTACCTCCATCTTTTCCCTCAACTCCCAGGAAGCAGGGGGTGTTTTCTTCTTCTAAAGAAGCGGGGTTTGGGGACACCAATAGTCTCCAGCAGCAGAGCGGACTCTGCTCCATGACACGGGATGGGGATCACTGTAGACAGTTTACTAAAAACATCAGGTCAGGGCCCGGCTGCTGTCAAAAAGGCAAACACCACATTCAGGAATATTAAGAATATTGTGAACGCAATGGAGACTATCGTGATGCCCCTTTGTAGATCCATGGGGCATCCACACCTTAAATATTGCACCCAGATCTGGTCCCTGCACCCCAGAAAAAATGTAGAAAAACTAGAGAAGGGCAACACAGATGATCAGTGGCACAGAGGGGCTGCCATCGGGGGAGAGATTAAGGAGACTGGGAAGTACCGTGCTAAGTAGCACAGCAGTGGAAAGGGATCTCAGAGTCATAGTCGATGCAAAAATGAACATGAGTCACCAGTGTGACAAGGTAATAAGTAAAGCTAACCTCACTCTTTCCTGCGTTAGTAGGTGCATCATGAGCAGGTCCAGGGAGGTGATGCTTCCCCTCTATGCAACATTGGTCAGGCCGCAGCTGGAGTACTGCGTCCAGTTTTGGGCGCAGCACTTCAAGAGGGAGGGTTACACATATGGTTGAGGGCCTGCAGGTAAGATCCTGTGAAGACAGACTGAGGGACCTGAATCTTATCCACCTCTGCAAGAGAAGGCTGAGAGGTGATCTCGTGGCTGTCTACAAACTCATCAGGGAGGGTCCGCAGGGAATAGGGGATACTCTGCTTACTAGGGCGCCCCTCAGGGTAACTAGAAACAATAGCCATAAACTGAAGGAGAGCAGATTTAGATTGGACATCAGGTTGCCAAAATCTGGAATGGGCTTCCAAGGAAGGTGGTGCTCTTCCCTACCTTGCAGGAGTTCAAAAGAAGATTAGACAAGCACCTGGCTGGGGTTACTTGACCCCAGCGCTCTTTCCTGCCCAAAGCAGGGGATTGGACTCAATGATCTAATAGGTCCCTTCCGACCCTAGACATCTATGAAATCTGTAGACAGACATTTTTGTCGACAGAATGAGAGCTCTATTTTTCCAAACTCGCTTTGGAAGTTTAGCCATGGTGTTGCTTGGGGGTTTTAAGGAACCAAGAGTGTGGCTTGTATGACTTGTATTATGTTATTATTTTATCTGGTGGACCAGACTGAGGCTATATGGGGAGGAGGAGGCCTCATTGGGGCACACTACTGTGCAAAACCCCAGTGCCAGGGGGGTGCAGGGACAGGGGGTGTTCGGACCCCCGCACCAGGGGGTGCAGCACCAGGAGATGCAGAGACAGGGGGCAGACCCCAGTGCCAAGAGGCACAGCAACAGGGAGTGAGCTGACCCAACGCCCTAGGGCGCAGTTCAACATTTATATACCATCTGTGAGGTGTGGGCCACTGTGTAGGGGAGGTTTGGAGCAGTGGATAGTGACCCCTAGTGTTGGGGTAGTAAATGGGCAACCTCCCACCTGAGTAACATCATAATTATTGTTCCACCAAGGCATGGCAGGCGAGATAGGTGGGTGGGTAGCCCAGAGACAGAAGGACAAGCCTATGTTAGACAAGCCCGGGGATGGACCCCATCACATTTTTGTACACAAGACTATGCTTTCATCCTACATGTCTTGAGGAACTTCATTTTCTCTCCACCACATACATATTAATTCCTGCAGAAGGAAGACAAGGATTGCATACTGCACTTAATAACTTCAGGCAGTATGCAATCCACACCTGGGGCTTTACCACAAGCAAGCTGATCAATGTTTTTTTCTGCTTCATCTGTGATAGGTTCATGGTCAAGCACTGTCAGGGTTGAAAGGTCTTCAAGTATGCAGAGAGTGAAGTCACGGACCACATTTTCACAAGAGTAGAGTTTTGAGTAATGTTCAGCCCATCAATCCATCTGCTTATTGCAATCATGGAAGGCTTCACTTGTGGAGGATTTTAAACGGGCAGTCTTCCTCAGAACAGGCTTGAGAGCTTTCCTGTTGGCCCCATACATTGCTTGTGCGTCACCTCAGTCACCAGCTTTTTGGATCCTTTCACAGAGTTGTAGCCAATAATCATTTGCACACCATTTCACTGTATATTTGACCTTTTGCCAGATCTCTTGAAGCACCTGCAAATTGGAGTGGCTAGGGTCACACTTATATTTAAGGAGAGCTAACCATTTCTTTTCTATGAGTGGGATCATTTCAGATGAGTTCTCATCGAAGCAGTCATTTGAGCTGCAATGCAAGGTACCACCACAAGAGTCCAAGGCAGCTTGCTAGATGGCTCCTTTGAGCTGAACCCATTTCTCCTCAGCAGTATTACATGCATGAATGCCACGTGCCCCTGGAGCCTGGAGGGGCATGGTGAGCTCCCACAAGCAGCAGCGGTGGTATCGGCAGAGGAAGCATGGCAGTGAAGACTGGTGAGCTCCCACAGGCAGCCATGGCAGTGTCAGCAGTGGGTGGTAAGCGCTGACCAGCAGTCAGTGACCACCCGCAGACCTCCCCCAGGCATATGAATAAAGCATCTTTAACTAGAGACAAATGTGTGTTGTGTTACATGTGATGATGTGCCATGCCATCTGCACCCCTCTTTTCAAAATCCTAGAACTGCCCCCAGATGCACCCGCCACCCCCACCCCCTGGGTCGTATCAGCCTTGCCCTATCCTCTCCTACAGCTTTCTCTCCACCAGGGCAGGTGCCTGACACCAAAATGGGCCCATATCAGATCCTTCCAAGCAAGAGGTGGGATCCGGACAATGGGCAGGTCTAGGGTAATTGAGGATATTTTTCTCCTTACCCTCCTGAGCCAGAAAGCTGGTGTGAAGGGTTTGCATTGCCAAAGCTGCATCAGATCGGGAAGGAGTCCTGGGCATGAGGGCAGATCGACTCCTATAGCCAGAAGGGATCATGCAATCATTCAGTCTGACCTCCTGCACTATGGCAGGCCTTTCATTTTCACCAGTGACCAACAACCAGCTACAGCACATCTTCCTGAATGGCACCCAGCCTTGATTCACTTCTTCAAGAGACGGGTCAGCAAAGACCTCCTTTCATTGCTTGTGGGCAGTCAAAGCAAGCAAATGAGATGTCAGGATGCATCAGCTATGGTACTGGGAATAACAAGGAAAATGTAAAGCCACCACACCCATCAATAATTCAGGCTGGTGTGTATCTTATGGGTGGCACTGGTCTCCCCATCCCCTGAAGGAGACTACAGAACCAGAGGGGCTCTGAGAGAGGCAGTGAAAAGGATTAGCAACAAGTGCTTCTGATGGGGGGAGACTAAGAGAACTGGGATGGCTTAGAAGGGAAATGGGACAGGACTGAAGTCTATACAATAATGACGTGCCTGGAGAAAGTAGTTTGGGAGCTTCTGTTGTTCACAGCTTGTAATTAAGAGCAAGGGGCATGGAATGGAAGGCAGGTAACTTCAATACTAATAAAATCATTTTTTTGTTTTCAAGTCCTAATCTGAGCATGGAATTCAATGCCACAAGATGCCATTGAAGCCAAGAACCTAGATTCAAAGAGGGTTTGATTGTTTGTACTAAGAATGTCGAAGAGTTGTGAAAGGGATAAAGTCCTTCTACCTTGGAGCCTGAATCAATCCGTCATGCAGGTTAAGATGAGAAAGCCTTCAGGAGACAAGCTGCTGGAGTAGAGGGACCATGGACCCAATCCTGTCCGCTGGGGCCAAAGCCCTGCTTGTATACTTGTTTGGCATTTTGGGTCGTCCTGGTTTCATCAGTGTATCGAGTGGCAGTGAGTTTCTCAGTCATCATGTTCATGATGTGGAAGGAGTCTTCCCTCTTCCCTGTTTCCCTGTATGGAACATGTCCTCCTCCTTGCATGTGAGATCGGGGTACGGAAGTCTTGAATCGCCTATGTAGCCATTGCTAGTGCCCAGGTGCAGTAAGATGAGGCACCGGGCTCTGTCCAGCTTCCCAGGTGATCATGCTATGACTCCCCCCAAATCCACTGAGGCCTGTTCCAATTTCATCTCGTACTATGGATGAGATAAGGCAAACAGATCCCTGAGGGCTTGGTTAGAGATTAGTAAGACCGAACTCAGGTGATAGATTTGGTCTCTGGCACATGGGTCTCCCTTTCAGCTACATATGGCAGCTAGAACTGGCTCAGTTTCTGGAGACAGAGTAAATCCTATATTGTCTTGCCCCTAACTGAGTTTGAAAAGGCAAGTGTTATTGGGAGAGTTTCAAATGAACTGTTTGTTTTCTCGGGAATAAAAGCAGCCTTGTCTGATCTAAAAAAATTAGGCCTCTGTGTTTGTGTAATAAAATAGGTTCAGGGGGAAAAAAAATCTCTATCACACCCCATCAGCAAGACCATTCTTTTAACGTGATCGCAACAATTAACTCCTCCATTAACGCCCTGAACATCACTAATGCACATCATTAATAAACCCTGAGGAAAATGAATGCTTCACACTAATTCAGCCCTCATCAAAGTGCCTTGTACTAGCACCAGGTAATAATCATGGCCCCATCAGTCGGTCCACGGCTCTGCCCTCCTCCAAATCAGTCAGTGCATGAGTGAAGAAATTGCTCTAATGAATAAAGGCTGCCACGAATGCACAAAGACAAGGCGGCGGCTAGTATCACTGATAAATAAGCTTCATGATAAAAATAGATGATACGTATGATCTGTGCCCAGTTCCACAGCACTGGGGTGAAGCTGCTTGAAGAGACCATTTTTGAATCATCTGAGAGCTTAGCTAAGATTTCTTATTAAGAGTTCCTACTGGATTTTAGGTAGCGTCTAATAATGCAGCAGATCTGAGGAGGAAGGAATGGAGTTTCCCAGGAAGAAAGAAGAGATAGTAAGGAGAAAGGAGTAGGGAAGAAAGGTCTAAGTGAGGGAAAAGATAGACGGTTCCACCATGTGGGATGGAGATCGTGTCAAGTGGAGGTGTGATGCAGAAGCTTTAATGGAGCAGGGACTGAGGGTGCTGCCAGCCAGGGAGGCACATGGGGCCGGAGCAGGAAGCAGGACAGAGCCGCGGGAGGCTCCTCCAGAGGACTTGTGGGGCATGTGCCCCCCCCCCCCCGATTTCTGCATGGGGCAG
>NW_017728995.1:30454873-30457700 GCF_001723915.1 Gavialis gangeticus | reverse complement strand
TGCCCCCCCCCCCCCGATTTCTGCATGGGGCAGGCTGCCTGCTGTGGTCTAAGGCCTTCCTGCCCTGCTGCCCTCCGCTGGGGGCCCTGCACTGCCATGGCAAGGTCCCCCCTGCCCACCCAGCAGCAGCTTGGAGTTGTACCTGCTGTTGATGTATGTCTGTTTTTGTCTGGGTTGGGGCAGGAGTGGGGGCGCACAAACAAAATTGTAACTCAAAGGGAGGAATCAGCTCAAAAAGTTTGAAAACTGCTGCTCTAGAGCGACAGTGCACAGCCTTTGGCAGTCTGGATGAGTGGCACAGGGCAAGTCTGCAGGTCAGATCAGGCTCCAGGTACCAGGATTGGGGTCCATGCCACCCCAGTTGGCCCCACATGCCCAACTGGCCCTGTGCACGCAATCTGGTGCACAAGGCCAAGGTACCTGAGCCACTGGGCTCCCCCTGGATCTGAAAATTCGGAGCAGCAAGTGGTTATTAGCTGCCGCTGCTCTTTCACCACCAAATTTTCAAACCCATGGGTGGTCCCATGGGCTGGATGACAAGGCTCCATGGGCTGGATCTGGCTTGTCGGGCCAGGGGTTGAACACCCCTGCTCTAGATTTAGGGAGATTCCTAAGCTACAAAGGTAGCAGAGTGGCCTTATCCTTTCAGCCCCTGCCATAGGGATGTGGGAAGGAAGGCTCAGGGGACAGAGAGACTGTGCTGGGGGAGGAAGGGGCATATCCAGAGCTCAGAATTGGGACTATAAATTTTCCAGCCAAATTAAATAGTAACAAGTGCAGGATGCAGAGGCTACCTCTGAAGTTTCAGAGGAGAACAAGCAAGGCAATGTTCTTTGCACTGGAGTCTATAAGTGTTGTGATTGCTCCTGCTACCAGCACTGGGAACATGCTAGACCCCCTTGCAGATCCTGTGGTTGAAGTGCCATAAGTAATAGCTGGGAGTGCACCAGTTCTTCAGTCTGGCTGCAGAATGGGTAATTGCAGACTTCTTGCTCCACATCATGTTGAAGGCTTCATCTATGCTTTAGTAGACCTGAAGTGAAAATGCAGCTGCCTCACTACTTTTTGCATTGCCACTGCAGGTCAGGAGACTTCTCCAGCTGGTGTTCAGTCTCTCTGAAGCATGTTGTTCCTCCGCTCTGGACTTGCTGAGACAGATGCAGAATTGGTGGGTTTCCAAATCTGTGTAGTCAGGAACAGGTTTCATGAACCCTGGGAGAAGTGAGTATACCAGACTGCCCACAGGAGTGTGAAAGTATCATGATGCCCGTGTCTAAATTCATATCTTGAATACTGCACCCAGGTCTTGTCCCCAGGGCTCAAAAAGATCTAGAAGTAGTTTCATAGTAGGTAGGGTTGGAAGGGACCTGAGCAGATCAAGTCCGACCCCCTGCCATGGGCAGGAAAGAGTACTGGGGTCAAACGACCCCGGCAAGGTGATTGTCAAGTCTTGTCTAAAAGACCCCCAGGGTAGGAGCCAGCACCACTTCTCTTGGAAGTTGGTTCCAGATCCTAGCTGCCCTGACCTTGAAGTCACGCCTCCTGATGTCTAGTCTGAATTTCCCCTCTGCCAGCTTGTGACCGTTATTCGTGGTCACTCCTGGTCGTGCTCGGGGGAACAGGGACTCCCCCAATGCCTGCTGATCCCCCCTGACTAGTTTGTAACAGGCCACAAGACCCCCCTCAGCCTTCTCTTGTGGAGGCTGAACAGGTTCAGGTCCCGTAGCCTCTCCTCGTAGGGCCTGCCCTGCTGTCCCCTGACCATGCGAGTGGCCTCCTCTGGACCCTCTCCATGTTGTCCACATCCCTCCTGAAGTGCGGTGCCCAGAACTGGACGCAGTACTCCAGCTGCGGCCTGACCAGTGCCACGTAGAGGGGGAAGATCACCTGCTTGTTGAGCAGTAGACACGGTGCAGAGAAGGGCAACAAGAATGAGCAGTGATATGGAGGGGTTTCCATATGAGGAGAGAGTAAAGAGGCCAAGCCGATTCATTTTTACAAAAGAGACACTTAAGGGGGGGCATGATATAGGTTTGTAAAATAGTGAATGGCAGGGAGAAAGTCAATGGGGATTTATTATTTACTGTCTCTCAATTCAAGAACAATGGGTCACAAACTGAAACTAGCAGGTAGTAAGTTTAAAACTAGCAAAGGAAGCTCTTTTTCACATAGTGTGTCAATGAAGCATGGCACTCATTGCCACCAGATGTGGTGGGAGTGGACAGTTCATCCAGATTCGCCAAGGAGTTGGACACGTGCCTGGAAGAAAGGGGCATCCGTCACTATTGAGCAGGGGAGCGAGGGGCACGGCCCCTGAATCAGAACGTCCTGGACCTTAAATGCTGGAGGCTGCAAGGGAGAGAAGAACAGGGGAGAAAACCTTGGTTGTACCCAGGTCACCCTCCCTTTCAGCATTTGCTCTCTGCTGCTGTGCAACACAGGAGACTGGGCAAGATGGACCGGGTCTGACCCAGGCAATGGAAATTTTTGCATTCTTATGATGGACATGCCCCCAGAGCCCATGTTCCCTTGTGTCTCAACTGCACCACCAGAAAGAAAACAGAAGGCATGGAGAGCCAAGTGTCCAGTCTGGCTTCCACGCTGAGACCACGCCATGGAAAAGGTGTTGGCCCCTGGAAAATTAAAGCAGCTTGACCTCTTTTTCCACAAATTCCAGGAAGTCCTCCCAAGGGTGTTTCAAAATCTCCATCCATCAGCCACAGCTTTCAGAGAGGTGTGATGGGGCTGTGGGTCGGGTGCTCCAAGAGTAATGCAATTGCAGTGCAGTAATACAGCGCAAGTGTGCCTCAAGCACTGCCTCACTTAC
>NW_017728995.1:30442354-30449873 GCF_001723915.1 Gavialis gangeticus | reverse complement strand
CCTCCCAAGGGTGTTTCAAAATCTCCATCCATCAGCCACAGCTTTCAGAGAGGTGTGATGGGGCTGTGGGTCGGGTGCTCCAAGAGTAATGCAATTGCAGTGCAGTAATACAGCGCAAGTGTGCCTCAAGCACTGCCTCACTTACCAACCATTTGGTCTTCAAAAGCAGACACAGCTCGGTTGGTGTCTATATCACACAGGTGAAACCTGGTTGTGGACCCAACTTGTCACGCTGCTCTTTTCCCTGCCACACAGATATGTTACACCCCTCTTGGGGGGGGTCTCGTTATAACCCAGGTGGCCCGAGCTTGCCTAAAAATGGATGTTTTAGACATTTGTGATCTGTTTATTTGGATTATGGGAGCAGCCCACTCTGTTCTGAGCATTTGCTAGGACACAGTTGTTTCCCACATAATCTCTTACTCAAAGAAGTCCAAAAGTAGAGCCGATGGGTATGTTATACAAAAGCATCCTATTTCTGAGGATCCTCTCCCCAGCCCAGCCACACAGGCGATTTCTTGTAAGCCTTGCCACAATAATAAGTCTTGAGGAGGAACAGGACTAGCTCAAGAAATGAGTTCACTGTGTTAAGGACAATGTGAAATGAGAGACAAGGCTGGCTGTGGGAGAAGGGCATGAATGAGAAGTTGGAGCCAGCTTCACAGCGGGGCTGAGATAACCAGAGATGAGGACAGAGGAGCAGGGAGAGGCAGAGCTGTGAAGACCCATGATGACGAGGAACCGGACGCAGTGGAAATAGGGATGGGTGGAGAAATTTGGAGAAGAGCGTGCCTTTCCATGGACTTCATGGGACTTTGGATGAGGCCCTCGCAGCGCAGGATTTGTCTCTCGCAGGCAAGTGTGATGGCTTCTTGCCCGACTAATTGGCAGAGACGCCCAACCGCCGTTAACGGTCTAGAAGGTTCAACCCTGGCTGCCGAGACGGCTCTGCCCAACTGCCGGGTTGGGATTGCTATGGGTTTGCCAACAGCCATTACTTCACCAGGCAACGATGGGGAATAAGGTGAATTATCCGCAGACCAAACAGGATTCCAGCTGCAGCACTGGGAGGGGAAGCGATGATGTGAGTTAACGGATAATGTCAACATTAACAGATAAACCGGGTTAACAATCTTTCTGGATGTGGATGGCAGCATGGGTGGAGGCAAGAGGTTGCAAAAGCAGGGAAAAGACAGCTCGGTATTTTCATGGTTTTCTCTTTCCCCTAAAAAAAAGAGATGGGGGGGTGGGAATCTGAGCTCAACTGCCCTGCTTTTCCACATCTGATTTCAGCCAGCCAAGGCAGGATACAGCTCTGTCAGAAGAGCTCTGCCCTGTCTTATACAGAGAGACTGGAGGATCCTGGTGATTCTCCGTTCATGATCCACCTACAGGCTCCAGCTACTGCCCCACCACGTCTTCAAAAATGACCCGTGGGAAGCAGCTGGGAATTACAATTGCTCTTTATTTTTTCAGCCCTAGGTTTCAGATCGAACCACCCCTGAGGCAAAGCAGGCCATGCGTGCCTCTCCTGGCACAACTTTCAGGCTGTCTGAAGAGCACCCTTGAGAATGGGCTGTGTCGCAGGACCAGTGTGTGCTGCAGTTAACAGACATTTCTGCCTCGCAACAGAGCTGAGCCCTAAGCAAATTTTTGCTAAAGCTCAGAACAACTCATTACAGCCCTGGCTGAGTTGCCCATCTGTGCACAAGTGCCAGGCTGCTGTATCCAGCCCTAATCTTGGGATCCAGCTCGCTCTGCAGCCCCTTAGCTCAGAGCAGTGTCCAGACCCTGTTTCAAAGCCTGGCTTCCCAAATTATTTGGTGTCCCTCCTCTGGGATGTGGGACCCCAGACCTGATACTGAGCCCCCGGCCCTCTCCATAGGGTGGCCATCATAGAGGACATTCCAGTTTTCTGCTACTTTTCCTCTGTCCTTTATTGATACAAAACCCAACGCCTTTATGTCCTCTATTTTACAGAGGAAAATAAAGGATATAAAGGTACCCAGTTTTGTACCAATAGAAGACAGAGGACAACTGGACTGTCCTCCATGATGGCCACCCTATCTCTCCAAGAGTTGAGGCACATGCTGCCCAGAGCTCCATCTTTGTAGGCATCCCAGTTTAGAGATTAACCATTGTTCCTTGTCACCCCAGGTGACACTGGGGGAATAGGACCCTTCCTATTTGCTGCTGATCTCCCCTAACGAGTTTGTAGGCAGCCACCAAATCCCACCTCAGCCTCCGCTTGCTGAGGCTGAACAGGTTCAGGTCCTTCAGCCTCTCCTCGTAGGGCCTGTCCTGCTGCCCTCCAACCAAGTGGGTGGCACTCCTCTGAACCCTCTCAAGGCAGGCCACATCCTTCTCGTGCGGTGCCCAGTACTGGATGCAGTACTTCAATTGAGGCCGAACCAATGTCGCATAGAGGGGGAGGATCACTTCTCTGGACCGGCTTGAGATGCATCTGTGGATGCACAGCAAGGTGCGGTTGGCTTTGCTGGCTGCGGTCTGGCATTGGAGGCTCGTGTTCATCCTGGAGTCAATAATGACTCCATGATCCCATTCTGCCTCTGTGCTCTCAAGTGGGGAGCTCCCCAGCCTGTATGTATGCTGTGGATTCCTTCTCCCCAGGTGCAGCACCTTGCATTTATCTATATTGAAGCCCATCCTCTCACCATCTGCCCACTTCTGTAGTCTGTTTAAGTCTAATTGCAGCCTTTCTCTCCCTTTGAGCGTGCCTACCTCTCCCCACATCTTGGTGCCAACGGCAAACTTGGATATGTTGTCCACCCCCTCGTCCAAGTTGCTGATTAAGATGTTGAACAGTGTAGGCCCCAGGACTGAGCCCTGGGGGACCCCACTATTCACATCCCACCAGGTTGAGTATGACCTGTCCACCACCACTCTCTGGGTGTGCCCCATCAGCCAATTTCTGACCCATCCAACTGTGTAGGCATCAATGCCACAGTCACTCAATTTATTAATGAGAACGGGGTGAGAGACAGTGTCAAAGGTCTTCTTAAAGTCCAGAAAGACTACGTCCATGGCAACACCATCATCCAGGGATTTAGTTACCTGGTTATAAAAGGCCATCAGGTTGGTTTGGCAGGACCTGCCTTTGACGAACCTGTGCTGATTTCCCCTGGGCATGATCTCCCCTGCAGGCCCCTCACAGATGTGCTCCTTGATAATTTTTTCATGGATTTTCACCAAGACCAATGTGAGGCTTATGGGCCTCACATTTTCCTGGGTCCTCCTTTCTTATAAATGGGGACCACATTAGCTAGTTTCCAATCTCTGGGCACCTCGCCCGTGGACCATGATCGCTTGTACAGTCGGGCCAGGGGCACAGCAATGACCCCTGCCAGCTCTCTCAACACCCATGGGTGGAGAGCTTCAGGGCCTGCTGATTTAAAAACATCCAGCCCTTCCAGAAGATCCCTAATTACATCTGCACAGACCCAAGGCCTGGCAGTGTTATCCCCAAGACTGCCCCTACCTGTGGTGGGAGAGCTGTCCTGGTCCCTGTCCAAGAAAACAGAGGCAAAGAACTTGTTAAAAATTCCAGCTTTCTCATCTGGCGTAGCCACAAGATTACCATTTGAGTCTAACAGTGGCCCTACATTACCCAAAAATGGTAATTTTCTTTTACATAGAAAAGCACAAGTGAGTTAGAGGTCTGTGGCTCTGTAACCAGCACTGCCCCTGTGTCCCTGCCTGTCTCCTCCCTGGATCTGAGTGCCCTTGGGGGTTGGCCAGTGTCCTTGGGGTCCTGGCTCCACCCAGCCCTCCACTCCAGATCTGTTTTGTCAGTTGACTCTCCTTTGCTAGAGGGAGAGTTCATTTAAAAAACCCTTATCTGAGCCGTTGTTCTTCTTCAGTCTTTTGGTTGGGGTTTTCCATTCTCCCACCCTCAGCAGGGTTGCCAGCTGGTCTGCTGGAAACCTCCATTGGCTCAAACAGCCCACGCTGCCCCATTGCTGATGCCCCCCCGTGGTCTCACATCAGTTTCTCAGACCTTGTCTGTTTTCTGCCACACTCTGATCCACACTGAAAGCAGCGTCCCTAAAACCATGTAGATTTGCCAAGTTTGCACAGACAGATTCTCCAGACTTTCACACCCCGGCTAAACACCTTTAAAATGGGACCCCTTGGTACAGTTCATTTAGCAGTGCAGAGATCCTAATGAAGTGCCACCGTTTCATGTCCACAAGGTTTCCCTTTGCGAGGATTCAAAATATTGCTTATTTCTAAACAATGATGGGTTGATTATAGAATCTTAGTTGATTATAGAGAGGTAGTTAGCTGTGTTAGTCTGAAGTGAACTTGGTTTCAGGAAAGCTTGTGCACGCTCTCTCTCTCTCTAGTCACTGATCGGGTTGTTAGTTTATAAAGTGCATTATCTACCCTGTCTTCCAGCTGACTTAACCCATTTCCTTGTTGTAACTGACTCCTCTTTCCCAGTGCTCCCATCAGCTCCCATCCCTATCCTGGATCCAGAGCACGGCATCAAACCCAGCTGTCTGCAGCCAGGGATAAAAGGCCCTACCAGTTGCAACAAGGTTTTCTGGGTCAAGGGGGGACAGCTGTCCAAAAGCATCTGCTTGAAGTTCAGCTGCTGTCTGCTGCTGGGAAATTTGTTCTCAGTCCTTAGTGTGGAACAGGGAACCCAAACAGGATGATATCACACGTTATGATCTTTGTTATTACCAGTATCTCCACACCTCTGATGCCACCACTAAGCACATGTCCACCTGTTCATCTGTCGTCTCCATCATTGCTGCCCTCCCCCTTCTAGCTTCACTGTCTCTGCCCAAAACACTGCTGCTAACATCAAACTCTGCTCATCCTGCTTTGCCTACACCACCTCTCTCCTAGACTCCGGCCCCTGTCTTCCTGTCTCTTCCTGTGTCAGATCCAGGATCCGTGGCCTCACATACGTGCCCCTATGTCACGCTTACTTCTTCCTGATTCATTTCTTTGCCCTCTGCTCCCATCCTTACACTCTTCCGCAGCTGTCTCTTCCCTTCATCTCTTTTCCATGATTTGGCTCAATCCTGGGAACGGCTGCAAATTCACTATGCACCAGGTGGCCCCTCTCTCCTTCTCTGTAACATCCTTTTCTTCCAGAAATCCTTTCTTCTCCACTCTCCCTTCCTTCACTTGCTCCCTGAATTAATGATTCTTGTCTTGTCTTAGCCTGAAAGACTTTTGCACCAGCTCACTTTTAACTGTACCAGTAGTTCTACTGAGGTCCAGAGTCCTGTAGGAGCTACTAACACTTAACTTTAAGTCTATAGGTAGGTTTTTACAAAATCACAGTCTGTGGCTTTGGGACCACGGGTATGTTTTCTTTTGTGTAGGCAAGGTGTTGCATAAATGCACAATACTACTTACATATTATTATTGTTTTAAATAGTTTCACAGGGGAAGAATAGTATAAGGAAGAAGCTAAAGGGACAGTGCTTTAAGGTCCAAGGTGTAAAGAAGGATTGTTCCCTTCAATTAAAGAGAAAATGAAGATGCAGCCCCAGGGATGTATTTGGTAGCTATGTTGGTTTGAGACAAAAAAAATGCAAAAATCTAGAAGTCTTCATTCAGACATGATACCTTTTGTTAGACCAACTGAGAAATTGCAAAAAAAAAATCTTTTTCTGCAAGCTTTTGGGCTCGCACGCTCTTTGTCAGGCTCAGGGAAAGTTAAAGATGGTAAAACATCCTCATAGGTAGGAAATAAACTTCATTTTTGCATATGAGGACTTTTTACCATCTTTAAAAATGAAGTTTATTTCCTACCTATGGGGACGTTTTACCATCTTTAACTTTCCCTGAGCCTGATGAAGGGCACAAGAGCCCAAAAGCTTGCAGAAAAGATTTTTTTTTACAATTTCTCAGTTGGTCTAATCAATGCAGCCTTAAGATGAAGAAAGTTTAATGTTTAATGCAAGTGAAGCAAAGAATTACTATGACAAGAAGAATGACATTTAGAAACAAGTGGCCAAAGACACTGACATAATACGATGATATGAGCCACAAAAGCACCAAAACAGACTGATGTGTAGAATTTTAATGGATATATTCAAACAGTCGGAGATACTGTTTCTGTATCTTTCTGCTGTACCCTGCAGCCAGAATCTCACAGTATATTAAATGGTCTGACTTCCTCACAATGGGATGCGAGTAACTCCCATTGGCGTCAATGAAAGTTACTCATTTCCTGACATCAGAGAAGCAGGTCCCTGTGAAGCAGGATATTGTCACTCTGCTCTCCCTCTTGTCCAGGCCAGGAGGTAGGCAGGCAGAAGAAAAGTGACGTAACCAATGCTACAGAGTGAGTCTTTGGCAGGACGAGAAGGCAGACACAGTTCTGAGTCACAAGGAGACATCTGACCTACCCACCTTTCCCCCATCAACATCTATTGTAGTTGCTTTAGGGGGAGAAATAAGAACCTAAATCTCACCAGTTTTCACTAAGTTTATGTGCCCAGGTTTTCCAGTGCCAGTCTCATGGCTGATCTGCATGAGCCCAGGGCTTGTCTTGGGGCTGGACTTCCACAACATTGCTAGAAATCAGGCCCCTGATGTCTCAGGTTGGGCACCCAAGCAGGCAAAATGAGTGCAAAACGTATGAGAGCTTAGCTTCACTTCTCTGTCCTGTTGTGATGCAGAAGCCAAATGGGATGCCTGGTAGTTCCCTTCTAGCACTGCTCAGTCTGTGAACTAAGGGGCATCATTAAGGCTCCTACCTTTAAGAGTCCCATACTAAATTTTGATTTGATAAGTGCTTTATTATTGTGCTATGCCTGGTGCTGCTGCCTGCTCAGCTCTGGCCAAGGTGGGGGATACGGTTAGGGGTTACAGAGTAACCTATTGGAGCACCTTTCCTTTGGATAAGTGGCTTTCAACCTTATTTATTTGTGGACCCCTCAAATATTTCAAATGGAGGCACAGACCCCTCTTGAAATTTCGAATGGAGCTGTGCACTCCTTTGGATTGTGAATGTGGATCTCCACATACTTTTGATTAATCATGAGCATCTTTTGCGGATCCTTTAGACATAGTCTGTGGACCACATATTGAAAACCACTGCTCGAGATTTAAAAAAGGCCATGAATTTACTCAGAGAATGCACTTACTCAAACCCTGTGTGAACAAATGCCCAGTTACTACTGCAATAGCTGGGGCTAAGTTTTGTGCTCATTAATGCTGGTTGTTACCCTGTTTCTCAAAACTCACTAGGTCTAATAGCAGCCTTGAAATGGATACGACAGGACTTCTTAGATCAAAAAGGCTGCTTGAGAAGCCTTAAAATGGTGGGCTCCTAGGGTAAAAACAGAGGTTGGTTAACCCGGCTGATTGTACCAGCTTTCAACTCGCATCAAAACAAGCACAGGGAGAACTGTTCACACACACAGCTGCAATGGCAATTCACTCCTGATTGGTGGGGGGGGGGGGGGTTTTTTTTGGTATTTGTGCCCAATTTCTGCGGGGGTGATTTTGCTTTCCCCCCCCCTTGGGA
>NW_017728995.1:30441528-30442197 GCF_001723915.1 Gavialis gangeticus | reverse complement strand
GGGGGGGGGGGGGGGGCGTTATCTTGGATATTGGCACCAATGTCATCTGGGTGTGATCTGCTATTCGCTCCATCTAGGAAGAGCACACACCAACTGCAGAGGCTTCCTCAGCCTGACGAAGGGTTTTTAAACCCAAATGCCTGCTATATTTTTTTCCCCCCAACTATTTAAGTTGGTCTAATAAAAGAGATCCAATTCACTCAAAGAACCTTGTCTGCCCCTGTCCTTAGACCAACACGGCCGCAACCTGCACCCCTGCTCTGCAGCGGAAGCAGATGTGCCTGCCTGGCACAGCAACCCCTCCGCCAGGCCCCGGCACCACTGACCAGCGACTGCAGAGGAGGCAGCAGGGAGAACTGGGCTGGGTTTCCACCCTCCCTGCCTGCCTGCCTGCCGCTTAGGCTCGTGCCCCCTTAGTGCAAGACCCACACAAATGGCCAGGAGCCCTTTGGGGCCTGACCTCTGACCTCTGACCATCCACGCTCAGCCCCCAGCCATCCCTAAGTTGACCCCTCACTGTCTCCACAGCCGGACACCGGATCAGCCCCCCTGACCTGTGACCTCTGCGCCCCCATGTTCAGCCCCCCACCCCTACCCCCAGCCTGACCTGTGACTTCTGAGCTCCCACCCCTACCCCATCCCCATGGCAACCGCTGCCCCCTGACCCGG
>NW_017728995.1:30423885-30441110 GCF_001723915.1 Gavialis gangeticus | reverse complement strand
GCAGCCGGGTGAGCACCACGTCCCCCCGGGCCGGACCGCGCCGCACCTGGCGGGGGGCGCCGCGCGGCGGGGTGGGCTGGGAGCAGGGAGCCACCCCCTTCCCTCGGGGGGACAGGCAGGTTTGCGGCGCGGCCTCGCACGGGTCCCGCCAGGCAAGCCGTGGACATCCCGGAGCAGACGTTGCCGCGTCCGGCCCCTGCCCGCGGGCGCTGGGCCCTCCGAGCTGGACGCGGCGCGGCGGCTTCTCGCTGGTGCGGAGGGGGTGAGACGGCTCCGTCCTCCGCGCCCGGGCACCAGGGTGTCCCCCGCTCCCTTCCCTGCTGACCCCCCACCAGGAGCTTGTAGACAGCCACAAGACTAATATAGCTAGGTTATCCAGACTAATGTAGCTACACTGATGTATTTATATTGTAAATAGCAATCGTTGATTTGGAAGGACTTCTAGGTGACTTTGCTGGACCTTTTGAAGGCCTCTTGGTCTTCTGTGGAGTCCTGGCTGTGGGTTTTTCTAGAGTCTCGTCGGCTTCCTTTAAAGAAAGCATGCAAGGAGGTTTGGGCAGACGTTCTCCAGGGAGACGCAGCGAATGTGCTCGCTGACGCCGCATTTGATCGAGCGTCCTGAAGTCAAAACTGAGGTCCAAGTTGAAAACAGGTGTCGGTATATAAATGTCCTAAGTGCAAAATGTTGTAACTTGAAATGTTGTAAGTCGAAACCTTGTAAGTTGAGGACTGCTGGTATTTCTTCTGTCTGTACAGCAGTTACTTGCAATAAAATATCGCTTGTAAGAAGTAAATAAATCAAAGCTCGGTCAAGGCATCTCAGATGTCGCAAGCGAGCTCGAATTCAATACTGGCATCACTGTGGACATCATCTGTTCTTTTAAAGTACAAAAAAAAAAAAGTGACCACCAGTATTGCCTTCACAATCATGTTGGGATAAGCCCAGTCAGTCCATCATCATCCTGTACAGCACACTGCTTTTTTGTTGTGTAAAGGAAGGACAGCCTTCAACCTTTTGGGATTTGAGGCACCCTCAGAAAACACCTGCCCTGGATTTTCGCTTGTTTTTTAACTATGGAAAAGTAGCAGAACAGTTCTTCTGTTGCAGAGAGCTAAGTGAGCTGTGGCCCACAACAGATCTGATTGTTTTTAACGCTCTGGAGTCCCGTGGGAAATCGCTGGGTTTATCCTGCAGGTTGTGTTTGTGCTCCTAGCAGTAGTGATGTTGCAGGGTGCCCTGTGACACCCTTGAAGGGATCTCAGGGTACCCCAGAGTTTCATGGCACCCTGTTTGGAAATTGCTAGAAGCCATGAAATCTGGACTGTGTTTCCAGTCACATGTAATCACCCCTGTGCATGAGTGCCTTTATGTGTGAGTGGGGTCAATGATCCTGATCTGTCCCTTAGATGTGGTATGAAGTTAGCTGTTGGTGTTAGCGTTGAAGCCTTTCTCTTGGTGCCGCTGCAATCAGAAATTGGTACCCCATTATATGTCTCTACCCATAACAAGAAGATGGTTCTTGAACAAAAGGACTTACAAACTCAGGGAGCAGAAGCCCCTAGATGGAAAGTACGAAACCTGGTTTTAAAGAGAGAGGTAGTCAGTTGTGTTAGTGTGAAGTTGGGTGAAGAAGTGTTTTAAAAGGATGAGGAAACTTTATATAAAGGCAAAATGGAGTAAGAAGCAGCTGTCCTTTTATTTCTCCAAAATGATTCGGCTCACTCAGGACATGATGGCTTCAGAGTCTTAGATTGCTGCTTAGACATGCCAATATGCTGGTGTTACTCATAGGCCAGTCTGCAGAGGTGCTGCCGTGGTCCTGTTGCCATTGGCTCAGCTCAGGCTGCACGCATATGTAGGATCTCTGAGGACAATTTCGTTTCACCGTAGTTGAGAGGCAGTGATGGCAACAAAACCACCATCAAAAATGTCATCTGTAAATATAGCGCCGATCGTTGTATCTAACAGTGCATCAGGACTGTGGTTAGGGAGCAGTCTAATTTTTTTGCAGCTTTCTCGGGGCTTGTTGCTTATCAGATCAGTTTATTTTGCTGAGTCTGTGTCCTGATAATGAGGCTTGTGGTTCAAAACCAAAGCTATTAATGCTCAGAGTGAAGCTTGTGCATTGGATGTATCAGGCCAGAGATGAAGGTAAAGATATCAGATAACAAGACTTGAATTGGGCCTTTCTACTCAGGGATTTTTTTTTATCACTTAAGCTTTGTAATTAAAAAGCATCAATTAAATTCTGTTGTGTCAGCAAAAATGTATGGTAACTGGTTAATCTAGTGAGAGACCTCGTTCATTTTCTCCTTTTCTGCTGGGAAAGCGGCTCGATTCTGTGCTCTTGCTTTGCTGATAATGGACAAGTACTTGGATACCTTAGTGAGCGATGCAAAAAATGCTCATAAGGATTTCTGTGTTGTCTATAAGGGGATAAGTTAGTTTCAAGCAGAACTAACAGAAGTTAGTTTCTGTTTGAAACTAATGTCATATAATGAGTTCTGTGGAGAAGGAAGTCTCAGCAACTTTTCCTGGACGGCACAAAACTCACTGCCATGGTTGTCACCACTTTGCAGTCTCAGCAAAGTCTGGATCAACCATGGAGTCTGGACTTCCTTTGCTCAGCTGGCAGATGTGTGTCTTTCTGAGCATAGGTGAGAGTTACAGGACTGTGTATGGGAAGCTTTCAGCACTATTGCCTGAGCTGTTCCTGCTCTGTGAACAGATGGAGTTCTGGTCTCCCCAGCTTTCCGTTGTGTGGTCTTCAGGAGCACTGAATTCCCATGAGAAACCAGGCAAAGCTGAGTCTAAAACCCCACCATCCTAGCCCTGGTCTCTGATCCACTGTCAAACACCCAGCGACAGAGGGAGGATTAATTAACACAACTTCTTTTTTTGGCAGATTAAAATACCTAGAATGGCAGGAGAACAGAAGCCGTCATGCAATCTCCTTGAGCAGTTTATTTTACTAGCCAAAGGTACCAGTGGCTCAGCCCTGACTACTCTGATAAGTCAAGTGCTAGAGGCCCCTGGTGTGTACGTCTTTGGAGAGCTGCTGGAGCTACCAAATGTACAAGAGGTAAGAGATGACTTGGCTGGAATTGTTCTTTCCACACCTTGGTTTAAAGGATCTCCTGAGAGTTTCTTCTCCTCCCAGGGAAAGTCTGATATAGCTTGGCCCAGTCCCAGTACCTCCTTCATGCTGGAGTCCCATGTGTTTCTCCATCCTCCTGAGGGCCTAGCGTGCAAAAGATGACATCCATTTTGTCTTTGTGTTTGGTTTTGATTTAAGTAACAGGGCTCCAGATGCACTAATATGATGGCTAATACAGTAAAATCCCAGCAGCCCTAAAAAATGGTTTCTAAACAGGAATTTGCCCAGTCACTGGGAAACAAAATCTCCTTTTGTTGTCCTGGAAAGCATCTGCCATTGTGTCCGAGAACTCTAGCAAACAGATGTCTTTTGTAGCAGGCTGGAATGAATAATCACCAAAATCAAACGGTTTCTGACCAATATGCAGAGCAAATTCTGGAGACTCGGAGCTCTTGCAGAGAAGGGGCTGCCTGCAGCCCCCTCTTTTAAAATGAGGAGGATTTTGCTAGAACACTTCTGCAGCTGGGATAGTGTGGTGCACAGGAAGTTCAGTCTCCCATGTGGGCTTGTGTGTGTGATCATTCTTATAATTGTTGCTCCAAGTCAGGCAACTTGCAGCAACAATTATAAGTCCAGTTTAAGGTTAGTTCACCAGTGTAATGGTCTTGAGAAAAGGGAATGTATCTCTGCAATGTCACCATCAAATTTATATAGAGGGCAGAGTGTTATGTGGTCCATAGTTTAATCAGGGTTGCCACAGTCACCTTCTGCAGAACTCCTAATACTCCATTTGTACATCATGTGACTGCAGCGGCTGGGCCCGGTTCAGATCCAATTTAGAGCCTTTTATGCTTTTCACAGAAAGTCAAAACCAGGAGGCTTTATTGTTGGGTGGAAATTAGATGTTTATTCCAAATGGTGGTTTTGTTCCACACTTTTCTCCAAGCTGCTACACTATTGTGTCCTACAAGGGCTTGTATTAGTGTCTAAAAAGGTTTCCAGGAGACCAAGCAGTGACCTGGGAGGTTCTTTAAATCTCTGTGGATGGGGAGGTCTGGGTTGTCATTCATGTGGATGATCTCTCTGTCTGTAGCTTCCTTGTGGTGAATGTCTAGAGGAGCGCTGTTGGCCACCACCGGTAACCATTGAGTTGGTGTAGATTTCAGGGTTCTGGTGATAAATTCTGCAATGCATGCTAACTGGACATCCAGTTAAATTCTGCAATGTATGTGTGATCACACACAATGTGTATGTGACCAGACGTGCCTCAACTGCTCTTAGCATTGAGCTGGATGTTTGCTGTTCCCCACCTTTTTCATATCAACCCCTGGAAAATACCAACCCAGTTTGGTGCTGCAGCTGTTACCACAGTGCAGTGCTTGATTGTTTGAGAAGATTCTGTGTCTACCCATATACTACATGCATCTTTCTCCCAAAAACAGCCCTCCAGAATTGTGGTGTGCAGCTTTAGCAGGGAAGCTGGTTTTCTTTACTTAGAAAGGTTGCATGGTAGGTGATAAAATACAGAGGCACACATTTAACCCACTTCCCTTTGGGGTTGTTTGAGACTCTGCAGGTAAGCTGTCTGAGCTTCCAAGTTGCCAGCAAGGATGCTTAGCTAGCCAGCACTGTAATCTCCTCATCTGTCATGTGATAAAAACAGCAGGCCCTATGGGATTAAAGCTAAATTAAAGGGGATGCTTTCTTAAGAGATTGCATAAAGCAGCTGGCTGTAAACTCAAATTCTAGTTCAGGATGATATAGCCATTTCTATGACTAAAATACTGAAACGTAGTACTAATTACAGGTCTTTTACAAGAAAAAAGGGTGGGGGGTGGATCCCACTGTTTGACAGCTGAAAATAATCCTTCTTTAACGTAAAAAATCCCATATTGTTTGTGAAATAAAACACATCGTAGAGAAACTGCATGCCAATATCACGCTGGCCATTATTGCCTGAGATAAGATCTCTCTTGTTTTCTTCCTGTTTAGCTTGCTGAAGGACCTAATGCTGCTTATTTCCAGTTGCTGAATCTTTTTGCCTATGGAACATACCCAGATTACGTAGGTAAGAGATTGCTGTGATCATGTGGTGTTTGCTAATTGCAAGGATTACATTGGCTGAGTTGAGGGTAAGATGTGTTTCAGAACCAGCCTGTGCAGCTCTTTGCTTTCCTAAGCAGTTTACTAGTACAAGTGTTTGTCCTCTTTGTAAATGTGACAAAATTAAAAAAAAACAAAACCCAAAAAACTCTAAAAGGAAAACTTGGACCATAGGAGTCTTTCTGGATACAGCTCTCTGGATAAGATTCTTTTTCCAGAAAATGGAAGAAAAGCAATGGCTAAACTGTTGTGTCCCATTGTTCAGGATTAGAATGGGCACTTTACTAAGATGGCTTGGACCAAGTCACTGTGACATGAAGTGACTTGAAGTGGTATTCATTGTTATCTCCTCATATTCAAAAGACCCTTATTCTGCAGAGAGCAGTCTCCGGCAGCCGTTTTGAAATTAGACTGCCGCCCATTAGATGAGTTACAATATGAAAACTTCTCCATATCTAAACCTGTCTTTCTTTTCAGGGGACTATAACCTGTTCTTTAAAATCCATTCCTGACTAAATCTTGGTAAACAAGGCTTCTCTAAGTGTTGCATTTTCTGCTTCACTCTTCAGGTGTGACCCTCAAAAATGCACATGCAATTGCGTGCTGAGTCCGTTTGCACAAATACAGCATTTACGCTCCTTGGCTGCTGTGATAATTATGCATACAAATTAGACCCACAATTATATGTGCATTTCACACACAATTGCACATGCCTGCCTCTCAAAATCTATCCCTAATGATATTTTGAATTAAAAGATCTATCTACAAAAGGGGTTTTCAGGAATGTAATTATCAATGGCATGCTTTGGATTGAAATGCTGTTTTACACTTGTATGTCTTTAAATCTTTAAGTGTTGATATTTGACAGAAACCAAGCCTATACTCGGCTCCAGGAATATTTGGAATATTGAGAAGCTAGCTACAAAAGGCAGAGTCTCAGAAAGGAACAACTTTTTTTTCAATCAGTCTCAAAAACTGAGTGCCACTATTACCCTGCCTAGGGACTGTTGGCTGTACTCAAGAACAGTTTCATTTTGCTTCTGGGGTTTGGGAATTTCATGTGCTAAAGAAAGTAAAAATGTATCATCCAGGACTGTGCCTAGGGAGCAACCACTTGCATAGGACTTCAGAGCCAGCCCATCTGAATGGTGATACATTTTGGTGTGAAGGTGCATATCAGGCTTGCTGCGCACTTTGTGTTCATATACTTTCTGGTTCAGGTTGTGAGTAGCAGCCTGGATGCAGAATATGAGAGCGCTCCACAAATCATTCTCTTGGATTTTATATTGACACCCGTTCCCTTTATTATATGAGCACTATGAATTGAAAGTGTGGAGCGGGGAAGATAAAGGGGGGTGAAAAATTTGGTAGATGTGGAGCAGCACAAGCTTCATATGTCTTTAGACTACAAACAAAGATTCATGACCAATTGGAGAACCTGCCTGCTGTGTACAGTTGTTAGATCCCAGGGCACGACCTTGCAAGAGCAGGGAGATCTTTGACTTTAATCTGTTCTCCCCTTATGAAGAGGGCTGTCCCCTGGCTGCCACCCTTCACAGTATAGCACTGGCAAAATATAGAGCTTGGGTCATGTTCTAAATGTTTGGGCTGACCCTTGCTATCAAAACAGACGTGCACAGGAAAGAGTAATCTTGCTGCTGGCCAAAAACATAAATGTATGTGGTAGGGACAGAGGAAGCCAAAATGGAAAGTGTTGAATGAGGTGGGATGGCTAAGATAACACTTACGTTCCTGAAATGCTGACTTACATTAACAAGGAGATTCCAAAGAGCCCCTTTGTTTTGGAAATGGCCAGTCTCTTCCAGCAGTGACAGGAAGGCCATATAAGCATCTCCCTGAATAATTTCTTGATGGTTTTCAGAAAAATAATTACCAAATTTTATTTTGCAGTTGGAACCACAAGAGTGCAAGTTTGTATTTACATCAGTTCATTAGACGCACAGAGGTGGTTTATGTGCTGGAAATAAAATATTGCCGGTCTATTTTGGCAGGGCCTCATTTGCGTACGTGCAATTTACAGTCTAATTCCACACTCCGAGGTGCTGAAGAACAGATAACAATGAAACTGCCAGCTTCCTTTTGAGTTCCCTCTGCCTCTCCTTGGGTGCGGCCAATCTGTTATTGATGGCAGATTTTTCTTCTCACGAGCACACGCAGTAGCCAGAGAAGTTCACTGTTTCAGACTCACTTGGTCCAACTGGTTTGAGGTTTTTGTAACCTGAAGAATTGTTTACTTCTAGAAGGAAAACCCGTAACTTCAGCACTCTTTTTTTTACATTAACAGCGAACAAAGATAACTTGCCTGAGCTAACAGGGGCCCAGAAGAACAAGCTGAAGCACTTGACTATTGTAAGCTTGGCTGCCAGGATGAAGGTAGAGTACAGGCATCTTAGCTAGGGAATACCAAGCCTTTTTTTAAGTGGTGTACTTGGGTTTGTGTTTGGCTGTATGCGCGCACTGGGGAACATGTAACAAGGAAACTACTTGGCAGTGTACATGGCTCCTATGTAGCTTTTGGGGAGTCAGTAACTTAATGGACTTCCAGGAGTGAGATGCTGGGGTTTCTTAACAGCCTGGTAAAGAGAATGTTTTCAGGAGGGGCACAGAGGCCAGCAAGTCCTAGGCTCTGGTAATTATTATGTCTGTTCTGGGGAGGCTGCTTCCATTTTTCCACCATACTGCAACCCACTGTTGCTCCAGAATTCAATGAATAAATGCAACAAGCATGTCTTGTCCATGACATAGTCTGATTTCAACTGCTGCCTTTGCCCCTCTCGTTCTCTATTATTTGTGTAGGGTGGAGTATGGGATACAGTTGATGGTTAATTGCAAGCTCTCTTTTAACCCTACTTCCAGTCTAGGTTTAATTCCCCTTCTGGGTAGGTGAATGATAGCTTCTTTTTGGACTCCTTTTGTCTAGTGCATTCCTTACTCAGTGTTGCTGAAAGACCTGGACATGAGGAATTTGAGGGAGCTGGAAGACCTGATCATTGAAGCTGTCTATACAGACATCATCCAGGGGAAGCTGGATCAGCGCAACCAGGTACTGGAGGTGGATTTCTGCATTGGCAGAGACATTCAGAAGAAGGACATCAGTAACATTATGAAAACACTCCAAGAATGGTGAGCTGGCACACTGCTCAGCCGTCTCTGCCTTGCTTTGTGTATGCGTCTCAAAGGGAAAAAGCTCATTCTGACTTTTTCTGATTCAAGCATGAGCTGGGCTTCAATATTCTATTCTTTAGCATTTGTACTGGGAGCAGCTGTCTGGGAAAGGGGCTGTTTCTGCTCCCCGGAAAATCCTACCAAACTGTATCCCAGAGTCCCAGTCCTTTAAACTTAAGGAGGTTGTGAATGCAAAGTGCTTGAATCACCTTTGTAGGCCTCCCTTCCTTGTTGCGGATGGTCTCTGCCTTATTCTGATTTGCTGGAAAACTGGCCCCACCAATCTTGCTTATGGGATTTGCTCCCACAGATTCCCTGTGGAGTGGCAATACTTGCCTAGTTTGTTTGTTGATGGGGGCCTTAGGCATACAACTAACATTAATTTGCTATGAAAGCATGATTTCATGGGCATTAGGGCTGGAAGGGACCTCATGAGATCATTGGGTCCAGCCCCCTGCCTAAGGGGCAGGAAGTCAGTTGGGGTCAGATCACCCCAGCAAGATAAACATTGAAGCGTTTCTAATCCAGAGTTGCTGAGTCTTTTAGTCTTTCCCTTTCCCTCCTTGCCTCTGCCTCCCTGACTCTGCTGTGAGAGGATCCTTCTGCATTGTCTGGTGCATAACTATGAATCTATTTCAAATGCCCTTTCTGTTCTTCCCCACTGTGAATAGCAGTTGAAGAGTGTTCATGTTGTACCATTTGGTAACTTCTTAGAGGGTCTCTGTCAGCACGACCTTAATTTTTGTTAATGTTCTAAGTTTGTTAAAGTTTATTGCATCTCTTTGTACATAATAAACCCTGACCTTTTAAAAAGGTTTTAAAGACTTTTATTGCTCTGTTGGGGAGGTCCGATGAGAGCAGTTCCAGCAAGCATTTGCAGACCCATCTTCTCTGTTCCTACAGCTGCCTTCTGCCTCTCTGGCTTCAGTTTTGGCTTTGTCTCTATCAATGCAGAGCCCAAGGAAGTGTTCCCATGGGCATCTCCTAGAGCCACCAACCAAGCAATGGAGCAGAGTAGATACAAAGAGCTACCAAAACCACAAAGTAACCAGTGGAGCAAAGTGCTGGCTTTTCCCTCGTCTCAGCTGCTCACGTGTTTATGTCCTCCAGTGCTTTCAGGCAAATGTTACTCTTCATGTTGATGATGTCTCATGCATTGTGCACCATTGACCAATCCTTGTGTATTCAATTTTCAGGTGTGATGGGTGTGAGGCTGTTCTCTTAGGAATTGAACAGCAGGTGCTTAGAGCGAACCAGTACAAAGAAAACCACCACCGAACACAGCAGCAAGTGGAGACAGAGGTAGGTACAGTGTCATCCTGCCTTGGCCTGGTGTTCGTAGGTAGTGGTTTGGGGAAAAGTTGCTGCCAGTTAAAGTGAGGAGCTACAGATCTGGCGAAAGTGTGAATGTAGGCTGGTGCTTCATAACCTTACATGCCCAGCCATGTCATCATGCTTTGCTCCTTACCGTGCAGAACTCCCAGCTATCAGGTCCAGGTTTTCTGTTGAGTGGAAACCAGCAATCCTGACAAACACATTATTTTGATAGAGTAGTCCTCTAGAAAGATCCCTTGTGTCCAGTACCAAACTTCACTGAAAGCCTGAGCCAGACTTGACTGACTAGCCTCTGACAGGGTTTCTGAGCCTTCCTTAATAAATGAGCCAGGCAGGAAACACTTTAGGAATTCCCTTGGTTGGTTAGTTAGGAAACCCCACTTTTTTAGCACACAACAGCAATGGAAGTGCAATGCCTATGAAATGATGGGTTTTCCCTGAATAACAAATCAATGAATGAACAGACTGAACCTAGTGAACTCCACAGATTTTAAACATAAGAATGCTGTTAAAGATTTCTCTGCATCAGGCTTCTGAATTTATCAGGGGTATGATGTAGGATACAGGCGGACAGGACTGAATCCTAGAGGGTCACAACCTGAGGGATCAAGAACAGACAAGGTCAGGGAAGCAAGGGTCCCAATTAGAGCCAGGAGATCAGGAGCAGGTGGGTCAGAATGTCTGTAAGAGGCTGGGATCAGGGTGATCACCAAGCTAAGCCATGAACCAGGAGTCTGGTATCTGAAGACAAAGGCCTGGACTGGATTCTGGAGCACAGGAAGCAAGGTGCTGGCAAGGCTGTCTGGAACAAGGAGTCGACAGACAAGAATCAGAAAGGAATGGGCAGAAACCAGAAGCAAGGATGAAGTCAGGAAGCAGGACCCAGGGAACAAGAAACTAGGAACAAATAGGCAGGATCTAGGGATTGGGAAACTAGGAATCAAGAGGTAGGAAGCTAAGAGCATAGAATCAGCAGCCCAGGGACTAGACAGGAAGGCTCTGTCCTGTTGAGTAGCTACCTGGACACTGGCACTGAGAGAGCTGCTTTGAAGAGGCAACTGCCCATGCAGGCAACTGGGGGTAGTTAGACTCCTGGCAGCCAGGCCCTCTCGGGGAATCAGGGCTGCTGGGGGCTCTTCAGTCTGCCTGCTACCGCCCTGGCTCCTGACAGAATCCTACCTTGGGATGGAAAGGACCTTTGAAGTCTGTCCTTAAAGACCCTTCTATAGAAGTTGCAGTTATAAAATGTGCTCTTAGTAGCTTCCCTCAGCGATGGAGACTTGTCCACATTAACCCTGCAGATAGATGGCTGCCCGTGACCCCCATGGATAGATGCGTGGTCACATTTTCACGAGTGAGCAATGACTTTTGGCACCTGATTTAAAGGCTTTACCTGGGGCTGATATTTGCTTGGTGAGCGTTCAATGGGACCTGAAAGCCTAGGTCCTCCCAAGTGTGGAGATGATAGAACCTCTGCCCTGTCTCTGAGGAGGAGAAAAGCTGGTTTCTCCCGAACAGCTGTAATTTTGCAGCCAGTCGGCAGAGGGTAGCAGAAGCCCATGAGTGCAGCCTGAGGGAGTCATGGTTGCTTGAGAGAACAGAGCTTGGCTAATTCAGCTGTAAAAGTGAGAATGGTCCTCCTGAGACTCCAGCTCAAGATTTATTTCTTGCAGCCTGTTGCAACCTTGTAGGGTCCCATTCACTTTCCAAAGCAGTTTCCGTTCAGTGATGGGGTTGGGTCCCAGAACGCGTTTGGTTTGGATAGGACTTATCCTGCCTAAAGCTAGGGCTGCGATAGGTGACCTCTGGAGGTCCCTTCCACCCCCACTTCTCTCTAAGGCATTTTGGCACTGACCTGTGCAGTCCTGACCCCTGGTTTTCCCTCGAGCTGCTCTTTATCAAATTGCTCCTCATAGTTTCCGTGGCAGTGCCCCCAGGCCCCATATTTGCAGATGGAGTGCAGTGCTGCTTTCGCTGCTTATTTCCCATCCAGCCCTAGATTGGCAGGCTGCTCCAACTGCTGATTTCCTTTGCTACCAGTTTTGAGAGCTGGGTTTACCCCCTCTATTGCAGATTCCCCCTCTTCCTCTACAGTCACCTCAGGCTTGCCAGGTGATGTGACAATTGCCTTGTACAGCCAGATAGGTTACTGGGCTAGATCCACCATTGATGTGACACAGCATGGCACTGCTTCTGTTCTTAACAGGTGCCTATCTCCAGCAGTAGCTGAAACGGATGCTAAAGAGGGACAGCCTTGAACTCGATATGACTAGAATGATCTATCCGCTATTCAGCATCCACCATTATCGGTTCAGAGACACCAGAGAAAACATCTCCAACTGTTCTGTTCAGTAGCTATCACCCATGAATTTATCCACTCGCTTTGTTTATCCACCTGTTGGTGCTCATTAGGTTACTCCTGGTGTCTAGTCTGAGGGACCGCCACCCTCAGTTGCCTCCAAACCAAGTCCACCATGGGGCATTGGCAGTTACGGTTCCAGGCAGGACATCTGCCCCTCAGTCATGCTGTCGGATAAAACTCAAGAGCAATTAGTGTGTTCACACCTGAGCTTTGTATCTGATGAGCTCCTCTTGGGCCTCTGCGGGCGTTTCCAGTCTCTGCTCACAGAAGGGGCTTCCCCTCTTGCAGACGGTGGAAAAGGCAAGTGCTGATTCTGTCTCTTCTCGCCCAGGTCACAAACATAAAGAAAACGTTAAAAGCCACAGCCTCGTCATCGGCTCAGGAGATGGAACAGCAGCTGGTGGAGCGCGAGTGTCCCCCGCATGCGGAACAAAGGCAGCCCACAAAGAAGATGTCCAAAGTCAAAGGGCTGGTCTCCAGCCGTCACTAGAACGCACCATGGAGGTGTCTTTTGGCCCAAAGGAGCAAAAAATGGCCCCGCGTCTCCTGTTCAGTGGGTTCTGGGCCAGTCCTCCCCAGGCTGGCTAATAAAAGCCCTGTTTGAATCCAGTCCCAAACTGGCAGTGCCTGACAAAGCTACACTGTGCAAACTCCATTCGCGTCCAGTCTGTTACTTGTTTTAGGCCTTTTGAGAGGGACTTTTGGACAGAGGTGATTAACAGAAAGGAGCAAAAAAACCTGATCAAATAAAAAAAACAAACCCTGTGATGCAAAATAAAATGGCATCTGTGGAAAGTTTTCTCCCTCTCAGCCTCTTCAGTCTTCAGAGGAGGTTGCCATGGTAATTCAGACCTGAAGCTAAGATAACCTCAGCTGGGGCAAACGTGAATACCAGGTAACAGACTTGGATGCAGAAGCTGGGCTGAGAGAGAGGACACTATCCACGCAGATTACTGCCTCCTCCCACTGCAAAGGGAGTCCAAGAACGTGACTATGTCAGGAACTGCTTTCCATTGATATCTCCAGCCCCTCCCTCCCCCCTGCCCTCTCAAACCAGGGTGACTTCACACTACCTCGCTCTGTGATGGTGAGACCCAGTGCTGGGCTATGTTTACTTAACCTCCCATTTACTGCCCTTACCAAGCCTGTTAAGCTGCCGTTGGTTTAAAAGCACTAGGCCGCAACGTTGGAGCACCCATCCAGCAGGAGGGAGCGAGCTACTCTCACTTGAGCCTTCTGTGTTCCCATGATTCGGGACCTCTTGGAAATCATGTTCTCTCTCAGTGTCTGCTGCATCCTCCCAGGGCTGCTGGTTATCAGTTCCCCTGCTGAGATATTTCAAGTGCAAGGTGCTCGATCTTCCTTGGAGCTGACGGTTTGTTCCAACAGTGACCTGTGTAGAAGAGAACCCTGGCTTGGTGACAGGCTGGTGACCCAGGACCCGCTGACAGGGGTGGCGATGGCGCCCTTTTGCTGCCGTGATGGATTTTACCAGCCTTTCTGAATTTGAACACTTTCAGGTTGTATTTTACTTTTTTTTTTTTTCTTTTTGTACATTGTTGTGACTCTAAAGCATTTCCGCCTTCGTTCTGTGTTTGATATTTGTTACAGACTAACTGCAGGTGACTTGCACCTAGTTTGGCGAGGGGCGTGGGGATTTTGTTTTTTAAGGGGCGGGTGGGGTCAACATGGAAACTGCCGTTCACGTGAACAAGCACATTTTAGAAAAAATTAAAAATGCTGGTTTCATGCAAGGCTCCAGACTCTTGGCTTTGGTAGCAGCTGGGGGTTCTCGGGCGCACGCTGGTTAGACTCTTGGGGCAGGTCCATGGCGCTCATGATCTGGGCCTTCTCTGTTCCTGACTTCGCAACACGCCTGAGAGACAGTTTATGCCTATTTTACAAGCCGGGGACTGAGGCAGGAAGAGAGAAATGCCTTGCCCAGGGAGAGGCAGGAGCTGAGTCCTGATCTGAGTGTGAGCAGGTAGATGGGTAGGCTCCCTCCTGCCTCCTCAGATCAGTTCCTTTGCTTGAGTCATTGTCAGAGGGTGACATCTACTTGGCCAGCCCTGCTTGCTCCACTTTGCTGCTGTGCTCATGGAGAAGCTTCCAAATGCCAGCTCCAGGAGCAGAGCCTGACATCTGCCATGGAGCTGAACAGACCACGCAGTACAAAGAGCATCCCTTGACTGGCCTGGCTTTCCAAGGGCCAGTGCCAGGCTGTACTTCTTCCTCCAGGAGCTGCAGCCAACTACTGTGTAGGTGTCTCATGCACCATGAGCACCCTCCTCTGGGTGCTGACTTGAACCCTTAGCAAGCTGCACACTCTTTCTTTGCCCTAGAGGTGTACTAAGCTTGGGCCCTCTGCTGAAGGTCAGTGACTCTCCTCCTTTTGCTGGGCACACGAAGAGCTGGCTTATAGCAGGCAGGTGGGCTCATCTCAACCATAACCTGATGGCGAGGAATTATCACCCCACTGCCAGTTGCTTCTTGTCTTCTCCACTCCCCCCTCAGGAAGCCCAGCCAAGCAGAAGCTGTGTTGGTGAAAGGTGCTATGAGCCAGCCTGGAGAAGCAGCATCTTCTCACAGCTGAAGAACATCTCTTCCCCAGGCAGCAGCTCTGCTGGCTTCTCCATGGGGCCTGCCCTCTGCAGGCTCCCTCCTTGGCCTCTGGGACCACGTCTAACAGACTTTGTGCTGTGAAGCCCGAAATTGAGCCACATTAGAGTGTCCAACATGTCGGTCAGTTCCTGCTGCCTCTTCAGGACCGGGAGCCCTTGAGGCTGAAGTAACTTGTCTTTCCTTCCAGTGCTCCAGGGAGCAGTGTCAGTCCATCACAGCTTCCTCAGTGGTAAGGTTTCAAGCTTCCTGTACTTCTGCTCCAAAATTGCCAGGCCTCTCTGGGAGCTGACACCTCATTTTCCTTCTAGTCCTAGAGAAACAAGGGAAAGTTACCAGTGGCCCCATGCCCAGAGTGACTTGGTCCCAGGCTTTTTTGGTGTGGGGAAGGCATAGAAGGAGATGGAAGTTTGGCAGGATGAGTTTCTTTGCCTTAAGGACTTAATTGATGACTGTGCTTGGCGCTGTACAAATGGAGGCTCAATCTGTGCATGGAAGGGGCCCTGGCTTGAGCTGCAGCTCAGTAACTGCACAGCATGAAGCTGCAGTTTTAATGAACTGGACTTGAGGGGTATGGTAGTTTGTTGGTCCAGGAGTTAAGGTTGTGGGGAGAGGGGGAAGGATCCAGTGGTGTGGGGGCAGAGCATCAAAGGGAGCCTGTCAGCTCCCAGCAAGGATGGCAAGGGGGCAGGAATACAGACCACGCACGTGTGATCTGGGAGATTTGGTACAATATGGTGCGATGGAGACTTGACCCCCTGGTACCAGGGCTCAGATGAGACCAGGGAAAAGGGTGGGTTCCCTTGACAAAGCTACAGGAGTGGCAGTCAGAGGCATGGGCAGATTTGGGCACAAGTGATGGAGAGCTTTGCCCACTGGGCCTCAGCTCCACCCTGCAGGCCCCAGATGTGGCCATAGCGTTCCAGGCCTTCGTATAGGGTGACAGTAGACTGCTGCAGCTGCCTTTCACTGTAGGACAGTGTCCAGCCCCTTAAGAGATGCCTCCCTGCCCTCCATAGGGCCTTATGGTTTCCCTCCCAGTCTTGCATTCTCCCATATTTAGTAGGGAACTGAACTGGGAAGTGTAGGAGACGAGCGCAGCCTGCTGCTGTGTCTCTGGGCCTTGTATCTTGGCAGCCCAGCTCCCTTTTCATACCAGATGCTGCTGGGCATTTGCCACAAGTACAGCGACATTGGCTGCCGATCTCAGTGCCTTGTTCTCGCAACCTGCTTCTTTCTCCTCTCCTGGAAAGACAGAAATCAAGCACCAGCCCAGTCTGTGCTGAGCGCAAGGAGGATGGATCTTGGGTACCCTGCAGGGTCCTTCTGCATTCGTGCTCTGGCTCCAATCCTACAGCTGCCCCTACCCAGACCCTCGTCTCTGGAATCCCTTTGACTTCACTAGGGTTTCACACAGGTGTAGGGATCTGCCCCAATAATACCTCTTGCAGTTTGGGGTAGGCTCAGTCTTCAGGCATGTACCAGCTGACAGGTCTCCAGGCTGCTGGGCAGTGGATATCAATAACAGGAGTCAGAAGGGAGGCTCTGGTTTTTCTAGAATGTGTGCAAGAGTAGAAGTCTTTGCTTTCTGGGAAAGCCAAGCAAAATACAGCCCCGGGGCTTTCCCTTTCATTGCCCAGCAGGGTGATTCCTAGAGAACAGCAGCCGGGATAGGGATGATGCTGGAGCTGTCTCTAATGGTCCTGCATTGAGCAGGGGGTTGGACTAGATGTGACCTCCTGAGGTCCCTTCAACCCTCATTTTCTGTGATTGTATCAACACTTGCCTACCCCACGGAAAAGGTGTGTGGATTGTTCCAAGCAGCAAGGGCCCCTCATTTGTTGCAGAGAGGGCAGCAGTGCAGGGGACCAGGCCTGCAGTTGTATTAATTTGGGTAATTAAATAGACGTGTAATAGTCAACATGAAGTGAAGCTTTTCCCAGATCTTAGATCTTGGGGGAGGCGGGGAGCAAAATATCAGTTGGAATTGTATAGAAATGCCTCCCCCCACTCAGCTGGAGTCCAGCAGAAAGGTTTTTAAACCACGCTGTTTCTTCAGAGAGCTGTCCAGGCTGGTGGTCACTACACCCTTCCTGACCACCCTCATGCTTTGCCTCTCCCTGGGAGTGTATGGAAGTAAGATCCCTTTTCACTTTTGGAGATGGGAAACTGAGGCACAGAGAAATGTAAAAATCCTCTCTGGCCATGGATTTAGGGGGCTGTTTTAAGAAGAGGCTAGAGAAATGATTGTCTAGGGGGGCTGTAGGGGGTTTTGCCTTCCTTTAGTGAGGGACATGGCCTCCGCCTGGGATCTCTTGAGTGTATATTAACAGCCTTGTACAGCAGCAGGAGGTTGTCTGCTCGGGCTCCCTTGCTTTCCCTGTGGCAGGTTCAGGTGTGATGCCTCGTTGTGTCAGAGAGAGAACAGTGGGATCACTATGGAATTCTGGACTGTCCCTGGAAACACAAAGACGCCAAATCTGTCTTTATGGACAAAGTGGTTTCATGGTTTAAAGTGACAC
>NW_017728995.1:30410234-30418885 GCF_001723915.1 Gavialis gangeticus | reverse complement strand
TCGTTGTGTCAGAGTTGACTGGAGTTTTGCAAAGAGGTAAGACGGTGGATCTGTAGGTTGGTTTGGACAGGGCTGATCCTGCCTCAGGCAGGGCGATGGACTAGGAGACCCCTGAGACCCCTTCCAGCCAACAACAGGAAATCAGCTGTAGGAAGCTTCTGCTATGTCTCCACCCTGCACCCTGCTGCATCCTGCTAATACTCCAGACCCTGAGAGGAAGCTGACTAGTTTCTTTCTCTCCAGGCAGAGGGTAACGCTGCAGTACTGGAAAAAGTGTTAAGTGCAAATTCAAACTCCTCCATTCTCCTCCACAACTCCACTCTGGACTTCCAATGTGATTTTTTTTTTTAAGCTCGGCAGGTTGAATTTCTCAGCAGAGTCTTTAAAAATCCCTGTCCCTATTTTACTTCCTTCCCTTGATGCCTGCGGTCAGCCAGTGTCTCTCCAGAACGGTTGACATTTGGCTGGTATTTCATCAGCCTGCGGTCTACCCTGGGGAAGGTTGTTCCAGCTAGAGCTGTATTTTCAAGAGGAAGGAGTTTGCCCTCTAAATTGATTGGTTCTGTGATGGAGATGGACCATTTTCTGTGCCTGGAGGGGATGGGACTAGGAGCAATGGCCTCGCGCTGCAGCAGAAGGAACTTAGGTTGGAGATTAGGAAGGACTTTCTGACTCTGAGGGTGGCCAGGCATAGGAACAGGCTGCTTAGAGAAGCTGTGATGTCTCCATCCTTGGAAGTTTTCAAGAGCAGCTTGGACAGACACGTGGCTGGACTGACTTAGTCAGGGATGATCCTGGCTTGAGCAGGGGGCTGTAGTAGGTGTGACCTCCTGAGGTCCCTCCCAGCCCTGGTTTCAGGGCTAATGCAGCCCCCTGGGTAGAAGGCTTTCCCAGGAGCTCTTTGGCAGAGGAGAGAGGAGGGCAGTTACCTAGTTTGAAAGCCATGAAGCCCATGGGGAAATCAGAGTGGGCATTTTTGCATTAGAAAATGTTGCTTCTCTCCAAGGAAGAAGGATAGTTTTGTGACTAAGGCACGTGGCAGGCCCCAGAGCTCCTGGGTTCTCTCCTGTACTCTGCCGAAGACATACTGGGCAGGCCCTGACCCCTTCCCCACAGCCCCCCCTCCAGTGCCATGGCTTCCCAAGGTAACATGGGCCACCTGTGGGTGGTAGGAAGGCTGTGGCATTGATATCTGCTGAGTGCTTTGATCAGAGCCCCTCGTTAGTGTAATTGGAGGGGATTATGTAGGACTCTCTTATTTTCTTAAAGCTTTTAAGCTTTTCCAGGAGGCGTCGAATCATCTCCCTTTCTCCCCCACAGCAGATAACGCCGGCCATTGTGGGCCCCTTGGCCTGTGGGATTATGGGTAATAGAGTAGGCTAATTATTGCGGGGGCTGGAAAATAGCTGGTGTTGTTTTATCCCTATCAAAGGGAGGCCACCTTGGCCTCCTCTGCTGAGCTCTTTTCCCAGCCCGCAGAGGTGCTGTTGACAAAGGCTGTTTGCAAGTCATTACCCTGGATTTTCACAGCAGTTCTGCTGCCACCCCCGGCCTAATGAATCCCCTGCCCTCCATCTGTGCCACCTGACGAGGCCACTCGCTCCATCTCTGTGCACTTTGGAGGGATCCTTCTGGGAGCTCCCCTGGGCAACGTCTGCGCCCCTCAGGGTTCATGGGCTAAGCGAAACCTTAGAGAAGATGGAGGGAGAGGGTTATCCCTCTGTGGGTGCTTGCTAGCAGAAGTCTTATGAAGTGAGCAGGCTTGTGCCTTTCCCATGCCTCTTGCCTGCCTGATCTTGGCTGCCGTGTCCCTGCATTGGTCTGGACGTGACCAGGAAGGGGACTTCTCTGCTGTCAAGGCCAGGCCCTGCGCTCACGTCTCTTGTGTGCCTATAGGGCATGTTGGCTTTAGGAGGCGCTGTCATTTTGACTTGGGTCAGAGAGGGCTGTGCCAACCCCTGTACACTGGGGCTGCACCCAGAGGTTAGGTGTAGGGCCCCACTGAATCAGGCATGGCCTGTCTTGCCTCAGGATGTGGGCAGCTCTTGCAAGACTGCTGCCCATCCTGCCTTGCTCCCTTGTAAGTAAAGGGTCACGGATGGGAGAAATTCGTGGTTGCTTGGGACTGAGGGAGTCCAGCTCATCCCAGACTGCTGCCTCTCCACCTGGCTGAGGTGGCGCAGGGGCTGGCAGCAGTGGATCTGGGAGTAGCCTGTGCAGACCGTGGTACCCATGTCCCGTGGCAGCAATTCTCAACCTGAGTGGAAGTGAAGAGCCGGAGTTTCTTGAAAGGGCCTGGGGCTGATAGCAGGGCCTGGATGCAAGGTCTGCTCCATTCAAGTCTGAACACCCAGGCTCCCCTGTGGCAGTAGAGGCCTCCTGTCTGCTGGTGGACTTGTACCCTATTGCTGATGCTCCCACCTGCCTTCTGCTGCCTGAGGAAGCCAGCCCCTTCTAGGGTGTGTTGGCACAGCTGTGTCCTGAGGCTGGGGCAGTAGCAGCTTTCATCTGGTCCAGCTTCTGCAGGCAGGGCCGGGCCAGGCCAAGGGAGAGGAGGCTGCAGGGTCTTTGCTCAGCTATGTTCAGTTCTTGCAGCTTTGCTCCCCACTCTTTGGCTCGATCCGTTTCCACAGAGCAGAAGTGGCCAGAGCAGCCGTCCAGGACAGCAAGAGGCCTGCATGCTGGCAGAAGGTGCTCCATGTGGTCCCACTCCCTGTGACACTGTACCTTGTTCTGGAGGAGCTGCTGCGGGAGGGGAGAAGGCATCAGCTGCTGTGGTGTGCTGCGCTTGGTCTTGACTGAGGGGTAAACTATGGAGTTCACAAGTGCTGGCCAGGGGCCTGGAGCTTGTAGTATGAGCCCCTGGGCCTGGGGCAGAGACCCCTCCACCCAAGCCAGGTCCTTGAATGCTTCCCACCAGCTGCTGCCTGGTTGTTGGACGTGACAGAAGTACGGTTGCAAGAGAAGTCATTAGGCAGTCGACCAGCTCCTCGCTTACTGCGTTAGTCTCTCCCCCTAGTATGCAGGAAATGCAACCCCGAGATGTACCGGAGCCACCCACCCTCCCTGCCCTATCGTGCTTTCCTACCCTGGAGGGCTGAGGCCAGCGGTGTCTTCTCTGCTTTTCCCAGAGCTTGGCGTGATACTCAGGGAGGGGGCATAAGGGAATCTATCACAGGGCTCAGAGGCAGCTGTTCTTCCCTCTAAGGATCTGTCTGCATCGGGAGGGGATAGGGGGCCAAGTCCATGGACCAGGAACTGCAGGGTGTGCTTGGTGTCAAGAGCTCCAGTTAGCAGGGCTTTGCAGGCAACAAATTCAAATGCCTGGAGAAGTCTCTGGGGAGGATGCTCTGAGCTCCCCTTGGCTCCCAGCAGGAGATGCCATTGGTCCCACCAGCCTCCCCTCTGGCCTGTCTCTGTGCGCTCTGGGTTAAGGCTACCTGTGAATTGGGCACCTCTGACAAGACAGAAATGTCCTGTGGAAGGGCAGAAAACGGAGGATGGAGCTGTCAGTGGCACAGGCACAGCCTTTGCAAGCCCGGTACATCTGCTGTTCCTGCAGATGTGGGGTAGGGAGGGCCTGGCTGCAGGTTTCTCTGGCTACCTGATGGTTGCTAGTGGAGGCAGTCTCTCTGTCCCTGGGTCCCAATGGCTGTACCGGGGTCTTTACCCTCTGTCAGGCACCTAGACCCTGTGACTTTACTGGTAGGGACCCAGGGTCTTGGTTGTAGCAGGGCTGGGATTTGGGGCTGCCAAAGCCCTCCCAAGCTGGCTGTGCTGGGCAGCTCCTGCAGCTCTGGGAAGGAAGAGACCACAAAGCCCTCCCGCAAGAGCTTTGCTTGCCTTCCTCCCCTCACTTCTGTTTCCTCTAAAGCTCAGAGTCCTTTTAACGATCTATTCTGCGTGCTTTCCATAGCAAGGAGCAGTGGCAGCAGCTACAGCCACGAAGCCCTGTCAGGCCACGCTCCATAAATTTTGGTCTGTCTGTGTGTTTGTCCTAGGCACGGCTCAATAAATTTCCCCGCTGGAGCAAGGGGCTCATAGCTGCGCAGAGGCCGTGGGGAGGATGGGGCTATCAACAAGGTGCTTAATAACCCGTGGTCTTAGAATAACAGCATCACCCAGCGCAACAGGCTGTTTCCCACTAATGTATCCCAGGTCTGGTCCAAAGCTCACTGAGTCTTTGGAGGACTCTAGCTCCGTGCTTAGTGATTATGTGGGACACCTGTTAAAGTGGTGACTCTCAATCAGGGTGCCCTAAGATCCTATTAAGGGTGTTGTGCTGTGAGTATACTATATATATTAGCACCATGAGGTGTGCAAATACCTTCTGGATTCTCAACCTCCATCCAGAGATTTCAAAGAGGACTCTGTGATGTTAAAGCCAGTCTGCCCCTTGCCGCCTTTCTAAGTTCTTTGCAACAGGATTGCTGCTTGAGTATTTTTGTTAGCAGAAAACAAGGGAAAGCGGAGCTGGCATTTTTCAAGGGGGGTCTTCAGTCTGAGGAGGTTGAGAATCACCACAGTTGGGGCTGGTCCTGCTTTGAGCAGGGGGTTGGACTCGGTGCCCCCCTGAGGTCCCTTCCAGCCCTCATTTTCTGTGACTCTAGTAAAGGAATAAAGGGCGCGATCCTGTAGACTACATGTAGGCAAAATCCCTATTGAAACAAATGGGCCAAATTCTGCTTGGCTTCACTACTGCAAATCCAGGGGCAAGCTTGGCAGCATGACTGATTGCAGATTTTAACCTGCTATAGTCCACTTTGGGATCTAGCCTGGGAATATGCTGCTTGAGACCCTGTGCCTGCTGGTGCAGAACTGGAGGGCCACCGCGTCAGGACCCTCCTGCTTGACATCATATTCATGCTCCTGAATGAAAGCATCTCATAGCTAGGCACATATAAACTGTGGGGTCACAGTGTAAATTGTACCTTCTGGGGGCCCCTCTAATGCTGGACAGCTCTGTTCACCTGAATGAATCCAGCCCTTTCAGAAATATAAGCTGTGAGTTAAATGGAGAAAGAAAGACAGGCTGCAAAATGCCACATGGAATAATTATTTGGGCAGGAGGGATTTTTTTTTTTTTACATCTTTCAACTATTTAGGACAAAAAAAAAGGTTACACTGCTCGACGTTTCCGTCAATTACATAAATAATTTTTTTTATAAATATCTCTTTATAAACAATATATAAATAGCTTTACAACATAAATACATTTATGCAGGACATGAATTTACAAACAGCAACGGTATACAGCTGGCTTCGTCAGTCTCTCGGGGAAAGCCCCGGCCCCGCGGTCCTGGGGAGCACTTTTGTTATATATCGGATATATGAGAGAGAGAGAAGTTTTTTTCTTTTTTAATCATAAGAAATAACATCAATCAAAACAGCTGGTGCCACGGCTCCTCGTACCGCAAATCCAAATGCAGCCGGGTCTTCTGTGCAGTCCTGGGGTTCCCTGTTCCTCTGGGTGGTGGTCAGGAGACAGCCACATGGGGCCAGGGAGAATTGTGATGTCAGTCCAAAGCCCTGGGACAAACCAGAGGAGGAGAAAGCCCCTGAGCATTTCCCCCACCGTCCATCCCCTCTGGAACAATCCCGAGAGAGGCAGATCAATGGCAGTGCTGACCTGGCAGTCTGGGAGTTGAACCTGCTCAGGGAGAGGGGCCCATCCATCTGCTGGGAGACCTTCAGGGGCTCCATCTGAACTGCTGGTGCTGCCCTAAAGCTGCATGAAGCCCCACAGAGCAGAGCTGTTTGGGTTTTTCCTGACTTTTCTGGCACTTCCCACCTGCCTAAAGCCTTACAGACCCTGACGGGCTGCACCCACAACCAGCCCCTGGAGAAGGAGGAGGGAAATGAGCCCAGGAGCAGGGATCCTGTCTGAACTCATCGCTCTGCCCGGCAGCTTGTGAAGCGGGTAAGGCATCAGAGGATGCACGAGGGGGTTGTGCTCTGGGCTGGGTATTAATCCATGGAGGGGGGTCCTGAGTTGTGAGGGACATGTGCCTGTTGGGGTCTGGGTGCCCGGAAATGCTGAGGGCGCTCTCAGAGGGACACCAGCAAAAGGTCCCTCTGTGCAGATTGAGCCCAGAAGCCTGGTGCTGCTGCCGACTTGCCTGTGTCCCCCTTCAGTTCCCCCGTCTGGCCCCTGTGAAATGCCAGCTCAATGTTAGCACGGGCTCCAGCCTGGCCTGACCTGAATCTCTGATCCATCTGCCTTGTTTTGCCAGACGGCCCAGGTGTAAATCAGCAAAGCCAGGCCTGTTTACCCCAGGGCAGGAGCTGGCCCTCTCTGTGCCCAGCTCAGTCGCTGCAGGGCACGGACTGGCCCTCTTGTGCTGACCCGTAAAGTACCCGCCTGCCATCGGGAGCACGGGACTAGACGGGCCCTTGGCTCAGCTGGCACTGAGGAGCCAACTGGTCATTCCTTGCTTGGAGAATAGGAGCCACAGCAGTTACTGACCCTTTGGTGCACAGCGCATAGCTGTGCACAGGCTGCTGGGATGTTTACAGGGCCCCCACGCAGTGACTCGCCCCAGCCCCAAATGGGATTCGGGGCCTGGGGAAGGGGCTTCCTGGTGCAGAAATGAATGGACTGGTCCTATGCCTGAGATCCTTCCTGCCCACTGTTTGCAAAGCTCCTTAAGCAGATGAGTTGGAGCTGTGCCACGTGCTCCAGCAGAAGGACCTGGCTTCTGCTGGACACCTCTGATGGGGCAGCTACACTTGGACACTGCCCTGTTTAGTTCCCAAGGAGTCCCCGAGGGTCTGGTTTAAATGGGAAATAAGCCACTGGAAATCTGCACCAAACTGGGCTCTTCTACAGGTGTGATCAAGCACATGGGTAGGGAGGCAGCCACAGGGCTTTACGGTGGGGTGGAGGCAGCATCAAGCCTCCACACCATCTCCCGATTCCTTGGGCTTACTGCAGAGAGGGCCAGCAAACTACCAGGCTGGACTTAATCAATTCAGCTTGCCTGCTAATTAACAGGCTAATTAGAACTACTTGCCAGGCAGGGCCTCTCCCTAGGAATCTGTGCGCTGTGCTGTCACTGCAGCCCCTGCCGCAAGTATCCTACTGCTGAAGAGCCCAATATCCCAGTAAGGCCCCAATGCATCACTCCAGCTGGGGCAGGGACTGTGCTCCGCCGGTGCTCTGCCCCCAGGACACAAGTGTGGGGAGCATATATGCTCTTCCAAGCTTTGGCCAAAGCTTTTAAGTAATGGCAGTGCTAATTATAATGACCCAAGCATACAGGTGCTGGCCAAGGCTGGGGGGAGGTGGCCAGACCCACCGATGAGGACCCAGGCCCCTTGATTTATCCCCATATCGCTCAGCCCTGTATGAAATAGGTGGTTTAGGAGCATGCCGTGGCTGAAGGGGCTGTCACAGTGGACAGCAGAATTGGGGACCTCAGGTAGGGCAGGCAGTCTGGGAGACCTGATCCTGATGGCGGGCTCAGGGACGGTCGTCGTGGGCACAGGCTTTGGGGTGGGCCATGTACTGGAGGACCTGCACTGACGGCCAAGAGGAGGCTGGCACAGCCTCCAACCCAGGCCATGTCCCTGGATGCTCTTCCTCACTTAACACTGGGGATCTGGGTGGCTCCTGCTCTGCTGGACCGGCAGCCCCAGCAGAGGAGGGAGCTCCCCTGCACGGCTGGGGTCTCAGTGGTCCTGGGAGCAATGTGCCCTCACCTTGTCCTCACTCTCTGCTCACAACCAGGGCAGCTAGCCCCGCACTACTGCGACATGCACCCTGTGCTGCGGAGGTCATTGGATCCCGGAGAGAGGAGCTGTCCGCCCGAAGGGACGCAGCCAGCAAGGGGGTGAGCGGGACCATGCAGCCCTGTGCTGCAGCCCAGCTCGGCTGCAAGCCCCGAGCACGCCCAGGCTGGTGCAGGTGCTGGCTGCTGCGGGGGGCTGTGGCTGAGTGGGGAAAGCAGGGGTTACTAGTTTTCCACCTAACTTTTCTATTGTTTTGGCCTCTGCTGGGAAGCGCCCTGATGAGGGCTTATGGAGACCCCGGCTGTGGGGACCAGCCCAGGCGCTGCAGGCAACCCCTCCATAGCCCCCGGGGGGGATGCCGCATCTATCCGATGGGCTGGATCAAAGCCGGGCGGTGCTGGCTGGGCCATCCCGGGGAAAGGGGAAAGGCTTTGGTCCACTTCAAGCCCTTAGGGTGAGGGTGTGGGGCGGTCTTTACGGCAGGGGGAGCACAACCTCGCCCTGCACTGTCCCTGGGTGCTGCACGGTCCTCTGCTCCTCGCGGCTCTGCTTTCTGCTCCCTGCCCAGTCCACTCCCTCTTTCCTGCCCCAGCTCCTGTTCTGCTGCCTGGCCCCTGCCCCGCGCTCCCCAGCTAAGTGGCTGGTCCGCTTTGGCCCGGGGGCCTGTGCGGGGTCTGCTCCGCTTACTGCTCCGCTTTGCTTCCTGCCCTGCGCTCCCCCGCTCCTCTGCTCTGCTCTCCGCTCCCGGCCGCGCCGCGCCGCGCCGCGCCGCCCGCACTCACCGGGTCTAGCAGCCCAGGCCGCTGAGGGAGCCGATGCGGTCCAGCTTGAGGCCGAAGCAGCCCCGGGCCAGCCCCTTCTTGCTGACGCCCTTGAGCCGGCGGCCCGGGCCGGGCGCCTCGTGCAGCAGCCGCGCCCAG
>NW_017728995.1:30358182-30409887 GCF_001723915.1 Gavialis gangeticus | reverse complement strand
CCCGGCGCGGCTGGCTGGTCGCGGCTGCCCCAGAGCCGCCGGGGGAGGGGGAGGGGGCCCAGGCGGCAGGATGCTGCCGGGGGGAAGGGGCAGGGAGCCCCTGCTGCCCGGGGCCACTGGCGAGGGCTGGGGACACTCCCCCCCCCAGGGCGCTATTTTGCCTCCACCTGCACAAGCCGTCCTCCTCGCAGTAGCCCACTGGATCCTGCCTGCCTCTTTCTAGCCTCTGGGAGAGGGGTGGGGTGCGACCCATGGGGCAGTCTGCGAGCCCCTCCGCCAAGCTGGGGGGTTCATGCCCCACAACCCTTAAGGGGCAAAGGCCGTGGCAGCTCGGCTGAGACACTCCCCCCACACACCTGCGGGCTGCCTGACACCGGGACACTTTGGAGGCGATTGTCTTCCTCCGGCTCCGCGGGAACAAGGAGCTGGGAGGATGGATCCCAGCTCCTTTTTCCATTGCTGCTGCCAGGCTGGAGTTCCTTTCTGCTCCAGGACTTGTTCTCGGGCATTCAGTTTTCTCCTTCGCCTGCACAGATCAAAGTGCGGGAGAGCTCATCTATAGGCCAGGATTTGGGGTCAGCCGCGCTGCATGGGCACACAACTGGGGCCCATCTCTTATCTTCCAGGCATTGCTGTTTTCTCCCCCCAGGAGCTCTTCTTGAAGGGCTCCATCCCCGATTCAGAAAGGCAGGGGGAGGCAGCCCCGTACCCCTGCGCTGCCCCATGTAGGGCGGGAGGGGAAGAAGAGCCCAGGCTGGGGGGCAGGACAGTAGCTGGGGTGGCAGCGCGAGCAAACCTGTCGGGCGGGTAGAAACCTGCCGGCCTGGCCTGCCCCACGCGCCAGCCAAGCAGCGGCCCTGCTGAAGCAGGTCTCAGTATGGCACCAGGCCTACGAAACCCCCCAGCGCTGCCTGTCCCAGAGCAGGGCCCAGCGTGCGTGCGGGGAGCTGGGGCGAGCAGCCCCCCGGGAGAAGGGGGCTTCAGGGGACCACTTGTTCGGGAGCCCCCTAGCAAGCGACACACCAGCTGGCCACAGCCGGCCTCTCCCCCAGCCCCGCCGGAGAGATTACAGCATCTCGACATGTGCCACTCTGTGGTTAGAGCTCAGCCAGCGCCTTCCTGTGTGGGACGGCCTGGCGGGGTCTGGCCAGGCCTCCCCAAGCGTGGTTTTCATTAGCCTGTTTTCTTTGTCACACTGTGCGCTGCCCCTGCCTAGAAGAGGGGCTGTGGTGGGGGGGGGGAGGTTGCTTTATAAATCCAATTAGCCTTGTTATTCAAATTACCCTGCTTCTCTGCTGGCTGCAGCACGGCGCTGTGGTCTGAAGCCTCCGCACACAAAGAGCCTTGCCGGGCAGAGCGGCTTTTTTAACTGAAACCAGATCAGCTCCAGCAGGCTGCTCTGCACCAGGGGTTTGGCAGGGGGGTGGGCAGGCAGGGGTTAATCGCGACCTCTGGCATTGGGGAGCCTTTTAACCCTTTTGGGGGCTGCTCCCCACCCCAGAAACTGAGCCCCAGTGGCCTGAGCCATCCCACACCTGACAAAGCCACACAGCCTCCGGCCTCTTTGGGAATCTCCCGTGCGCCCTTCACGGGATGACTGGGGGGTGTAAGGCAGCGTGTGAGGGAATCCTGATCTGGATGGTGCGTGGAGGGCTGGCAGCCGGGCCCTGGATGCTTGGGGTGAAGAGCTGGCCTGGGGGGAAGGAAGGCCATGGTTGTACTGGTGCTCAAGTCCTGGGGGGTTCACCTGTGGCAGCAGCCGGTCCTTAGGAGAGTTTAAACGCCGTCTCTGCAGGAAGCCAGAGCACAGTGGGGCTGCGGTAGCAGGAGCGGCCCCTGAGGCCTCGGATTCGTGCCTCATCTTTGCCCCTCCTGGCTGAAGCGTGCCGTCCCGGGGCCAGGAGAGCGGTTCCACCTGCCCGGCTGCAGGCAGAGAGCTTGTGGTTCGGGGGCTAGCGCCAGCTCTGGCTGCACCGATGCGAACTGGTGCCCAGGCTGACACTGGGTCCGGCCCCCCGAGCTGAGCTGACACGGGAACGCCTAAACCGGATCTGTCAGCATTGACGAGACAATTCACCTCCAGCCCTGGAGAGAGCGAGACTGGGGTGTGTGTGTGCTCGCATGGGCCCACAAGGCAATTACTCAGTGTGCCGCAGCAACACCGGCGTGGGCTGGGGGGCTGGGGAAGCGATGAGAGAGTGGGAGGGGGGGTTCAGGGGTCGGCTGGAGAAATGCCACTTTCTCGAATGACCACAGCCACCCCGGGGGGGTGTAAGCTGCCTGCCGCGTGTGCCCCGAAGGCTCTGGCCCAGGGGACCAGCTCTGTTTGCAGTGGCTGTTTAGGATGGTTACAAGGTCGGTGTTTGGCTGCAACTCCAGGGCCAGCTTGGGGACTGGGTTCGGGCTTCAACTGATTTGAAATCGGGTCAGCGGACACGGGAGGCAGGGCAGCAGCAAAGGAGGACCCGTTCCTGCTTTGCTCTGAGAGCCTGGGGACAAGTTGCCAGGGTGGCTCATGGTTCGGGCCAGCCACTACTTTGATGCTTGCGGCTCTCACGTCGTCGGCTCCAGCAGGCCGCGGCATGGTCCGACCTGGCAGGAGGAGGCGGCCCTGGTGTGGGGTGCAGAGCTGAGACCCCACTTAGGGGGGAGATGGTTTCTCAGACAGTGTCGCCATGAGTCAGGAGGCTGGAGCTGCCTAGCAAAACGGTGCCCATTCAGCCAGCCGACCTCTGACCTTGGTGCCAATCCCCAAGTGGGCATCCTTTTGCTTGGAGAGCCAATGTCCCCAGAGGCTTGGGGCCAGGTCCAAAACCCAGTGGAGCCAAGAGGAAGACTCCGGCTGACTCTCGGGGGGTTGGATCAAGCCCTTGTTGATGCCCCGCTCCTTGTGCTGGTGCTGCTCTGTCTGTGGCCTGAGCAGCAGCAGCAGAGACGGGCTCAGTCTCAGCCCTTTGCAGTGAGCGCCTTGAAGGAAGTCCCAGGCTGCTCCCTTGCAAGTAGCCCACTGGGCTCAGTTGTGTGTTCGTCGCCTCGTGAGATGCTCCTGGGAGCTCTGGCAAGAGATGCTAAGTCTCTGGCCTGCAGGCCTGGCAGTGCCAAGTGCCCACAAAACACGATGACAGGAGCAGAGGAAGCCTCCATGGTTCCCCTCCCACCTCTCACAGCCCCCAGGGATGGAAATGTCCCTGTGAGAGCTTGCTGCAGGGGCAGCCAGGCCGAGGCAAGCGGGGCCTGATCCTGGCCTCCCAGTCCCAGCTTCAGCGCCAGGGCAAGGCCACCCGCTGCAGCCTGAGCGCAGAATCACGCCCGTCATGGTGGCTGCCTCCAAAGCTCCCCCCTCGGAAAAAGGTGGTTGTAAGAGGCCCAGAGTGTATTTCCACTGGGACTTCAATCATCTATCTGCAGCATCCAGCTCAGAGCTCGGGCAGGGGCTACCGCGTGACACCGGTTGTCACTGTGTGAACCCCATCGCTCTGGTTCCACCATCCTCGCTGACTGGAACAGCCAGCACAGACGGGACAGGTGAATAGAGGGACTTCCCTCGCTGCAGGCGCTGCTATCCGCGGCATGGGGCAGTCATTGCAAACGTGCAAAGCCCGGCAGGAACTGAAGGGTCCTGTGCTTTAGAGGTGCTGAGAACCAGCAGCTCTCACTTGGATCAATGGGGTCTGAGCATTTGCAGGGGATTTGACAGCTGAGTTCCCTCCATGCCGCTGCTCCTGGGTGGACCTGCCTGACTTCAGGCCTCCGCACTTGGAAGCTGTGATGGCAGCGCCTGGCCCAGCTCGCCCTGCCTGCTGTGTAGCTCACTGGTTTCTTTGAACTGGGACTTAACAAACGCTTTGCAGGGCTTTGAACTGGAGATCCCAGGGGGGCTCTGTGTCCTGTCATCTCCTTCCCAGCATTTACTGCTGGGAACGCATCTTTGTCTCAAGGAACTGGCTCCCTTAAGGGGAACTGCGCCAAGCCACGCCTGTGCCCAGTGGAGCCAAGTGGGGCAGGTGCTCTGAAATTAACCTGTAGGTCAGCACGTGCAGGGAGCGTGTTGGTTAGAGGGCAGAATGGTGCTGGCTTTGAGGTGCCCCAGGTAAGGGGCCATGGGGAGCAGGAGTCTGCTGTGGGGGCTGCAATGGCAGGAGAGCGGTGGGGCAGGCTGGCGGAGAAGCTGCTGCTGGATGTGGGGACCCCGCAGGACTTTTCAGACCCTGCTCCTACTTTAATAAAGCCAAAGGAGTGCGGACATAGGGGAGGAGGGAGCACTAGCCATGGGGTGTGTCTGGCAGCCTTGAGGCAGCGGCTGGGCTTGACCCCTGGCTACTGTTCCTTCCCCAAGGTCAGAAGTGGGGCGAAGGGCAGTGAGCGAGCCCTGTCTGCTGCTGCTGTGAGCCTCCCCCTGCCAGGCTCCATGCTTTGGGCTGGGGCTCCATCCTTGCTGCTAAGCCATCGCAGGTCTTCGGGCTGTTTGCCCTGGATACCTGCCCTCTGCCTGAGCAAGGGTCTGTCCTTCCTCTCCTGCAGCACATCTGTCTGCCCCGAGGGATGGGGGCTTGCTCTCCGTTGGCCTGTAGCAGACCCAAAACAGCATCCCCCCGCCACCCTGCCACCTTCCCCTCCCCAGTGCTGCCTTGCTCCTACATCCCCCACCTGAGTGGGACCAGCCCCATCTGCTCTGCACCCATCTGCAGCGAGACGCCTGGGGGGCAATGGTGCAATGTGCATCGCACGTGTCCAGGCCGGGGAAGCAGGCCCATGCTCGCTCTGCTGCGGCACGGTGCAGGCGGATGTGAGGCGTGCCCCATCTTGGCACAAGGCGGGATCCCGCTGTCTCAGTGGATGGGAACTGTCTTAATCTCATATCCTGTCATCGGTTCCCGGGTGGTTCTTGTCCAGGAGCTCCCTGACAGGCCTGCCACTCCTCCCCTCCAGGCTGGTTGTCTCAGGGGCTATGGGCATGGAGATGGGGGGACCCCTGCAAGCCACAGGCCGGGTGGCCGTGCAGTGAGCTGAACAGGTCTCTTCATGGGGATGGCATAAACACAGGCTGATGGCCGGGATCACAACGCCTGCTTGCACATGCGCAGGGCTTAGGGAGGATGGGAGAGGGCTCGGGGATGCTTCAAGAAATGCGCTCCAAATCTGTGGAGGACATGCTGCATCTGTGCCCTCCCACCTGCTCCGGGCCTCTGATGTGGTAGAAACATCTTCTTAGACCTGGCTTGGGCTAATTTTGGATTTGAAAGCCAGGCTTCATGCCATTCTCCAGTTGTCCAAGCCAGGGGGTGCCTGGTATCCTTCTCATCCACTCTAAAGCCTTTTGATGGGTGGAAAAGGCTTGGCTTGGGTTGCTGTGCCAGGTAAGCTGTTGGCGCAGGGTAATATATGGTCACAGGTGGGAGTGGAGGCATCAAGTGGGGCCCGCTCCTAGCAATGCCCGCCAACACCTGCCTGAGTCAGCACAAGCCCTGGGCTGGTGATGGCAGTGAGAGACGGGCTACGGGTGTAGGGAGGTGGCAGGCACAGGCTGGTGCCATGCTCCTCGGTGGGGATGACCTGGGCAGCAGCTCTCCAAGCCTGACCTGCAGCTGGGGTGAGGGAAAGAGCCCGTGTGGCCCCGCCGTGACCTGTGACCTGGGCAGATTTATGCACCAGGGATGGGGCAGGCAGAGGTGGCCGTGCAGCTTTGCAGCCCAGATAATGGTGTGTTTTGGCTTCGGACGTGCCTGGGAAACGGTGTGGGGGATATGATGATTTCTGCAGAGAGCCACGGACTCTGGGGCCGGCGGGGTGGAGCGCGGGGGGCCGGCTGCCGCTCGAAAGCTCGGGGCCTGTGTGGACGTGCGGCGTGCCACAGCACTCACCTCTTGCCACCAGACAGAATAACAATGCGAGCCCGCGGGGACATAATGGCCGGTGTTTGCTTGAGATACACAGGCACAGGGCTTTCACATGAGGTAATACTGATAAGTCCCGCTTGCATTCACTGCTTTGCCTGCCAGCCGGCAGCACAGCCAGCCCGGCAGTTGCTCCCGGTGAGGTCGGGAAGGTCACCTCAGAGGCAGGGACCAGGGCTCCCTTGCTCTCCAGCCACCCTGCATCCTTCAGGGCAGGGGCGAAGCACTTACCCCCCCAGAACTGCTGCTTTAACTCTTTAGCGGTCAGGAAGCGCGTGCCTTCCAGGGAAGGGAAGAGGCAGTGGTGATGAAGAGGAAGCAGGTTTGTGTGATGAGTGCATTCGTCACCATGAGCTTTCAGCCAGTGGGTCGAGACTGCTCCGTGCTCCTGGCACGTGCAGCAGGGCAGCGTGGCCAAGCAGTCCCCGGCCCCGTCGGGGTGTGGACAGACATCACAGCTGTGCTGGTGCTAACCTGCACCTGCATAGGGTGCTCAGATGTAGCCGTCGTGCCCGGGGGTGGTAGAAGAGACGGCATTTTAACCCTCTTCCGTTCTGCAGTCACCTCACTTGCTCATATCGCAGCTCCCTTCCCCCATGTCAACCGTGTAAAGTGACATCTGTCCACAGCCTCTGTGGGGCCATCTCTGGACACGTCTCTCGCCGCTCCGGCCCCATTGCTGTAGCATCGGAGTGCCTCGGTCTGAGGGGGGTTTCCCCAGGGCAGGACTGTGCTGTGAAGCCCTGTCTGTAGATGGGCATGTGGGGCAGAGCTGAAAGGACAGATCTCTAAAGGTGTCTATGCCCTGCTGGATGCCCGGAGATGCCCAGCGGGCAGGGCAGGGTGAGGGCAATGCAAGCAGAGCCGCGGGGGTCCCTATTGCACACTACTGCAGTCGGGGTCTGCCTAGTATGTTTGAGTCCACTTAAGAGCGCAGACCTGAAATGAACTGGGACTCCAAGAGGGAGCCCCTGCAGCTGCTGGGGAGGGGTCTTTAAATCACCATGTGGATCAGTCTGAAAATCCCTCTAGGCTCCTGCCAGTATCTTCAGGCACCTGCCTGCCAAGCTGGGTGCTGGGAACTGGTCTGGGGTCACCACAGGTATCTGGTGAAGCACAGAACTTGGCTGGGGTCTTTGCAGTGCCCTCTCTGCCCCCTCTTCCCCCACCTGGGTGCCTTTTTCCTGACTCCCTTGAAAACACTTTTGCTGGTAGGACTTCATACTGCTTCTCTTCTCGTCTCTTCTCTTCTCTTCTCTTGCCTCGCAGCCCTGGGCACTATATAAGCAGCAATACTGTTCTCACCAGCCTCTCCCAGTCATTTCAAGTGCTGATACCACGGGTTTAGAATTGGCCGGAGGTTGTGATTTATTTCTGTGACGTGGGTGCCCCACTGAACAGAGCCTTTGCAAGTGGGCATGAGGACAGGTTGGCAGGGCAGAGAGCAGGTGATCTAAATGACTTTGCAGATAAAGAGTGAGGAGTCAGTGTGAGCAGGTACAATTCCACCCGCTACCTGAATTCCTCCATTCAGGCCATCCTGTATAAAGCCCTGGGGTGCTGTGAAATTCTTTGAAGGGTGCCATAGGAAGCGTGATAAGATAAGCAAGGTGTGAGGCGATAAGCAAATAAGGGCAGGCTCAGGATCTCCCTGCCTGGCTGCTCTGCAAAGAGGGAAGTGTTATAATTAAGGAATTCATGTCTGAAATGGGGTGCTGCTCAATTCGCAAGAGTTACGGAGGAAGACCTGGAGTCTAAAAAGTTTGAGAACGGCTGAGCTCGAGTTATTTACTCTGGAGAAGAGAAGACCGAGCAGGGATTTGATAATAGACTTCAGCTACATGAAGGGGGATTATGGGGCGGATGGAGATGGGCTTTTCTCTGTGGCCCCGGGGACAGGACTAGGAGCAACGGCCTCAAGCTGCATCAGAGAAAATTCAGGTTGCAGTTCAGGATGAACCTGCTGGCTACAAGGGTGGTCAAGCTGTGGGACAGGCTGCCTAGAGAAGTTGTGGAGTCTCCATCTTTGGAAATCTTCAAGAGCAGGTGGACTGACCCTTGGCTGGGCTGGTTTAGACAGGGAAGATCCTGCCTTGAGCAAGGGGCTGGCCTAGATGACCTTGTGAGGTCCCTTCCACCCTACTGTCCTATGATCCTGAGGTGTCTGGGAGCTGCTGGGAGCATCTGGCTGCCACCGCAACGTGTAGAAGTCGTGGCACTGAGCGCAAGGCCAGGGGACTTGGGCCCTGAGGTCCTGATCTCTCCCCACATGCACAGGCCGGTGGTGCTTGTCAGAGCCCAGCTGGCAGAAAGGGCAGATGGGGCAGGTCGATAGTAATAGCTCATTACAAAATGAACATCTAGCTGTTTCTACACAGCAATCGGTTACAGCCCTGGGTGTTCCTGCTCGTAGTACAAGACGGTGGGGACTCATCAGTCAGCAGGATTCAACCACGAGTGTCCCACGAGCGAGAGACATGAGTGTTTTACACGGCACATGACTAACCTGTGGAACTCATTGCCACAAGATGCTGTGGAGGCCAGCGGCACACCCGGTTCACGAAGGGGTGAGATGAACTAAGGGAGGTCAGCTCCATCAGAGGATGTGACCTTGGGCTCTTGCTGTCCTTGAAGCTGATGGCCGGTTCCTGGAAGGGAAGAACGGTGAATGAATGACTCCTCCTGTCCTTCCTCGAGGCATCTGCTACTTGCCACCATTGGAGATGGGACGCTGGGCTGGAGGAACCCTGGTCTATCCCAGAAGGTGGTCCTCGTGCTCCTGCCTGCTGCAAGGGGTGGGGAGTCCCTCTCTCCCCCAGCAGGCACGGACCTGCTCCAGCTCTGCAGGCACAACCTGGGTGTACATACGACTCATCCGTGGGACGTCCCGTTGTGCAGAGGACGTGGCTCTAACACTACAGTGCTACAAGGCAAGCTGGCAGACCGCAGAGAAACAGATGTTTCTTGTCCTGCTCTTGCTTGCTTTTCACATGGGGGCAGCTGGAGTCATGCCGGATTCTTGCTGGTGTGGACCCAGTCAGGTCAGCAGTGAAGCGGTGCTATTTGTAAGCAGGGAACTTGACTTTACAGGTGTCTGGGGAGAGCCGGCGGGTCTCCATCACTGTACACTGACCACATTCCTCTGTTGCTTCTTCATTGTGCAGTTGTGCCAACTGCTGGGTCCTGCCCAAGGGAACGGGGCTGAGGCAGTCTTAAGGAGTGGGGGTTGCAGGCTGGGGGGTAAGCCAATGTGCCAGGCTAGGCTTGCCACTAAACACCTTGTGAATGAGACAGATCAACTCCTTATTGAACTCCTGCCTTTGGGCAGTGCCACTGAAGGGGGCTGGAGAGCAAGTGACTGGGATGGTCCTCTCCACTCTGGAAACATGAACTTTGTGGGATTTTGTGAACTGTGAGATGGGCAGGAGGGAAATGCTTCATCCCAGCCCTTCTCTCCCTGTTTAGACGAGGTGGCTTTGAGCTGACGTGATGACAGCCTGCATAGGAGGAACCCATCAGTAGTTAGATTTCTTACGTGAAGGACGTGGTGCTGTACGTACCAGAAATGATAGGACATAAGAAGTGCTCTACTGGGTCACATCAGTGGTCCATGTAGGCCAGCGTCCTGGTGTGCTTTGTGGACTCCTTGACACATGCCCTTTCTGAAGCCAGAGGGAGACACCCAATCCTCACGTGTGCCAGACTGTGGCCCCTCTACCACCCACCCCCACGAAATCCAGGGACCTTCTGGCCAACCTCCTGGCTCTGGCCAAGCCGTCCATCTACCAGACCAGGAAGGAGGTGCTGGCTGGAGGCAACCGGGGTGATGGTGTGGCTGTTCTCCTTTCCCTTGTCTGTGCACATCTCCCAGTGGCTCTTCGCTGGGCAGCATCCATTGGCTCTGTAAATACATTCGAGCTGCTAGTCAGGGTTGTCTGCTTGGTGTCCTCCCTTGGCACCCTGGCTATTGACTGATAACCTGCATGCCCACTCCTGCTTTTTGTTGTGTCCCACAAAATCCGTTGTTACAACTGTAGTGGCCTCCCTCTAACAATCAAGAGGAGCTTGTAGTTCCTGGTGGGCTTAGGCTTACACAACAGATAGGCTTGTCCCCAACACTGGCAAACAGCAGATGCTTCAGAGGGAGAGGAGAAGAATGGGCCATGTCTACAGTGATCCATCCCCTGTCCTACCCCCTCTGGCATCCATCACTGGTGTAGGGATGTTTAAGGATATAGCCTGGACTGTTCTACTTCATAGCTCCCGATGGATCATTGGGACCCTAGGGCAGGGCTCCCAGGAGATCTAGTCCAGCCCCCTGCTCCTGTCCTTGCCTGGAGGAGCTCACAAGCTAAGATGACAGGCTGCAGGTTGGCCAGGAAATGCAGCCTCATCAGTCTAGTGAGGAAATCAGTGCTCCTGCAAAGCCACAGCCGACCCTGCCTGCACAGGCCCCATGCACAGCCGGGACATGCACTCAGCTGCGGGGTGGCAGCCACGTCTGCTGTTCAGGCCCCATCCTGATGGGCCACATGACATCACTGCTAAATCCCAGTCCCAGGGAGCTGTGAGCAGCACTCGGCTGCCTCTTTCCTCCTGTGAAAAGACCCACAGCCACAGCTGAGCCAAATGCCCCGCATGCAGCTGGCGGCACCATGACCCTAGCCAACAGGATCCTTAGCCCCATCCCGTCCCCCCTGAGCAGCTGTGCGGAGGAGCAGAGTGACTCAGCGTCCAGGAGCGGGAGGGTGGGCAGAGGCTTTAAGTGTAGGGTGGCTACTGGTGCCGGCATCCCAGGAGAGGAGTGGTTCTCCTGCTTCTCCTCAACCAGGGGCTGAGCAAGTGCTTTCTGTATTCCTCCATGCCCAGCCCAGTATGCGTGCCCCAGCCCTGCCCAGCTGATCCATCCATACTCCAAGTCTGGGCTGGCAAAGATGGTGCAACATCTGCACCCAGGTGGCGGCACCTGCAAGCTGCAGTGAGTGGCATGGTAAGGGGGCCAGTGGCTGCGTTCACAGGGCTCAGGGACTTTCTTTCTCACTGGTCTTGTCCCGAAGGTGCTACGTCACACTGACAGCTGCTGACAGAGCTCCTGCCCGGGCCGTGCCAGGCCTGGATCACAATCCCTGCCAAAGAGTGTGAACCAGCTGTGGCAGGGGGAAGGGAGATGTTTGCTGGATTAACCCCCTTTTCACTAGCTGCCTTTTCTTGTAACAGTGGTGGCCAAAGCTGCCGATTGCTGCAAGGCTGAGAGGCCGCTGGGAAGCAGGGTCCGTTCTCACTGGGTTTCCATTTTGGGAAGGCTCAAACCAGTGCTGGTGTGGAAGTGGGCACGTCTGATTGCTCGGATAGTCTCACGGGAGCTTGGAGGAGGACTCCTGGCTCTGCAGGAGATGGCATTTCCTTCCAAACGCAGGCCTTTTACTCGCCTCCCAGAACTGGCCGCTCACGCTTCAGTCATGCATCTTGCAGCAGGTCAGGCTTTGCTATCAGCGTTGGAACTGGTTGCGAGTTTGCCCCCTCAGACCAGGCACTGCCCCTCTCCACGAAGAGTTCCTCCTTTGGGCCACCCACTTAGGAGAAGTCATTGTGTTGGTGTCTCTGCAGAATATAAGGTGCCATGAGTTATAATTGTGGAGATCTGCATGCTGCGACTGGCTGGAAGTATTGGATGTTTGCCCAGAAAGGTCAGGCCTAGAAGTATGGGGAGAGTGTTCTGCCTGAGAGCTTGACCTCTGGTGGGGCAGGCTGCCTCGGGAAGTCCTGTGTCAAGCTGGCTTCCCCCTTCTATGGCAGGTTCCCATGTACCGTGGCAATGAGCAGAAATGCCAGCTGAGCGATGCAAGACAATTGGAACAAACCCTGCAGGCTGCTGCTTTTAAGTGAACTTTAGAGCATCTCCGGAGACTGAGCTCCTCTGCTGTCCCCAAGGAAGATCCAGCATGAACTGGGAGCTGCAAAAATGCCTCCACTTTGAGCTGAGATTCTGTCTCCATTGGTGGCTCTCATCTGTGAGCTCCCCACCAGGGCTTCAGGAAAGCTCTGGTATTGTCAGTGTGGCTTGCTAGAGGTGGATACGTGTCCAGAAGGCGCAGGACTGAGCTCCCCAACTCATGTTAAACAGGAGCTACCAAAGAGGCGCGGGGTGGGGTGAACTTGTAGGCAGTAGCAACCTGGGCTGACGATCTAGACGTGACACCGTCTGTTCCACAACCAGTTCACCAAACCGCACAGCACCCACTTCATGGCGTGCAAAATACCACTACTAGCAAAAACAGCTGTAAAGAAGCCACGCTGGAATAACCTTTGCTGGAGGTTTTCAAGGGGAAGCTGGAGAAGATTGGTCAGGGATGGCTTAGGAATAGTCTTCCCACATTTCAAGAAGGGGCTTGGACCAGATGACCCCTGAGGTCCCTTCCAATCCTGTGATTCTAACAGGACACGATCTGAAATGCACTAAGTGAATGGAAACCTTGAGAGCATCTCAGCCCTGGGGCCCGGCGGCTAGGGCACTTCCTTGGGGCGTGGGAGGTGGGCGTTCAAATTCCCTTAGCACAGGGAGGAGATGAATCTGGGCCTTCCACCCCGAGCGAATGTAAGCACCAAGCTGTTGGGTGCAAGGGAGAAGCCACCAACTTTTCCAGTTGGAGCTTTGTGAACTGCATCCTCAATTTATATTTTTCCCCCAACCTGACATTATTCAGAACATTTCAGCACATTTGGCAAATAGTTGTATGGCAACTGAAATGGCATTTTTTCAGGCAATTTTATTACTTGCTGACAATATTTTGCCCAGCTGTAGGGTAAATACCTCTGGTGGATAAATGGCCACACGTAGAGGCTGGGGTGAGTAAGGACTAAACAGAATCATGTGTCCTGGCTTTGTCTCATGCTCTAATCTCTCAGCCACGTTGCCCCTCTCCTGTAGGGCTGCCAGGAGCTCGCCAGTCAAGAGCGTAGCTCCGTTCTTCACTCCGTGCCGTGCCCGGGTCGCTCCGCATGTCAGACCCCCACACCCGGACAAAGCAGGCTGCTGTCCTGCTTCGCCTCTGGCCTTGGACATTGTTTGAATGCATCTCTCTACCCCATGGAGGCTTCTGCAGGTGCCTTGCGTAGCCTCCTGTTTTCCCATCATTTTACAGTCCTCCTCACCCTGTAAAGCTCTGCAGGATCAGATTCTTCTCAGAGCTCACGAATGCAGCACCTCGTTGTCGAAGCAAAGCTCTCGTTCGCTTGAATAGGAGCCGGACTGGGTCCTAGGCGCCTCTTGACTGATGCAGTTGCCCCCTTCTCCCCAGGGCTGCCCTTGCTGCTTCCTCTGTGCTGCTGGAGTCCAGTGGCCCAGGAAATGAGAGTGGGTCTGCTAGACAGCAGTGTAAATGGGGGGCGTCTCCAGCAAAGGCTGTGTCAGTAAACGGGGAGGGACATGGCAGTGTCTAATCCTAGAGAAGTGGGGTGAGGTCCCACCTAGTCCAAGCCCTGCTTGAGGCAGGATCAGCCCTGTGCAAACCAGCTCAGACAAGTGCTTGGGGCTCTGTGAAGAGATGGGTACAAATCAAGGCTTCTTGCCCCCTGGGCATTTTCTTCAAAAGTCAAGCCAGCAACAGGCGAGGGCTTTGGCCCTGCTGGGAGCAGAGATGTTTTGTGGGGGGGGGTGTGGAGGCAGCCCAGTTGCCAGTGAGCTGGACTGAGACAGCCCGAGGCACGCGTCGTTCCTTTCCTCCCCCTCTTGCCGCAGGTACGTCCGCTCCTCGCCAGCGCAGGATGGCCTGAGAGATGGCATGGACACCTGGCGTTGGCGCCCTCTCTCCACCTTCCTGCCGCCGGTCTCTGCAGGTCACCCCATGAGAGCAACGCACCCCGCTAGCGATTTCGGTGCCCTGCCTTGCCCCAGCAACAGGGCTGTGCCCGTGGTGGCTTCCCTCTCCAGGCTATCCCGTGTCTGCCACAGGAGGTGCCCAAATCTGCCACCCCGCAGAGCACCCGGGGATGCCCGTGTCTAGCGAGGAGACGCAGGGCCGGCGGCTGGGCCCTGGGGCTCTTCCTCCTACGCTGAAGGAAGGAAGGGGGCAAGGGCCACCACATGGCGCCCCCTGGGAGCCCTGATGCTGCTGTCCCACATGGCAGGGCTGGGGGCAGGGGTCTCCCCCACTCTGGTTGGCTTGTGCCCAGGATGGAGGGGGTACCTGGGACTGGGGTCTCCCCCACCCTGGCTGCCTGTGCCCGGGGTGGGGGGGCTCCCTGGGGTCGCCCCCACCCTCATTGGCTTGTGCCCAGGGTGGAGGAGATCCCCGGATCTGGGGGGACCCACTCTAGCACCCCCCTCCCCCTTGAGCTGGGGCTCGCACTACCTGCTGGGAGCCCCGCCCACCCCAGCGCGGGGGCGTGGCCGAGAGCGATGCTCTGCTCCCTCCTCCCCGCTCCCCTCCCGTTGGTCGAGATCGAAGCCGGCGGCAGCTTCGCGCGAGGTGTTGTGGGCCCCGCTGCGGCCCGTAGGCGGCCCCTGACCCGGAAGGAGAAGGGCGGGAAAGGGTCGGGGGCGTTTAAGCGGAGCGGGACTGGACGGCCGGTGAGTGCGGGGGGCTGGGCCGGGCCTCTGCTCCGTGTCCCTCGTGTTACGGGCCTTGGACTCCTCTCCCGGCCCTGTTTTCGTTCATATTGGCCCCAAGTCCTCGGCACTTGAGCGGGTGGTCGGTCCTGGCCGGGCCTGGGCCCGTGTTTTCCCCATGAATCGGTGGCTGCTCACCTAGAGGCCTCCTCTTCCAGGGGCCGTTCGTGGCATTTCCGCGTTTAAGGTGGTTCCCAAGAAAAGGTGCAATGGCAGTCTATGCTAGAAGTGTGTGTACAACTAAATATCCATCTGTCTGTCTCTATATAGGTATCTAGGTATATAGAGAGATCTCTGTCTGTCTATGTCTATATGGAGACATCTCAATATTAATACAGAGATATTGAGAGAATTATTTTTTAATCTAAAGAAAAAAGAGTTTCCTTGTGGGTATCAGCCCGCGACCCTTGGGCAGCACTGGGCCTGCGTCGCGCTTGGGTGTCCTCTGGTCCCTTGGCCATGAGTGCCGGCTGGTCCGCTCTGCTCCAGGCCCTGCTTGAGGCACTTGTTATTAACCTTTTGCCTGCACTCCCATCCTGTCTTCCCGTTTGGTGGCCCCTTGAATCTGCGGTTGTGTCCCTAGTAGCCTTCCTCATTAAGGGGGGTGTAAGGTTTTTCCCGGTGGGCCTAGGACCCCCCCCCCCCATACCTTGTCGCAGAACACGTGTGCGTGAGTCACAGGATGCGTCTACACGTGTGCTTTAATGCACAGTAGCATTTTCTACTGTGCGTGAAAGTGGTGCATAAAGAGCTGTGCTAATACGCTAATGCTCAGTAGAAAAGGTCTACTAAGGTGTCACTTAAAAAAAGCATGTGGTTGTGCTACTGTGTATTAGTGCAGCCAAATGTGCATTTATTTAGTGCCTCATTTTGGAGGGAGTAAATTTAATGTGCATAAGTAAAAGCACGGTAATGAATGTGCAGACGTGCTCGTAGAGGAAGAGAGTAGATGCTGAGAGGGAGAATGAGCTGGGTTTTTCTACTGCTTCCTCCCCCCCGCCCCCCTTGCTTGTAGCTTCCAGCGTTTAAGGTCTAGGACAGCGGTTCCCAAACTCTCACAGATTGTGCATCACCAATTTAAAAGGATACAGCCTTAAGTACCACCAGCAAATGTTTCAGTTCAGCTTTAAGTACCATCAGCTGATTTTTGTCATATAAAGTAATTGTAATAAGTCTGTTAATGCATACCACTGACATGAGGTTGTCCACATACCACTGGTGGCACCTGTACTACAGTTTGGGAGCTGCTGGTCTAGGGGGAGGTCTGATTCAGAGGCCATTCCCTTAAAGTCCATGTTCAGTAGCCACCGATGCCCCTTTCCTACAAGAATGTGTCCAATCCCGTTGTGAATCCACCTAAGCTGTCAGCTTTTACCACATCTGGTGGCAACGAGTTGCACAATTCAAAGGCACACAGTGTGAAAAAGAACTGCCTTTTGTTAGTTTTAAACTTACTACCTAATAATTTCATTTTTGACCCCCTAGTTCTTGTATTGAAAGAAACAGTAAATGATAAATCCCTATTGACTTTCTCTTCACCATTTTGTATTTTGTAAACCCTTCTCATGTCCCCCTCTCAAGCATCTTTCTTCTAAATAGAATAGGTCTGGCCTGGCCTCCTTAGTCTCTTTTCCTATGGAAGCCCTAGGATGGCACTGATCCTTGCTGCTCTTCTTTGGACTGTCTCTAGTTCTTCTATATCCTTTTGGAGGTGTGGGGACCAGAACTGGGCACAGTTTTCAAGATTTGGACGAACCATGGATTTATAAAAGAGTATAATGATACTTTCTGTTTTGTTTACAATTCCCTTCTTAAGGATAAACTACAAGCTTTTGTTTCCTGGAATAAATCTGTGGAGAATGTCCACACTGGCTTCTAGAAATGTGTTGGCTCCCTTGATGTAAATTGGCAAATTGAATAACTTGAGGGGAAAAGAAGTCTAGTGTAGACTTGCTAGTTTGAGGGTTCCTGTAATAATGGTGGGAGGAAATCAGTTTTGCAGGTCTACCATTGCCAGGGCAAATGTTTGGAAAAGAAATACAAACCTCACCAGGAGTTTAAGGGATTTTATAATAAACTCTCTTTGCCTTGTGGAGGCTCTTCCAATTCTTGGGGAGTTATTGGATTAAATTAAGTTGCAACATGTGGTGTCACTCCAGAAGGGCAACAGTGGAGGAGGAATGGAGCTCCACAAGCCTTAGTCTCTAGACGTCTTGGTTCTAGATGGCGTGGGCAAGCAGCTCAGAGGAGGAGGAAAAGGCAGATGTGCTCATCCTCTTTGAAACTCTGACAGCATAGGAGAGGGGGAGGGCAGCTGAGGAGGAAAATTCAGAATATAAAGTAGATCCTAAATTTCATTGCAGTGGAAGCAGTAGACTTAGAGAGTCTTGCTCTAGAGTCTCCTATACTAGGAAAACAGCTGGAAGGGGCAGTGGTGGAGGGGTAGAGTTCATATCTCATGGACTTGCCTTCAGCAGCTTCCTGTGCGTACCAGCTTTAGTGCATGGCAGAGGCCCAAGCTAGGCTCTGAAGGTCACACCTCAACACAATGAATGACTCCAGTGAGGTCACACACAAGATGGTTTGGCTTCTCCCTGCCTATATCTTTCCTGAGTAACAGCTTAGTTACACTTACTCGACCCTGTTTCATTTCTGTTGCTCAACAGCCTCACAGCTGAATTTGGGAAGAAGTGTACCTGATCCTCACGCACTTCACTAATGCCAACAAAGCAGATATAGCAGCGTTGTCTAGAGGTGGAAATAGCAATATTTCCTACCTCATAACCCCCCAAAATTGATGAGCCTTTGAAAGATGGTCAGTTATGTTCATGAAGTCATGAACACACAGTACATATTGTCTATTGCAGTGTATATCAGTTTCTAAATAAAGACAAAGTGAGGCAGTTAATCTTAGATTTTGAAACAAAGCCCCGTGAAATCACCATAGAAGTAAGAAACTGCTTTGCTTGCATGAAACAATGACAAGAGATACACACTTGCTGTCGAAACACTTCACCAATTCAGTAAGGAGGCAGTTATTTTTGGAGCCTCGGGGTTGGCTGTGGTCACACTGTTTTCCTGATAATATCTGGTGTGATGCATCTAATAAAGTCCAGCAGTTGGTGGTTTAATTTGCTAAGATTTGCCAGTGGCAAGAAAGAGAGGATTAAAGAAATTGTTCTTAATTTCAGTGTATGCGTATGGTCCAAATCCTGGTCTGGACAGATTATGGTCTGGTGTGGACTGCAAATCAAGATTGTTCTTGGATTACAGCTGATGCCTTAAATCAGGGTAGCTTCTGAACCACCCTCTCCTTGGAGTGTTTTAAAGAGAAATCAGTTCTTGTTTAGTAAAGCTTTTCACACCTTTGTTAATATAATCAATTCTTTGATCCTTTGCTTTGAGAGAATAACCCCTTTTTTCCCTGTGTCTGTTTACCACACTGAAGTCTGGGCCTGTTACTGGACTATGGATCAGCTGGGATATGTCCGAAGTGCTTCCACCCAGGGTGCCAAAGATGGATTAAGCAAGCTTGCTGTCCCCCAGAAGAATGCTTATGCCAGGCTGGTACAGAAACACCACAGCGGGCGATTCCGATCCTATTTAAACCACATTGCCCAGAAGATGCAGCTCGAGGAGAGTGGCCTCAATGACTCCAGTTCCGATGTTGAGCTGTCGCTGAAGAGAGTCCAGATGAAAGAGGGTCTAGCAAGAAATGGGCTGAACGTGCCTAGCTCCTCGCCAGTCAGAACATCGCAGTTGGAACAGCTTGTGCCTGGGGGACTGAATGAAGATAAAACCCAAACCTTGGCTAACAGACGACCTCACAAAAAAGATCCCAGCGTTGCCCATGAAGGAGACCTTGAGCTGGAGGAAGCCTCTTCTCTAAAACAGCATGGAGGAGCTATTGACTTGTTAAACATGAATGATGCCTTGGGTGGGAGAGGTATGTTGAGCAGTCTAAGACAAGGCACTGCCCTGCAGAAGTCATCTGGGTCTGAAGAGAAGGAAGAGGAGGAGATATGGAAGAAAAAACATAAGAAAAGAAACAAGTGTCCTGTCAACATGGACAGAGCAGATGGGCACTCATCAGCCGAGCAGTTTAACGTGGATTTGCCTGAAGCAAATGCCAGGAAAACCACTCATTTGCCTTCTGGACAAATTCCAGGTGAGTTGTTGACTAGTTTAAAATATCAACAGTTTGAACAGTGCATTCATTAACGCAAATTATAGTGGAACTGAAGGTGGCACGTTGATTAGTCACAGGAGTAAGTTATGATTAGTGAGCCTGTCCTGCTCTCATTGAAACTAATTGGAGGTTTGCCATTGACATTACCAAGAACAGGACCGGCCTCAGCAGCATGACAGTGGATGGATGTTTTAAACATATATGGAAGGACTGAAGGGAAAAAAATCTACCTCTTGTGTTTGGTGCTAAAAGCAGTCGCTTGGCAGTTTGATCCGTGTCAGGTGGTTTTTAAGATAACAGGTTAGGATTTCCCCATGTACAATATTTACAATAGACCACTTTGATAATTGGTGCTAACGGATTCTCCACTGCCAGTGAAAATAAATGTTGTCGTCCTAAGTGAGAAATTGACCCCTCTCCTTTAGTTTGTTCAGGTGGATATGATGCTTTCAAAGCCGGCATATTGAAAACCTACTGAATGTTCAAACACAGCAGTTTTGCAGGACAACTTTGCTCCTTCACTCAACAAGGACGACTGATATACTCATTGACATTCACTGCCATGATGTTGACAGTGGACTAGTGGATCTTATGCTTAGGATGGTAAATGTCCACGAGTTTTATAAGGTTGACTAGTGACTGTGTACATTTTACACCTACACCTCTAATTCTCTAATGAGCGCTTACAAAGCAGGGCTCGATTGCTTTTAGGAAATCTTTGGTATGAGTTACAGAACGCACTTTTGTCTGCGTTGCACCCGTCTCTTCTAATAGCCCAGCTTTCTACTGCATTTTACTTTTCAGTGAAGCAGCAGCTTTTGGAAAAACAATTCTGGCTGTTTAATTCAGGAGCTTCATTGTGCAGTGTGAAATAATCCATGAACCCAACAGCTGTTAAATAGGCTTCATTGTATTGCCTCATTACAGATGTAATGTCTGTGTTCTGCATGAAACTGAGGCAGGGCATGCTTAAAGGGCTTGCATTGTCAAAATGGGTGGCGCGTACCACATATTTACTGTTAAATGGGTAAGATGTTCATTTATGCCTTGCTGCAAAACACCTGATATTTTCTCTCATGTCAGGGAATTAAGTACGAAGACTTTTTGTGGGGCTTCTTAGAGACGTGCTGGTTTTTGCTCCAGAGCTGAGGCTTCTAAACAGACCTATTTTTAAAGTTTGCACAATAGTCGCAACTATTCTCGCTCTTCAAGACAAACAGGATGTTAAGATCCCTTTGTTTCTGAGCGCCACTGTAATGGCAGAGATTCTCCGGCATGCCAGCCTTTCTCTCCTATATGGTCTGTTTGTTTAGTTAGCCGAGGTCTCTTTCTGATCCGAAGCCCTGCATAAAAACAGGAACTGCTCTCTGGAATTGGCCTCTCCCCACTTGAGGGTTTAAGCAGAAATGGAGAGGAGCGCAGCAGCAAACACCTCTGTGCAAGCAAAGTTGGAAGAAGCATCTGCCCCCAGGGGAGGCTTGGCTGGTGTTCCCTGCCAAGGCACAGGCCTTGCCTCCTGGAGACCCTGCTGGAGTCCTCCTGCTGTCTCCTGGGCTGAGATGAGCACAAGGGCTGTTTTCCAGGTCCATCGCTGAGTCATGATGATGCAGTGTGCTTGGCTGAGAGATGACATCAGGATCTACCCCATAACTCAGAGCAATAACATTGTCTTGTGACTTTTTTACTATTTCTCTGCTTCCCAGAGGGGCCTTATCCTAACAAGAACCCAAGCTAAATGCATCACTAGCAAAGGAGAGGTTTTTAAAGCAACACCTTAGGCTTTTACACTTGTCTCCTTCCCATAAATTTATTTTCTAAGCCATGAAGTAAATTGTAATAGATCTCTCAGCTTGCACAATGAGGCCGCGTTGGTTTATGTAGTGTTGTTTCCCTTCTGTTTTTCATGAGCTTAGTATAATGTATCTGAGATTTTGATGCTGCAGGACAATGTTTAATCTTATCTAGTCTTCGCCTCACATCTCACGTGGAAATTCAAGAGTCAGCAAAACTTGCTGCTAATCTGTATATGTCTGAACGGGGTTTAAAATTAATAGTTGTACCTGCAGGATGGGGGGAGATGGGGGTGGGCGAAGTCTGAGTACCATATTATCTTGCATATGGCACACACCTACTCTCCAAAATTCAGCTGATGCACATTAGAGTGCATATTACAAGTGAGGAAATACAGTAATAGCAATTTCTGCCTCTTGGGAGAGAGAAAGTGAAGTTGCGCGTACTGCAGGCTGGGCTCCCTGTCTCCTGGCTGTGGACACTACTCTTGCCCTGCTTGCCTCCCAGGGCAGAGGCTCTCAAGGACAGATATTTTTTGTTTTGTTCTGCCTTTCAAAACGAACATATGCATCTTATTTGGGGGCATATTGTATATGAGAAAGTACAGCATTTGATATTCTATATATATGGTACATATATTTTATTATTTTGCCTTTTAAAAGTGTGATGCCTGGACACCTGTTGGTTGAAAGTCTAGCCATTAAAACCATAGACCAAAATCTTCAATCCTTTTCAGAGGCTTTTAATTAGGTTTTTAAATACAGACTTAGGCACCTAAAGAGAAGGAGCAGGATATGTCATGACCGGTGAGCATCTGCAACATCTGTAGGAGCTGGGGTTCTCAAAACCTCTGGGAATTGGCTTCTGGCTGTGACCGTCATTGACCTCTCGCATAGAACATGGCTTCTCTAGCTGGGAAAGACCGTTGCCAGGCTAATGTTGCTATTGTCCGTGGCTTGATCTTGGGGAAGAGCGTTGTCCTGTCCCAGTAAGGGGACATACCTGAGCTGAGCATGGTAATGCTCTGATGAATGCTGAGGGATGTGGAGATGACTCCTGCAAGATATCCATCGTGGGGAAGCTCCTTCTCATTGCTCCTGTATGTCCTGGAAACCTTGTTCTATAAAAATGAAGATTATTTGCTACTCAGGCCTTTCTAGCTACCAGAATTCAGAGGTTACAGTAACCAGTTAATAGTCTGTCCTTCATCTTTTTTTTTCATACCACTGATGGTAAGGTCTGTTTGTTTGTGTGCCTGGGTGGTTTGAATCGGCGTTCCTGGCACTGTGGTCCGTGGAACTGCTTCTGTGACAATGGTGAAGTATATCCGCTTTCAAACAGTGACGTTTCCCCTTGCATGTTAATTCAGTTCAGGTTTTATGAGCTGGTCTCAAACAAGTACCTATCTTCCTTTGTGCCTGCTTCATATGTTCTTTTGTTAGCTGATCCCCAGCACAAACTTACCCACTTAAAAATTGGCAATGACCTTAAAATTGAAGGAGCTGTGAGTATGTCAGAGGTTACAGTGGACCTGGAGGTATTAGCTGTAAATTATCCCTGGCTGACTGTAGGCTTCCGTAGCAAACTTTATCAAGTCCTTTGGCTAGAATATAGTTAAGGTAGATCAGCAAAGACACAAAATGGCTAAAGGTTGATTAGCGTTAAAGGTCCCTTACTACAAGTCTGAGTTGACATTTGATGAAACCATTTTCGTAGTCTGCTAAAGAAGTGCCTAGTGATGTGATTCTCAGAATCAGCCTGGGAATGAGACACCGAGGCTGGATCCAGACGTGCAGGCACATGCATTTCCCTGTGTGCCATTGCTGTTTGTCCCTGGGAATGCCTGTGGATGTGTGCTTTGGTGGGTGGCATGTTGCCCTTGGTGCGGTAGGGGAAGCTGGGGCCAGCACTTGTGGCTCCCTATGGAAATTTTGAGTGGAGGTTCAGACCCCTTTGAATTGTAAGTGTGGGTATTCACATACTTTTGATTGATTGTGGTCATCTTTTGTGGACCCCTTAGGGATAGTGGTCCGCAGACCACAGGTTGAAAACCACTGGAGGGGCTGCTGCGGGCTTGTACGCCTTTGGGGATGGAAGGGCAAACTGAGACTCTTATGTCCCTCCAGCAGGTCACTTCTTTCAAATGCTTTTGTGGGGCTGGCTTGGCAGAGACAGTATCTCAAAGGAGAACAGTTTACCTTGGTAAATAGCTTCTTTGGACTGGTTGCCTCAAAAAAATATCTGCGTGAAACAGTTAAGAAGCTGACATATCGTGGGCTGCATTGACCCTGATTCAGTATAGAAATGGCCAAATCATGGTCAGCCTAGTGCCAGCTCACTTGATTCCTCATTTTGAACTTGAGTAATATTTTTCTAGTGTAAAGCAGCCCTTTGTGCAACTCCTCCCTCCGGTCTTCCGTCTGCCTCTGACTGCTTGACATTGGGCATTTATTTGCCCTGCCTGGAAGACTTCCCAGGTTGCCTACCAGCATGGCTTGCTGGAGATGCTAGATGAAAGCAGTGGCATCATGGCAATAAAAGAATGGTCAAGACTTTTTGGAGGATGGCTTGGCATTGGCATTTTCCATCCAGAAAGCCAGTTAGAGGCTGCACTCGCAGATTAGGAGGTTTGGGATAGGGGCTGAGAACTCCCAGTGCTTTCCCAGGTAACTATTGGACTCTCAGGTGTCGAGATCCCAGTCCCAATGCAGTGGGATGTTTCCGTCATTTTTCACCTTCCCTACATTGCATTAGCTGTCACACTGCTCACCACACGTTCTGCTCTTCTTTCAGGGCTTTCTCATAAAGCAGATCTCGGATACCGCTGGTCTTATCCCACCCGTGCTGTGGTGAATACTCGCTCCTAAGAATGCCCTTATCTCCTTACCTGGCAACAGTAAATTCATGAGTACGAACCCAAACGGAGGGTGCAGAATCCTCTCGGTAAAATGGAAAGCACCGGCTGCGGCGGGAATCTTCGAACCGTAAATAATCTTCTCTGGGCCCAGTTGAGTTTTCCGCAGTGACGTTAATTAGAGTAATAAGATCCAGGAATGGGAAGACCTGGATTTACCGTGGCCTCATTTGAGACACGAGAGAGTGGATTCTTCTGTCTAATGGGTTAGAAATGTCATTGCAAGCATAAACTTTTATGCTTCTTTTTGACAGAAAAATCCTTCGTTCTTGTGTCTTGTGCAAGAATAATATTTTTGCCTAACATCAGCTGTGGTGTCAGTGTTAATATGTGATGCATCCTCTTTGTTTACAAGGGCTGTTTATATGTGATCTTATAACCCTTCCTCCATCACCACCACAGGCTTTTATCCTTGGGTGCAGTGGGAAATCCTGTAGTGACTGCCCCTGAACTCTACGGCAGTGTTCATTTATTTTATTGCCACGCAGGCACTTTGCTGAGTTTTTCATTGGTCCTGCACACATGCTCCCAGCCATGGCTCATCACTGAAAATACTTGGTGATTTAAAATGTGTGGCTTTTTTTTTTTTCCATCCAGGTGGCTTACTCCTGGTTCCTCAGTTCCACTCCCCAGGTGTCTGCTACTGTGATGTCTCTGCTGTTTAGCTCAGGTAGGTAGGGACCTGTATTCTGGGCATCTGTGACTCTGAAAAGGAAAGTCAGGTGTGTGCCAGTTGAATATGGGCTGGCAATTGCTGAAGCAGCTACTGTGATATAGAAGGGGGATTTGCAAGATGGAGCAGGGATGTCTTATTACTTGTATATTTGTCACCGGTGTGAATAGGACTGGAACTTTGTGCTTTTAGAAGGCTTTGATAAATTGAGTTCAGAACAAAACCCAGGCATCATTAAGCTTGTTTTATAGTGAAAGGTGCACGGAGCTTAGTCTGTTTAGTTTATCAAAGAGTGGGTTAAAGGTGACTTGATGATGCCCAGTTAGTGCCAGCTTGAAAAACAGGTATTAAACAGTAATTGGGCTGGACTCGATGATCTTCCGAGGTCCCTTCCAGCCCTAATGTCTATGAAACCTATGCAACTTGAGGCCAGATAAAATTAGACATACGCGAAGGCCCCATTTTTAAAAAGCAAGGGCTGGTTAACCATTGAAACAGCTTAGCAAGGGTTGTGATGGGTTGTCCATCACGGGAAAATCAAGATTGGACTCTGTTCCGAAGAGAGAGAATATAAGCAGGAATGAATTTAAGGGCATGCTGTAGCATGTGTTATACAGAGGTCAAATTAGATGATCGAAATACTAACTTTTGGCCTTGTTATCTGTAAAAAATCTGTTCTCCAGGAGTACCGAGGCAAGGGTGGAAATTAACTGCTGAAGTCAGCTACATCCCCCTTTCTCTTCTGGCCTGGATTGCTATGCGGTTTTCATGGTGCTGGCTTGGCAGCCTGCCCTTCTGTGTCCCCTGCTCCCTAGGCAGAAGCTGGTCTCCTGCTCCCGTGGCCCTGGCCCCTTGCTGCCCTGTCCCACGGGACGTACTTTAATCCAAGATGGTGCTGTAATCCAAATTACTGGGAGCCACAGTGAGAGCAGGTTGAAAGACAGGAGACAGACAAGATAATGGATGCCTAATTGTAGCAAAACAGGGAATTCCCTGGCATATTTGCCATGCCTGTGGCATTCTGGGACAATGCTGAATCATGCAGCCACTGATCCTTGGAGTGCATGTGAGATGCACACGGGAGCCCGTGCCTTTCAGAGCTGCTGTTTCAGGCTCCCTGCAGACTCAGGCAGGCAGCCCTTTGGCTCATACTGAGCTGATATTTTTGAGACTTCTTTCCACAACCTGCAAGACTAGATGGCCTGATTCTGGGGCACAGTTCTGCAGTGAGGGGTGTAATTCTGGGGCAGATTCAGAATACAAGCTAATTGTGCAGTCTTGTCTCATTTTATTAATGAGTCTAGCCCTCCTGTATGCTCCCTTACTGATCATCTCCTCTTGGGACCCCGGCTCTTCCTACTGTTCGCTTCCCCCAAAACTATCAGAAGGGAAGCACAGGAAGAACTTCATAAATATGTTGTTCTTCTCAATTGCCCCATTCTTGGAGTGTTGCACACCCCTTTTGCACAATGAAATCTGCCTTTCAGCTTCAAGAGGAAAAGGCCATTTTAAGATGACTCAGACGAGACGGGAGGGCAGGGAATATGGGGCAGCGGAAGCAGAGTGACCCACATCTGGAGTCAGGAGTCCAGGCCTGAAGGAGAGGAGTCATCAGGCGGAGTAGGTGGTTCGGGGGTCAGAAGCAGGGTGGAGCAAGTTCACAGAGAGTCCTGACAATCAGAAGAGCTGTATCCCCTCCTTCCCAGTGCAAGTACAGTGCTCCACTCAGCTGGAGCATGGTCACTATTTGGATAAACTTTTAGCTTATTGCTACTAAGTGGGTTTTGTCACTGGAGCTTCGTTCTGGAATGGTATCTTTGGCTCTTGCAGCTGTACAGTTACTTGAACATCAATTGTCTTTTTGTTGTCCATGAGTTACTACAGCCTAAAACCCACCCAAGTTGAGGGTGTGAAAAGACTCCCCAAGGATGAGCGTGATGTTGTGGGTGTGAGTCAGGGAACTATTACATTTAAGACTGTGTCCCACAGTAGAAGAAGAGCTGGACTTGGTTTTCACAGTCACATGGTGCATGTGGACAAAAGTGAATCTTGGCACTTGAGATTTTTAGAAAGCTGCACGAAGCAGCAAGGAGATGTTTCCTAGTGACTCTGCACTGAATGGTAGGGGCATCTGGATCATTGTCACATGGCTTATGGAAACGCGTCTTTTGTAGGCAACACAGGGTTTCCAAATTATGGGGCTAACATCGCTGCAGATTTCCTGTGTGGCCCTGGACAAACCCAGCATCTTTGTCACTCTCCCCAGCAGTAACATGGAGCTGTTTCCACTGTCTTCCTGGCAGTTAAGGCTCAATCCACACAACAAATGAGTTTTTGTGCCTAGGTTAGAGTGGCACACTCTGTTCTAAACTTGGTCTGTGGCCACGTATCTTGTGGTTGAAGCTCATGTTAGAAGTGTTTTGGTGACCCCGGCTGATACGCCAGGTGCCTTTCTGCAGTCAGCTGCGTCCATGCTCTTGTCGGTCTCTCTGATGGTTTGGGTATCATCCTCCTCTCTAGTCTGTTGTGCCAGCATGAACTGGGGAGCAGCATCCCACATGGGCTGGGAGAAGCAAGGTCCTGTTTCGTCCTGTCTCAGCAGGAGAAAGCTACCTAGACTTTTCCCAATTGCACCGGTTCCCAGCCTCCAACCAGTTACCTAAATCGCATTGAAAAGCTGCTTGGATATAAAGCCTTAGGGCAATTTTACATGTGTTGCGGGATGCGGCACTGGGTGCTTTAATTAGTGGGCTGTGCTAATTAAAAGCACCCACGCACCACGTGTATCAGTGTCGCCACGCATCCCTGTGCTGAACAAGTCAGTGGGGCACTTTGAACTAAAGCTCATCGAATATATTTTATTTCAAAGCGTGCCACTGCCATTTTTTTCAGCACGGCGACACTGATACACATGATGTGGAAGACTGCCGGAGCGGGTCAACTTTTATGCTCCAGCAGACTCGGTTAATCAAGCCTGCTCTGATGCGCACTGGATTTCCAGTGCGTCAGAGCAGGCTCCGCACACGTGTCCTAAGTGTCGAGTGCATCTCAGCTCTCATGTTCTCTAGGTGTAGATGGTGCTCAAATGTATGTGGCAGCTAATCCCTAATGGCCAGTAAGTGAAAATTAGTGGGGATGGGAGCTAGTTCCGGCAGCTGCATTTCGATGCATCGTGTACTTAGTTACCTTTGCTTAGTGCTTAGATTTGGGCTGAATCAGCGCATATAACCATAGGTCTGTGTTCCTCTCTGAACGGCTCTGTAATTAACTTCAGGCTTAACTATGCTATCTGCCAGCGGCTTCCTCCTTCCTCTTTAAAACCCTGCAATATTGTTACTCTACCTTGCTTTTCCATTTTCACCCTCCAACGTGTTCCCTTCCCAGAAATCTTCCCTTCTAAACTGGTTTTGCAACACGCGTGTAACTGCGTACGGTTTTTTAGCTTTGCAAGCTTTTTGCATAGTGCTTCCGTTCAAATTCTCCTTTGCCCTGTAATTAAACCTGGAGTGAGTGGATTGTGAGAAGAAGTTGTCAGCTGTCTTGGTGGAGCAAAGAATATGCTGTAGAAACGTGAGTCTGGGATTTTTTTTGTGGTCATGTTTAACTTGTGCAGAGGTTTTATGCTAATAACAAATAAGGAACTTGCTCTCTCTCCTAGAAGAGCATGAACTGGATGATTGAGATTTCACCTCTGTCTCCAGTGACTCTCTTGGTGAAAGCTGCACCTCGCTAAATGAATACACTTGAAGTCTCTCTGTCCTAGTGAGATATCTGTAGTGAGTTCCTTTATTCATGTGACATTTTCTTCTCTTGCCAGCCACATTGCCTTCTGAATTATTAAGCTGCAGTGTTCAGTCTGTTGCTTTGGGGTATTGTAAGGTGTGTTGATATGATCTTGATACAAAAATATTATCAAAGCATTCTGCGTGCTCTTAAATCAGTGCGGCATTTATTGAGGATGTTGCAGGTGATTTTAATAATGCCTCTATTGCTGAGTGACTGACTCTTGCAGAATCCTGCTTGACCTGCTTTCAGACCAGTCTGGCTTTCCTGGTGCGGGTACAGACCTCTTACCCTCTTGGCCACTTATCCAACAGCTGTCTTTTGTGTGTTTTATTTTCCTTCAACAAAAAAGTACTTGGCTGTTACCCTTAGCGGGATGTTTAATCTTTTAAATCCTCCAACTATTCAGCAAAACATAAATAGCTAGCCTCATTTTTGATCTGTCTAGAATTAGTATTTGTACTAACATAACTTGCGTTTGAGTTCACTTTGTTGGAGTTTGCTGTTTTTTGCCCATCCTGGACAGCTTGATCTAGTAACTTGATGCCGGATACTCCAGTAAAAGCTGAAGTGCTGAGAGACCTGGCAACTTTATTACGTAATGTGGCATGTGTTGGAAGTGGAAATTAGGGTGGAAATTTCCACAGTTAGGGTGGAAATTAAAAACCGAGTAACATACTGTACAGACGTCACCTTTTCACAGGTGTTTATGGGCTCCTTTGTGTCTGAGAAAATATGGAAGTGGCTTTTAAATTGCCACTGTATTCAAACTTATGGGATAGGAAAGCTTAACTACACAGGCATAATGTTCCTAATGTAGATGCTTATACCAGCAAAAATACCAACCCCCCAAATACCTTCGCCAGATTAGCTTATTCCACTTTGGTGATTGAAAGAAACCATAGCCTGGTGCAACTGCATTAATGCAAAGGCTTTTGTCCATAGAGAAATGTCAAACAAAATTGCACCCTGGCCGACATTAAAATACTGTAATGGTTTCTAATGTAGACAGGGCTTTGTGTTGAGTTGTGATGAGTGTTGCTGCTTTGTTGTGGAAGGGAGAGTTGCTGGAGAGGGAGGGAGAGAGCAGAATATGACCACGTGTGGGTCCAGGGTCATTTTCCCAGGAGGCAGAGGGTCAGCGCCATCTTGCGGAAAGCAAGGCATCCTGGTGGAAGTAGGCTCTGGCATGCAAGGCTCCATTTTGATGGAAGAGCGCTGTCATTTGGTAGGACCTCAGTCTCCTTGGGTCACATCTGGCTGGCACAGCTGAGAACAAATGTGGGCATATTTGAACCTCTCTTGCACCACACTTACCATCAGTCATACCACAGTTCACAAGGGATTGGGGGACTAAGCAGGGTTTTGGCACCAGAGTTATTCTTGTTTTCATGTTAATTATTTGGTTGGTTGATTCTTGCGCTTTGGTTCTGGATATTGGATTCCGATCAATATGGCAGTTGACCTGCCCTTTAGCTCACAGACCTAATATCATCCCTTTCTGCTGAGTATATAGCTGGGTTGAACGCAAGGATGAAGATCAGGGAGTCTGGGAGGGATTAGAAACAATTAGGTTCAAACAATCCAAATGTGTTGGAAATGAAGAGGAGCAGTGTGTAAGTAGGGACAGCTATTGAGTAACCATGTGCCAAAGCCATCTCATTAGCTCGCAATAAATTGTTTGGTTTCTTTGTACCTCTTCAATGGTGGAGCTTGTTTCCTTCCTGTCTTGGCTGTGGAAGGTGGGGGCTGTTTGAAATCATCCCAGTAAAGAACTAGATTATGGTCTAATACTGGGAAGAGTGAAAATCCTTTTAGTTAAAGTGGAGAGGGTTGACGCCTAATCCTGGACCAGTGTCGTTGAGTAGTAGGTGGAAGTGTTGTGTTGGATCCGGACAATCAAGAACATTGTTTTGCTCAAGTGTTTTGCCATCGTGCTGTTTTAAAGCCTGAAAGGACTAATTTAATGTTGAGAGAGTGCATGGAGGGACGGTTGCCTTCCTTATGCTATAGGGGTGGTGCTGGAACCATGCGACTGCTGTGATGCTCTCAGTGGGTTTTGTTCAGACTGGGAGAACTGGGTTAAAATATGAATCACTGTAATGTAAATCAAACAGAGAGTTCAGTTAAAGGTGAAAATGCCCAATGAGTTAGTGGGTAGACTTTGACAGGGAAAGAGGAGACCTAGATCCGGATGACTTTGTGCTGTGATCCGGTCCGCAAGTACAACAGGATTCTCTAACTTTTGGATGGGGGATGCAAGTATGCAGTGGGAAATTTAATAGGTGATGCTTGTGTCTGAGTGGGCAAACATGGCATGGCATTCATTGCACTCGGTGGAGATGCTTCCTGTGGGGTGAATCTTTAACTTGGGCCCCCATCCTTTTTCATGGATGTTTTTTATAGATGAAGAATGTAAATGCCAGTGGGTCTGGGGGTTTTATTGTGCCTACTTTAGCCCTTGCAGTTTGAGTTAGGTCCAGGACTCTTCCAAAGAGCCTGTTGAGTAATATAGTGTGCTGCATTAATGATTGCCCTCACCCCCGCTCCCTGGATCTGAGTATAGGTATTTACATCTCAGCAGTAGGTTACCATCTGTGACTTTAGGCTAGAAAGAACATCAGAAATTGCTGCTGTTATGCGCATCCTCACCTTGCTGGCCAGCCTGTGGGGGACTTTGCTTAAATTCAGACTTGTAGAGAAGTGATTAAATCGGATTTTCATAATAATTTTTATTATTTCAGTTAAATCTGCATGTGTGGGTATTCTTTTCAGAAGAAAACTCCTGTTTTGATTGAATATAAAATACAAAATCAAGACAATTGATGCTAAATCAGAACCCTTTTATTTTGAAGTAAAGTCAATCTGTGGACACTTTCCAAGATAAGAAAAACTATTAATCTTTTAAGACCAGGAAAGATCATTAGAATCCTCTAGGTTCTGTCCTGACTTCCTCTATCATACATGCAAGAAACATCACTGATGGTTTTTGTATCAGGGTCGTAACTTCTGGCTGAGTTTGAGCATGAAAGACATCCGGTGTTGATTTAAAGCAGGGGTGGGCAAAATATGGCCTGTGGGCCAGATTTGGCTCGTGGAGGGAGTTTGTCTAGTCCATGGCAGATCCCTTGGTCCCACCTGGCCCAGGTGCCATCTGACCTGTGGTGCGTCTCACCACCCTCTGGGCACGTAGCGGGGCTGGGGCAGCTCCATAGGTGGACTGCCTTTCTAGGCAGCTCAGGCAGCGGTGGCTCCTTCCAGCTGCTGCTGGCCCCAGCTTCGTGGTACTGGGCTGCTCCCTGGCTCTTCTGCACTGCCATCGCTGCCCCACTGGGCAGCCTGGAGGCGGCAGCGGTGGTGGTGTAGAAGAGCCACAGGGCAGCCCAGGCTCAGGCTCCGGGCAGCTGCAGCAAGAAGGGCCTGGCAGCAGTGAGGGGGAGAGGCCACTTTTCCCCATGCCCAGCAGCAGCAACTTGTGTCCGGCTGCTGCTGCTGCTCATCGTGGGTCGGCGCAGATGTGGGGCAGGCCGGGTTTGGGGCAGCGCGTACGGGTTCTAGCTGGTCCACTCCGGCCAGGGCACGTCCAGAGCAGGCACGGGGTGGGCTGGGGTTGGGGTTGGGGCTGTGCACTGTTGGCAGTGGTGGGGCAGAAGCGCAGGGTACACGGGCTCCAGCCTGTTGCCGGGAGGAGGGAATGGGGTGCTGCTGGCTGGCCTATGTTCCTCCTTGTGTGGCCCATGGGCCCAAATAATTGCCTGCCCCTGATTTTAAAGAATTCAGGCAGTAAACAATCCATCATGTTTCTTTAGTAAATTGTTTCAGTAGTTAATTAACCTTTACTGTTAGCATCAGAATTGGTCTAGCTTCAGCTGGGGCTGGTCCTGCTTCAAGCAGGGGGTTGGACTAGATGTGACCTCCTGAGTCCCTTCCAACCCAAATTTGCTGTGATTCCAGCCATTCATGTTTTTTTTAAAATACTAGGTTAAAGAATGATCAGAAATCTTTACATCAAGTAGGTACGCGTAGGGTCTGGACAGACAAAGCAGTCATACCACTTTAAAAAAAGTGTCACGTGCCTGCTTTCTTCTGTAGTAACTGGAAGCTAAAATGGAGCAATTTACTCCTAGGTGAAACACCTGCCAAATTACCAGAATTTAGCTTCCATGTACTGTGGGGCAGACAGACAAACCAGTTTCCATGGATCAGTTTAGTGCATAGGAAGCTTCCCTTTAATTTTATAAGGTTGCTTCCTCTCTTCATAGTCCTAGAGGGGATCGAGTTACTTGTTTAAGTTTCTTGAAGAAAAATACATTTCTCCTCCTTAGTTGGAAGTTACCGGTGCAGACCAGCCTTAAGATACGAGCATGATTATTTTGCATTGCATTTGCAGACTGTCCTTCAGTTGGAAGAGTTTGGAAGTGTTTTATAAATCACCTAAATGCATTCCTAGGGAATAACCACCATACTTACTTATAAACCATATGCACCCTTTTTCCCATAAATCATTCCTCCAAAATTGGGGTATATATCTGGCAGGGGAAAGGTGATTTTCTTTGCCAGAATAGAAGCATGGAGATGCTGTACTGCAATGGCTGCTGTTTCTCTCTGGGCCAGGAAGCAGCAGAATCCAGTTTTAACCCTCTTGCAGCCACTTTTGGCTGAGTAGTCAACATTCATCAGTGGCTGTGATAGGGTTAACATGACAGCTTTTGCCTGAAGCAGCCAGCGAGCTGACGGTGGGCAAGTGAGCTGCTGCATGCAGTCAGTTCACAGCCATGACTTGGAAAAATTATCTTTCTTTTCCTACATTCTGCCTTCCAGGTGCATGTCTTGTTTGGGGATGTCTGGCATACAAGCAAATACCGTGCAACTCCTATGGCGCACCTTGTGTCCTGGACAGTTTTAATTTACTGGTTATTTTGGTCAATGGTGAGATATTCAATTCAGCACCAGTCATCTACAGAGTGATTTCATTACTGTTGGTTTTTGGGAAGGGTTGTGGTTACCCAGCCTGAATATTATCAGATGGCAGGAACAGCAGAAAAGCATTCGGAGAAGATTAATTTTGACTGCTTAGTGACTAGCTTTGAGGGGCAAGTTATCTAATTGAGAGAGGCAGGCTTGTTTAGCTTAGAAAAAAGGCGATTTAAGTGGGGGGGGGGCAAGGCAGTCATCTTCAAACCTCTGAAAAGCTGTCATCAAGAAGAGGGAAAACATCTGTTCTCCCTCGCTGCAGAGGGCAGGACATGAAACAATGGCTTTCAATTGCAGCCAAGTAGATTTAGATTAAATATCAAGAAAATACTCCCTTAGTGTTAGAGCAGTTGAGGCAGGGCAGCAGCATGCGCAGGGAAGCTGTGGAGTCTCCTGCAGGGGAGGTTTTCAAAGGAGGCTAGATGAGCATGGACAGGGATCATTTAAGAGTATCGTGGGGAGGGCACGATTGGCCCCGAAGACCCTTGAGGCCCCTTCCAACCCCGTGGTTGTAGTATTACAAAGGTAACTCCTGAATTGTGTTGCAACAAATGACATCCTGAAGTTCGATTTCTCTACCCCGGTGGCAGCTAATATAAAGGTGCGTGTAACTTGGCATCTTTCCCTCCAATCTCCACCCCATAACACCGTCCGTGTACGCTATCGCCTCTCTTACACTTGAATCTGTGGTTTCAGTCAGGCTACATTGCAGTTGCAGCTCTCTTTCTGGTTGTGTCCCAAAGCCATTCTCTCCAAGCTGAAGTGCATGCAAAATGCTTTGTCAGATGTGAAGAAACCATGAGAGTCCTCCTCTCCCCACCATCTAACAGTACCACAGATTCCTCATTTTGTTTGTGGATGTAATGCAAAACGATTGCTCTTGCATTTAAACTTTCCATGGGCTTGCTTGAGCCAGCTTCTTTCTTTCTCGCTCTCCCATCTTCTCAGTTGCCTTGCTCCTCACTACTTGGCCGCTCTTGGCATGGGAGGTCGTTACCACCAGTTGCAGCTGGAGAAGCACAGTCTCCGTAGCTCCCCATCTTATTTCGAATCTCCCCTGAAAACATGCATCTTTTCTCCCTTGTCTGTACCTCTTAATATCTTTCCCCTCTGCCGCGTATTTATTTCTGTAGAACAATTTAGGGGGCTGAGTTTGTAAGGGATGCCATACGCTGTAAAAATTTGCGTTGGACCTCGGACAGACCATTAACAAAGTCGGTTGGCCGCCATACATTTTTCAGACTTGAAGGTATGAGCTTAGATTCTGGGCCTGCGGCCAACGGGCTGGAAGGCGAAGCTGCAATGACATGTTCAATATCCAGGTGGAAGGCCAAAGGGGCAGCTGTATTGCCTCACAGTCCCTCTTCCATCCAGGGAACAGCACTGGCATAAGCTTTTAAAGCTGCTGCTTGCCTGCCAGGCTGCAGGCAAGTCTGAGGTCGAGGGCAGAGAAAGGTAAGGTAAGCCTTTGCAAAAGATTGTGGCCTTTTCTAAGCAGACAGGACTTGGTTCCTGCTAGCTCTTTACCCAGTGTCGGTATATGCAAGTGAACAAAGGTCTCAGTGTTCTTCCTCTAGTAGCAACAGAATTAATTATCCTAAGCACATTGATTTTTTTTTTCCTAATACTACCATGTTTGTTCTTCATGCAATTCAGAATGGATTTACATCTCCTTGCTACCTGGGGGTTTGAGGAGGGCTTTGAAACCAGTCACACAAACAAACCAAGAGGATAATGAATTTCCCAGGATTTTGGAAGTATCCAAAGGTGTGTCCAGATGTTAATCTAGGAGTTTCCAGAGTTTAATTTATGCTAAAATAAGTTAGTGGGGGAATGAGGATGCATGAAGAGCCAACATGGGATTGCAAGTGAGCTACTGGAATAACGAATTAATGGAAATGACTTTTCTTTGGGGTTGAGAATGTGGCCCATAAGTGTGGCTCGTATTCGGCCTCTCTGAATATGCATATCTACCATGGATAATAATGTGGGAAGTGTCCTTTTTTTCTCATCCTCCATTACAAACCTGTGTTTCATTTCAGGTGGGGAAAGGAGAGTCTTTACAAGGACCAGAAACCACTCTGAATCAGCCAGAGCTCCCCAGCACCTGGATAGGAAGAGGCAACTCTCTGAATCTCAGATAGAAACAGTGAGCAATTCAGACTGCCGAGTAAATCCTAGACAACTGGGAACACCCAGAGGTATTCAGGCAAAGTGTACATGCACTTCAGAAACATGCTGCTTTGAAATGCATGCTCTGACACTGCTAAAAGATGGGCTGGGGTATTGTGTTCTCAAATCTGAAAGGAGCAGAGAAGGACTGTTTGTAATATGTGGTCACTCTAGTCCTGAAGCATGTTGTGCACCTGTCACCTCAGCAGGCTGCTCTCAGAAGTTCAGTCTTGAATAGAAAGGCTCCATATAACTGCAGTTAAAGTACACAAATGGACTCAGGTTCAAAAGGCAACGTGTGGATTTGTATCCGTTTGTAGGAATGGCCCATGCTGCTGTCTCCACCCCGGGCGACTGGAAGAATCGAAATAAACCTGGCAGAGGGAGGAAGAAGAATATATTTGAAGCCTACTTATCAAAGGAAGATGTTTCGGCGGGGTTGAAAAGAGGCGAGCTTATTCAGGTGCCTAGAACATACGCTGCTATTGCTCTTTTGTTACTGATACATCTGCGGTAATAACAGGGGCTCATAATAGCATGTCACCCATTTTTAGTGCATTTATTATTTGGTGATTTCTTTTAGAAGGGGGTGGGGGTTTCTTTTTGTTTCCCCAGGCAGCTCTGGGACTTTACAATTAAGCTTTTTTGTTCATTTAAGTTTTTGGGCTGTGTTGGTTGCATGTACAGTAAAACCACTGATCCACAAATTTGATGAGTCTCAGAAGTCTGGTCCTACTTTTCAGCAGAGTTTAAATGGCGGAGGCAGTGCTGTGATTAATCATCTGTTACGAAGACCTCATTACTCTTACAAAGTATGCCACTGCACACAGCTGGTGGGGTAGACTCGAGAGAAATAAAATAGCGATAAATAGGCAAGGCCCTGGAGCAGTAGCAAATCTTTATCAGCATAAATAAAAAAAGTTTACCCCAAGCAAAAGTTTCGTTCCTCTGGAATTCATCTGGTCTCAGCAGCTGGGTGGGCAGTCTTGCTTTCCCCAAGGCATTCTGTCGCTTCACTCCTGTCTTTCCTGTGGCTCTCTCTTTGGGCACGTAAAGATGAGAAGTGAAGCTGGAAGTAAAAGCTGACTGTCCTGAGGACAAGGTAGTGTCCTGGCCCCACAGGCATGCAGCGAAAGATCATAACTTAAGCGAACCAGGTAAAATAAACCAAAGCCTTCACAGATACGTGCTGTGTAGAGCTGTGGCCTGGGCTGTGTGATGGCAAATTCTTTTGGCAGGTATTTGATAGATTGTACTACACATTCATGGAAAGCCAGACTCTTGTGTTTTTGTGGTTGTGCTGTCAAAGGCCACTGAGATTGGCACTCCATTTTTATTTGAGAACTGGCACCAGAATATATGCCTCTTCCTTTACCATCAGTCAAAGGTGTGGCACTGTTAGAAAATGAAGTTTGAGGCTAGAACATGCTAACACAGGTTGGCTTATCTGCTGGTTTCCAGTCAGATCTTACTAGAGCACCTACGGTGTTGTTGCAGCTTAGGACTGGCACACCGAGTATACAGGGCATTGTACAAGTATTTAAAGGGTAACTGGAATCCCAGAACTGAAGGCAGCCATATGGCTTCATGTAATCATAGTAATATAAAAAGAGCCACGTCCTAAGGGAGCAGAATTTGGCAGCTTGGTTGAACTGGCCAAAGTGAAGGGAGGACTTTATGAGAACAGTGCAAATCCCTTCTCTACTGTGGTACAGGTGAGCCTGCTGGTGTCCTTCAGCAAGGATTGATCAGTGGCCTGCTGTCACCTTTGACTTTTTTCTGGATGCATCCTTCTTTCCGGGTAGACTAGTATGTTTATGGAGTTGGTACAGGAAAAGGAAGAAATGTCATTCCTGCAGTCTCCAGAGAACAGTGCCCAGAAGAGCTGCCTGCTTTTCCTCTTCAGGAGTCAAAATAGTTTTCTTTTGTGAAGGTTCAGCCTGTTTGGGAACCAGAGCCAGTCTCAAGTGAAAAGCCTTAGCCACTAAAATGATACAAAAGCTGCGCAGAAACTGTCACGACCCTAATTGCAGCTTCTCCGTACTTTTATAAAGGAAAAGCTTTCACTTTTTTTAGTATGAGTTTCACAAGTGATTAAGGTTTCAAACAGTTTGTCAGACTTCTCATTACAAATGTTGTAGCCAGAACACAGAGTTTGGAATTGCGGAAGGGATTCCATACAGCACGCTTTCTCTTTGGAGAATGATATCTGCTCACCTCGGAGGGTATAGATGTACAAGCAAGGCAAAAAGGGCATGGCTTTACTGCCCATCAGTTGATCGGTGATAACTGCCCATGTACACATTCTTGCTTCTCCGTAAGTGGAAGCTAGTCTTCATAACTTGTTCTCTTTCAGAAAGGGTAACGCTGCTGTGGTTTTAGATTTTGCTTTACTGACAGGTAAGAGTGTACGCATGGGCAATTACAGTGAAATGACTGAAACATAAAGCCTTGTTCACTTTCATCCCGAGGTAAATTCCTTGTATGTCCATCCCCTGACCGGTTGTAGAAAGGGTTATACATCGCATCTTAACTGACTTCAGCTGTGGTCCCGAGTGTTAGGTTGGCCCCAGGTGATTGCAGTCTGACAGCCCCAGGTATCTACACCTGGAAGCCAAGAAACCCAGTGGAGATATTGGAGCCCCCAGCTGTTCTGTATCTGTGTCAGGGGAGAAGCCCTCCTTGCTCAGGAAGCTGCAACCGCACGATGCACCAGCCAAACCTTTCAAACAGCTTTCTTGGTGCACGTTCCAGCGACTTGGCATAGTGGTGGCAAGTACAGAGACAAGGCTTAATGCCCACTGCAATGGTGCAATCCAACTGCAGATGATAGCAGGCATGGCAGGTCTCAGCTGCAACCTGAGGATCCCAGGGAAGCGATGCCTTCCAGAGGGCCTCGCACACGCTGTCAGTGGTGTAGCTCCTACTGCAGCTCACGTACTTCTCCCGGACAGAAACTTTCCCACATGCCTCGTTAAGGTAACGCTGCATCCCTTTTCCTTTGGGCCAGTTTTCTGTCATGGGGGAAGGTACTGAAATCCCCAAATCTGGATCTGATGAAGGAGATATAGAGCTGTGTGTAGCAGCAGGGCACTGCAGCCCCAAATATCTTGCGTCCCCTAGTGTTCTGTCGTTAGCCCTAAAAGTGGCTTTAAATGCACCCTACACAGGCAAGGGGTTGGGATGAAGCCCCAAGATCTTCTCAGGACTCTCAGTAGACGACTGGGTCTTCAGTGCTGCTCTTTAAGACCTCTGAGGAAGGAGGGAGCCAGCTTCAGAATTACTTCATTGGTCTCTACAAGCAAGATGTTACTGTGCTATGGAAATGCTCTTTTTATCGGTGTCAGTGGCTGTGTCTATACTTTACCTTTTCTCCTGGGCTTCTGGCAGTGTCTTTGTCACCGAGCAGTAGGATCACCCAGAGGACTCTGGGTGGCTGAGCACAGAAATAGGTCTGTCACATAGGAAGGACCCTGATCTCAGCTCTGAGGAGGCATTTCTGAAAGTTTTAAGAGCTGTTCAGAGAAACGCTTGGTTTGGACAAGGCTTGTCCTTCCCCGAGCAGGGAGTTGGAATCACTGTGACTTCCTAAGGTCTGTTCCAGCCCTACTTTATCAGGCTTCTGTGATACAACTGGACTATAGCAATGGTTTCCTGTAACACGGTGTTAGAAAACAGCCTCTCTGGGACATCTGCGATCGTTGGGGACCTCCTGCACAAAATCTTACGAGACCTGGCTGGATGATCGCAACAAGCCTGGCAGTGCTTTTGCTCGTGACAGGTGCTTGTCAACAGGGAGACCAGGGAAAGACAGACTGTATGAATTTCAGGTACTGTATTCAGTTGTCTGTTCTCATGGAAAGGATTTGTTGGAGTCTGTCCCATGATCACACCTGTCTGAGGAATCCCGTATTGATTTGCCACGCTGTTGAACTGAGTAGTTGAACAGACTGTTTAGAGTCAGATAATGGATGGTGGCTGTCTATTAAACAACATGAGCAAAAGGGCCTTTCAGCATCTTAGGGGGCTGGACTCGATGATTTCGCAAGGTCCCTTCTAGCCCTTACTGTCTATGAAATCTTGCCAACATTATTCACCAGTCCAGGTCAAGGGCTGGGTGAGCAAAGTGAGCAAGACTTCTTGGGCGTTGGGGTCTAGATGGGTAAATGTGAATGCTGATGTACAGAGGCCCTGAACTGTCATCAGAATAACGTCCCTTAAAGAAAGCAGTTTCTTCAGAAGTGTGAAGACTTGAGAGGGGGAGAAGACTGATTTTCTTTATGTAGCTGTGGGTTGTTTTTAAAGCTGTTCTCAGCACTGGCTCGATACTTAAGAACTGCCCTTTTCTGTGTTTTTACATCACAAACCAATCTGGGCACGCATGTTATGATAGCTGATATGAGCAGCTTGATTTGGGATGCTTGACGTCTTGTCGAAGCATCTGTTGCTCTGGTTCTACAAGAAGAGAAAGAGTTGGGAAATCCTGTCTTCTGTGACCTGTGAGGAGCGTAACAAATTGTAATTCCTCATTTTGGTGGGTGTGAGAGGTTGACCTGAACTATCAGGAAATGTTTTAGAAACCTGGCTGCAAACCTTTCCCCTCCCAAAATGCTGGCTGAGCTGACATAAAAACACTGATAAATATAGCAGCTATTGTTTGCAAGTTATTGTAAAATAATACAGCCCTAGTGTGTGACATCATGAGACCCTGCAGCCAGCACCTCGGCCCCGAATACACACATGAGAACAGTTGTTCTCTGCAGATGGGGAGAGCGACCGGTTCCAGATATGATATCACAGCGTGAAATGTACTACATTGTAAATAGGATTTTCATAGGCACAGATAACAGGACCCATCTGCTTTCGAAGATAAACCTTGGGAGTTCCTCGCTTAAGGGAAAGATCGAGAGAGAAAGTATTTTAATGCTACTTGACATCAGAGTTTTGAGGCTGGGGATAATTATATAACGTGTATAAAATGTAAAGCGGCCTTGTAGTGGTAAATATGCTGAGACTTTGATATTCAGCCAGCACACGCAAATTGAGTGCTGGTGTTTACAGACCCAGTTAGGTGCCTTACTGGCCACGTATGCAAAACGTGATTTTCCATTTGTACGTGAGATACTGGCCTGTGACTACCTGCAGCAGCCTGGGCTTAACTATCTCAGGGAGGTCCTTTAGCATGACAAAGGGTGTTCCTCCTTTGCTCTGGATGTACAAGCTCGGAGGCTAGATGCAGGCACTAATGTGGCTGCTCTTTTTCCAGTCCATGCAGGTAGTTTGAGTCTCTCCGTGGCACTGCTTTGTACCCCCAGGAGACATATTTTTTGCTAAACACTACTTCCCCCCACCCCCCGCCAACATGTTCTTCCTTGCGTGGCTCTCAATAGCTGTCTCCTGTTTCCAGCTTATCAGGCTGGTGATTTGATAACTGACTGTAGTAACAAGCTTTTTTGGTGCGTTTTCATGATTGAAATGGGTTCCAATCCTAAAGGAAGCTATTCCTTGCACCTTTACAGTGCACTAGATCTCATTTTGCTTGAGCAGGGCTCTCTCAAAGGGTGCTCTTTTTGACATCATCTTCCATGGTACGAACAACCAAAGGAAATAAGTAACTAGTCAGAGTGTTAATTCTGCAGCAAATAAGACATTTTGCTGCAAAGAGTACAAATCAGGTCAGAAGGATATAATGCATAGTTATAGAGCTGATTTTTTTTCCCCCTTCTGGTGCCGATGGTTTTAAACTTTCAAAAAAACAAAAACCTTTCACAAACTATCAGATTCTTCCTTGAGCCAGCAGAAGTTGCAGATGTGTTCAGCTTATTTTCCTGGAGTCAGAGTGCTTCCCAGAATACATAAATAAAATAAAATAATATGCTGCAGTGAATTTATAAGGAAGCCGTTCCCATAAGAGATTCCTGTCATTGCTAAACACAGAAGTTTGAACGCAGATGGAATAGATTTTATATAACAAATTGAAGACATTATCCCAAATACATGGATGAAGAAAGCTTTAACGTTTCATTCAAAAGGAAAAGCATTTACTAATGCAGCTATTTAGCTATAATGCTATTTCATTTTTTCTAAGACTAACATTTATTTAGTTTTAACTGCATCTGTCTGATTGCAGTTCTCGTGACACTTTTGCAATTGAATATTCAGTATTCTAAAACAGCCCATAATCCACTGTTTGCACTTTCCTTTCTTCTCTAGTAGCTAACGTGCCTGAATACAAGCAGCAGAAATGCTTCCTTTATGTTAATGACAATATGACCTGTTGTAGGGGAATCTAATCCTGACTTGGCAAATAAGGAAGAAGGAAGTGCATGTCCTCTAAGTGTGTTTGCACTTATTTAAATTTAAATGTGGCTAAACTTGATTTAAGCCTTTTGGATCTCAAATGCTTTTTTTTCTTTTTCCAAATGCTCTTATTTTAGAAATAGCTTTTCAATTTTGCCTTTAAAATACCTTTGCCATGGAGTTATTGCTACTGTCCGTGTTAGTGAGCAGTTCAAAGGCACAGCTGGACTTCAGGAAGGTTTTCACCTTCTGGCAGGAGCCACTGATAGAGGAAACATTTCTTTTTTTTCCCTTCTGCCTTCAAAAGTGTGTGTGTGTGTGTGTGTGTGTGTTAACATAAAATGCATCTTATACATATAACGAAATGAAGTCTTTTAAAAGCGAAGAGTGTCTCACCAAAACCAGATGAAAAGTAGGGGACTGTTCTATTCCTATTATTTCCATTCCTGAATGTAGTATAGGGTTTGTGGCTGTTGAGGTGGCCCTACTCAGGTGGTAGGGATGGAGGAGGGCCTGGGTGATTTCTGTTGATTGGATAGTAGCAGCAGATAAAACTTTCAGAAAGTTCCCCTCTAACCACTATCTGTTCTTTACGGTGACATGTTTTAGAGCCATGGGAAAGGGTGGACCTGGAGAAGGTATCTGCTTTTGGGATGAGGAGCATTCTGCACGTCAGTTAAAAATGTATCTGATAGATTTGACCTTGGGTGCACCATAAAACCTGAATGCAGGGAGATATGGAATAATTAACTGGTCGCAATATGTTTAAATTGCTACTTGCCTGATAACACCCTTTGCCTGAAAATACAGTATAACCTCATAAATCTGGCACATTGGGGAGTAGCAGTGGCCAGTCCCGGAGCAGCGAAGTAAAGATCACAATCTATCATAATACCGGTAGCCCCTGCTTAGCGCGCTTAATTGGATCTCGAAAAACTGAGTGTTAAACAGAGTAGTGTTAAGCAAAACCTGCTGCCAGCTAAACAATGCCCATGAGCGTTATAATGAAACTCACTGAGTGCTAAGTGGAATCCGGTATCAATGTAAAACGAGCGTTATAGCGCTAAGCAAAACAGTGTTAAGCGGGGGTTGCCTGTATCTCAAACTCACGCTGTCATGTTGCACATGTTGTGGTTGTAATGCAGCTTGCTGTCTTCTGGCAGGTAACTTAGATTTGGGTGGGTGTATTAGCCTTTTGTACAGTCCCAGTCCTGGTGGAGGCATGGTCCCTGACTGGGGCTCCAAGGTGCTACTGCAGTACAAGTCCAACAGTAAAGATTTTTGATCCAACACAGTTACCAGGTTTAATGCAGTGTTGCTACGGCTGTTGGGAAAGACTGTGTAACTGAGAGGCTAGCAATTTTCCTTAAAACTTAAATACTTTAGAAGGAGGAAAAAATACCAGTCAACAGAAAAATTAACTCTGAGAAGCATTTTCTGAAAGTGCCTTTCTTTCTGGTGTAAGGTTGGAAAGAATGGCCTCTGAAACCCTGACGTCTGCCTCCATCGAAGGTGGGAATTGGAGAAAGCTGTTGCATCTGAATAAGCCCATCCATTGCATTTTGGTTGGACGTTGCCTAGATGTTTAAGGCACTAATATCAAAACCTGAGAGTGATCATGGAAATGCAGATGCATCTGCCATGTTTCCCTGTAAATACATTGCTTATAACTGCTCAACTAAACTAATATTCTTTAAAAAAAAATTATATATTCTAGGCATAATCTTGAATCCTCTTTTTCTTAAGGGCCCACTGAGGATCAATCCAAAGAAATACCACGAAGCCTTCATTCCATCTCCGGTAGGTATAATTTACATCTCTGCTAAGTGTAACACTCTGAAGTGCTTAAGTGAATGTTTATTAAGATAGCAGTGATACTATGTATAAAATGTCATTTAGATTTGTGTAGCAAGATAAATCAGTTGGGAATAAATTTAAATAAATCCTGAAGATATGCATGTAATCTGAGGGAAAGACAGAAACCCCCAAGCAGCAACTTGTTTTTAATACTGTAAAGTGCTGTTGAATGTATCTGAACTTTCATCGAAGGGGGGATGTGTCCTTTTAGCTTACTGGAGCCAGCTGAACCCAGGTTTGAGGACCACCAGTTAGTGTAATTGTAAACCCTTGGTTTATGGCTACAGAGGGTTTATAGATTTTCCACTGATTCAAGCTAATCTTCCCTAAACAAATATGCTCTCCACTTTCAATCTGCTGCATGAGCTAATTTGAAAAGTTGGTCCAAAAGTAACGCATGTGATTCTTTTTAAGGCACCTTTGCCTGTGCAAAGTGTTTCGAGCTTGGCTTGGGGCTTGCTGCCGTCACATAGGCCCGTTCTGTGCTGCTCTCCCCCTTCCTTTGTCACCAGAATAGAAAGACTCCTGTGCTGTTGAGGCCCTCAATTAGTCAAGGTTACCTGGCAGCTGGTGTAGCCGAGGGCAATCATTTGGAAGTGTTTGGATCAACACTTTGGTGATGATGTGGAAGTGAATTGCCTCTTGAAATGAGGTTTTGTTTGGGTGTAGAGTAGAAACCCCCCCCGCCCTGTCTCAGACAGTGAAGTGCTGGTGGCATGGATGTCTCCTGCTTCTGGGCATAATTTTTTTCTGAGCCTGGATTGAAAATCCAGAGATCTCTGCTCACATCCGTTGTTGCTCAGTCCTCGATGATGATGACTTTAGCCTCTTTCTTCAGGGAAGGACTTGCATTACGTAGTGTGAGGCAATGAGAGAGACTCTTAAAATTCACTGGGGGAGGAGGTACTTTTGCACAGCTGTTTGCAGTGCTTTTGTAAAGTAGGCTTTGGTGTGGAACGGGGAAAGGAGTGGTAGTCCTTTCTTTTGCTTTCTCAAGTAAGATAGGTGTAGACTGTTAAACATATTCCCTTAAACCACACAACACTGGTGAAGTACTGAGTCCAGCTGCATACACAGGAGCAGCTGGATTTGAAGCTCTATCCTTCATTCCCTGTGGTGCTTAGTGATTGCCTGGTATAGTCAGGCAGGGGGCTTGTGTACTGCAGTGCATGGGCACTGCAGGTTAGTTAAGGATATTCTGGCCATCGTTTGCGGTTTCCTTCCCTTTGTGGGTTAAATCGCACCAACTGCTCTGTCTCCCACTGGGAAGAAGCATCAGCACCTGGACAAAGAGGACTCTGCCCAAGGTGGAGATGGTCACTGTGAGGCTATGTGCCGGGGGATGCATCATTAGCATAACATTACCCTCCATCAAGGGCGGCGGGATGGCTCGCAGCCCTGTCGTCCCACAAGACTATCCGTTGCTGCCAGATGCTGAAAGAGCTACAGCTGTGAAAAATCTCCTTCCTTCCCTTGCAGCTGGCCAGGGCAGAGCCCCCTGTTCCGTCAGCCCCTGCCTTGGCTATGATTTCATTTGGTTCGTATGTAGCAGCTGGTCACCTTGAACACCGTGCGGCTCTGGTTGTACGTTGTCCCAACTGCTGCTATTGTGTACCGTCTCCGCGTTGAAGGCAGAGGGAAGGGCCCAGGCTTGACCTGACCTTTAATACCTGCCACAGGACTATCTCCTCTTCGCACTCTGCAGTCTTCACCACTCACGGTAGCTGAGCTCTCTTGAACGGTGGAATTGTCAACTGCAGGAGGGAGTCTCTGAACATGAGGGATGGAGCTGTCTTGGCGGCTGGCCTGTGACTGTGGAACTCATTTCCGGAAGAGATTAAAATGACCGCAAATCTCCCTGCTGTCAGATAGAAATATAAAAGACTACTACTGTTTTCTGAGAAGGCGACATAGTCATAAAATACTTTGCCGAATGGGAGACGGATACAGAGGGTCCAGTCGCCAGCAGCAGTGCGCCCTGCAGCTAATACAATGTAAACACGTAGGCATAAGTGTAGACCTTTTAAGTTATCCCAATATTATGTTGCAGCTGAATCCCATTTTAATGACATTAATAACATGAAACAGCAACTGACTGTTATGTTGGGGGGAGAGTTGGTATGGTAGAAAGAGACAAAAAAGAGGGAAATCCCAGACATTTTTGGAAATGTGTAAGTTAACCCTTGGACCACAAATCTGAGACTCCAAGTAAACAAATGTTACATTTTTTTATGGTAGTTTAAGTGGCTTATGCAGCAAAAAGCTTTAGGCCACTTTTTAATTACAGCCTCTCTAGGAGGCACTGAACTAACCCATGTAGAAACACGTATACCTGAAGAAATTGTTTAAGATGAGAACTTTTGGCGGCAAATCAAAACAAAAAAATCCCTCCTTGCTTTGTCTGGCAGCATAAATTTAATTAGTTGGCATAGTACAAGCCAGTGGTGCTGCTGGCAGAGACAGAAGCTGCTTTTATATTTTCTTGCAAAGTTTAAAAAAAAATGTACGGAGCAAACACATTAGCACATTTACCAACCCTGTCCTGCAACAAGGCAGTGTTAGGGTAGAATTGTAAAGCTACTTTAAAAAAAAAAAAGACATTTATCTTAAGAGGGGTCGCTGAATTTTCCTTTTTGTATATATGGTATTTCGTTCAGGAGCTGATGGGGGCAGGAAAAAAGAGAGCAAGGACCATATGTAAAAAATCTGGTCGTCTTAAAAGAGCAGTTTCTAATTTGAATTATGTTGGTCCAAAAAGCTTTGCAATTTTTCTGCATCTTGTCATGGGAGGCAGCTTTTGCACAGCTGTTGAGCTGCTGCTGCTGCTTTTTCTTCTAAGACTCATTTGCTGTCTTGGAGAATGGCTTTCATTTCATAATGGCAGCGCACTGCCCCTCTTTGTTTCACCGTTTTGGAACCTAAGCAGTGCAGAATACTTCTGCAATGTTAAATCCTCTTAGGTTTGAGACTGGATAAAATGGCAATTGCTTTTACCAAGTGCTACAGAATTGTGAGCAAGTGGTTGAAGAACCACCAAAAAAAAAAGAAAGAAAGAAATGGTGACTAAGATTTTAGTTCCCTTGAAGTTGGCTTTTCTTGTGGTTATGAACAATAATTAAAAAAAACATTACAGCCAAAAGAAACCCACAGTTAACTTGGTTAGGAAAGAGAGTGAAGCTGCATGATTAGAAAATATTTCTGAGTGCACAGATTAATAGTGAATGCTTATTGTTTTTGCATGTTCAAGGTGTGCTACAAATAGCCATACAGAATAGCCTGTGTTGAGTTACACGGAGGCAGAAATAAAGGCATCAGGAGCGCTGGAGAGTAACTAAACAAAATGAAGTGTGTAAAAGTAAACTGTCCCCTGCAAAAACCTCACAAGTCCGTCACGAAATCTTTAGACTGCTTTACCTTTCTTCACCCCTTCTGGGGAAAAGCCCCAAGCCAAATCTAGATTGTGAGCAGAACATCAGCTGATCATGGCGTGTACTGCAGCAGCAGCTGTTACGTAAAGGCGTGAACGCAGAGAGGACGGGTTTTAACATGACTGTTCCAGCAGAAGGTCTGGTCTGAGTTGGCATTGCCAGGTCAACATTTCAAACCGATTTTATGTCAAGTATAGGGAAAAAAATGAAATTGGTTGTCTCTTTTCAAAGTACCAAATGCCTTCAGAGCATGACTTCTTTGTGACCTCCAAGGGTCTTGTCCATGGCATGCCCCTTGCAGCTTTCTTACCCAGGACCTGGAAGCGTGGGAAGTTCTCTTTCACCTTTTAACACTGCTCTTTCACCTTTTAACACTGCTTTTCAGGATTCCCTGGCAATGTATTCGAAGAGCTGCAACTTGAGGGATAGAGCTCCCCTTTCCTAACAGTCGCTGGAGGGGAATTATGCTGAGGTTGCAAATGATAAATTTTGAGGGCTTGGCTTTGTCTCGTACACTGTATGGAACTACTGTGCTGGCATGCACACAGGAGCCGATTTGCTAAGAGAGACTCTGTGTTGGAGGATGTCTTGGTGAAGTTTAGCTTCCATGTACATCTGCAGTGCAAATGTGTGTACATCATGGCAAATGTGTGTTCTGTTTGCCATGACGACAAAGCTTTTTTTAAAACTCTTGTAGCAAGTTGAGCCTAGGGTTTTTGGTCTGGTATTTATTCTCTTTGTCCTCTTCCTGTAGGATGGGGCACGTGATATCTTTATCGATGGAGTGGTTGCTCGCAACAGAGCCCTGAATGGGGACATTGTGGTGGTGAAGCTGCTTCCCAAGGAGCAATGGAAGGTCGGTCCAATGTTTATCTCTATGGCTTGCACAGAAGGAGCCTATTACGATGTCCTCCTCTATGCATATTCACATATGGCCTTACTAATGAGCATAAGAACTTTATACAACCCTATCTTAGATAAATTATGGCTTAAGCTTTAGCAGATTAAAACATTTTATCTTTTAACTAGTTTATGACTAAAACATTAGAGAACACACTTGGGGTGGGAAATAACTAGCTCCCATTACTTTGGAATGCCTGTGTTTTGCCCAGGTTACTAACCTAGAATGGGAGATGTGGCCCTTTGTTTTCTACCAAACTGGCTTCGTGTAATGGCACTGAGTGGTTTTGCTTGGCCAGATCTGGCCCGCCAAGGGATTCTGTCCAGCCCACAGCAGGTCCCCTGCCCAGCCCAAGCACAGGGGGCAGGCCAAGCCATGGTGCATGCAGCTGGTTCTGCCACCCCCGGCCATGTGGCGTGGCAGTGTGGTGGCCAGACTCAGCTTCTTGGCAGCCCTCAGAGCGGCAGCCCACTCTGCGTGGCTGCTGTTGCCAGTCCACCCCGCACCCGCCACACTGGGTGCTGGAAGGAGTAGGTGGGCAGGCGGCGTCTCCATGGAGGGTGGGCTCAGCTGGGCGGATGGGATGGGGTCACGGGTGGGGTGAGGAGCAGTGTCTGGGAGCAGCCTGGGTGGGGTAGGGCTGGGATTGCAGGATGGTGTCAGTGCAGGGCTGGGGCAGAGCCATGACCCACTACCCGCATGTCTTTGCCTGTGGAATGGGCACTCATCACAGGGATGTGCGGGGAACAGACCATGGCTCTGCCCCAGGCCCTAGCTCACGGCCCTGCGTTGGTACGGCCATGCGACCCTGACCCCACCCACCCATCCCATTCCTGGATGCTGCTCTCTGCCTGTCTGCTGACCCGTCCCATCTTCCCAGCTGAGCATGCCCTGCCCGCAGGGGTCCCAGGCCAGTCTTCATGGAGACCCCACCCTCCTGCTCCATCTGGTGCCCTCAGCGGTGGGTGTGGGGTAGATGGGCCTGAGGCCAGTTAGGGTCAATTGCTTCCCCCATCTCTGCTGTTGCCATTTCAGGGAGGGTCAGCACACCCTGCACCTGGCCCGCAACAGCTCACCAGAACTCCTTAAGTGGCTCTCCAGCCCAAGTAATTGCCCACCCCTGCTTTAGTTTGTGGGACCTGGAGAGCTTATTTTGTTCCAACTCCAAATCTCACAATGATTCCAGCCTTCAAACAAATTCATAACATGGAATAACTCAAACAATGTAAACAGGTATTGCTCTATCGCTTGTCTTGTATCCTGCAGAACTTTACTTGCCAAGTGCTGTCGTCCTTCTACCTGGCTGTTCTGCATGCAGGTGACAGAATTGCCATATATTCTCCAATGAAAATATTTAGATTTTTTAAATTCCTTTCTAGTGTTTGAAAAATGACCTGCAATATTCAGGTTGTAGCCATATTGGTCTAGAGGAAAAAGCAATCAGGGCTCATGGTAGAGGTGATGTCTTTTATTAGACCAACATGCTGGTCTAATAAAAGATATCACCTCTACCATGAGCCCTGATTTGAAAAATGACCTGTAAGTTGAGTTGAATAGGTGCAGTCCTGGATTAGACAAATGAAATAGGTGCCTGTTCTGTAAGACTAATATCCAGACTGTTTTGAACAGTTCGTGTCCTTTAGGATAGCAGGGTCTTCCTATTCCTCAACTACCTTCATGTCCTCTGTTGGAAACAGGCTAATATGAAAAGCTTTAAGCTTGCATGGGCAAGGCCTTCAGTTGAACATTAACTGGAATCTTTTGACTTCCATGCTTTTAGAGCCTCAGAATGATTGCATGGATATTTTTAGAGCTTCATTCTTTCCTCAAGATAATCCTGAAAATCCTCTGAGCAGAAGACTCAGGTCTATATTGCACAGTGTTTCGGTGAAAATCTATTATTCAAAGGATACTGCTGCTGCCTGAGTATTGAATGGGAAGCAAACGTGATATAAATGAAAGTAAAGCTGAGTTCACTAGAGTTGTGGCTGTTGTCATGGTTGGATCCCCAAATGCATATCAGTGCCAAAAGATCAGCTCAGAATGTTCTTCCTGTTCTGGGCAAAACATTAAGGAACACAACATGAATGGAGGTGTGGGGTCTGACTGTTGACTGGGAAAACTATATCTTCATAGTATATGAGTCTAACTCTTCCACAGTGAACTTTGCAAAATTAAATAGGTGAATCATACAGTAATGCATGAAGTCACACAGATGGCTACTGTAGGAAGTCCTACTCTGTTTTAGGCGTATAGGTTGTAGCCGTGTCGGTCTAAGGACACAGGCAGACAGGATTCTTTGGGTAAATCCTATGTCTTTTATTAGGCCGACTCAAATTGCTGGAAACATTCTTCTTAGCAAGCTTTCAGGCTCAAATACCCTTTGTCAGGCTGAGGAAGTGTGCGCAGATGGTCTGTGCGCTCCATCCAGGAAGAGCACAGACCATCTGCAGATGCTTCCTCAGCCTGACGAAGGGGGCGTGTGCCCAAAAGCTTGCTAAGAAGAATTTTTCCAACTATTTGAGTTGGCCTAATGACAGATGTCAGATTTATCCAAGGAATCTTGCCTGCCTAGTCTGTTTTTTGCATTCAGGGGTTGACTCAGCCTTCCAGCTTCATAAGTTCCCTGGAGTCTCTTGCTACTCATTTATGTTTGTATAAGGTCTTGAAGAAGGTACCACAAAGTTGCATTGAGATTTGTTACCATGTTGCCAAGTAATTCTCACTGATTAGTGATAGATGGCAGGCAACTAGCTATTTTCAGTTCTTTTCCCTTCATTTACTCATAAACTGCTGTGAAGTTGCAACTTGTGTTAGCTTAAGAAATATTGCTGTCCCATTGGATATTTTGGTTAGGAGCTGTGCTGCCTCTACTATTTCCTTGAAAAATACAAATCAAATGTGCAATAAGATTGTGACTCTCTGAGGATACCTTGAAAAGTGCACAGATTTGGTTTGCTAGGCAGTCACTTTGTATAGTAATGGTTTTTTTGCTGTTACTATTCCCAAACCAATGTTTTGCACTGCACTGAAGACTGGATTTATGTATTTTTTTGTTGGTAAGCCTTGATATCACAAAGGATTAGGTTGTTAACACATCGGACTTATGTGGCGGTGGCTCCTGTGCTCTAAAAGGCCTGGAAATGGTGTTGGGGGTGGGGGGGTTGTTGCTTTTCCTAAATCAGCTGGTTCCTTGACCCAGATTGCCTGTCCTAAAGATGCCCCTTTTTGTTGTGTGCTGGGCTTCTGCTGCATTGTAAAGCTCCAGTGCTGTTTTAGTGCACGCGAACCCTTTCACTACCATTTGTTTATGGCTGGCCTAACCAAGAGCGTCTGAGAAACTAGTATATATGCCTAAAAAAAGGAGACTGCTGCATCTGATAGGCTAGCATGAGCCCTGGATAGTTACCGTATTTACTTGCATACCACACACACCCTTTCCCCAAAAATTAGCCATCCAAAATTGGGGAGTGTGATGAAGGAGGCTAGGGGAGAAAAAGTAAGGCTCTGAGAGAGCTGGAGGACAGGAGAAAGTCTGAGAGGGGACATGGAGACGGCCCTGGAGTGGACTGAGAGAGGTCTCAGGCCAGACAGGGAGGAAATGTCCCAGGGTGGACAGTGCTAAGTGCAAAAGAGGACAGAGGGAACTGGCATGGCACGGCATGCAATACATACTGTCTGCTTTGGAGCAGGCTGCTGTACAGTTGGAGTTGATCATACCCCTCTTCTTTAAAAGAAGAAAACGCCCCCTCCTTGGGAGTTGGCCAGAAAGGAGGAGCGGGGTGCTATGTAGCATCAGGAAAGCCAGGAGCTGAGAAGAGCCAGGGTCTCAAAGCCATAGGCTTGCCTCTTGTGAAGCGGTGCCAGAACTGGCTTCAGGGGGCCATCTTGGGAGGGGGAGACCAAATAAGGCTGCTTCCAGAGGGAGTCCTGAGAAAGAGCTTTTCCTTTGCCCTCAAGAAGGGCAGTTTGATTCTTTTCATGGCAGGCAGCACATCTTAAGCCAGGATGTTGATTTCTGCACCAGGACAGAGGCATGGAGACATTGATGCCAGGGGCTGTGCTCCCATGTGCCTCCATAGAGCAAGGTAGAGTCCGCACACCAGCATCACTTGCCCTCCCCTTGTTGCTCAGCCAAATGCCAGGAGTTTGGTTGTAGTTTCCAGCCAAATGCCCCTGCTCATTGACTGGAACGATCTTTTTTTTTTTTTTTTCCCCTCC
>NW_017728995.1:30340636-30353182 GCF_001723915.1 Gavialis gangeticus | reverse complement strand
GGAGACATTGATGCCAGGGGCTGTGCTCCCATGTGCCTCCATAGAGCAAGGTAGAGTCCGCACACCAGCATCACTTGCCCTCCCCTTGTTGCTCAGCCAAATGCCAGGAGTTTGGTTGTAGTTTCCAGCCAAATGCCCCTGCTCATTGACTGGAACGATCTTTTTTTTTTTTTTTCCCCTCCATTCTACCTTCCCCAAGCAAGGTGTCTCTCTTATTTTCTGGAGAGAGAATTATTGGTATGTGCTACTGACACTGAATTGCAATGAAATCCTGCCATTGTAATGCATAGTGTGACGAGGCATGTGTCCCATGCTTATACACTACCTCGGGAGAACCTTGTGGACGATCTTGGGGCTCAGGTCTCCCTTGCTCACGTGGCAGGTAGGTATTTATGATGAACTGTCGTGATCCTTGCCTGCCTTTCCTGGTATTGATCAGAGTAAGTAAAGCATGGGGCAGATCCCTGTCGCTCAGTATCTTTATCGTGTCGGCTCCTAGTGTGATGGACAGCTCCCTTCGTTTCCTGGTCTTGCATATTTTCTTTCTGTCTTTTTTGATCTAAAGTCAACGGGTTTGATCTGGCACCGGTACAGTGGGAAGTTGGACCTTTGGCTCAGACTGTGGTTAGCTGAGGCTTTCGAGGAATGCATGCAGTGGCTTCATGCCAGCCTACAGTTGACGGAGGTGCCCTGGCTGCTTGGATGGTATGGTTCACAGGGTCTTTACGCGTCCTCTTGTCTCGTATCTTGGGAGGGTAGTACAACTGAGGGATGTTGGTGACATGCAGTTATTTACCCTCGTGGCTGTCCAACAGATTTTAAGGGGCTGAGGGCTATGCGCTGTGTGGGCCACCCTGGCAGGGCCCACACCAGTAGAAACTATAGGCCCCACTGTACTGCATCATGTGGGCACTTTGGACCCCAACCTCAGCTCCCCAGCTGTGGCTCCTCCACCGCATCGCATCATATCAGTGTCTTGGGCCATGGGCTTTTCCAGCACTCCTGGGGGTGGGCAACTGAAGCTGGAGGAGGCAGGGGGAGTCCCTGGTTGCTAGCACAGCTGGAGAAATGGAGGGGAGCAGGGACCAGCAGGGAGCCCTGGTGCCACAGATGAGCCCCTCCTGGGCTGCCAGTAGGACAGCCCTGATTTACCTCTTGGAGAGGGAGAGCTTTGGCTTGGAGGGCCGTATTTCCCAGGCACTTGGCATATTGTCATCAGGTGAGTCTGAAGAGGCACCCCTGCGATCCTCTAGTCTGACCCTCGCCTCACTCTGTCTGTAGGACTTCCCTGAATAAATGCCTACATGAATTAGAGCTTAATTAAACATTCCCGGCAGCAAGTTCCTCCGCTGGTTAATTCCCCTTGCAGATTAAGAAAGAAATAATGCCTTGTTTTTAGTCTGAATTAGTTTAACTTCAGCTTTCCTTCACTGACTCTTGCTGTGCCTTATGGAGTCGCACCTGCAGCCATCCCTGAAACTCAGGTTCTGTACAGTAATGCGACTTGTACAGTAGCCCAAAAGGTAAAAAGTGTTCACAAATTATTACTTCAGTATTTTTCTAGCTTCTGGAGAGAAGGAAAGTCAGTTAGCTGCATTCATTTTGCTGTCTGCTTCTACTCTTTCATCAGTTCCTTCATTGATATACATACAAAAAACTAGAACTCTTGGTTCCAAAATGATACCTTTTGTTAGACCAACTGGAAAATGGCAAGAAAATAAGCGCTCACCTCAGACCTGCGTTTGCTTTTTGTATAAGACTGACTTTGCTGGAAGAAGGTGACACATTAGGGACTTTGATTCTTGGCCTGACTCGTGGCACTCACAGAATAGTAGTTTATCATGTACTGGATATTTCCTGACAACCCTCTCATGAATTACGCTCTTTATAGTCACATGTTTGATTCAGGACAGAACTTCTTGGTGTGAGTTGCCTTGGTTTGCTCAGTAAGAAGAGCTGGTGGGGTTTGGTCCCAAGCATGTATATCGTTTGCTGCCATGTGCAGGAGGTATCTTAGGTTACAAGTCTGCTTGTAACAAAGGTATTTAAAATGGAACAAGCAGCCTCCAAACTCTGATTACTGCTCTTGGTTCCTCTTATAGCCCTTTTTTTTTATACGCTTCATTCCTTCCCACACCGCTGTTGACCTACCCTAGCGCTCTTGCAGGAATGAATGCAAGGATGAAGGCTTGGGAGCGACTGCAGTATGGGTAGCGTGGGCCATTTGTTTGACAGCTGGATGGTGTTCCAGTATTCTGACAATGAAGTAGCCAAGAGCAATATCATCTGCAGATCTTTTGAGCCCAGGAAATCATGGGCTCCTCCAGAAACTCTTCAGGAGGCGGTACGGCGGAATGCAAGACTGTGGGAGGTCTTAGGTGATTGTAGTCAGGACCTGCTGCTCGTAGGGCCTTACGACAGAAATAACCACTTCAAACTCTATATATAGACGTCAGCTAAATTTCCCTGTGCCCAGCAGTGGCCATTGTTGGAATAATTGGCTGCAGTCAAAGGTAAGGAAAAAATTAAATTCAGACAGACGTCAAGAAGCGTTGTAACATGTAATATAAACACACTGACATATCTTGGCCAGCTCCCACGCGCAGCTGTTGACGCAAACATATATGGTGTTAGTCAGGCATCAAAATGGCATTGTTAACTTTGAACTTGCTTTAGCAAATAGAAATCATTTGCTTTTCCTTCACCTAAACTCTTATGCAAGTCAGGCTTTTCTCCGAATATCTGTCTAGGTAACTCAGGGTGGCTTTGATTTGCATCAGATAGATTTTAAATAACGGTTTAAATCACCGGTCACAAAGCCTCAATTTAAAATCATTGTTTTCTATAAAAAGTGTATTCTTGCTGTTTGCTATAACCTTAATGCATATTATTCACACCTCGGACATAGATCTAGGTTTCGTTTTTAGAAGATCCATGCTATACATTTGAAAGTGATTTATAGTGATCTCTTTTTTTTAGATTAATTTTGCAGCTGCATCAGAAAACTGAAATATGATTTGATTATTTTATTTACCAAAGCTAGTTGAAGCAGATAGTTGTGAAGTCTTTGGGAGGTGAACTGTCTCCAAATCACTAGATCAGTGCACCACCAATTTAAAATGATTCAACCTTAAGTACCACCAGCAAATTTTTTATCATATAAAGTAATTATAATACATCTGTTAATGCGTACCACTGAACAGGTTGTCTGCGTACCACTGGTGGTACCTATACCACAGATTGGGAACCACTGCACTAGATTAATCATGGATTTTTAGGAGACATTTTGTCACACTGTATTGGGAGGACATTAAAAGAGCACTGCAGGCATATGTTATTAGTTTGGAGCTTTCTTCACTTGCTTCCAGATTTCTTCTCTCTTTTACAGCTTGGTAACCTGCTGCCATGATAGGTTTTCCCTTCCAACATACCATTCCCTCACTAGATCTCAAATCAATGGAGAGGCTATCATCAGAAACTTATCCCTCAAGATTTCTGGAATATGCTGCTCAAAATGTTTCTCTTTTGTTTCTACTGGCCTTCCTTCCTTGCATTTATCTTCAGATTCCTCCTCCTTGCCCAGATCTACTCCAACCCCAGCAGTCCTCTTTTCATTTAACTTCTTGAAACTTTGCACTTTTAGTGAGAGGTAAGGGCTTGACTCTGTGTACATAATCCCTATTTTGTGGTGATATCTTTGAGCTTTTACATGTTAAAACAAATTAAAACTATCTTTTATATAGGATTTTTTTTAAAAAAAGGCATCTTAAAGTGCGATTAAATAAAATCTAATTTAAATAAAATCTGATTTAAAAAAAAAACACATTGATTTTTATCCACCCTGAGATAACTACTGCTTAACCTTGCTAATGGCTACTTTGCTGACTTAACTTTAGCCCGTTGAGTGAGGACTTGCAGTAGGTTATCAAAACAATGTAATTTGATAGCTTGAGTTAGCGAATACTGCAGTTCTTTGGAAACCATCATTTCATAATATAGAGCTTTGGATAAATCATCATTATAATAATGGGTAACTGCCCACCTTAAAAATGACCTAATGTAACTCATGCTGCCAAAGAATAAAGTAGAAAACCGAAGAAGCCAGGAAGATATCCAGATGAGGAGAGCTATAACAACTATAAACTGCTGGTGAAAGCTACAGAGAGGAGGCCCAATTTATTACTGCTGTAGGCTGCACTTAACTTTAAATTGGGTGGGTGTGGAGTAGTGATACCTAGAGCAGTATCCAGAGTTGGGTAAATCAGAGCTGGTTTTCATAGAAGGAAATGTTGTATTATTTCCTTTTCCCCACAATTTATTTTTTAATAAAATGTAATTGGGAATGAAGGACACACAAACTTAAGCTATAAGCCGTAGCAGGGAGCCTTCTCAGGTTTCTGAGAGAGGAACCAGCAGCTTACTAATGTCTTCCCTGCTGTGTCTAACTTCTGTGATCCAGACCCTTCCACCTGGATGTTACATTTCTTCCCCTCCCACCCCAGGAATTAAAGTAGAAATGTTGCTGCTTGGGAATGTAAATCTGCCATCCATTCAAGATTAGGGTCTTCAGTAGAAAGAAGTTCCCTGCCCTGGAAAACCAAGGGTAGGGTTCCAGATGGTGAAGAGGAAGAAGACTTGCAGTTTCAGTCGCTTTGCTGTGCCTTTAGTCCTTCATCCTTCTCTGATGGGGGAAAAATTAAAGTGCTGAAAGGTTTCCCAGAATGCTTGGCCAGCGGGGACTACATCTGTTTCTTCATATTGATACTGCGGGGCAACTGGACTGACTGTATTTGGTCTTCCCATTGCATAGTGTCATTGAAGATGGAGCTTGGATGCAGGCATGCAGGGTAAAAATATACTTTTTTTCCCCTCTCAGGTTAGCAGCCAAGCAATCGTTCAGCAGAAAGAGAAGTGGGATTTGTCTTCTCAGACACTTGCATGTGCTCAAGTGTTAAATGCACAGCAAAGTTAGTGTTGGTTAAGCCTCTGGTGATCGGTTTGATTTCAGACTTAAGTACTGTTAGATTTCAGTGAGGGTTGCTGAAAGAACTTCGGTTTGAAGGATGAAAGGAAAGTGCTGATGGGAACACCTGATCTTACTTAGTAGGAGAGTAAAGCCAACATTTAATACCTAAGCTTCTATTACTACTCATTTCTTTTTGGTCACATGAAGAAAGTCTAGTACAGCAAATTGTTTCCTTTAACAACCGACTTTTCTTTAAATGATTGTTTTAAAGTCTAGTCTTCCAAGGCTTCTCTAAACATGCACACATCACACTAGATTATTCTTAATCCAATCTCTTATATAACCACTATCATTTTGGACTTTTCTTAGTCCTTGGTTCCTGTGGAATTAGCGTTTCTTAGAATTATTTGCTGTCTGCCAATTTGGAGACGCATTTGATTGATATCAGATGATATTTGGAGCCTACACCTTATAAGAATGTCAAGGCACCTGTTGTCATGATCAAACAGTCTTTGAGTGCCACATGCATTAAGCTTATTCTGACTTTCATAAACACTTTTTTTTTGCCGGGACATTCAGATTTTTCACAGTGTTGGTAAGGTTCAGACCGACATAGTTTAGAAGTCAGGAGTGGATTGAAGTGAAGCGTAACGATAAAAGTCCATTGGAATTTGTACGAGGATTTTTATGGCGTTAAAGCAGGGGCATCAAACTCATTCGGGCTCCCGGGTTGGATCTGGACCTGGCACTGATTGCAAGGGTTAGCACAGGCAGTGCTTGCTCCCTTGGCATTGATATGCAGCACCAACCAGGCTCCAGAGCTGGGATTTTGCTGTCGACCCCCCACCCCTGAATTCCTGGTCCTTCCAAGAGGCCCACAGGCTGTATCTTTGATGCTCCTGGCTCAAAGAAACTGAAGAGTTTTTGGGTTTTTGTTTGATTTGTGTTTTCTTTTTTTAAAAAAGTATATGCCTCAAATGTCATTTGAATAACAGACGTGGAAGGGAATAGTTGAAAATCATACTAAAAAGCTGTGTATCATTAACATTCCTATGCAAGCCCTGTTTAGGGTGATAGTCTACATCTCTAAAATGGGTATCATTCTGCATATCTGCTCTTGTGAGCTGCTGGCAGGAAACAAGGATTTGACTCGGTGTGGACAACATGGCTTACAGGTTGGCTGCTTCACACTCTCCCCCCCTTCCTTCTTTCAACTGCCTTTTATTGTTAAAGGATGTAAATCCAAGGGATTGGGAACCTACAATAGAGGGAGTCCTTGGAGACTTGCAGAAAGCAGAAGTGGAAGAATTAGGGTTTCCCTACAGGTGTCTTGAAGTCAAGATTCATAACCCCTTTTATAACAAGTAAGTTCTTGTTAATAAATGAGATATTCACCACCAGCAATGGGATGGCTGAAGTGCTGGCTCGAGGTAGTTGTTTCCCTGGTAGGGAAGTGTGAGATAAGCTAGGGGAAAGTAGTTCATGGTGAAGCTGCTGCTTTGGGGGTTTGGTGGCTATTCTGATTAGGTTGGGAAGGCCATCTGCAATAGTGCTGTTAACTTCAGGAGACTGGAAAAAACTCACTGTCTCCAAATGTCCCCTCCTTTTTTGTGCCCAGGTGTGGTGAAGCGTGCTAAGGTTTGAGAAGAGAAGTAGTCTTCCAGTTCCCTCCTCTCATCACTTCCTGGTATTTTGCTTGTTAGGGAAAGGTAGGATGAGTCCTAGTCTTCTGAGGTTAATATTGCTGTTGCCAGTGGCAACTCAAGAGCATTGGAGATGATGGTTTCCTTCTACACCACGGTACCACGCATGGTCTTCAGTGATGTGAAAAATAAGGGTTTATGCGCTTAACACATGTCGATGACAGTTTCCTTAGCAATGCTAACATGTTACAAGTAAGTCTTATTTTTAAGCTATTAGTACTTGGCCGTCTCCTTAACCAAATTAACTTACAGATCCTTGTCCTGGAACCTGTAGGGATGGCAAGGCTTCAGGTTGTTTTTTTTTTTTTTTTTCCCCTATTTCTGCAACTGTTTGGAAAAGTGCAAGCAATTCTTTCAAATCAAGCTCCAGTAGCAAAAGGTGCCACTCAAAACACTGAGAGGTAAATTCAAATTCTTCCTGGTTATCTCTTCCAACAAATTCCTCTGTTTTAGTAGTTGTGTGCTTCGTATAATTTCTCAACATCTGCCCAGCAATTGAAACAGTTTATCCACGTTTCTGAAGGGCATAGATTCTATCTGCACTTTCCATTCTCTGTACCAGTGTTAACAAACTGCAGCTCTTTTTTTAAACTTGGTAGTGACTCTAGAAAAATATTACAGAACAAACTAATGACCTGTTAACTATGCAGCAAAGGGCAGAGACTAATTTTATATATTTCCTTACCCTCTCAATGTGTTAACTATTTCCCTTAGCCCGCTGCATTTTGCCAGCTCAGGAAATAATTGGTACAGAAGAGTAGGCTGGTGTATACCTTTGCAACTGGCTTGCATTTCTAGTTTTCTGACAACTTGCAGCATCCTAATCATTTGTCAGTTTAGAGCAGTGCACATCTTTTGAATAGTTTTTGTTTTTAGTTTGGATTAAATGGTTTCAAATACTGTGTTGCAGTGAAAAAAAACTTGGCACTGAACGCATTGGTGGAGGTGTGAAAATGAAGGCTTGGCGTGATCTTGTATATTCTGGTTACAAGATGTCTGGCTAAAAAATTCCCCAGGTTTCCTTCTCTAGAGTGCATGAAAAAATAATTGTTTCTGGGTGTTTCTTGCGTGGTTAGAGAGAAGTGTTTTGGCTGCTGCAGTTTGTGTCGGTACGCAAAAGTGGCAAAAGCAGTAGGTGTCAACACACCTAAGGGTGGAGGAGGATGGATAACCACTGGAGATCGTGTCCTTAGTTTAATCAGACTATTACACCCTGTAGCTAAACTCGTTCTATTTATTGCCTCATTTACAAAGCCTGTGTTTAAGGCAGGGCATTATATATGTGCTCCAAAGAGTTTTTATTCTGGTCCCCCATGATCCTTCATTAAAACTGACTCTCTTTCTGGGCTGGGGATGAACGCCACTGGTAATACATTTGTCAAGTTAGATTGAGTGGCTTTGGAAACATGATTTGCCTGTTCATGTGATGGTTTATCAGTAATGCATTGTCACGTTTCCTGCCAGGATATGTATTGTTCCAGTTAGCGGCCGAAGAGCGGATGACTACCCCGGGCAGGTTCAAAGGTTTGCAAAGCAATGAGGGAAAATGTATTCACTGCCACCTGACATCACTTCAGTCCCATCCACCTCCTTTCCCCTGGGGTGTGTCCTATCTGTGCTTAAGATATAACGGAGCCCGAAGACTAGGTGTGGTAGCTACTGTAGCTGTCAAATAAAGGAAAGGCAGGGAGATGGGAAGCTGGCCTTGTCAGGGCCATGTCACACTAGACAGTAATTTCCTCTGAGCTGGCAGAGTCCTTGGGCAAACTTTGCTTTTGGGAACAGTTGCAAAAGGGCTCACACAATCAACATTGATTTTTTTTTTTTTTTTTTTCTCCCCCCTCCCTTTCCGTGTTGTCCTTTTGTCATTAAACTGGTCTGGATTGTCCAACAGTAAGGATTTTCCCAAGCAACGCCACTGAAACAAGTGACTAATGCTCAGTTTAAGGTTAGTGACCCTACAGTTGAAGAGTTATTTTGGTGGCATAGGTTGAGTCCCAGGCATGCATGTTCTCTTTTGGGAGTACTGCTAGAGGACTGTGGTCAGGGAGAGACTGGTGCTGCACCTCAAGGCCTGAGCTCCGAAGAACCTGTTTCTTTTAACTGCTTTGCCAATTCTAGCTCTTTCTGTTTTAATTTTTTTCTCCCCTAACAGCATGTTGAGTATTCAGACAGGGAGCAGTATAGCATGCAAAGTATACTAGACCACAAAGTACACACTGGACTCTGCACAGTGTTTTGTGATACCAAGAAGCAGCTCCCAACGCTCATCTCTCACCATCCGTCATTAAAGCCTGTGGCTTGATCTGCCAAGCATTGCTTGCTTTTTTGAAAGCAATGAGTACTTTTTCAAATAATCTCCCTCTGGAGTCTTGTCTTGCACTGTTTTTGTCTTTCATGGGTTTGCCTTGACATTTGCCTTGCTTTGCGGGCCGGGACTGCTGCCTAGTCCCCTGCCTCTGATTTCACTCGGAAACTTTTAGTTCAGGACCTTGAATCAACTACGTAGTCACTTAAAGGCAGTGGGTGGCAGGGACAATGCATGAGTAGGGGAGCTAGGATGGAGCCCCTTGCTCAGCCCCACGGCACAGGGTTGCCTGCCACTTCAGTACCAGTAAGCCCCTGTCCTTGTCCTCAGACTCTTCCTTGTCCAGCATGCATAAGAATAAGACTCTGGATTCATGGTATGATCCTCCCCTGCTCTTTTGAGGAAAATCTGTTTGCTCCATCTTAAGGGTTAAACTCGCATAGAAACAGGCCATGCTTTATAACATTGAGAGTTTGTCCCACCCTGGATATGTGGTCTTGTAGCACTGTGTCATACACCTTGCAATTAAAAACAGCAAAATGGTTGATTTTTTTTAAGTGCACGTGATTTTGAACTAGCCATTTTTATGAGAGCTGCCATCAGAACAATTCTTCCCCATTACAGAGGCTGAGATGAAAAAGGCTGGTGTGTAGGGAAAAACACTAGTGCCCTAATAAAGGCACATGGAGATAATACTTTATCCTTATTGATACCTAGCTTTAAAAAAGTGCCATTTCTGTGGACAGCAACCTTAATAAAGCAGTAAATACCTGTGTTTCATACATGGTTATGAAGCATACTTAAATAGAAGAAAAGCAAGATGTTCTCAAACACATTTATCTTGGTGTGTGTTTTTCCTCTGTACAAATAAAAGAATGAATACATTGTTTAGGTCAGAATAACCCATTGCTGTTTGGCTTTGATAGGTGACAGTGAATATGGAAAGAAGGATGAATGAGATTTTTCTCAGTGAAGTTTTTTCCTCCAGAGAGAATTTAAATCCCAGTTCTGCATACATTGCATGATCTTGCACATGCATCCTTATATAAACATTATGGTTATAGCTGAAGTGAGTCAACCTTTTTGTGTTATACTCAATTTTCTTAGAGGCTTGTAACTTTGCTATAAAACTTGTTCTGGGCAGAAAATTGGCATGAGAGGTCCCTTCTGAAGCCAACTTTTTATGGGCAAAATTTGATAAATCTGTTCAGTGGTTTCCAAATTAAAGCAAGTTGTACAAGTTGAAGTGGCTTCAAATATTCTTTAGTGTTCCTGTACATGAAACTGTTTGAATGGCTTTCTTTTAGACTGCAGCTTTGCCAGTCACAACTCCCTAGCAGAGTTTAACATACTTGGCAATTTGGGTGCCAGGGGAGAATTAAAATGATTAGTCATTAACTTAAGTGTGCCTTAAAAGTTCTTATGAAGCAAGTTTAAGCTTGGTAGTATAGGGATTGCTTGTAATAATCCAGCAGTACTAGTTATATTCAAACCGCGGAGGCCTGTAGTTCAACGGCAACCTGGTAGATGTGATTGTTTTGATAGGATTGATGAACAATGTTAAGCTAGTAATGTGGAAACCTACAGTTCTTCAGCAGCTCTAGGAAAGTTGGATGGTAATAACCATTCCCCATAGAGACGCAGTAGAATTTGCATGGCAATTTTCAACTCTTCCAAAAGAGCAAGGACAGTTTAAGTTCCTGAATATAAGGTTGCATGACCTATTCCAGCCTTTGGGGTTTTCCAGCTTGCACACTTGAGAAATTTATGCTTTTTAAAATTCCTTATTAAAGTATCATTGAGGAAAAGTAGTAAGACAAATAGCTTCTTCGATTGAACAGACCAGGCATTAGACTGGACTCTGTTTTTTGCCTGTTTGTACCTAGCTGTTGCAAGGGTCTGAGATCAGTGCATGACTTGCCAGAAAACCTTTGCGGAGATGAGGGCATCTGCCATGAGACTGAGCAGCCTCTTACATTGGTTAGATCCTTCATTTCAGACACCCACAGAATTACCAACTTTTTCTTTCCTTTTGGATTACTGGTCCGGTACTGGCATGGAGAAAGTTTCACTGGCCCTGGCTCACTGTTTTAGCCTGATGGCATCTTCAGAAAATATTAAACTTTTAAGTCCACATCCTTCCACATCAAATCTTCCCTTCATCCCCATTTGAAAATTGGATGGGATGAAGCAGTTGCTGAGATTTGGTGCTGCTGCAAGTGGGGATGGAGCCCAATTAGGGGTATACTGGATTGGCACTAGATGCTACATTGCTTTAAGTCCGTGCAAAATGAACATGCCGAGGGAGTGGAGTGGGAGGGTCTGTCACAGGAAAGACATCCAGCAAGGCAGGGGTAACAGATAGATGGTAAAGCATGCCCCAGCTCCCTGGTGTCTTACAGCCTCATGGATATTTTTCCTGATCTGACCCCACTCTTCTTCTCTGCCTAGGAATAAGTAACACCCAGGTAGATTTGCAGACCTGCTTCTCTACTTACCCAAGCCCATTTGGGATGAGGAAGGAGTTTTGCCTCGCAGTCAGATCAGCATGGACTGTGTGGGGTTTTACCTTCTGTTGGCGGGGGCATGGTCCTCTTCCTTGGTTTTTTGAGTGTATTTTAACCAGTGTTTTCCTGTCCTTGCAGTGGCAGGATGCTGGTAGTGCCCTCGTCCCCCTATGGCAGGTTAGGGTGTTTGTGGCGTTTTTTGAGGTGGTGTTCCTGGTAGTTGTGCTGGAGGGTTGTTTGCACAGTTTTAAGAACAGGCTAGACATGCACTTGTGTTGGGTAGTTTTAGCCAGGGATGATCCTGCCTGGAGCAAGGGGTAGGATTCGGTGAGACCTCCTGAGGTCCTTTCCAGCCCTATTGCTTTATGATCCTATGAGATGTCAGGACCCAGGGCAAAACGAGAAACCATTACAAATTATTCGGGTAGGAAATTCAAAATGTTGGAGAACTCATTCCTGTTGTTGCAAAGAACTTTTGCTAGAGCTCACCTTTGGAAATCATTTTCAACAATGAAGTGAGGGGATACCTGCCTTGTGTGAATGGGAGCGACCTTTGAGATGGGAATGAGCGCTGTGCCGTGAAAGGGGGGAACAGTTGGAAGGAAGTTCCCAGGGCTTAATTCTGCATAGTGGAGTGACTCACAGGGACACATTGAAGTTGGTGGAGTTGTTCCCACTTTCTTTAGATGCAGGTGAGAGCAAAACGTAGCACAAGGCACAAAGCTTACGTCACCATTTAGCCACCTGATCTTTTCCCACAGTATGCCGGCCCTTTGGAAACCAGATTTCAAAAGTCTTTCTGACAGCAGTAGCTTTGGCTTCAGTTTTCAGCCAGAGCTTGCAGTAGACAGGAGGGTTCTGCAGTTTCTGAATTGCCGAGGTTGTGTTGGGTGGAGAAGGTCAGGTAATTTGACTGGCACGATATTAAGATCCTGTAATTTGTGTCCTGTTGAAGTTGGAAATGTTCTTGGAGGAAAGGGGCATCAGCAGCTATTGAGTGTGGGAGTGATGGGTCTGGCCTCTGAAAAAACTCTGGTCAATGCCAGTTCACTCTCCCTTTCA
>NW_017728995.1:30334214-30335636 GCF_001723915.1 Gavialis gangeticus | reverse complement strand
TGAAGTTGGAAATGAATATGTTATGAAAACTTTTCCTATATCGAGGCTTGGGTAAAGCATCATGCTTATACACACAGTGCTGAGCAGAACATGGACATACAACATGTTAGTAGAAAATATGAAGGCAGCTTCATAGCATGGTCAAATTAGCAGGGAGAGATAACCGTGTTGGATTCAGAAATAACTCAACTTTGCATAATTTTAATGTAGCAGCGTCCTGTTAAGTCTTGACAAGACTGCAGGTTTGGTCTTGCATGCTGTTTGAAGTGAACCTTGCATTTATTACAGGTGCTGTGTTAATCAGTTTGACGAAGGAAGGCCTTTTCAGTTAATTTTGAATCTCCTCTTATCTAAGGGACACCTTTTAAGCCAGGAGGTAACCGGTTGTAGCTATTCTTAGCTAGTAGAACAGGTGCATGTTTCTGAGTGGGGGAGATTATGCCAGAAGCCCTGGAGAACACAATACAAGCTCCTAGTTCACTGATAACCTTTTGCACGTTTAACGAGACGAGTCCTTCCGTTCAATTGTTTCACTGTGAACCAGTGCTTATCACCGGATGTTTTTGGACCTGCATCCCTCTTTGTAATTTGTTTTGGATCAGAGACCATAAGAGCCACTTAATCATCTGTGAAGTGAAGCAAAGCATTTATTTCAGGAAATGGCACTAAACCAAAAGCTGGCTTTTAACAGGAATGCGACATCTGAAGAGGGTCCTTGGGAAGCCATAGGTGCTACACAAGGTGCATTAACCAGGAATATCTGAGCAGACACGCAGCTGTGTTTTAGCTGCTCTAGCAAGGTTCGGTGTTCACTACCTTGGTTTTGCGTCTGGTTATAGACAAACTTGTGGAGTTTGGGATGCAGGTGGCCTGTAGTACGCCATGGAGTAACACACTGGTTGCAACCAGGTATGGCAAGGAGTATGCACCTCCCATGCCCATGCCAGTGCCCCTCACACCCAACCCACAGCCTCCACTCCCCCCCAGCACTGCTGGTGCTCCTCACTCGCAACCTGCAGCCCCCTGGCCCTGCCAGTACCCCTCACTCCTAACCCACAGTCCCCCACCTCCCCTAGCCCTGCTGGTGCCCCTCACCACCAACCTACTGTCCCCTGGCACTGCCAGTGCTCCTAATTCCTGACCCACAGCTCCCACCTCCCCCAGCTCTGGTGGTGCCCCTCACTCCTGACCTGCTGCCCCCCATCCCAGGCCCCAGCCTCCCAGTGTGTGGGGAAGGGTGGTGAGGGGGTATGAGCATAGGCGGTGCATCAAAGGGGCATGGGGGGGCCACATTACTCCCTATATTTCTGCTCCCACACCAGGACACAGGGCTTCAGCCTAGCTGGGCCGGCACCAGGCAGGAGCCACCTCTGCAGCCCAGTAGGGGGGATCCAGCTTAGAAGGGAGTACTGCACCACCATG
>NW_017728995.1:30319700-30329214 GCF_001723915.1 Gavialis gangeticus | reverse complement strand
GCCCAAAGCTTTGCCAGTGCCCCATACACTTGGTTTAAAGCATCTCCACTCACCCGGCCTTAGCCTGCTTCTCCTGAAGAGGGATACTCCCTGGAATCGCATTACGGAGTGGAAAACTGCCCTCCACAGCCAGGAGAAGACCTGAAGCTGGATTTGAACCTGGGTCACAAGAGTTCCTAGAAAAAGTACTGTGTTAAGTATTTTGTTTCTCAGGAGGGTGCAGCGCTTTGCTGTATTGAGGGTAAAACAGCAAACAAGTTAAAGGGTGAGTGGCCAGTTCACAAGGCAGAGCATTTAATTAAAGACGTGACATGATGATGTACAAGGTGGAGGGTTCTCCATGCCTGCACCAGGCAGTGCTGCGTTTTGTTAGCTGGGCTGCGAATGGGGATGGATGGAAGGGCTGTCATGAAGAAGTGGGGATGGAAAAGGTTGGACTTCGGTTGCCTGTGCTTTTTACAATGGCTGATGACTCATTGTTAGCTAATATGTGTCCTCTTTTGTTACTGGAGACCTGTCAGAGGGTTTGATTAATAATCCAGAACGTTTGGATTCAGGGTGATGAAAGTAATCATAACAGACAACTATTTTCTCTTGTGCTTAAGTTGCAGTTGATAAGAAAATCTTGTCTTCAAATATATATAAAATATAATAGAGGCTCCTTTTTAAAAAAAACTGAAACCCACAAGCAGAAACTAGTTGATGGATTGCACAGCAGTAGCACTATTCCTGAGAGGCCGCTTTCATAGCCTGCCAGAGATGAAGTGGAGCTGAGATTTAGTCCCATCCATGTAGAGTCGTAATTCAATTGTTTAACTAGATGTGATGAAAACAGCTAATGAAGTGATTGATAAATATTTCTAACCAACAGAGCGTAATCCAGTTTACTTGTCTCCATCACTTATGCAATGTCATGAGTCCTACTAAATGCAAAGTGGTCTTTCCAGATTCACAATATTAATCTTTTTCATTTTTTTTTTTCAATTCCAAAGCAACATACCATTACTGTTTACTGCTTAACGGTCTGTCAGTTTAAGGGAAATGCTGGCTTTTCATCATTTCACGGAACAGTGTCATCCTTCTAATGTGGGGGAGGTGGCATTAAAACCAGGTGTCATACTATACTAACATTGGTGCAAAATGTGAACAAGGAAAGGTTTCTCTATTAATGTGCAGGGCTGCATCCCGGTACTTTGAACTTATCTGGACTATGGTTAGCTGGCAGTTTAGCCAGATTCAAAAAGGGGTTGATCACATGCTTGGGGGAAAGGGGCAAGAGTAGCTATTGACCATGGGAGCGAGGGGCATGGCCTCTGAATCAGAACTTCCTAGAACTTAAATGCTGGAGGCTGCAAGTGGGAGAAGAACAGGAGAAAAGACCCTGGTTAGACCCAGTTTTCTCTCCCTTTCAGCATCTGCTCTGTGCCCTAGTGTGATGCAGGGCACTGGGCAAGATGGACACGAGGTCTGACACTGTCAGTGGCAGCTCTTATGTTCTTATATAATACATGGCTGGCCTGTGTCATTGTGCTCTTTCAAAGGTGAACCACAGCAAACAATATACTACAAGGGGGGGGGTCCACTCCCCCACTCCCTGGTGGTCAGGACTAGTAACGTCTAATTTTCTTATTTTAAATGAAAGTTGGCATGCCGCAGAATCCAAATCTGTCGTAGAAGTTGGACCGTTACCTTCCAAGGACTGGGTACTTTGATTCTGTTAGCTGTGACGTTTGATGTAAATGTAAGCCTCGTTAATGGTGAGGCAGGAGAGGAGCTCAAATGTGGGTGGGATAGTTTATACTAGTAACTCTCAGACTTGTGGCACCAGTTGAGGATTCATAGATGTTAGGGGCTGGGAGGGACCTTACAAGATCATCGGGTCCAGCCCCCCTGCACTTGGGCAGGAAAGACTGCTGGGATCAGATGACCCAGCACGATGGGCGTCAAGGTGCTTTTTGAAGATTGCCAGGGTAGGTGACTGCCTGGGGTGCCTTGGTGCCTTGGTGAACTAATGCTCCCCCAGGCCCTGATGTGTGCCCCTAATATCCTTATAGGCTGCCACCAAGTCCCCTCTAAGTCTTCTCTTCTCCAGGCTGAACATTGACCTAAACAGGGAATCTGATCCTCCATTGATGCTTCCCAACTTTGTGTCCTCAGCACATTTCACACGCTGGTCAACCCATGACATTTTTCACAAGCAGTTTTTCCTGTGACCGACAGCCCCCTGCCCACGGGATTACAAACCACAGTGTAGGAACCCCGCTTTACACAGTTAAATGTCTTTAATTGCTTGAAAGCCCCAGAGTTCCCCAGGCATTACAGATCGTAATCATCATTTGAACAGCTGGTGGAGTTAGCCCCTGGGAGCACATCGCATGCTGCTAGCCCAGCCCTTTCTTCTTGCTCACCCCTTGCAGGTAAATGTTGAAAGGGTTAACGCCAAAACTGAGCACGGCTCCGGCTGTGGAGCTTTCCCATATGCCCTATTATCAGCTTGTTTTTGCATCGCTCTCCACCTCTAGGCACATCATCTTTCCATTGGCTCCTTCCTTTCCCTTTCGTGTGGCATTCCCTGCTTATTCCCTGGGAGAAACACAGGAGTGTTTGCAGAGCGTTACCAGGAGTATAGAGTTGTCCCTGCGTAGGCAGCATTTACACCTGTCATGTTCTCTCCACTCGGCAAATGCTTCAAAGGAAAAACAGTAACTCAGTAGCTCTCCGTCGCAGATAACAAGATCTGGTACGTTGCAGGTTTTAATTGTACAGCTCTTATCAGCAGGTGATATAAAACTGAGCCCGGGCAAATGCACGAGAAGTGTGGAACTGAGCCACGTGCTGCTCTTGGGGAACGATTGTGTGATCTTACTGGCTTGTGTCCGGAAACCTTTCTGTAAAAATATTGGTGGGGCGCTGGAGTGCATCCAAGCTAGCCAACACATAGAATTGCCAGAGCCGATTATAGATCACCGCATTAATCATTGGTAGAAATGGCTGAGCTATTATAAGGGTGGGAAGGACAGTTAGTAGCTTTGCAGGGTTAGCCTAGGGTGACCGCGTAGGGGGAAAAAATGCCCTGGGGAGAAATGTACTGAAGAGCAGAGCAGAGTTTTTTGAAAAATATCTTGTATTATCATAAATGTCCCAACTAAGTGAGATCTTCTGGCTGCTGCTGCTGCCACTCGCATCTTTTTCTTTTTGTTTGCTCCTGCTTTGACTGATCTCATAACTGGCCATTGTTACCGAAATAAAGTTAAGCTCAGTTGTGGGACCAGCAGTTCTGAACTTTTCTTGGAAGAAACAGGAAATACCTTTTGCACTAATATTTCTATGCCTTTGGTCAGGGGTCCCGTCAGTGTTTCCATTATGAGCTCCTGGATTTTTTGAAGCAGTTTATAACTCAGTTGTAAAAATTTGTTCTTGGCAGAAAATTTGTATACGAGATCTCGGCTCGAGCAAAGCTCCATAATGAACTTTGAGAGAGCACAAATTCGGGTAGTCATGGAAGCTGAGGTTATGGAGTGGAAGCAGCTTATGCTGATGTCTGTGGTAGTGATGCTTGGTCGATAGCCACTGCGTATTTGCACTGCTGCCGTTTCTAATTTTGCTTATAATGCCTGTAAACTTCAGGACGTGCAAAGTTAGTTTCTGTTTCTGGAGAAGATCCCATTGTATAAAATGAAAGACTTTGTGCATGCCTTTGCCCTATGCCTTTGCAAGGCCCAGCAGGAGATCAGGGGCCGTTATAATCAGCCTTGGACATCTGCGATGGCCTTGTGCATTCGTTCAGCCTCTGCAGTTGCTGTTGCCTAGCTGTGGTACGTGTGTTGAACGTGGATTCACTCCTCAGTAGTGTCGCACAGCACCACAGCAGTTTGCACGCCTATCATATGGCACTAGCTTTGGACTGAAGCAGCTCAGTGAAATCTTCTCTACCATCCAGCTTTTTAGCAGGGGTTCCTTCTATGGCTCTCGACTGATGGACTTCTGATGGACTGCAAAGATCATCAGAGGGGAGAGGTTGGTGGACCCCTGAACCAGCATTTCTGGCACCAGGTTTCATAGATGTCATAGATCTCATAGGGAAGTCAGGCTGGAAGAAACCTTCAGAGGTCATTTAGTCCAACCCCCTGCCTGATGTAAGGGCAGTCCCTATCCACACCATCCCATACAATCTATAATCTAAACTCTTAGTAAAACTACTGTCAACCCTGCCACAACACACAACATCACACCCAAACCTGCCACAGGTAAAGTGAGGCGACCCCAGCAGCCAATATCCTACTTCTATAAAAGGTGGTTAATATATGCTTGAGAGATCCCAGGGAGAGGCCACACCTCCTGCTACAGAAGGTAGCAAAATCCCTCCTGTCCATACCAGTCTGACCATGGAGTAAAATTCCTTCCTGACCCCAAATATTGGCCTGACCCTCAGCAGAGGAGCAAGGTTACCCTCAATGCCGTAGCTCTGGTGCAGGGAGCAGGAGGACTACCCTAGTGGGTAGTGCTGCAGAAAGATAGGTTTATTGACACTGCATGAACATGGCTATAGCACATCTATTCCCGAGCTACCACGTGTGGAGTGCTTTTGGGTGTGCCTGGGCAGAGCAGTTTGGCTGTGTGGGGTTGGAGCGGGGTTGGCTGTAGGTCAGCCAAGGAGTTGGTGGGCTTTGGGGCTGGATCAGAGGTGGACTGGAGATGCAGAGCATTGGCGGGGTGGTGGAGTGGGTGGACCCTGGACCTGTGCAGAGCTCTCAAAGTGAGAACTACTGGGCACAGGAACAAACACAACTCAATAATCTGGTGTCTGCCCCCCCAGTAGCTTTGTTGGTTTGATCCTTCCAGGATCTTGCTAGTGGTTTTGAGGAAGTCTCTCTCTGCTGCTCTGGAATATATTCAGAAGCTGGGCAGAGTTAATGGCATTCACGCTTCTGCCCAAAGGACCTAGGGGTTCGGAGGCAGCACTTTTGCTGAGCTCAGGCTGCCGGCCTGAGCACCTCTGGCTGGAAGTGTGTAGGCAGAGCAGATGATGAAACCTTGTCTTAAGTCAGCAGCAGTGATGTGTCCTCTTTGGCCAGACGTGCACAAAGCATAGAAGCGGAGGCCTGGGCTTCATCCCAGCAGACAGCACCGATGATGGGCTTCTTGCACCCCTGGTCTTGCTGTGACCGAAATGTCTTGGACTTTGGAGGAAACCAGGAACCTCTCTGGGAGCAGGTGGCTTGAGGTGTGGTACTTGATAAGATGCTGTCTGCACACAGCACAACCAAGTCCTTTTTGTTCCTGATGGATGCAGTGTGCCTGTGCTGGGGAACATGGGTTTTTCCCCATGCTGTCCCTCTGTGCTATAAAAGCAAGTGAGGGAGAAATAGCTAAGCTGGCAAAAACAAGACCAGAGAGATCCCCGGAGTTAGGGAAGCAGCAGCTCATTTGATGACACCAGCTGTGTGTGCACACTCATGTTTCCCAGGTTGCCAAGGTGGAACGTGGCTCCACACTAGCCGCGGTAACAATGGTCTTATTTTTGCTGGGGAGAATCAAAGTAGGCTGTTCCCATTTAGTTACTTTTTCTACACAGTTGCAGATGCTCTGGGAGCCCAAACGTAACCAATGTATATTTTCATTGGATTAAATACATTTGAATACTGACGTCAAGAAAGTAAGGCCAGAAGTCTGGGAGAAGCAACTGATGCGTTTTCATCTACTAGTCAACGCTGCCGCCGACTCCAATGACCTGCACCGTGTGGCTGGAGGTATGTGTAAACCACCTGCGGTGCTGACGTTTCGGATCAGATGCTTGCTTTCTAGCAAGGCTCGTCATTAGGTAATGTGAGTAGATCCGTATGACGCAGCTGTCTGCCCTTGTTTCCCCATCGCCATCTCAGAGGGAGCTTGGAGATGCTCGGTGTTTCCCCATCCGGCGGGGGGAGAAGGCAGGTGCGGTGTGGGGCGGCCTGGCGTGCGTGCTTTGCAGAAGGCCATGGCATCCACCTCTTCTGGCCATTGTGCTAGCAAGCAGTCCCAAACCAAAGCTTTTCCAGCTTAAAATCCACGTGCAAGAGTATTGTTTGTGTCGACTCCTTTTGCGAGGGACCTCTTCCAAAGGCTGCCTCATCATCTCCTCCTTCCCATTAACTTGTTTCATCCCGCCTTTAAAGTAAACTCATTTCAGCAAGAAGCCCTTTGGCACGTGGGCAGATCTGTGTGTTTCTACAGCGGCTGGGGCCTCCGAGCCCTATGAGAGTATTCAGTAACAATGGGAAGGATACGTTATGATCCTCATCAAAATTTAGAGAGGGTGTGCCAAGAGGAAGGAAGAGATTTACCTATTTAGTGTGAAGCTCCTGACAGCTCCATCAAGGGAGGAGCTACTGCAGGTTGGCTTCCACTTACCATGGGATAGAAGTGCCCTTGGGGTAGTTACTGAAGAGCGGCTGACATGCTGCAAGTTGCCTCGCAAGAACTTGTTCCCATCACATACCTCAAGGCACTCCTCTTCCTCTGAGTATCTGGCTGCACCACAGTTCAGGATGTAGGTGCTAATGTTTTTTTTTTTTTTTTTTTTTGGACTGCCAGGGTGCTGGGCCAGAGATCAAGCTCATCCTTGTGCACTGTTGAACCAACGGGAGTGATAAAACCAGGTGATAGTTGTGTAGATATCTAGGCACTCTGTAATTGCCAGTCGTGTCTTGGAGAACCAAGTTTGCCTACAGAAACAAGCCCTCGTCACATCAACAGGGAAAAGATTCCTTCTTTTCCAAACTGGTTCTGCTTTGTCATCCTGAGACGCGTTGCTGTTATAAAGACTGCCTCCAAATCTGAGACTTTGAGACGACTGGAATAAGAGTTATTTGAACTTTGGTTTTAGATAGTTTCACGCGAAGGTCCAAGCTCATTTTGAATAACCGTTATTCATGCCCTGCTATCCAGAATCCATATGAATTAATATGTGTCTTAACCCAGATGCAGGGAAACCACACCGTGATTGTAAGTGTGGAGCAGTTCATGATTTTGCTGCTGTTTTGCTGTTCTGTTGAGTTATGTTTGTGACTGTGATACAGTCGGGCTGTTCTTGTAGAGTGGCAGGCAAGGCCATCTTTCGGCAGACCCTCAGCAATGATTATGGTTTGATGAGGTGGGGACAGAGGGATGGTGGCTCTGAAATTTTGGGGGGGGCCTAGAGGAAAGAAGAATTTGCTCTCCCTTCTCCCGTTTTCAAAGAAAATGATAAAGGTTCTAGCTGTATTTGGCGTTGCAAATGTTGGTTTCAGTCATTTTACAGAAATCTCTAATTTCAGCCAGCAGTTGTCAGTAATTCCATCCTGACCTGCAGTCTTGCACATCTGCACTACAAATGTCATAAAGCTGCTGCTGTAAAACCTACCATACACTGCATGGGTCATCCTTAGCCCTGCTTGCAGAAGAGGAGTCGCCGCTACTGGCTGGCAGGCAGTCTGACCTGTCCCTGTACCTGGCATTCACGTAGTGCTTTTCATCTGCACAGATGATTCAGACACACAAATCCTCACCTCTTGGTTTAAGACAGCTATACCTCCATTTTGCAAATGGAGAAACTACCTTGTTCTCTGCTGCCCTTTCTTTATAGCGCGCTCCCCTCCCAGCTGAATTGCTGTAATTATAGTATCACCTTTCTGCTTTCAGTTCCTCTCTAATATTTACCTCTACTTTGAAGTTCAGGAAAATGGAGCCAGTCAAGACACTTAATTTGCTTGGAAGCTATATTTATTAAACTACTTAAAAATGTTCATCCCTCTGTGCATGCATCATTACTGAGCATCCAAGCGGCCATACAATTACTGTACTCTGTCCTCTTTCCCCCCTTGCTTTTTGCTCGGCCTATCAGCCTGTTGGAAATGGACTGTAATCTCTTAGGGTGGAGATCTGTGCAAATTCTGCACACTCAGGTATGTCTTGCACAATTTTGGTCTCAGTAGAGTAACTGGTGACTTACCCAAGGCCGTGAAAGCCAGGATCATGTTGCTTACGGATAGTCTGAAGAGGCAGTCTTCATAGAAGCTAGAATTTGGAAGCTCTTTGCTTCCAGTGGTGTTTGGCTAACTCCTGTCTTCAGTAGTGTTGAGTACTAAGCCCGGGTTGTGAGAGCTTATCTGTTGTACTTGGTAACTAGACATGCAAATACTCAGTCCTGTGTAGAACTGAGTTAGTAGACCAGATGCTCTGACCTTCTCCCGCATGTCTCACATGGGCACGCATTAAATCCCCCACCCAGCACCCCAGAAAACCCTCAGCTGAACTCCATGCAAAAAAATTCATCTTGAAAAAGGAAGAGCTGTGTAGTACGTGGAGAATTGTGTATCAACCAGATACTATTCAGCATCGGGACCGGACCGTGTTGGCCTGTGTAACCCTGCTGCTGTTGGATCTCATCTTGTCTTCTATTCTGAACAGGTAGAAAGGGCCAGCAGAGTTATAACGAGCAGGGGGAACGTCATTCTTTCTTCTCAAGAAACGGGCAGAAGAATGTCTCCATCTTGTCTTTTGCACAGTCGTCAATTGCTTTCCTTCCTGAGGATGCTCCATTAGCCATGCCAGTTATGGCTGCCTGGTATCTGCCAGTGCCCCCAGAGCAGCTGGGAGAGCACGAGTGAATCGCATGGTGCTCAGGCTCACAAGTTACGGTATGCCCAGTCGGTCGGCAGTGCTCCAAGCATCTCTTACAGGAGCACATTGTAGCATGATGGTCAATTAATATCTCAGCCTGCTTCCTGGTAGGCAGGAGTCTTTATGATCCTAATCCTTCTTGGGGGTCCTGGTATGTAGCGGGTTGCTGTTATGGACCCAGATTATCCACTCTGCAAACCAGATCTGGCTTTGGCGAGTTGCTTTGGCTGTTAGAATAAGGGTAGCAAGGAGGGGGTGTGATCATCTCATCTCAGCACAGCTCTGCTTTGCCGCATCGAGCCTCAAAGGCAACTTCTCCAACACTTAAAGCAATAATTAGGCAGCCCAGAGGTTGACCGGTTGCAGCCATTGAGGGAGGAACTGAAGGAAGGTGAGTGTTATGGGAGAAGTAACTGGAGTTGGAGATGCGGCGATACTCAAACACCCTCTTTCTAGGTTTCTACCACTCGTCTCCCTCCCTCTAACCATGCCGGCAGACCTGGTCTGATGGAATCAAAGGAAGTTCCCATGGGGCATATATACTCTGAGAACTTCCATAAATTGTTCTTTAATATGACAGTTTCCAATTATGGGTTTTTATAATAAGAGGCTTATTGGCAGCTGGGAATGCGAGGTAACTGTGGAAATTTCTATTGCTTTTCTTGGCCCCGGCACGTTTCCTGAACAGTGCGTGCTTTGTCCCAGGTGTACCATTCTGGGCTTTGAAAGTGTGTCAAGACATGTGCAGGGCTGGGACCCCTGGGAGCTGGCACTTGGAGGAGCGAGCAAGTGGCAAACCGCAGGCTTGCTGGGTCACGCGGGGGACTTTTTTTTTGGGCAGGTGGATAGTGTAGGGGTGTAGGTGTGTGGGTGT
>NW_017728995.1:30299695-30314700 GCF_001723915.1 Gavialis gangeticus | reverse complement strand
TACTTTCCTGTGGCACAAAAAAGAAGGACCGGGCAGGGGTGATTTCCTTGGGCACGCAGGGAGGGCGACTCTGACGCAGCTCTGAACAAAGCTTTTCATGCTTATAGCCTTGGGAGGCAGCAGCATGCAAATTTCTTGGCCAGGCTCCGACGGCGATGCTAGAATGGATTTGTATTGTCGACGTTCCTTTCCTCTGCAGGGCACGTGTGAGTACAGACTCGTCCAGCTTATGAAGTGTTGAATAAACCCTTCAAAGACCATCTTCCTATTCCAGGAAATATGGTTTTCGTACTTGCTTGCATTGTTAAAAAAAAAACCCATCTCCCCCCAAAAACCAAAAATCCAAACCCCAAAACACCATCACGTGCGGTACACGGCTTGTGCGTGAGCCAATTGTATGGACTGGTTTGGCTGTCAGATAGAAAACCGGCACATCCAGGTTCTTTTTGGGCGATGGGGAAGGGATATGATGAAACAACAGTCTCTTTTGGTGATGATTTTTATGTTGCAGGAAAAGCTGCAAGTGGTACAGATCGGGCTTAGTTTGCTTGCCCTGTAGCTTAAGAAACAAAATGGACATTTTCTGGTTTCTGTAGCTAGCTGGAAATCCAGGGACTTCTCAAGCATGGTCTCTCAAGATGTAAACTTGCCTCTCTCTCTTCTCTAATCCACCCATCTTGAGTGATTTATTCAAAGGCCCTGTGCGTTGTAGGGTTTTGTGCTGGCTCCCATCACTGCAGCAGAGCAGTGCCTATCCACGCTACCAAAAAAGGAAAAAAAAGATGGCTGGGAACCAGATTTTTAAATGTTAAACCAAAAAGGGGATAATAAAGAGAAAAGAAAAGAAAACCCAGAAACTCGAAAAGCGCAAACCAGTTCCAGTTAGCAGGAAGGGTTTCGTTGCCAGTGTGGACGGGGCATAATTTGATTTAAATGACTTTTGAAATACAGTTCTCAAAACTGTTCCATACTTTTGCTTCCTGGCTACTGTTGAGAATATAGGGCCGAGTGTTTTCTGTGATGTTTCAAACCAAGATGTTCTGGCAGCCTCGTCGCTGGGCCCTGTTGCGTTACACTCCAGTTTCCAGTCAGTTGTGGCCTGGAGTGCAGCGCGTTGCTCATGAGATGCACCAAAGTGGGAGGTCTTGCAGAGAGCAGGCGAGAGAGAGAGACCCAGGGTACAGAGAGCATTTCACCAGGGCCCGGCAGGGAGACTGCCAGTTCTTCTGCGAGAGGCCCTGTAGGAGGGGAGAGGACCAGTGTGTGCTCAGTTGGACTGTGGGAGCCTGGCTGTGGGCTGAGGGTAGGGAAGGGTGATCTTTGCTTAAGTTAAAGTCTGGGTGCTCGGGCGAATCTCTTGCACCTTGCTGGTTGGGATCCTTCTCTGCTAGATGTCGTGCGATGGGCTTGGGTCTGTCATCCGCTGCACATCGCTGTGCTGAGCACTGCAGCAAAACCCTCTGTGTGACTGACATTGGCCTGAGTGGGCACGTTGGCCTTGGTGGCACCCACTGCATTTGCAAGGTCCATTTGCACGCACTGCTTCTGCTTGAGTATCCGTACTCCGTGGGGCTTGATGCAAGGAGGATGAGCATGGGCAAACATCTGTTTTGAGCACCTGATCCATTTTTCGACCCAAGAGCTTGAGTAGAGTGGAGGGGGTGAAGCTGTTGCCGAGGTGGCCACAACAAGCACGTGCCATGTGCAGTACGTGGAGGCCTTGTGGGGCAGGCTTCTGGTGGAAACAAACCTGGAGGATCTTCCAAGTCCTTCCAAAGGCCAAGCCCTGGAGAGAACAGCGTGCAGATGTGGTGTTTCTTTTCCTAGCGTTACCATCACCATGCAGTTTGGTTATTGTGCAGCTGGTCTGGAGCACTCGCCCTCCCTGTCAGCAGAGAGATGTCTCTTTGGCTTTGAGGTCCTAGAAGCTTTCTGTGCTGTCATGACCAGATGCCATTAACAGCCCTGCTTTCAAAGCAAGTTGGGGAGTGTGGCCTATTTTGAGTGAGGCCTCCTCTGCATTTATAATGCAGCACCCGCTCCTGCTCTAATGCCGGCTTCATAAGAATATTGGCTGTGGCAGCCTTGTGGTACCACCTGCCGTGTCCCATGCTAACAGCAATGCTCTTTTGGATGTTTTTTTTTCTGAACATTCCTTTCTCTGCTTTCGACTGTGCTGTGAAAAAAGTACAATGTACACAATTGCATGGAAGGAACTATTTAATTTATTGTGGCCCCCTTAAATAGCATGGAATAACATTAAAAGTGAAATGTTTTGAGGGGTGGTAATACCATAGGATTGTAGGAAAGTAGGGTTGGAAGGGACCATGTGAGGTCATCTAATCCAGCCCCCTGCTCAGAACAGGTTCACGCCTGACTAAACCATCCCAGCCAAGTGTCCTAGAATAATAGAACAGTAAAAATAAGTGTTGAAGGGACTTCAGGGGGTCACATCTAGTCCAACCCCCTGCTCCAAGCAGGACCAGCCCCAACTATATCATCCCAGGCAAGGCTTTGCCTACCCAGGTCTTAAACATCTCCAAGGATGAAGAGTCTGCCATCTCCCTGGGTAACCTGTTCCAATGCTTTGCCACCCTCCTAGCAAGAGAGTTTTTCCTGATATCCAACCTCAGCTTCCCTTGGTGTGACTTGAGCCCATTGCTCCTTGTCCTGTCATCTGCCCCCACTGAGAACAGTCCAGCTCCTCCTCTTTGGACCCCCTGTAGGGAGTTGAAGGCTGCTATCAAATCCCCCTCAGTCTTCTCTAGACTCAAGAAGCCCAGGTTCCTCAGCCTCTCCTCGTAAGTCAAATGCCTCAGCACCGGCAACATTTTTGTTGCCCTCCGCTGGGCTCACTCCAATTTGTCCATACCCTTTCTGCAGTGGGGTCCCAAAACTGAACACCGTACTCTAGATGTGGCCTCCCCAGTGCTGAATAGAGGGAAGGAATCACTTCCCTTGACCCACTCGCAACGCTCCTACCAATGCAGCCCAGGATGCCGTCAGCCTTCTTGGCAACAAGGGTACACTGCTGGCTCGTATCCAGTCCGCCTTCTTGTGCACTATAGCCCCCAGGTCCTTTTCTGCAGAGCTGCTGCCCAGCCAGTCAGCCCCAGCCTGTACCGGTGCAGGGGACTGTTCCCTCCGAAGTGCAGGACTTTGCACTTGTCCTTGTTGAACCTCATAAAATTCCTTTTGGCCCAATCCTCCAATTTGTCTGGGTCACTCTGAATCCCAGCCCTCCCCTCCAATGTATCTACTACTCCCCCCAGCTTGGTGTCATCTGCAGATTTGGTGGGGGTGCGCGTTGGGCGCGCTTCTAGGTAGTTGTTGAAGGCACTGAACAAAAGTGGCCCCAGGACCGACCCCTGGGGCACTCCACTTGATACCAGCTACCAACTAGACATTGAGCCACTGATGACCACTTTCTGAGCCCAATGCTCGAGCCAGTTTTCCATCCACTTTACAGTCCATTCATCCAGCCTGTACTTTCTAAGCTTGCCTGGGAGAATGCTGTCGGAGACCGTATCAAAAGTCTTGCTAAAATCAAGGTCCACCACATCTACTCGTCTCCCTGCATCCCCAGAGCCAGTCATCTCATCGTAGAAGGCAATCAGGTTGGTCAGGCATGACTTGTCCCTGGCGAATCCATGTTGACTGTTCCTGATCATCTTCTTCTCCTCCAAGTGCTTTGAAATAGATTCCTTGAGGATCCATGATTTTTCCAGGGACTGAGGTGAGGCTGACTGGTCTGGAGTTCCCTGGATCCTCCTTTTTCCCTTTCTTAAATATGGGCACTATGTTTGCCCTTTTTCCAATCATTCAGGACCTCTTCTGATTGCCATGAATTTTCAAACATGATGGCCAATGGCTCTGCAATCTCATCAGCCAACTCCCTCAGCACCCTTAGGGGCATCCCCAACTGGCCCTATGGACTTGTTCATGTCCAGATGTGCTAAATAGTGAGCAGCCAACAATAGTGAAAGAACAGGTTAGTGTTCTTTCACTATTGTTGGCTGCTCACATCCTCCCCAAACTGTGCTGCCCAGTGCAGTAGTTGGGGACCTGACCTTGCCTGTGAAGACTGAGGTGAAGAAGGCATTGAGCATTTCATCCTTTTCTGCATCCTGTCACTAGGTTGCCTCCCCCATTCAGTGAGGGACCCACACTTTCCTTGATCCTCCTTTTGCTACCAACATACTTGTAGAAACCTTTCTAGTTTCCCTTCACATCCCTTGCTAGCTGCAACTCCAGTTGTGCTTTGGCCTTCCTGACTTCATCCCTGCATGCTCAAGCAATGCTCTTATACTTCTCCCTAGTCATTTGTCCAAGTTTCCACTTCTTATAAACTTCCTTTTTGTGACTTAGCAGGGGACTCTTCAGGAAACTAAGCCAAGCTGGTCTTCTGCCACACTTGCTAGTCTCCCTGCCCATCGGGATGGTTTGGTCCTGCACTCCCAGTAAGGCTTCTCTCAAGTACCGCCAGCTCTCCTGGACTCCTCTCCCCCTCCGACTGGCTTCCCAGGGGATCCTGCTCATGAGTTCCCTGAGGGGGTTGAAGTCTACTTTTCAGTCTGTAAAAATAAATAAATAAATAAATAAATAAATAAATAAATAAAAGAGGCAGGGGAGTGAGCAAATGCTTCCTCATGTGTGTGGATGAGCTCTGTGTGACTCAAGAAGTCTATGGACCAACAAGAGGCAAAGCGCTGTTTGACCTGGTACTGGCAATGGGGGATGACTTAATCAGCAACCTAACAATCGAAGGGAAGCTGGGAGACAGCGACCATGAGCTGATCACCTTCACCATCTGCTGTAAAGGTGACAAGTCAGTCAGCAATGCAGAAGTCCTTGATATTCAGGAAAGCTGACTTTGAAAGCTTAGGAGGCTTGTTGGCAAGGCCCTAAGGGACCACAACCTGAAGGGGAGGGGAGTTCAGGATGAGTGGTTGCTCCTCAAGGGAGAAATCCTGTAGGCACAAGCAATGTCTATTCCTTCTTGGAGGAAAGGCAGCAAGAGGCCACAGCAGCTCCCTTGGCTCTGCAGGGAACTAGTGGACCCCTTGCATCTAAAAAGAAAGACCTGCAGAGGATGGAGGACTGGATCCACCTCCAAGGAGGAGTACTCTGAACTGGTTCAGACTTGTAGGGAGCAAACCAGGAAGGCCAAGGCTGTGTCTGAACTCCAACTGGCTACATACATCAAGGACAATAAAAAGTCCTTTTTTAGATCTGTGGGGAGCCGGAAGAAAAGCAAGGGTAACTTTGCATCCCTGCTAAACCATATGGGACAACTGACAACCGACACCCAGGAAAAAGCCAACCTGCTTAATGGGTATTTTCACCAGCCCCAAGGGATGCCCCTGCTCAATAGGGTATGGGACGGCCAGGGTGAGGGAGAACTGTTATCTTTCATCAATGTAGACCATGTGAAGGAACACCTTGAGAGGCTGGGCACCTTTAAGTCAGCTGCCCCAGGCGGCTTACACCCCAGGTTACTCAAGGAGCTGGCGAGCATCATAGCTCAGCCCCTGGCATGGATCTTCGAGAACTCGTGGCACTCAGGTGAAGTGCCCGAAGATTGGAAGAAGGCCAATGTGGTGCCTATCTTCAAGAAAGGGAGGAGAGTAGATCTGGGAAACTACAGGCCCATCATCCTGACCTCTATCCCGGGGAAGATCTTGGAAAAAATTATCAAAGAGACCATTCTTGACAAGCCAGCTGATGGCAACATCCTGAGGAACAGCCAGCATGAGTAGGTCTTGCCTGACCAATCTCATCTCCCTCTACAACCAGGTGACATACCACCTGGACAAGGGAGAAGAGATTGTTGTCATGTATCTTGTTTTTAAAAAAGCCTTCGATCTGGTATCCCATGATCATCTCATAGAAAAATTGGCCAACTGCGGCCTCAGCTACATCACAGTCCGCTGGCTGGGGAACTAGCTTTGAGGTCGGACCCAGAGAGTGGTAGTTGATGGAAGTCAATCATTGCGGTGCATTGTGACCACTGGGTCGATGATCTTCGAGGTCCCTTCCAGCCCTAATGTTTATGAAATCTCTAAAGGGAGCAAACCTATGACCTTGGCATTATCTGGCCTTCAGATACTGCCCTTAAAATGCTAGATTTTTCGGGGAGCTCATGGAAGGGGGTTTTGTTCTCCTCCTACCAGGATCAGCATCGGGAGTGCAGCTGAGGCAGTTGCACCTTGTGGCTAGCGATAACGAGATGATGCAAAGCCTGTTTAGAAGTACTGTAGGTTTGGGATAAGGAGATTTCAGCATCAGATCTGCAGGCTGTAGAAACAAATGTTAGGCCAGTGTCAGAACCAGAGAGTGAAGATAAGGCCTGAGTTTGCTTTCATGTCTGACAACTCCTCTGTCTTCCAAGAGTTTTGGCTGAAAGAGTGTGCACATGGATAGAGCTGTGTAAGCTTGCGTGGCTCCTGAGAGTACAGAAAGATCTCAGAGTTGTTGGCTTTCGCCTTTGTGTTGTAGGTTTATGTAGAAGAGAGGTCGGAAAAGCAAGGGCCAGAGCTAAAATGAAAATGTGATCCTTGTAGCAAGCATGCTGTGTACTCTCGGCTCATGAAAGAAAGACTAACGTGGGGAAAGGAGACGAGCAGAGAGCCTGGGGATGGGAGTTGTCAGTGGGAAATAAGATGAGAGTGGAGTGGTGAGAGAGGAGAACTGTTTAAGGACACGTCTTGGCTGCAGAGGTAAGTCAGGCTGTTACCCAGTTATAGCTCCAGCCTCTCTGTCTGTCCATACACACAATCCTCTGCCCCAAATCTAGTGGTGCTTACACTGTGGACAGGCTGGCGAATCTAGTTTTGTAGGCTAAAACCCAAGTGAGGCATTCACTACAGTTGGTAACCTGCCTGCTTTATAGTAGGGTGCAGGCTTAAATCACTCAAGTTTTGGTAATCCCCCAATACCTTCCCCCAGTTCCCCCTGCCAGCCCAGAAGGGCAGCTGTGTTCACCCACTATGCACTGGGAAAGATTTGTGGCCTTGCTGAGCTTACTGCAGTGCACGGACCCATGGGGATGCATCTCCAGAAGTCCTAGTGCTACATCTGGATAAATTGGTGAGCATCACTGAGCACCCAAGAGCTCTTAGAGGGTAGCCATCTTACGGCTTTTCAATGCAGTTGTCCACACTCAAGCTACACGAATGAGTGCTAGCCACCTCTGAACTCGGCAGTTTAGAGAGACCTCCATGGCAGGTGGTTAGCTAGCATAAATGCTGATGCAGGGGCGTGGGGATGGCTGTCCCTGCAAAAGGGAGCATGGTGTGAATTGAGTACTGGGAACAAGGACAGCGAGTGGTTTTTAGAATTTACAGAGTTCAGTCTGGCCGCAAAATCTCAGCACCTTGCTTCAAAAGCATGTGTGTGAGGGGTTTTCAGACCTCAGCTTGACAAAAGGTATTTATACCCGAAAGCTTGCAAACAAGAATTTTTCCAACTATTTGAGTTGGTCTAATAAAAGATATCAGAGTCACCCAAAGATCCTCATTTGCTTGTGTCCTTAGACCAACACGGCTACAACCTACACCCCTGTTTCAGACTCCTAGGCACCTGGGGAATATCAGAGGAAAGCAGCCTGGAAACTGCTTGCACGTAACCCTCTTGTGTCCCTCAGAGATCACTGAATCATAGTCAATGAGGGTTGAAGAGACCTCAGGAGGGCACATCTAGTCCAACCCCCCTGCTCAAAGCAGGACCAGCCCCAACTACATCATCCCAGCCAAAGCTTTGTCCAACTGGGTTTTAGAAACCTCCAAGGATGGGGAGTCCACAGCCACAGCTGCCATGGGCCTTTTTGCAGGAGGGCAGGATATAAATCTGAGCAGCAACAAATAAATACATAAAATAGAAACCGGGAGCCATCCTGCAGGCTTGTGACGTGTGTTCCCAGGTCCTTAGAAGTGACGTGCTGCGTCGGCGCGCGTCGAATGGAAATCCTTAACTGCTCCGATTTGAAGCCAGTTGCTTTTATTAAGTGCTTGCCATTGCCAATGCCATTTGGTGCGAGTGAGATTACAGCAGAGATGGAAGGTGATGGGGACAGGTGTTTTTCCTCTTACTGGAAGTACCATCCTTTATTTAGCCAAGAATGAATTAGAGCAGGCGTTGGTGTAGCTGCCTTTTTTTTTCTTTTTTCCCCTTTTTCTTTCAGATCCTGTTTGCAAAGCTATTGCTATTCAAGATAGCTTGGCTCTGCCTTTTGCAAATGTGTTCTGACAGCACCCCTACCCCGTTAGCCAGTCTCTATTATCAACTCCGCAGCAAGTGAACATTAGGGACTGAGCTTTCAAGTCAGGTCTGTTTAAAATGGCAAACACCGATGGATTAATAGATGCAGGCGTTCCACAGTGATGGTACGAACTATGGTGTTTGTATCAGTGTTGTGGTGGCAACGCTGTGTTTAAGGGTGAAATGGTATTTTCATCCAAAGCTCCCTGTCTTCAGTTGTATCTCCAGTCAAAATAACCCCCTTCCAGTCTGGATTTTCAGAATTGCCATAGATTCGGAAAGCTCAAGACAGGAAGAGGCCGTGAGATCACCCATCAGAGGCCATTACATTTCACCCATCTACCCTATATTGCGTGTAATTACTGGGGGTGACTAAAGCGTAACTTGGGTTTAGCTAAAGCATCTTCCGGAAAGGTACCCAGTCTGGATTTGAAGATTCCCAGAGATGGAGAATCCTCCTCTCCCTATGATAATTTATTTGTGTGGTTTAATCATCTGCCTTTGTCTGCTAGAGATTGCAAAGCCCTTCAGCACCAGTGTTTTCTCTCTACCGTCGGCACTTAGACACCAGAATCCAGTCATTTCCCAGTCCTCCTTTTGAAATTTGTATGGTATTTTCTCTTCGCTCCATCACTCTTTTCTGTGCCCCCTCCAGTATCTCAGCATCCTTTCACGACGTGGACAGCAGGGCCAGGCACAGCATTTTCAGTATTGGGCTCACCAGTGCTGTGTTCAGAAATAAAATCACCGCCTTGCTAACTCTCGTTGTCCCTCTGTTCAGGCAACGGGGGGTTGCATTAGACCAGTGATTCTCGACCAGGATGCCTCGGGATCCTTTCACGGGTGCCACAGTGTGTCACTCAAAGTTAGCATTGGGAAGTGTGCAAACAGGATTCACAGCATAAACCCAGAGATTTCAACCAGGAATTCAGAGTGTTAAAAACATTCTGGCTTGTTGTGATCTTCCTGAGGTCTTTGCAACAGAAAAATTGCACTATTATTTTCCGGTAGTCAAAAAACTGCATGAAAATTTCAGAGTTGGGCATATTCTGAGGTGTGCCTGGAGTCTGAAAATGTGGGGCAACCACTGCATTGGCCCTTTTTACCACGGTGGCGTGCTGGACACTCCTGTTGAGTTTCTTGCCCCGAGGACCCCTTAATTCTTTGCAGCATCCCTGCTTTTCTGGAAACAGCCCCCCATCATTGCTTGTGCAGGGCTCCGTCTGCACAGGGCGTCCCAGCAGCCTCTAGTCTAATCGCTGGATTCTGAATGCATTGGGGGAGTTGCTAAATATTGCCGTTGAAGAGGCAGTCACTAGAAAAGCCCTGGTTTTTCAAAAAATCAGCAGGACTAGGCTTTGTCAGTATGTGGATGAGAGAGCGCAAGTGGGAAGTCTATGGAATGTGTGGAACTAACAGGCCTCAGATAGGATTACTGCTGGGAGACAAAGCCGGCTCTCCTGTAGCTGGGTAGGTAGCTTAGTGCTTTCAGACACAAACTGCTGGGTCCGTTTCTTGTTGGAATGAATTGCTCACGAGTAAGGACAATTGTTCACTTGACGGTTACTTCTAGACCATGCAGAACACAGAAAGAAGGTAGCCATCACGCTGCCCAGACGCCTTGTTCATGCCAGGATGCACTTGCCCACTAGCTGTTTTGATTTCAGTTCTGGTTGAGATGGCACTTTCATTCAAAGACCTTCTTTTCAGTGGCTTATAACTTTCCAAAGCAATCACTGTGGGGCAGAAACCCGATGCTCGTTCAGAGGAGGATGTTTGTGTAAAGCTGGAAGAAAATCTCTTCCACCACTCTCTTGAGGATCAGACATTCAAATAAGCAACTGGCTTTCAACAAAATGCTTATTAAGAGGTTCTTTTCAATTAAAGAGCATGCAAAAATAATAATGCCATCAGGCGGAGACTTTGATGGCACCAAAATCAAGAAATTCAGAGCTAGAGGTCTTTAAGAAGCTTTAACTCTGCATCCTTAGATGTTTGCATTGCAACAGGGTTTTCATTTCACGAATGCACAGCGGTGGGAGATGCCTTCGTTTTCAGTCAATGCCATGCGCGGTACATTGCAAAAGAGAGAAGAGGGCTCCCTTCTTAATCTGATAATGCTCCAAATTAGTTGACTGTATATTTAGTTTTAAGCTCACCTTTTATATATACTTGTATTATACTTTCAGAGTTACTGCAGATGTGAACGAGAGGAATATGAAAGTGAAGTGAAACAACAGAAGGACTTTTAGTAGTCTGTGATGCTTTTGGGGTGCCACGTAACATGGAAGTTGAATCCGGGGTGATATTCAAGCATGCTGCTCTTAATCCGTAAGGGTGCTGTTGCTGTGACATACCTGCAGTCTTGTTGGATGGTATGAGCATTGCTGCTCATGCTAGGTGGAATACACCTGTCCTCGCTTCGGACTTTGTGATTCTGGGGCAGCAGTTTGGTCTTACACTGTATGTACAGCTCAACGCAGGGTGACTTCTGTGGCCTCCCGTTGTGCCTGAGGTCAGACTGAATGACCACAGTTGTGTCTCTTGGCTTTGGTGTCTAGAAATTGATGCAAGACAGAATCGGCATGTTCTACTGCTCTGGTGTCGGCTGGGTGCCAAAGTCCCTGCTTCGCAGGCTCCTGAGAATTGTACTAATGACCCTGCTTCAGGTGACACTATTTCATTTTGATTGGATCCAAAGGTGGCTAGGGGTTTTGATTTATGCTATAGGGAATATTATGCTAGTCAGTGCTATCAGCTGTGTTGAGGTTTCGGGAAAACTTGGCGTCTCATCACAGGTAGCATATATTTCACTTCATCGGACCTTCCATCTCATTCCTTGCAAGCTCTTCTTATAACGTGGCACTGAAGAGATGATGCTTGAGGCAGTATTGGCCATTATTCCAGTATATTTGACATTGCAAGCTGCAGCAGCTATAGGAGGACATAGTTTAGTGCCCGGGCCATCTCTTGCATTGTCTCAAGAGGCTCACTCAGCAAGAAAGGAATTCAGGTGAAGCCTAAAATGAACTGCAACTTCAGTTGCGCACTTGCACACATCTGGTGCAATTCAAGTTTAAGAGCTGAACACATATCCATCTGACCATGTTAGGGTCCAAAGATTACTGTTGACACTAGTTTGCTTTTTTGGATAGCCACACTGGCACAGTCACTAGCGTGTGGCACCCGGTCAGCTCTCTAATCTAATAGACTGTTCTTGCCCAGACCTTTGTGTGTCAGTATTTTATGTACTGAATGTAGCCAGGTTTAATAATCAGCCATTTTTTTGCACCTTCTGCCAGACTTTCCCCTCTTTTTCACCATTTACTGTTTGATTCAAAACCTGCTATGGAAACAAATGATATACATATTAAAGAATGAAAATAGAGATGAAAAGCTGAGTCACAAAAGGTAACGGGAGTTCAGAATAATGTCATCTTAGTCTTTTTAAAAGAGAGACTTGAAATCAGCCCCCTCTTAAGCGGGGTTTTTTTTTTTTTTGTTGCTTTTATTGTACATTATGAAAAGATGGCAGGGCAGGGCCCCTGCTTGAAAGCATTTTTCTAGCCGTGTGTTGGTAGTCTTACAGAGCTCACCTGGAGAGGACCAAGGGCTGTATTTCATTTCTCAGTCACTAAAATGTGTAAAGCGATTTAGATGCTTGTTTTTTTAGTGCGACGGACTCGTCTTCAGGTGGCATGCGTGGAGCCCAGTTTCAGTGGTTCCTGATGACCGGGAGCTGTCCTGTTCAGTGCTATAAGGCAACTGGACTGTATGATGAAGGTCATCCAGGCTTCTCTTTCTGGAATGGCAAAGGATTTTCATATTCTGCCTCAGCAAGTTGGGAACTGCAGCAGAGTTTCTTGGGAGTTTCTGGTGCAATAAATGTACATAGAGAGACTGAGGGAGGCTGAGCAATGCATTACAAAGCATTGAAGCCTTAACCTGTCATTTGAAAGCTCACCCAGTGAGTGATTCAGGTGATTTTTATCTGGCACTTCAGTTGATGCTGGGATGGAGAATCCCAGATGCTTTTTCTCTGTGCTTCTCTCTACATGTAAAGATTTGACAACTTAAAACAACAGAAAAGGCTTAGGATGGTGGCATACCGGCTCGTGATGATGCTTACTCTCTCTGTGCTGTTCCCTTACCTGTGTTGATGGGCTTTCGTGAAAGGGGCTCTTCCTGATCCAAGTCAGCTCAGGAATAAAATCCTGAGTCCATCCGATAGAAGTGGCAGGCTAGACCCAATTAAAAAAGTACCCCTAAGCTAGTGGGGGCTTCCAGTAAAGGCAGAATTAACCCACAGCTTGGGGGTGAGGGTGGAAGATGCCATAGTCGGAGAGGAAGCAGCCCCTGGTTTTGAGTATGAGGAGGAATTACACTGGCCAGTCTTCTCGGTCCAGCCTTTGCAGCGGGTGCTCTGGGTGTGGGAGACGGGTGGGAATATTCTGTGGGTGTATTGCAAAAAGCTGCCTTTTTCCCCAAGAATTTCTTTCCATCCTTCCCTAGCGAGGAACTGTGCAGTCTCCATATCTAATTGCATGGCAGTTGCACTGTGCCACCAGCCACCCATCATTCATTTTTGCACCCCCCTAGGAGCACAGATGAAAGAGGAGAGATAATGTTTTCTTTCTTCAGTCCAGTGATTTAGCATGCCTCTCCCCCTGTTACTTCAGGTAATAAAGCCAGATGGCAATGACAAGGAAACAGAAGCCACACATGAATCAGAGGTCCCCGAGGAGCTGTTGAGGACTTGCCTTCCTCGAGCGACAGTGAGAGGAGATGCTGATAGTCCGGATGTCATTATAGAAGCTCAGTTTGATGATAATGAGGCAGAGAATGGACAAGAGAACTTGCCGAATATGCTGGCTGAGGACATTAAGAAACTTTCAGTAGAGGCCAACGAAAAGGGTGAGTAGATCAGACTGCGCTCTTAAGCTTTTATTTCAGCAAAATGTTGAAGTATCACTTTGCTGCCTCAATTTGCTGCAGGTTCAAAACACAGCATAGAAGTCTAATGCCTTATTACACCGATCAGTCAATGCTAAACTGCCTTAATCAGTAGGTTGGGCTCTGAATGGCTGCCGAGGGCACGTTTTTATGTAGCTTTGACTGTTCGCCGGTAGGCTGTTAGACCAGCAGAACACCGTCATGTCTGATATTCCCAGGGCTGTGTGAGACACTGCCGTTGCCATCTGATTCGAGATGCTTCTACCGCTTTTTCCTTCCTTCCTTACTAGGCTGGCAGATTGATTTACATTCCTCACTCTGGGGGTGAGAATTGAAATTCCTGGGGATTTCTCTCTCTAGGTTGCAAGGTTCTACGTCGTTTGTAACCCAACTCTTCGAAGAATTGGTTTGCTTAAAAAAACCTATGTTCTTAATCTGCATCCTTTCCACATTGTCAAATGTAGCTTAGGGAACAAAAGAGACTCCGTTATTGCCATCCCCTTGATCCCCTTTACAGGTTCTCTGTAAAGTCCAGTGACCGCTCCATGGAAGAATTATTTCAGTCAGCCAATTTTACCTGGGTCTTCAGCTGCCCATTGGCACACCTGCCATGGTGGCCCCTCTGGCTTCATCCTTAACACATGTCGCACTTCGATCTTTCTGATGTAAATTGTTAATTGCTGTTTGTAACAGGATTTCCTGCTTGTTATTTCTGTTGTTCCTCTTGTCCCTCTACTTTCCAGTGTGAGGTTGGGTTGGGAGCTACTGGGACTCAGGTTAGCTTTACATTTTCATAACTGACGATTGCCCCACCTTTTCTGCAAAATCAGCCGTCTTGTGAGCTGTGTCCCGCTGCTTAGAAGAGCTGTGTCATTAACAAAATCTCCATCTTCCCATGTACAGCTCTTCAGCGATGCGATGTCTGCATTTGCATCCATCTACTTTTTTTCCTGTGAAGTCGGTGGCAATGCCAAATAGGTGAAGGGAGAGAACTTAGCCTTGTTTGACACCCGCATCTAAGTTACATAAACACAGGCTCGAGTGAAAGGTTCCTTTTAACTGTGTAAGCTGCGCCTTGGGAGAACGTCTTGCTGCTGCTGATTTCTCTTGGCATGTCATCGCACTTCACGATGCTCCCAAGTGGATCTCATTGGAACCTGCTAAATGCTTTGTAAAACTAAGGAAGTTGATGATGAGTGATTTTTCCATGTGATGTTGCCTTTAATGGTTGTTCATAGGGTGAAGGTTGGATCAACACAAAGTCTTTCAAGCCAACAACCAGCTTGGTTCCCCCTTAGCTTCCCCTCAGCCGCCCTTGTTCTTTTTCTGCTATTATGGTCTTTCCTTGTTTCTCCTCCGGCGGGTGTGTACTTGCCAGTTTGGATCTTGAGTTGATAAAGCATGCTATTCTCACGTCTTTCAGTGATTGCTTCAACTTCTTTGGCCGTGTTATCCATAGATTTCCTCTAGTCTCTTCTTGCTCTGCCTTCGAAGGCTTTGTCCTTTGTTTTATACAGCGCCTTTACTGCTGCTTTCTCTGAGATGTTCTTTTGGAGTTCAAGGTTTTCACCCCCACAGAAATATGCTGGGCTCATTCCACATCCTGCAAAGCCTCTGGGATTTGTTTTAGCCTTATAGCTGCCCTTCTACCCTGGCTCTCTACCTGTGTTTCCTAGATTATTTGGAGAAGGGTTTCCAACTCAAGTTTTGGGTTGTTGTTTTTTTTTTTACTGATATATATACTAAATAAGGAAACATAACCCTTTTACCAAGTCCTGGGCAGCATTACAAGG
>NW_017728995.1:30293213-30294695 GCF_001723915.1 Gavialis gangeticus | reverse complement strand
TTTCCTCTAGTCTCTTCTTGCTCTGCCTTCGAAGGCTTTGTCCTTTGTTTTATACAGCGCCTTTACTGCTGCTTTCTCTGAGGTGTCTTGCGGAGCTGATGCTTGCTTTGGCTAACTTCCTTTCTTTCATGCCGTTTCACATGTCATTTTTTTATCCAGGTTTTAGGTTTAAATGTCTGGAAACCAGCTACATTTCACTGCAGCATCTACAAAATTACCATGCAGAAAGGTTCATGGCCATTCAATGTTGACTTTCTTTGGCCAAATTCGACTTTCATGAAGTGCAAGCGTAGTCCAGATTTCATTAAAAATAGCCCTATGTGTACATTTTGAAGGTAAAATTTGGCTTTAAGTAATAACGGCACCAAGTGGTGCTTCTTTAAACACTTGCTGACACAAATAGCTTTGTTCACGCAGATAGACTCAGTAGGGCTGCTCACCTGAACAAAGGCAGTTGTGAGCAGGTACTTGCAGAGTTGAGTTTTTGGTCAGTTTTTCTCCTTCACCATGTAACTTAACTTGACTTGAGAGACAGCTGGGCTCTGTGCTTCACCCCTCTTATAAACATCTTTCTTACCAGGCTGTTATCTTGGCTCCTCTGTGTTAAATCCCCTCTGCTTGAAGCTAAGCACCTTTCGGCAAGAGCAGAGACGCACATGGGAGAAGGGAACGGGTCATGGTGGTATTACTGCTATGCACAGATGCTACAAAAGCAGAGCTGTGTTGAGTTCCCACAAACTTGTGAGGTTTTTCATCCTGCTCTAATCTTTTTCTGGGATCCTTTCTGCCGAGGAGAGATTTACCCTCTCTATGAGATGGAATAAGCAGTACACAATGAAACCCGGCAACTCTCGAATGGGAGTTTCTGGTGAGCTATTTAGTAAGGCAAAGTCTCAAGGTTTCAAGCTAAGGAAAGATGCTGTTGAGCTGACACTGATCATTAAGGAGATGATCAAAAGCCCCACCCCATACCCCTGCCCACCAGAGAACTTCAGGGTACTCCCCCACCCCAAATTCAACTGCAACAGACTGCAAAAGACCCTGTAGTCACATTGCTGTGTGCACTGCTGGAAGGTGAGATCAGTAAGGTGACCTGCTGTGTTGGTGCTGGCAGGCGGCGTTCTTCCTCTCTTATGGAGGAGTAAAAATGTGTGAGTTCACCAATCCCTTGTCTGAGTTGCTATCGAAGGCCAGGATGAATAACACAGGGTGCTGCTGGAAGTGGCATTGGGATAATGAAACTTGCGGCAGCTCTGGGTCATGGAATCTGTTCTGAGACCGTTTCCCTTTTTTATTGAGCAGCACTTGCAGATGCCAATAGCAGGATTTCAGTAGTCACTTGCTAGTGGCTTCTCTTGGTTGTATTCAGCCTGCAGTGGTAACGCCATGCACAGGCCTTTTTCTTAATTGCTTCTTTAAATGAGTATCTTTTCCCAGCATAAATATGAGGAGGCCAAACCAGTGCCTACAGCCAACCAGGTC
>NW_017728995.1:30283730-30288213 GCF_001723915.1 Gavialis gangeticus | reverse complement strand
GAAGGCCAGGATGAATAACACAGGGTGCTGCTGGAAGTGGCATTGGGATAATGAAACTTGCGGCAGCTCTGGGTCATGGAATCTGTTCTGAGACCGTTTCCCTTTTTTATTGAGCAGCACTTGCAGATGCCAATAGCAGGATTTCAGTAGTCACTTGCTAGTGGCTTCTCTTGGTTGTATTCAGCCTGCAGTGGTAACGCCATGCACAGGCCTTTTTCTTAATTGCTTCTTTAAATGAGTATCTTTTCCCAGCATAAATATGAGGAGGCCAAACCAGTGCCTGCAGCCAACCAGGTCGTCTTTCTCCCTGGAAGACCTGCATTGCCTGAATTCTAAGCGCTGGTTGTTCTTCAAGTCATTGTTCGTGCAGACTTTGCACATGGCACAAATGTGCATCACGTGTGAGATCAGATTCTTTCAAAAAACATGGGGTTCTGCCTGTCCCCGAGTGCCCTTTTGCTCCCTGTAGCAGAGGGCAGAAAGCAAGGTAACCATTCAGAAAAGAGACTAGGCTTGTCCTTGTGGACAAAAGCGTGGAATCCATGTGGACAGCACATCTCGAAGGACTGCCCTTTGCTTTCAGGGTAGGTAGCTGTTCACAGTGACTTGGGTTTCAGTTTGCATTATGTGATCCTCGTTGTTACTACATGTCTGCTTGAGTACAGTTTAATGAGGACTCCAGATTTCTGTGCTGCCCATATCCAGGGACCACAGGAGCTAGTTCCTGCATGCAGTGATGAGTTTCCAATGTTAAATTTTCAGAGTTAAGACCAGAAGGGACAATTGGGTCATCTACTTGGAACTCCTGTATATCACAGGTCCTTACGTTTTGGACAGCTTTCACTGTAGTAAGCCCTGGATTTGGTTGAAAATGAGAACACCGTTGTACTGAGAGCCCAAGTTGAAATGATTATCTGTGGTGATGCCCAAGTCCTTCTCTGAACCATGGCTTTACAGGACAAGTCTTCCCCTTGATGGATGTAATCTGCCCAGGTGTATTATGGAGAAGTGCAGGCTCAGAGGGGACTTGGTGGCAGCCTGTAAGTATATCAGGGGTGTGCATCAGGAACTGGGGTGTCCCAGGGCACCCCAAGGGAAGACAAAGTCCAATGGTCACAAACTGCTTAAAGACTGTTTTAGACTGGACATAAAGAAAAACTTCTTTAGTGTGTGAGTCTCCAGAGTCTGGAATAGATTCCCCCCAGAAGTGATGCAAGCACCTACTCTTGATACCTTCAAGAAACGTCTGGATGCTCACCTTGCTGGGGTCATGCAACCCCAGCTGACTTTCCTGCCCTTTGGGCAGGGGGATGGACCCGATGATCTCTTGAGGGCCCTTTCAGCCCTAACATCTATGAATTCTTGCATTTGATTGCACCCAATTCACCTTGAAAAGTCCAACAGCCTAACTTTTTACCTTCATTTACTAGTCTCTTGACATAAAGCTATTAGCTCATGTGTAACTCTCATTGCTTTAAAAAAACATTTTTCTTATTTACATTTTTATTGTCTGCATTCAGTGAAATCTTGTGTCTCTGCCTGAGACCAGGAAAAGCAGGACCTATCCTGTGCAAGGTATTTTATAACACTACATCCTCACTGTGGCCCACATGGAACCTGGATTTCACATGAACTCGAGAAACAGCCGCCAGAGTCTGAAACGGATGCTCGGACTTGATGACGAGGAAGCACCAGCAGTGCAAACAGCAACAGTTGCGTGCGCTGTTGAAAACAGCACCTCCTCTTGTGAAAAGCTTCTTAGCATTTTTTAAAGAGGTGTGTAAATAAAAGTGAGTAAATCCTGTCACCTTGGCAAAGCCTGTCCTTGCTAGATTAACCTGATGCATGCTTTCTTGAACTCTCTTGGGAGGCGGTTTCAGTTGTGCGCTGACCAGATGCACAGATCGCTCCACTTTTTCATGAGCAGCTCAGAAAAAAAACTTGATGCAGTAGAATAGCAGCCGTGGCAGTAATTGTATAGTTCAGGTTGCCTAAAGGTTATGTTCTGATCCTTTTTTTCCACTTGCTTGTGCATTTCTGAACCATTACATATATCTGCAAAGACTTCTGGACTTGCTGTCGGCCTTAAGAAGAAGAGGCGGCTGAACGTCGTTCCTCACCAGCCTCTGGTTCTGTGGAGTCAGCTCCAGGGAGCCGCTCTCTCCTATCCCCATCGCTGCTCATAGCTTTTCAGGCTGCAGTGCGGTGGCGCTGATCTGATCATGACTGTTTCACTCTTGCTCTCCAGTGTCTCACTTACAGCAGTGGAAGGGACCAGACTGGTCAGCCATCCTGGTGCTGCTCCCCAGGAGGGTTTTGAGGAGCAGCAGATAAACTGGTAGGTGCAGCAGCACTGCTTTTTGTTTATGTGAGGTTCATGTTTAGAGCCTCTCTGTTGGCTAATATTTTAAGATGAGAGCTCAGGGCCTTCTGAAGCCGATGGCTTTCTCCTAGCTTTGAACAAGCTGGGTTTTCAAATTGTTTTGACTGAAGCTTGTGTAATCTAGAGCAGTTGTACTCCAGCTTTTGCCCCATAGACCAGGTGAGTGCTGTGGGGCTTGTCTGCTGATGGGATCGGGCCCTGGGCCCGGCACTGCTCCCCCCTGCATCCTGGGATTGCGTCCCGGTGTCCTGGCACCATCTCCTGTCTGCCTCGTATGCCAAGATTGGACCTTCGCCTCCCACCCCAGCTCCCTGCTTGCCAGGATTGGGTCCCAGTGGCCCAGCATCAACCTCTCCTGCACACTGGGATTAGGTCCTGTGGCATTGGCAGCACCCTCCCACACCCCCCTCGCACCAGGGTTGTGCCTTTATGGTGGCCTGGTATCACCCTCTTCCTCCCCCTACACCGGGACTGGGACCTAGGTCTTAGCACTGCCCCCCCTCAGCCCTGCGGGCACTGGATCCAGCTAGCAGGACCCAGGGCTTCCCACTACTCCCCTGCTGCCAAATTTCCAGTCCTGTGGGAATCCCTGCGGGCCAGATTGCACAGTGCTGCAGGCTGGATCTGGCCCGCAGGCCAGAGGTTGACACTGCTACCTGGGTGTTGGGTTGCATAGTTGAAACTTGCAGTAGAAATTAATGCTGTGGTACTTAGGCACGAAATTTCTTCAGCTCTTCTTCCACTGTTAATTTTCATAACCCCAAAATGACATCGTAGGCAAAGAATAAAAAATTACTCAGGCAATTAGGTAACCGGAATTAGATCAGTTCAACATATCACCATATGTTACCGAAATGACTAATTCACCTGTGCTTCTCCCTTGGCTGAGCAGGCCGCAGGGCAGGCTATTCAAAATGGCTGGTGGGTGTGGGATGTGAACATATCACAATGCGGTCATTGGTAATAGTAGTTTTCTCTGATGAATCAGATCATTCATGTGGTTCAATTATTTCCTTCATCTAACACACTCAAATGTTTCCCATGGAGCAGTAAACTAATGTCTTTGTAGGAAATAATGAGGATACATGTGCTTCAAGAAAAAACAAGTACAGCTATGGGAAGGAAGTCCATTAGACCGGCCGGTGAAATGTTTCACTAAACACCGTTATAAAAACATGTCCTAATTATTCATTCAGTTAGCAAAACTGGTGTTCTTGAAAGGGGCAACATGGGCAGCTCCGTTGTCTGCAGGCTGCATTGCAAGCATCCAAGCCTTGCTGTGCAACTCTTGCCTTCTGGTGTTTTCCAAAGCCCATCCAGCCTCTGCCCCTCACTCTCAGGGTGGTTCTCTGATGGGTCATCTAGCTAGAAAGAACTAAACCCAAATCCCTCAAGAAAAGACTATGGGGGGATTGAATAGCAACCTTCAACTCCCTGCATGAGGTTTGCAAAGAGGATGGAGCTGGACTGGACTGGTCTCAGTGGGGGCCAATGACAGAACAAGGAGCAATGGGCTCAAGCTGCAGCAAGAGAAGTTGAGGTTAGATATTAGGAAAAACTTTGTCACAAGGAGGGTAGTAAAGCACTGGAACAGGCTACCCAGAGTGCTGGTGGGATCTCCATCCTCAGAGATGATGTAGTTGGGGCTGGTCCTGGTGGGAGCAGGGAGTTGGACTAGATGTGACCTCCTGAGGTCCCTTCCAGCCCTCCTTTTTATGATTTGATGATTGGGACAGATGCCCAGAGAGCGTCAGTCCAATCTCCATCCTTGGATGTTTTCAAGTGCGGGTTGGACAGGCGCTGGGCTGGGATGAGTTGGTCAGGGCTGAGTCTGCCTCGAGCAAGGGCCTGGACTTGGTGTGAGCTCCCGATGGCCCTGCCTGCCTGACTCTTCTGCGCTCTGACAGTCGAAAGGCCGCAGGACAGGAGGCAGCCGGGGGCCAGGATGCAGCATTTCAAGGTGGTTTTAATTCCTGGCTCCCTGCACACAGGCTCTGCATGGGAAAACCTGGTGGCAGGCCCACTGACAACAGCAACACAGCAGTCCATGAGGGCTCGGGCACCCTCAGCCTGGCACGTGTTGTTCTCAGCCCAGCTCCA
>NW_017728995.1:30265139-30278730 GCF_001723915.1 Gavialis gangeticus | reverse complement strand
GCCAGGATGCAGCGTTTCAAGGTGGTTTTAATTCCTGGCTCCCTGCACACAGGCTCTGCATGGGAAAACCTGGTGGCAGGCCCACTGACAACAGCAACACAGCAGTCCATGAGGGCTCAGGCACCCTCAGCCTGGCACGTGTTGTTCTCAGCCCAGCTCCAAATGCCCAGGGAGTAATGCCCAGGCACCTGCTGCAGTCCAGGTGCCCAAGCCCGGGGGAGAGATTGCCCCAGCACCGAGCAGGGACAGGAGCAGACACAGCCAGCAGGCCTAGCCGTCCCTGCTGGAGAGGCTGGGCCTGGGCAGGGCAGCTTGTGCGGTCCTGGGGAATTCAGCAGGCGCCTGTGAACTCTGGGATGCAGGGCACTGCCGGCGGGGCGGAGGAGAACAAGCTCGGATCAGAGACCCCGGCAGGAGCCCAGCTGCACCATGGGAGGGCACCAGAGAGAGTCCAGTGGAGGGCAACGAAAATGGTTAGGGGGCTGGAGCATATGACTTATGAGGAAAGACTGAGGGAACTGGGCTTATTTAGCCTGCAGAAGACAAGGCTGAGGTGGGATTTGATAGCAGCCTTCACCTCCCTGCAGGGGGGTTGCAAAGAGGCTGGAGCTGGACTGGTCTCATTGGGGCAGACGACAGGACAAGGAGCAATGGGCTTAAGTTGCAGCAAGGCAAGCTGAGGTTGGATATTAGGAAGAGTTTTGTCCTGAGGAGGGTGGTAAATCACTGGAACAGGTTACCCAGACAGGTGGTGGACTCTCCATCCTTGGAGGTGTTCAAGACCCGGCTAGACAAAGCCTTGGCTGGGATGATGTAGTTGGGGCTGGTCCTGCTTGGAGCAGGGGGCTGAACTAGATGTGACCTCCTGAGGTCCCTGCCAGCCCTCATTTTCTAGGATTTTAAGCTCTTGTCTTTATATGCAGATCACCACTTAGCATTCCCATAACATGGCTTTTTGGTCATTCCAGGCATTAGCTTGCACTTGAGACCTGCCGGTGGGGTTGCTGAAATGTATCTTCAAAGAAAAGCCCAGTAAAGATGTTGCTCTGTATACAGCAGTCATTGTGAAACGTCTTGGGAATCCTGTCAGGTTTGGCACTGCTCTGATTTGTAAATGCACGGAGCTGTCTCGGTACTTCTCATACGCGGCAGAAAGGTCCCACTGCACACTAGCACCAGCCAGCTGATACGGGACAGCGTGTGCTCCGCCCCTGAGAAAAGCTTCAAAAGCTGCGAAGTGGCTGGGCCCCATCAGAGTGAGCTGAACACACTTCATCAATCAAAACCATTCTCCGCTCCTGGAACATATAGCATACAAACTTGGCCACTGCCAGTATCCCTCCAAATAAGGATAAGAGGAACAATTTTGTCCTTAAGTTGCAGTGCACTGAGGTTTATGTTGTATGATAATGAACTCCCCAGCCTTGCAGAGCAAAATCATAGTAGAGTTGGTGATGGAATCTGAATTCTTGCACCATTTAGTCCCTTGCATTCGCAACTCTTATCACACTGCTCTCCTTTGCTTGTCCATTCAAAGTGATTCATTGCCCTAGTCTGTTTAATCTGGTGGTGAGTATATCACGCTCCACATCCTTGTGTGGTTCGTAAGGAAATTTCTTATTTACTATAGATGGCTCCTTTGTGCTGGAACGGACAAAGCTTTCGCAGATGCTTCCTGGTGGAGCATGGCGCACCATCTTTTTGAGATTAAATCTACAAACAACCAATTTATTCTTGATTAAGTCACTTCACTTGCGTGTGGTACAAAACATTATGTACCGAAAGCTGCCCATTTAAACAAACAACAGAGAAATGAAAAGTCTGTTACTTCGCTGGCCAGCAGCAGACTTTCTGGTGCTGAAGGACTTGCACATGCGCTGGTGTAATGATCGAGTACTAAGCTCAAGTGCAGTTTTTACGTGGGATTGAGTTGATAGCAGTGGTGCCTCCAGTTGAGAGCCTTGACGAATGGACCAGATTCTTTTCTTTAAGACTTTATAGCTGAAATAGTAAGCATTCACTTACTTTTTCTTCTTTTCATCCAGTGTGGGAGACTCTCCCCCTGCCACCCCGTCAGTTGTTTTTAAGATCTGAAACTGTGATATATTTTCATTTGCAAGTGGATATTGCATCTTTAATTGTATGCCTTTTGGAAAGAATCACAAAGTTCCACAGTGACCAATGCAAACGCAGAGAAAGTAATTTTGGATCTGTCACAACCAATAAGGAATTTAATCTGATGACTTCAGGTCCACTTTGGCCATCCTTTTAGTGTCATGGTAATCTAATTGTAAAAGGAAATTTGGGGGGCTTGTTTTGCTAATGTTTAGCCCGTGAATGCTTGCCAGAGCCGTCTGACTACACAGGAGAACTATTCAAGTGATCGTTTAGCAAGGGATGCAAATGCCACAATTGCTGGATTGAATTTGTTGGTAATAACATAACTAATTTGAGAGGTTTTTTGCATTTCATGCCTAATTTTTTAAGTAAAGCTATTACCATTTTGGTTTGTCAGATAATCACTGAAAGGAAAACAAGGGGATTATAATACAGCCTCACTGGATCCTAGCTGCTGAAGTGTGTTTTCACTGTAAGATAAGCTCATGAAGTGTTGCCCAAGCTAACATAGTAAATCTTTCTCAGAAAACATGTCATTGCACAGGGTGGAAATATTGAATGGTCATTGGATAACCACTACAGTAAAGGGGTCAAAATAATTCATTTTTGGTTTGGCATGAGGCAAAGAGCCTCTTCCCACCTCCCCTGCCCAGAAACCTCCTCCTTTCAGCAGCAAACTCTCCTGTTGAGAATTGCCTCTCTCAACCTCCTGTTCACGCGGTGTGCTTACCTCTGCATCCTTGCACTCAGCATTTCCCACTGCGGCCTCACGGACCCCCCCTGGCTTTCGGGGGGCCGAAAGGCGGGGTTTGGAAGAGTGAAGTGCCAGTTCAGATGTCTGCGACGGAGCTGCATTCAGCAGAATTTGGTGCCAGGTCCTCCCTGGATCCTGGCAGCTGTAATCTTCCTGTTGCTTCTCGCCTGGTTTCAGCCATGGAGGAGTCTCCCGTACAGAAGTGTTAGGGTCCTGACGGCTCAGTCCCGTGGGCCCTGGATTATGTCAAAGGGCTTGTATTTCTCCTTCTCAAATGCATAGATAGAGGTTTGCCACCCTGGCCATCTCTCATCTTTTGGGCAGCCCTCTATGCTGGTGTCCAGTCCCTGCTTTGTCATGGAGGACATGGGTGTCTGGTCCTATGCTTCATGGTTTGGGAAGTCTCAGAAAAAGTCTGAATCTCTTTGTGCATCTTCTTTAAGGACGCAGAAGGTGCCCCCTTCCCAAACCCTCTTTGAGAGCCATTGTACCCATCAGGCACAACAGCCTTTCAAATACAGACGTTGATAAGGAAACAATGGACAAGAATTAGGTAGACTGAGGATCAAACCCCTTCTGTTGGAGGTCTGGTCACAGACTCCAGCTTCTCCCTGCTCACTGAGTCTCTGTATGCAAATCTTAGGATTTTCTGGGTATTGGAACTGGAAAATAACTAGTATCCCGAGACAAAAGGTTTTTTTTCATGTCAGCCAGAGACCTCTGGTTGACTTTGTAGCTGAAGAGGCAGGTAAACTCTACCAGCAACCCAAGTGAGAGTTTCAGAACTTGCCCAGCTCTTGTGCTTGGCTTCAGCAGCAGGGATGAAACGTTGCCTGTCCCTCATCCCAGGAAAAGGAGACTGGAAAGCTGAGCCACGTTGGCCCAGAGCGTGCTCTCCAGGAGCTGGGAGCACTTCCGTGCTGCCAGTAGGTCGTTCTGTTCTGCTTGTGTCTGCTCAGCGTGGGGTCTTATGAGGACAAGGCACCAGCTCTTCTTCTCCCAAGTGAGAGGTAAAAGTAGATTTCAGTTTGACCAAATGAAAAAATGCAAGTGACCCTGAAATACAGTTTGGAAGGTGAGGTGGAAAGGAGGTGACTTCACAAAGCAATAGCCCCATAATGAGAACAGGGCTTCTCTGGTAATTGCCCTTGTATGTGTCTTTCTTAGAGTGTGCTGGCTTTGGCCATTGCCTTTCGTTGGAAAGTAAGCTTCACATTTGTTGCTCTGGCAAAGACCTCAGCCTAATCTTTGTCCCAGCCTACTGATTGTGTCCTGTGAGCAAAAGCTCACTCTTGTCAATCCCTGTGGTGAGATGCACTTTAAGATATCCCATCTGGAAGGCAACAAGCTAGTTGACCTCTCTAACCTGATGAGCATTGGTTGAAGCAAGCTGGTGCTTATGAAAGCTTATGGATCTCTGATTAGGTAGTCTATAAGTCAGGGCTGGAGAATCATTTCAGCTGGAGGGCCACTTCATGACTTTTGGTGAGCTGTTGAGGTCTGCAGGGGTAGCCCTGCCCCTTGACAGGAGCGCCGCCCCTCCCCCCGATTGCCGCCTTTAACTCCTGACCTTTGCCACCAGAAGTCCCTCCCTTTGCCCCTGAAAGTATTCTTTTTGGGAAGGGAGTTTGCCATCCTGCAACTGGAAAAAAACCAAATCATACTAAAAATCAAACATCTACTATAACATATTTTTATATTATTTCAAAAATATTTTGTCCTGATTTACATGCATTTGCATAATGTATATAGAGGTGCAAGCCCCCGTTGGTTCAAGCCTCTGCCACCAGTGTCAGCAGCAGGCAGCGGGCCCTCAGGGTGCCTGTGGCCCGCGGCAGGCAGAGCCTCCCAGCAGCGTACGGCTCCCACCGAGTCCCAGGGGCTGCACGTGGTGGCACGGAGCCAGCTCCATGTCAGCATGTGGGGCTCCCGACACTGCAGGTGGGAAGCATGTACCGTTGGGCCAGGCAGGCTCCATGCTTCCACGTGTGGCTTCCAGCACTCCAAACACGGTGACATAGAGCCCACCTCGCCCGATGGCATGCGTCTCCCTGTGGCTCTCAGTTCGCACGCCAGGTGGGCTCCATGCCACCATGTGTCGCTCCCGCCACTGCAGGCAGGAGCTCCCTTCCCCACTCACCAGCTGTCGTTGCAGGCCATGGTGCTCAGTGCCTCCACGTGAGGCTCCCAGCTGGAGTGTCAGGAGCCCATGGAGGTGGAGGCCAAGCCCACCCAGTCTGGTGCGTGAGCTCTGGAAACCCACTTCTCCTGCCGGGTTTCAGAGGGGCAGGTGCAAGCTGGTAATAGTTGATTTTTGGAGGGGCCCCACGGGCCAAATGGAATGGCTTATAGGGCCGGATCTGGCCTGCGGGCCGTATTTTGCCTGCCCCTGCTATAAGGTCCGCTCTGTGACCTGCCAGACTTCCTTTGTTTTTGGTCATCCCATTCTTTGGGTAGGAAAACTGCCATGTGACACACTGTATATAGATCATTAACCAATGGTTGGGATATGTCCTTTGTTATGTACCTTTGCTAAGATCACCTCATGCATGTAGGAATTAAACAAATAATTTCCACTGAAGAACAGCTTTCCTGGCCTTTCTGCTTTTCCAAATTGTTGCTTGATATGACCTGTGGTTGGCAGGAAAGTTAAATGTTGCATCTGTTTGTTCTCCTCGTTGCTTGGCTTCACAACCACAAGGTCCTCACTTTCCCATTGTTTAACTCTTATTGTCCAAGCAGGTTTGTCAAGGATTTACCCTCCACTGAAGGCTCTTTAGATGACAGGTTTGATTTCTGGTGGTTTGAGTTGAGAGAGGTAGTTATCCCTGTTAGTCTGAAGTCAAGCAGAAGGCAGAGGAGGGTGACACCTGAGAGACTAACTGGTGCAGGGAAGCATAAGCTTTTGTAAATAGGCTGCCTTGTAGGAAAGCTTCTACATCAGTTAGTCTCCAGGGTGCCACTCGGCCCTGGTCTGATTATAAAGAGGGTTGATTACTTTAATAAAAGGGGAAAGAGGAGGGATTTTTTTTTTTACCCTTCTGTGCACATGCATTCCCCTTCCCTTACAAAATGTTGAAGGGATTTACTTAAACTCGGATGGGAAAAAATTGCCTTTGAGCAAAGCCTCTGCCCGCAGAACTTCATACCAACTGGCAATTTTGCGGACAATTTAGAAGCATATGAAAAATGGGGTTATTATTCTAATGATAGCAGTCATGGCCAAATGGCTGCTAGTGTAATCTTGCTGGAGGGCCTCGCTCACCATCCCTGAACATATGCCCATCTGTGACGGTGCCCTCTTGATGGCAGCGCGCAGCAGCTGCACTTGGGGCTAGCCGCAGGCGGCGGGGCAGTCCTGTCTGGCCCACGTGTGCTCTTGTCTGGGTTCTGTCCCATGGAGCCGGCTGACTCTTCCCCACTTCTGGCAGCTGCAGCTTTTCCCAGTACAAGGCTCTTCACGATTCATCCGTCACGTCACCAGAAACTTGCATTGCAGGGAGGCCCGCTGGACAGATGGGCATCTTATGCTGGCCTGTATTGATGCTTTAAAGACTCTGGTGTCTGTGTTTGGAGCATGGTCTCCCGCAGAACATTACTTGATCTCATTTCTTCTATGAGGCCTCCCTCCATTGGAAATTACCTTCTTTCTGCTGATGGCTGGTGAGATGGTCCTTTTGGGAAGCCATTCTCTCATCAGGATCCTGCCTTAAGGGAATTTGCCATAACCACATGGAAATTCAGTTTACCTAAAAAACCCAGTTTATTCTCCTCTGGCCATGTAGTGAATGGTGCATAAGTGTTTCCATTCTAGATTCACTTCCAGGCTGGTCGAAATTGCTTCTGTTACTTAACCTGGGGTATCAAGACCTAAATGCAAGCTTTCTCTCACCAAATTGAAAGATCGGTTCAGCCATTTGTGACTAGCAGAAGTGTGGCCAGGTGCCAGTTACCTGTAATGGAAACTTTCACACCTGTATATGCAACCAGTTTGAAATTCAACATGAAAATTTGCTTGGAAATTAGCCTAAACATTTCAGGTAACCATGGAAGGATTTTAAGGGGGGTGGCGGGGAGGAGTGGCTATTGGCTATACATAAGTGATTATTTTTCCTAAGGGTTTTTAATAACCCTGGTCCGCAGCCAAAGAGTGTCAGCTTACAAGATATGGTTTCAGTTCCAAAGATAAATATACATTTTATAACCTCAACTAGCATTTTTAAGGGAATTAATTAGACATTAAATGAACGTAAACCCTTAAAGGACGATTTATATAATGTTAATGACACCCCCACTACAAAATGACAAGCAATTCAAACAGCTTGTTGCATTGAAATAAACAGAATGCGTGTTCCTCCATTTTGTTTGCTATCCTGGTAGAGATGCGCTTGTAACAACTGGATTTGTATTGATTTTTTTTTTTAAATCTCTTCAACAAACATGCACAATAATTGAAGAGCTTCATAGCTGCCTGGAGAAATATTAAATAGCATTTGGTATTTTGCCATTCAGATGGGCTGGCTTCCTTCATTAATGGCTAAACTTGTACTTTGTGTCAATTTACAGGAAAAAACTAATGTAAATTGAAGATGGAAAAATGTGTAAAGTAACCACTAGGTATGTCTGTTCTAATGCAGTGAAGGATGCAGAGAGCGGTGGCATGCAGGGTGCCAAACCAGAAAACCTCCCCAAAGTGAATGATCCAAGGCTTCTCCCAGACAGGTTTCTCCAAAGGACTGCTAAGGTAACTCCACGCTGAAGGCACTGTCAGTTGTGAGTGTGGGTGTGTATCAGTGTGACTGTACCCTTATTCTGCTCCTATAAGCTGAAACGGTCTTATTGTTGGCTTCCACGTGGTCTTCTGAGGGTAGGTGTCGGATCCAATTCCTCTTTGTATAATTTTCTTCACTGTCTTCAGTGGAAGTCTAGCATCTTGCTGTTTTTATCACATACCCTCCTTTAAAGTGCGTTTGTTATACAGAGTGATTTAGCAAGATGCAGAAAAGGGGGTTGACTGTTGAAATGGAGTTCTGAATATCCAGAGTTGTGCCAATTGATAAGTAAAAAGACAAAACCGTGTTTGGAAATGCTTTCAGACCTCAGGCTTCAGAGCTTCAGCCAGTCTCTGACTTTTGAGACCAGGTTGAGAACTCTGTGGGGGGCACATGGGGGTTTTGCCCCTTTCCTGTTCTTCTGAATCTTTCTTTCTTGTTCTGACCATTGTCAGAGGCAGGGTAGTGGGTTGGGTCAACCTCTGGTCTCCAGTACAACCTGATTCCTTGGATCAGGATTTCAATGAGGTGAATTTTGAGCCCTTCGGAAAGGATTGTTCTACATAAGCCTAGCAAATTAGCTATAATATTTCTGTTCCCTAGCAATTTATACAGTCTACAGTGATGAACACCTCTCCAAAATGATCATTTAATGATATATGATTTATTATTCTTTTCAAAGCCAATTTGTGTAAAGGTAAAATAGCCCTTTGCTTCAGAAAAGCAGAGTAAGAATTTCTGCCAAATTGCCCACAGCACATCCTTTCCTCTCCTGTGGTCAACATTGGATCTACCAGAGGCACTGTTTTTGGACTGGCCTGCTCTGCCTTGGATGTTGGAAGCACAATCTTTGCAGCGAAGTGTACAAGTGAAAGATTTTTTACAGAACTTGCTTGTACATGTGGCTAGTGTTCTGCACTTGGAAGTACGAGCTTCTTGTCTGGTTTTGTTCTGTAATCAAGAAAACTTTGAGAGAGCTAGCACTTGGAAGGCACTCAGCCCCACCATAGCCGTAAGCAAGATGGCAAGCATCGTTTGGCCTAAGAAAATGCTTTCTAAATGAGCACTTTGTGTTTAGGATATGCATATGCACCCCAACCCCAACCCTAGATAACCTACTGTAGAAGCTGTGATTCTCCAAGATCCTCTGCGGTGTTGCTGTGCTAGCCTTCCTTCTCTTATGGGGAAATGCATTTCTTTGAAGTTGTTTGCTGAGGAAATCCTTTCTGTGTTCTAGGTGGTCTATATCTTGGAGAAGAAGCATTCCAGAGCGGTGACGGGCTTCATCAAACTGCTGGCAGACAAGAACAGTGAGCTCTTTAAGAAGTGTGCCATGTTCTCCCCTGTGGACCACAGAGTGCCTAGAGCCTATGTATCCTTGGCAGACTGCCCTCTCGACTTCACAACCAGGCCTGAAGACTACTCCAGTACCCTCTTCATCTGCCGCATTGTGGATTGGAAGGAAGACAGCAACTTTGCAATAGGGTATGTGGCTGCAAGCAGGAATGGGGAGCAATGAGGTTACTTTTCTGGATGCTCAGCTTGACTGTGTTTGGTACGTGGTGCAGTCCCTGCAGCTTGTGTACCTATTATTATTCCAAATAGGAGTCACTGTCATGGGACTTGGGGTAGCTCAGGAGAGGTTAAACCTATGAACTCTTGTCTGCAAAAACAGGGGCTTCATTTGGGTGTTGCAGGGTATAGACAAATGTATGTCTGGGCCTCTCTGAAAAGGAGAGGGAACTTCTGCTCAGGACCAGATATCAACCGTTAGGGTGTTAGGTCAGACTTCTGTATGACCTTTTAGCCAGAGGGGTGTGTTAAATGGCTGTAACTTTGACCCTGGGTTAAAGTTGGAGTGGTTTTGCAAGCTGCATCCTAAGAGCTTGTATTGGTAATCTTTGCTAGCAAGCAGTACAACTGTTGCGATGCCCACAGCGTGTTCACTCACTCTGCAAGTACACAACACAGGGTCTTTGCACTGAGGAGTCTCCCACCCTGTGATTACTAGAAAGTTTTAGTAGAAATCAATGTTCACCTCTGCTTTGAACAAGGAATCAGGGGAAGTGCTTCTTCCTCTCTGTTCAGCACTGGTGGGGCCTCACCTGGAGTCCTGTGTCCAGCTTTGGGCCCTGCACTTTCAGAAAGATGTGGGCAGGTTGGAAAGAGTCCAGCACAGGGCAACAGAAATGATTAGGGCCCTGAGAGGCAAGACTTGTGGGGAAAGGCTGAAAGAACTAAGGTTATTTAGTCTGGAGAAGAAAAGACTGACAGGGGATTTTATAATTTTCAAATACCTGGAGGGTGATTACAGAGATGATGGAGATAGACTTTTCTCCATGGCTGTAGGGGACAGGACTAGGAACAACGGCTTCAAGTTGCAGCAGAGAGAATTTCCTTTGGAGGCTAGGAGGAACTTTCTGACTGAGAGTGGTTAAGCATTGGGACAGGCTTCCTCGAAATGTCTTCTCCATGCTTGGGAACTTTCAAAAGCAGGTTAGAGACAGGGATGCTCGTGCCTTGAGCAGGGCCCTGAACTAGCTGACTTTGTGAGGTCCCTTCCAGCCCTGTTTCCTATGAATCCTATGATTTTGCAGCCTTGAAGGAGAGGTGACTCCAACCTGCTGGTGAAAAATTAGAGAGACTTAATTTAAAAGCACTAGGGAAGCTCAGCGTTGGGTGAACAGTCCCAGCACCAAAAGAATAAGTCACTGCATATGTTGTAGCTGGGATTTAAGACCCAAACTCAAGAGGGCTTCTTCTGAATAGCACAGCTGAGTGGTGTATACCTCTGCTATTGGTCCCTTATGGGCAAAATCTTTCATTGTCTTTCTATTTTCTATCAACAAAGAGGAGAGTGGAGGGTGGTCAGGACTTGACTTCTCATTCTCACGGCTCACGCTCTGCTCTGCAGTGCAGGAGGAAGCTGCTAGGCTAAGCTAATGTTTTCTTTCATTGAGTGATCAGGCCTTCGCTTATCTGCCCTTTTGACTACAGTAATGTGCAGCCTGATTTGGCTACACCAGGAGTTTCCGAGATGTGAAGGGTGTTGTCAGGAAATGAACTGAAAAAACTTTCCATGATTTGTCTTCACACATTGTGGTTTCCTCTAGGGCTCTGCTGGGACTTGAGGAAGAGCCCTGGGGAGGCCAGTAGCATAAATTTTGAGGACTGCTTTCAACATTTAACTTACCAATATACACTTGTCTAAACTGAAATGTGCTGAAGCCTTTTAGAGGCCACAAAGGGCAAGCAAGTTTTCTAGTTTTCTGGCTGTTAAAGAAAGGTGGCTGCATACAACTGCCAAATGAATGCAGGAGATCTCTGGGCAGGGGGTGGGGTGAGGAAAAGATTGTGTTATCTGGTAAGTCAGCCTGGGTAGCTCATCCCTTCTTGGCTTTCTGCACTTTCCCATCTGATTGCTAGGCCAGGGGGCAGGGTGAGGAGATCTGTGTTCCCTTTCCAACTCCAAACTTGGTTCTGTTGTTTTGAGAAACATTTCTTTGTCTCCCTGGATCCCTTCCCATCTCTGCTACACGGGGACAGGCATCGTTTTGTTTTGAGGTCTTTGAATGAATAGCTCTATTAAGTGCAAAATGTTTTGAAGCTATTAATAATGGGTGGAGGATTACGGAGTCTGATTTGTTGCGGCTTTTTTCCCCTTTCATGTCTAGAAACTGAATTCCTCCTTTATTAGAATCAAGGTAAAAACCTTGCTATGAAGCTGCAGTCATCAAGAGGCTCATTTCCCTAACGCTTGAGGATCTTGGCCTCTCTCCTGAGGGTAGCAGCATAGATTTTGCACAATCATTCGAATCCCAAAATGTTGTTAAGTAAGTGAATGTCAAAGGAAGAGCAGTCTCCCTTTATGTCAGAGCAATCTATTGCTCGTAGCGGCACATGGAAGCTTCTGCAAACTGTGATTAATGATCACACGTGAGACGTAGGATGCATCTTACCAGGATCTCAGCCTAAAGTTCCTTCTGTGTCCTGTTGACTATGTTCAGGACTGTTGTGCTTCTCTTGCAGGTTTAGCTACCCACCGGTTCAGTTGGGAGCTTTATGATCAGGCCTGTTCAGTGGGGCATGGAGTAAAACAGAACCCGTAAGCCTGTGCTTGACGTTCTGCACAAAGCACACCTGCTGGTTTGCCTCTGGTCTTAATCGGTTTGGTGCTGTCTCCTTGCCTGCATGCCACAGGGCCTACAAATATCTGCCTGTCAGCACTGCCAGGCTCCCGGAGGCATGTCACTCTCCTTTATCACCACTCTGCATTTATCTCCAAATGCACTGGAGCAGAATAAACTGTCTACTTTGGGAAAGCTCAGACTTCCCCAAAACATGGTGTCCTTCACACGCCGCGCCAAGTTTCGCAGGAGGTCCTTTGGTCTTGATGGTGACCACGTGCACTTGGACGAAGTCGGTATGTGACACAGAGCTACCACCCGCTGTTCAGGGTTTGGGAACCACCCGGAGAAAACCCGACGGCGTCTCGGAGGTGTGCGGTTGGGGAGGGGGCTCTTTTTGTGACTCGAGCTCCACCTGGTGGGGGAAGGTGGGACACGACCTCCTGGCTGTCCTGCGGGGAGTGTGTGGGATTTCTGCTTTGCTTGAAACAGGCCAAGTGGAAAAATAAGGCCAGGAGGAGCCAGCACCATGGAGCGGACAATTGCAGAGATGGTGCCATCCCTGGGATACTTACAAATCCCTACTGTGTGGCAGGAGGAGGGACCTTTCCCGCAGGACAGGATTGCAGCGTGGCAGTGAAATGGCCTTTAATTTTCTCCCTCTTAGGAAGCTGTTAAAAAACTAGCCGTTAAGCCAACCTTCCCTCCAGGGAAGTGCCAGAGGCAGATCTGGTTGGGGGCATTCTGTTGTCATGATGCATCCTTGTGCCCTGGGTCATGAAACCATCTTCATGTCCTCCGGTCGGTTCCCTCACTTCTGATGCTGCTTTTCCTCTTTAGAGACAGGCTGAGCCTTCCTCTCCCTTCCCCCTGCATGATGGATGGGGCTGTTAAAGCAACAGTCCAACCCCAAAGTGAAATGTAAAGCCACCAACTGCCTCTGCCTTAGCTTTGGGACCAGTGGCACGTGGAGCCTACATGACTACAGCAGCTTGGGGTCCTCAATGCTGCTCAGTCCCGGTGACGGTATTCATCAGGAGATTTACGACAAGTGAGAACTTGCCTCCTGACCTTTCTCTTTGTAGCTGCTGCCAAAGCCAGCTTAGTGCTCGCAGTGCCAAGATTTGGGGGTTTTATTTTGGCTTTGTTTTTAAACTTTCTAAATCCAGATTTATTTGGATTGACAGAAGGTGACGGGATGACTCCAGGCAGGAGGGGCACAAGGACTGTGATCCCTGACCAGCAGGGCCACGCTAGCCAGAGACCCTGTTGTGGTCATAGCTGTGTTGGGAACACTGCCCCCCTCCCTGGATAGCTGGTTTCGCTCGTGCTGAAGTGGTTGCACTACGCTGGTGCAAGGAGCAGCCTTGCTGGGAGAGCCGCACCTCCAGTAAGAATTGTGCTGCTGAAATGGCCCGGGGGTAGAAGCAGTTTAACAGTTACGTGGAAGACAACTCAGCAGCACAGGATTCATTTGAACTGATCCTTCCAAAATGCACACCTTTCCTTTAGGACTCAATTCAGCACATCAGCGACATTGAACCTTTTAGGCTGGAGACAGTCTTGCATTAGGTGGGATCTTCTCAGGCTGGCTTCGTGTTTTGGAAATGAGACCTTCAAAGAGCTCCTGGATGTGAGTGGCAGTGGGAAGCATGGCATGGGGGCAGCCTTCATACATTGGCCCAAAGTGAGCTATGCTGGCCAGCGTCTCCCAGCGTTTCTTCTTACTTACCTGTCACATGCGTCTTTCTTCCATTCTCTGCTTTAAACCCTCCAGTACCTGGCCAGTGCCCCACAAGCACTCATAGAGCTGTGCCAGG